>NC_135895.1:13678605-14878605 GCF_964194155.1 Cetorhinus maximus | reverse complement strand
CTCTGTTTCTCTCTCTCCATTGATGCTGCCAGACCTGCTGAATTTTTCCAGCATTTTCTGTTTTTATTTCAGATTTCCAGTACCCGCAATACTCTGCATTCCAACCATACTTCAAAACACTTAATGTGGCTGTGAAGCACTTTAGGGTGTCCTGAGATTCCCTGTTTCCCTGGCTGGGGAATCTAGGACACCGGGTCACAGTTTCCAAATGAGGTGTCGGCCATTTAGGACTGAGATAAAGGGCGGAATTTTCCCAGAGTTGCACTGAGTGCGGTAGCGGGCGGGCAAAATGGAGTCCAACCTGCTGATGAAAATGGCGGGTTTTCACGCCTTAACTTCCCGAGCCCGCCTCATTATATATTCACGCACGCAAAACACGCCATTTCCATGGCGGGCTGGCTCTCATTCACCCGTTCGCCATCATCCCACTGTTGCACCACGCCGACCGCCATCTTTAAAAGGCAGCCGCCAGCAAAGCGCTCATTGCCACCAGCTCACCACCACTCCCTGGGAGGCGTGGCCTGCCTGCAAAGGCAAAAAAGACTGCAGCCCCCCCCCCCACCCCCGCTTTAACAATGGGTCCCTCGAGCGACTGCTGGATGCCGTGGAGGCCCGCCGGGATGGGCTCTACCCTCGCTCTGGCCGCAGGATGGGTGGAAACACGGCCTGCCATCGATGGGCTGAGCGGAAGATCGCGACCTGCCTTCACGCCATCGTGAAGCGGGTCCCGCCATGTTTTCTGCGCACGCCACCTATCGCGCCCGCCGCCAGCGGGCTGGGAAAATTCCGCCCCAAGAGAAAATTCTTCACTCGAATGTTTGTGAATCTTTGGCATTGTCTATCCCAGAGAACTGTGGATGCTCAGCTATTGAGCACATTCACGACAGAGGTCGATAGATAATTGGGTACTAAGGGAATTAAGGGATATGGGGATAGTGCGGGAAAGTCGTCTTGGGGTAGACGATTAGACTCGATCTCGTTGAATGTTGGCAGCAGCCCAAGGGGCCAAATGGCCTACCCCTGCTCCCTACTTCTTATGCTCTCATGATTGTGAAAGCTACTAGATAAATACAAGTTCATTCTTTCTCATATATGACCTGTATAAGGTCACCTCTCAATCACATCCTTTCAAGCTGAAATGCTATGTTTCTCCCGGACACTCCTTGTGAACAGATCCTCTGTGTTAGGGATCAGTCCTATGACTTTCCTCTTGGCTTCCTCCAGGAATTCAATGGCCCCCTTGTTTATTGGTGAGTGGAACAGCTCTGGCCACCGAATTATTCGTGGAAGGGAATTATAAAAATCTGGACAGTGGTCAAACCACTAAATTCTTCTTTCCTGTCAAAGATATATATTTTTAATTAAAAGTTTTCCATTTACATCCATTCCACCTCAGTAAAATCTGGTCATAATTCAGATATGTCACCTTGGTCACATCATTATATTACATCCTTTTATTCATAGCTATAGATATCTGATAACCATGGTACATTTTCCCCTAATGCTCCAGCAATGGCTCACAGTTGCCATCATCAAGTAGACAATTAAGCACTCAGCCACGAAGACCCACATACATCCAAGCAGATATGTAATTTTATCTGACTCACATGGTGTCTCCCAGTTAGAATTCTCTTATTGCCTTCCATTAAGTTTTGGTCCATTGGATTGTTTTTTAGATCAGTGAAACGAACTTTGGAGTGCCTTTAAGTGAAAGTTCCACATACTCCACCTTCCTCAGCCTACCCTGCATCTAAAAAGTTTTTCGTTTTTCTCCATCTAATGTCTGCAAAGGAATTTAATTCACTCAGCCCTGTAATTTCATTCTCCTACCCAATTGTTTGGACAATACCAACATTCAGTGCTTGGTGAATCTCACACCTCCAATGACATTCGAAGGTCCTCATTGCAACTGTCTTGGTACGTTCACACTAGCTGTCTTTCCTGCACTTAACACTTCTTTCCAATAGTTTAGAATAACTGGCTCCAATGCAAATGTAGAGTCTGCCCTTTGTACTAATGGGTACTCGAAGGTACAATCTATAAACAAAATCCCTATTCTAGGGGTCTAGTCAGCTCTGTATTTAAACAGCAGTCTGCAATATTGTAGCCACCAACACCAGATCAATATTACAGTTAGTAGTGCCTCCCTTATGCTCCTGGCTATGAATCTGACTCTCTGGTATGAGAGAGAGGGTTCTTTGAATGCTTGTTTAAACACATATTTTGCTTCTAAATGGTAAACTTTAAGTTTGTTTTACGTGCAAATGCAGGATATTCCATAATCTTGACATGTCTAAAGAAAGCCTTGCATTCGTTTAACACTGTCACGGCTTTAGTATGCCCCAAAGTGCTTTACAACCAATGAAGTGTTTTTGAAGTGTTATAATGTGGGAATGCAGCACCCAAATCACACTCAGAAAGGTCCTACAAACTACAATGTCACAATAACCAGGTAATTTGTTTTTATTTTATTTATGGGATTTGGCATTCCCAGCAAGGCCAGCAATTATTGCCTATCCCTATACAAATGAGTTGCTTGCTAGACCAGAGGGCAGTTAAGAGTTAACCATATTGCCGTGGATCTGGAGTTGCGTGTAGGCCAGACCAGCTAAGGATGGCAAGTTTCTTTCCCTAAATGAATATGAGTGAACTGGGTGGGTTTTTACAACATTCCAGTAGTGTCATGGTCACTGCTAATGGTGTTGACTTTTTAATTCCAGATATATTTAAATAACTGTATTTACATTCCCAGCTGCTGTGGTGGGATTTGAACTCATGTCTCCAAGGGCTCTGGGTCACTATTCCAGTAACAAAATCACAATGCTACCATACAATTAGGTGTTGGCTCAGAGATAAATATTCAAGAACTCCCTCCGCTCTTCTTCAAAATAATGTCATGTGAAGATTTACCTGTGATGGTAGACAGTGCTTCAGTTTAACATCTCACCCATAAGACGGCCCCTCCGATAGTACAATACTCCCTCAGCACCGCACTGGAGTATCATCAATAACAACTTATATGTATATAGCACCTTTAATGCAATTAAACTTCCAAGGCACTTCATAGGAGCATTATAAACCAAAGTATGGCACCAGGCCATGTGAGGAGATATTAGGACAGATGACCAAAAGCTTGGCCAAAGGGGTAGGTTTTAAGGAGTGTCTGAAAGGAGGAAAGTAAGGTAGAGAAGCGGAGAGGTTTGGGGGGTGGGGGGATATTTCAGAGCTTGGGGCCTAGGCATCTGAAGGCACGGCCACCAATGGTGGAGCAATAGGGGTACTCAAGGGCCAGAATTAGATGAACACATTTAACTGAGTGTCGTGGGGCTGGAGGAGATAGGGAGGGTAGAGGCTATGGAGGGATTTGAAAACAAAGATGTGAATTTTAAAATCAAGCCATTGCTTGACCAGGAACCAATCTAGGTCAGTGAGAACAGGGGTAATAGAGGAACAGAACTTGCTGCGACTAAAGACATCAGCCTAGATTTTGTGCTTAATTCTCTGGCGTGGAGCTTAAACTCACAGCCTTAAAAAACATTATGTACAAGTTACAAAAATATTCAAGGGTCCACTGAGCTTTAGTTCAACTGCTTTCAAAATCACACTGAAATTATAGTTTTTTATTATTCATTCATGGGATGTAGCATTGCTGGCAAATGCTGTTGGGGAGGAAATTCTAGATTTTTGACATAGCTACAGTGAAGGAGTAACAATATAGTTCTAAGTCAGGATGGTTTGTGGCTTATCGTAGAATGGTTAGAGCACAGAAGGAGGCCATTCAGACTGTCGTGTCTATGCTGACTGTCTGCAAGAACATCTTACTTGGCCTCACTTTTCCTCATAGCCCTGTAATTTATTTCCTCTTCAGATAATTATCTAACTGTCTCTTGAAGGCCTCAAATGAATATGCCCCCACTCTCAGGTAGTATATTCCTGATTCTGACCACTGGCTGCATAAAAAAGATGTTCCTCATGTAACCATTGCTTCTTTTGCCAATCACCTTAAATCGGTACCCTCAAGTTCTGGATCTTTCCATCAATGGGAAAAGTTTCTCCTTATTTACTCTGTCCTTGCACTTCATGATTTTGAATACCTCTATCAAACTTCCTCTTAATCTTCTCTTCTCCAAGGAAGAAAAGCCCCAGCTACTCCAACCTATTCACGTGATCGAAGTTCCATATCCCTGGGTCCATTCTCGTTAATCTTTTCTGCACTCTCTCTAATACCTTCACATCTCTCCTAAAGTGTATTGCCTGGAACTAGATACAATACTCTATTGTAGCAGAAACAGCGTTTTATACAGGGGAACTTGCAGGTGGTGGTATTCCCATGCATCTGCTGCCCTTGTCCTTCTAGGCGGTAGAGTTCGCATGTTTGGAAGGTGCTGTTGAAGGAGCTTTGGCGAATTGCTGCAGTGCATCTTGTCATCGTGTTGGCTGTCCTTTGATTCAAGGATGGTGCCTGCTCAGGGATGTGAGTTTCTGCCATGGGGCTTCATGTGACTGAACAGGCTGATTCTTAACCCAAAGGTCTTTGGGCACATGGGGCAGGATGTCCCATGAGGTATTGGGATCCTGAATGCAGGATTTGCTTCCTATTCTTCTCTGCCGCGACTTTGCCTCATCATTAAGATGTTGTGACTCAAGTGTGATGCAGCTTGATAGACAAGATGTCGACATTCTGAGTGATTGGCAGCAAGCCCCTTCCAGTTATTAAGGTTGATGCTGTTGCATTTCAATGAGAGCTTCAGAGTGTCTTTCAAGCATTTTCTTTGTCCTCCCCTGAAATGTTGGCTATTTGAGAGTTGGGAAAACAGGACCTGATAGGGAAGATGTTTTTTGGCCATCTGGACACAGTGTCCAGTCCATCAATGTTGATTTTGCAGGAGTTTTGCTGAATACTTGTGGAGTTGGCTTGGAGAAGGACCATAATATTGGTTCGACAGTTTACCCATTGAATTTGGAGGATGAGGCAGAGGCATTGCTGATGGAATTTCTCTAGCGCTCTTCTGTGTCAATGATACACAGTCCAGGTCTCACTAGAGTACAGGGATGTGGTGACGACAACTACTCTGTAAACTAGGACTTTTGTTGACTTGTGGAGGTCTTTGTTGTCAAACACTCGCTGTTGTAGTTTGTAGAAGGCTGAGCTGATGTCGCTGTTTGGGTGTCAGATCTCCTTGTCAACAGTGACTTTTTGAGACGGGTGGCTGCCAAGGTAAGGGAAGTGCTCAACATATTCCTGGGTCTTACTTTCAACATATATGGGAGGTGGAATATTTGGCTGACCAAGTGTGGGTCAATATGTGTTTTGTTTGGGCAACATTCCAGGATAGATCAAGTTTCTTGTATGCAGAATTGAAGAGATCGAGAGTGGCTTGCAAATCTGCTACATACTGGGCTACACTACAGTCATTCATAAACTATAGATTATGTATGTCTATAGTGGTCTGTTTAGTTTTGGCATGGAGACAACTGAGGTTAAAGAGTTTTCCACCCAAGCGGTACTTAAGACTGACAGCAGAGGGTAGTTGATCTTTGATGAGATGAATAGCCACTGTCAGGTGGATTGTAAATAGCATAGGGGTTGCCACAAGCCTTGCTTGACCACGGTCTGGATTTTAAAGGCATTTGTCTCCGATCTTCCACTCAAGACATTTGCAGTCATATCCTCACAAAGCAATTGCAGGATTGTGAAGTTTCTTGGATATCTAAATCTTTGGAGCACACTGCACAGAGCTTCACGATTTACTGAGTAAAATGCTTTGGTCAGGTCAATTAATGCAATGAAGTTTCCTGGTGTTGTCCTCCACATTTTTCTTGGATTTGTCTGGTAACAAAGACAATGCCAGAAGTTTCTGTGGAAGATTCAAAGCCACACTGTGTCTCTGGGCTCTGGGAGGATTTCCTCAGCCACAGGAAGTAGGTGATTCAGGAGAATGTTTGTCAAGACTTTCCCTGCTGCGGACAAGAGGGGAAATACCTTAATAGTTTCCAAAACATGATTCATCTCGCTTCTTGAAGATAGTCACAACTGTCACTTTCTTGAAATTTGGGGATGTGCATCTTGTAGATGGTACACACTCTAACCACTGTGCTGGTGGTGGAGGGAGTGAATGTTTAAGGTGCTGGATGGGGTGCTGATCTAATGGGCTGCTTTGTCCTGGATGGTTTTAAGCTTCTTCAATGTTGTTGGAGTTGCACATATCCAGGTAAGTGGAGAATATTCCAGCACACACCTGACTTGTGAAGTGGTATCTGTATGAGACATCTGTGTGCTGTGTAATTATAAGGGAGGTCACATGTACACACTCAAGATGCTGACTGTAGGATCCTTATAATTTTTAAAAAATTCATTCATAGGATGTGGGCTTCACTGGCTGGACCAGCATTTATTGCCCATCCCTATTTGCCCTTGAGAAGGTGGTGGTGAGCTGCCTTCTTCAACGCTGCAGTCCATATGGGGTAGGTACACCCACAGTGCTGTTAGGAAGGGAGTTCCAGGATTTTGACCCAGCGACAGTGAAGGAACGGCGATATATTTCAAAGTCAGGATGTTGAGTGACTTGGAGGGGAATTTCCAGGTGGTGGTGTTCCCATCTATCTGCTGCCCTTGTCCTTCTAGATAGTAGTGGTCATGGGTTTGGAAGGTGCTGCCTAAGGAGCCTTGATGCATTCCTGCAGTGCATCCTGTAGATGGTACACACTGCTGCTACTGTGCGTCGGTGGTAGAGGAAATGAATATTTGTCGATGTGGTGCCAATCAAGTGGGCTGCTTTGACCTGGATGGTGTCATGGGGAGGTGATGGCATAGTGGTATTGTCACTGGACTGGTAAGCTAGAGACCCAGGATAATGCTCTGGGGACCTAGGTTTCAAATCCCACCATGGCAGGTGGTGGAATTTGAATTCATTAAAAGTCTGATGAACATGAAACCATGGCTGGTTTACTATACCCACCTGGTTCACTCTAGTCCTTTAGGGAAGGAAACCTACTGTCCTTACCTGGTCTGGCCTACATGTATCTCCAGACCCACAGCAATGTGGCTGACTCTTAAATACCCTCTGAACAGGGCAATTAGGGATGGGCAATAAATGCTGGCCTAGTCAGTGATGCCCACATCCCATGAATGAATATATATTTTTTAAAAGTGTGTTGTGGGAGCTGCACTCATCTAGGCAAGTGGGAAGTATTCCATCACACTCCTGACTTGTAGATGGTGGACAGGCTTTGGGGAGTCAGGAGGTGAGTTACGTTGCAGGATTCCTAGCCTCTGAACTGCTCCTGTAGCCACAGAATTTTTATGGCTAGTCCAGTTCAGTTTCTGGTCAAAGGTAACAAGAAGAGAAATAACCAATGGGAACCCCCAGGGTGTTGAAAGTGGGAAATTCAGTGGTGTTAATGCCATTGAACCTCAAGGGGCGATGGTTAGACTCTCTCTTGTTGGAGATGGTCAGTGCCTGGCATTGTGTGGCACAAATGTTACTTGCCACATGTCAGCCCAAGCCTGGATATTGTCCAGGTCTTGCTGCATCTGGACATAGACTGCTGCAGTATCTGAGGAGTCACTAATAGTGCTGAACATTGTGCAATCATCAGTGAACACCCCATTTCTGACCTTATGATGGAAGGAAGGTCATTGATGCAGCAGCTGAAGATGGTGGGGCGAGGACACTACCCTGAGGAACCCCTGCAGTGATGTCTTGGAGCTGAGATAACTGACCTCCGACAACCACAACCATCTACCTTTGTGCTAGGTATGACCCCAACCAGTGGAGAGTTTTCCCCCTAATTCCCATTGACTCCAGCTTTACTAGGGCTCCTTGATGCCACACTCAGTCAAATGCAGCCTTGATGTCAAGGGCAGTGACTCTCACCTCACCCTGGGAGTTCAGCTCTTTTGCCCATGTTTGAACCAAGGCTGTAATGATGTCAGGAGCTGAGTGGCCCTGGCGGAACCCAAACTGGGCGTCAGTGAGCAGGTTACTGCTAAGCAGGTGCCACTTGATAGCACAGTTGATGACCCCTTCCATTAATTTACTGATGATCGAGAGTAGACTGATGGGGCGATAATTGGCAGTGTTGGATTTGACCTGCTTTTTGGATACAGGACATGCCTGGGCAATTTTCCACATAGCTGGGTTAATGGCAGTGTTGTAGCTGAACTGGAGCAGCTTGGCTAGGGTAACGGCAAGTTCTGGAGCACAAGTCTCCAGTACTATTGCCGGAATATTGTCAGGGCCCACAGCCTTTGCACTATCGAGTGCCTTCTGCCATTTTTTGATATCACGTGGAGAGAAATGGATTGGCTGAAGACTGGTATCTGTGATGCTGGGGACCTCCGGTGGAGGCCGAGATGGGTCATCCACTCGGCACTTCTGGCTTAAGATTGTAGCAAATGCTTCAGCCTTATCTTTTGCACTGATGTGCTGGGCTCCCCCATCATTGAGGATGGGGATATTTGTGGAGCCTCCTCCTCCAGTGAGTTGTTTTATTGTCCACCACCATTGATGATGTGGCAGGGCTTCAGAGCTTAGATCTGATCCATTGGTTGTGGGATCGCTTAGCTCTGTCTATCACTTGCTGCTTATGCTGTTTGGCACGCAAGTTGTCCTGTGTTATAGCTTCACCAGGTTGACACCTCATTTTTGGGTATGCCTGGTGCTGCTCCTGGCATGCCCTCCTGCACTCTTCAATGAACCAGGGTTGATCCCCTGGCTTGGTGGTAATGGTGGAGTGGGGGATATGCTGGGCCATGAGGTTACAGATTGTGTAAGAGCACAATCCTCTTGTTGCTGATGGCCCACAGTGCCCCACGGATGCCCAGTCTTGAGATGCTAGATCTGTTTGAAACCTTTCCCATTTAGCATGGTGGTAGTGACACACATGATGGAGGGTATCCTCAATGTGAAGGTGGGACTCTGTCTCCACAAGGACTGTACGGTGGTCACTCTTATTGATAGTCATGGACAGATGCATCTGCGGCAGGCAAGTTGGTGAGGATGAGGTCAAGTATGTTTTTCCCTCTTGTTGGTTCCCTCACCACCTGCCGCAGCCCCAGTCTAACAGCTATATCCTTTAGGATTTGGCCAGCTCGGTCAGTAGTGGTGCTATTGAGCCACTTTTGGTGAAAGACAGTGAAGTCCCCCACCCAGAGTACATTCTGCGTGCCCTTGCCACCCTCAGTGCTTCCTCCACGTGGCGTTCAACATGGAGGAACACTGATTCATCAACTGAGGGAGGGCGATATTTGGTAATCAGCAGGAGGTGTCCTTGCCCATGTTTGACATGATGCCATGAGGCTTCATGGGGTACGGAGTCGATTTTGAGGACTCCCAGGGCAACTCCCTCCTGATTGTGTACCACTGTGCTGCCACCTCTGCTCTGTCCCACCAGCAGGACAGAGCCAGGGATGGTGATGGTGGTGTCTGGAACATTATGTGTAAGATATGATTCCATCAGACTGTTGCTTGAGACAGTCTGTGAGACAGCTGTCCCAATTTTGGCACTAACCCCCAAGTGTTGGTAAGGAGGACTTTGCAGGGTCAACAGGGCTGAGTTTGCTGTTGTCATTTCCAGTGCCTGGGTCGATGTTTATGGTTTCATTCCTTTTTTGAGACTTTGTAGCGGCTTGCTAGGCCATTTCAGAGGGCATTTAAGAGTCAACCACACTGCTGTGGGTCCGGAGTCACATGTAGGCCAGACCAGGTAAGGACAGCAGATTTCCTTCTCTAAAGAGCATTAGTGAACCAGATGAGTTTTTACAACAATCAATAAGGGTTTCATGATCAGATTTTTAATTCCAGATTTTTATTGGATTCAAATTCCACCATCTGCCGTGGCGGCATTTGAACCAGGATCCCCGGGTATTACCCTGGGTCTCTGAATTACTCACCCAGCGACAATACTACTATGCCAAATGGAATAGCTGAATGGCTTTCCTTCTCATATTTTCTGATCTTGTTCCTGGGGATTGCAGATTCCTGGATTATAAAGTTTTAACTTCTTTTCCCAAATGTAGGCCACAAAAACAATACCCGTGAGGCAACATTTCACTATATGCTTTTGTACACACGTACTGCTGAGATCATGGATATGAACGTGCAAGTTGCTTTATATTTGCATTCATCAGTACACAACTCCAACTGTTGACGAGCTAATTGGCCTATTCTGTGTGGAGCCATGCTTCGGCCCTTGATTGAATCTTGGACCAGTTAAACAGAAGCCGATCATCTTTTCCGGGACTACAGTACAATTATAGGGACATTGTTATGCTCCTGTGTGATGTTGGTCATTCGATTCCTGCAAGCAATGCGACTTATTAAGTTTGCTGTACACAATGTAGAATGTCCTGTTTTACACACAATCAAGGCAGGCGACCTATTGTTACCCAGTTACACACTTTGAAAAAAAATCATTGGCAGCGAATCTGTTAACAAGGTCCTTTTGCCAACAGTAAGGTGTTTGTCAAAAAAATGTATCGTGGAAATGTTTGGCTTCATGTCCAGTGCAGCACCTCCTGTTTTCCGCAAAATCTACAGGGGAACCATAGGTGGACTTATATGCATCAAGCACACATGTCCTGTTTGGAGAAAAATTTAATAGATGGGTGTGAGAGGTAATGTGTGGACATGATATTTATTAGATGCTGGAACCAGCCAGAGGGATCACAATGGTTTTTGGTTTTTAGTGCTACACATTTCTATGCTCCTATAAGAAATGTGTATCCCTACCAATAGTCTTAGGGCATGATCTAATAATTAGAAGAATGGCTTCCTTACCAATTTTTCAATGATAAGGTTTGCTAGATGACAGAAGGTTTGTAATGGTTTGTGCTATTTTTTAATCATTGCGTTTGATAAAGGCCTTCTTTCTTTTGATTAGCAAAGGAAACAAGGTATGGAGATAATTGGACAAGGCTCCAATGGGTAGCACACACAAATCCACACTCCCTCAGGAGCCATGACTCTTGGTTTGTGCGGTTAAAAAAAGACATGAATAATTAATAAGTTCAAACCAAAGTAATGCTGAGATTTATTGGAAAGCATTTCAAAATGGTGGAAAAGTCTTTAAATTACTCTTTGAAAAAAAAGTGAAATATTGGCCTTGATTTTACGCACCGCAGCGAATTGATGATCACCTTGCGAAATTTGATCAAAAAGATCAAGTGGTATCTGTGGCGTGGATTTCCCTTTCCAGACGTTGATTTTATTTGGTGTCAACCATGGGTGATCTTTGGTGTCCAGTGATATCATCAAGCAGGGTAAGTGGCCAATAACATTAAAGAATTCTCACAGACAGCAAACCAGGAAATAACAAACAGGTTTTATCATTCACTTTTCATAATTTTACAGAAAGCAAAGTAAATGTGAGGTCATAACTCGAGATTAAGTAGAAGCTAAAATATCATAAACAAAATAAAAAAACATTGGTAATTATTTTAAAAATCTATGGAATTTTTATCATGGAATTGTTATGAAAGCCAACTTACCTCAGACTCGAGAGCAGAGTTCGGGAACTCCAGGCCCTGACAGATCTCAGAGTTTCTGCGCATGTGCAGACCAGGAGTAGGCTGCACACGCGCAGACTGGGAGCAGGCTGCACATACACAGACCAGGAGCAGGCTGCACTTACGCAGACCAGGAGCAGGCTGCACTTACGCAGACCAGGACCAGGCTGCACATACACAGAATGGGAGCAGGCTGCACATACACAGACCAGGAGCAGGCTGCACTTACGCAGACCAGGACCAGGCTGCACATACACAGAATGGGAGCAGGCTGCACATACACAGACCAGGAGCAGGCTGCACTTACGCAGACCAGGACCAGGCTGCACATACACAGACTGGGAGCAGGCTGTTCATGCGCATTTCAGCATTTTTAAGAGCTTTGGGCCCAGCATGTCTGCGCATGAAGGCAAACAGCACAAAAAACCTGGATCGAGTGACTGGGAGAGGAGCGCCATTGAAGAGAAGAGTCTCAGGTAGGGGACAGGGAGATAGCACAGGGAGAAGTCCCAAGGGGAGAGGGGACAGGAAAAGATCCCAAAAGTTGAGTCCCAGACAGGGGGAAAGGGATAGAAAAAGGTTGCAGTTAAGTTAAAAAGAGGGGAGCAAAAAAAACGCTTTCTTCAAAGAAAAGGCTGCAGTTAGAGGGCTCAGGAGAAGCATTGAAGATCCAAAAAGGCAGCTATAGGTTGGTGACTCTGTGCTGTGGACCGTTGGTGCAAAGGTATCCCTTTGGAGCAATAGTGTTTTGCTCAGCAGAGCCAAAGAGCTAAAATTATGCTTGTGAGTTGGTGCTTGAATACAGTTTCGGGAATCCAGGGCAACGGAATCTCAGGAGACAAGATTGAAACCCTGCGACATGGGCCATAGTTGAGACCATCTGAGTTGGAGCAACGTTTGGGGAGAATTCAGAGGCGAGATCTTCAAAGGTGAAGACGGGAATCCCTCAGGAGAGAGACAGAGATTGGTTGACTCACAGTGTTTACTGACATTTGGGTGAATTGTTGAGAAATCTGTGGACTCTGTCTTGGTTGCATCTGCCATTTATTGTGCAGTATGGTGTGTTCTACCACAGTTTATCTGTTACTTCACATGTACCTCATATAAACCCTGAGTTAGGGTATAAGATAGATATTGTAAATTGTTGTATCTTTCTGGCCTTGTATAATAAAGTTTATTTTTGTTTGTTCAAAACCCGTGGAATCTTGTGTCTTGAATCTCAAACTTTCTCTACAGTAAACAAAATATCATTGGTCCCTGACCAGATCTTAGCAAAAAACTTGGGAGTTTGATATAGGATCATAACAGAATGGAAATATTTGATATTTCATAAATATAAAAAAATAAATTTCTGGGCCGGAGAGGTTGCTCAGCAATAATTATGGCTTAATGCATTGTTAGAACCCCAATTACATCTAATATTCCAATGGTTTTTACAGTGAGAATAATAATGTAAGAAAGCGGAAATTCACATCAATTTTCATCTGCGAGGACTTCAACAGAGCACCCTGGGGAAGAGCAGGGAACCACTGGCAGCATCTACTGATCTCCGCATTTAACTGCACATGTGTGGATGTCGGAATTTGCTGTCAGTTAAACAGAGTAATGTTGGAAAACACTGACAGTTTCACCTGCAAAATCTGGGCCGATGACATTCCTCGGACTAATGATCATTCTAATGGTTGATATACAGCTGATCAAAAGCTGGAGGATAAGTATTAAATACCCTATTAAGCAGGTGGTTTAAACAGAAGAGGAGCCCAATAGTTTACAATGAGGGTTAAGCTAATTAGGGACCTGTAGTCTAAGATCTCTGAGAGTTGTTAAAGCCTTTTGCTCAAACCCTTCTTCATCTCTTCATCAGTGCCATGGTGATTGACTTAAGACAGAAACATTGATGGGGTTGACAAACTTTGAATGGTAACTTAACAGGATAGACTGAAAATTGAAAAAAAAATCCCTTCTCTTCCCCTTTGAGTCTTTGAGCTTAAAGCTTGTTGTTAGGAGTGTTGTTGGGTTTGCATCAGTGTCCTAAGTCATGATTATTGCTGAACAACCTCTCTGACCCTGAAAAAGAAATTAATTTGTGAAATGTCAAGTTTTTCTATTCCTTGACAAAAATTCCATGGATTTTTAAAATAATTTCTTAAAGGATTTTCAAAGTTTGTTTACGATACAGAATTTTAGTTAAGAAAAATTCTGAGATAAAACTATTGAATATGGTTAACTGTAAAGGCAACTATAAGTGACATCAGGAGGCCATGTTAGTAGATTAGAAAAAAAAAGATAGATGTCAACGATATGAAGAGGGTGCAGAGAAACTCACAAAGATGATAATCAAGCTGACAGAATCACATAATTTTAACAGCACAAAAGGAGGCCATTCGTGTCTGTACCAGCTCTTCAAATGAGCATTCTGACCCAGTGCCATTGCCCTGCCTTTTCCCCATAGTTTCTCATCCCTGAAACCATTCTTGTAAAGCTCTTCTGCACTCTCTCCAGTGTGTTTACATACTTCTTATAATGTGACTCCCAGAACAGTATACAATACTCCAACTGAGATCTAACGAGCATCTTAGATAAATTCAGCATAACCTCCTTGCTCTTGTACTCTATGCCCCTATTAATAAAGCCCAGGATCCTGTATGATTTATTAACTGCTCTCTCCACCTGTCCTGCCACCTTCAATGATCTATGCACATATACATCCAAGTCTTTCTGCTCCTGCATCCCCTTCAAAATTTCACCCCTTGTTTTATATTGTCTGCCCATGTTCTTCCTACCAAAATGCATCACCTCACACTTTTCTGCATTGAACTTCATCTGCCACCTATCTGCCCACTCCACCAACTTGTCCATGTCCTTTTGAAGTTCTACACTGCCCTCCTCGCAGTTTACAAGTGGCAAGTAGCCATTGTGGGTTTTGAGAACTAGCTTGGATTCAAATAGGATACCGAGGTTTTTCACCATCTGGTCAGACCCAGTGAGCAGCTGGTCAGAAGGATGGAGTCAGGGGCAAGGGTGTGAAGTGTTTAAAATAAAGATGATGAAATAGGCTTGGTCTTTCATATGTTTCAAGAGCAAAAGTTGGAGAAAATCCTTGCTCATCCAGTGTTGATTACATTTATTGTACTTCCAGTGTGATATATGCTTTGCTCAGTTTTCCAACTATTTATAGACATAAGAAGGTGTGCACAAGATATGTAACTGTTTACAAATATATTTCAAGCAATTTTTGATACTGTTTTGGAAGTCAATCGGAGGGATTTAGAGTATTACTTATTCTCATGTTGGTGGTGAAATCTTGTATTTTTAAAAAATATTAATCCAGAACATAAGAAGAGAGATCAGAGGCAGGCTATCCTGAGCAAATCCCCTCCTCACTCCCTAAAACCTGTCCACACAATTACTGAGTGTCTTGGAATAATCTTCACCTACATGGATAATTGCAGTTCCAACAGCACAGTTTTCCAACTATTTATAGACATAAGAAGGTGTGCACAAGATATGTAACTGTTTACAAATATATTTCAAGCAATTTTTGATACTGTTTTGGAAGTCAATCGGAGGGATTTAGAGTATTACTTATTCTCATGTTGGTGGTGAAATCTTGTATTTTTAAAAAATATTAATCCAGAAAATAAGAAGAGAGATCAGAGGCAGGCTATCCTGAGCAAATCCCCTCCTCACTCCCTAAAACCTGTCCACACAATTACTGAGTGTCTTGGAATAATCTTCACCTACATGGATAATTGCAGTTCCAACAGCACTCAAGAAGCTCAACACAGAATCACAGATTCTGCTATAACAGTATTTGTTATAGCACTGAAGGAGGCCATTTGGCCCATCATGTCTGCACCGGCCCTCTGAATGAGCAATGCACCTAGTGCCATACCCGTATTCTCCCCATAACCCTGCACTTTCTGGATACCATCCAGGACAAAGCAGCCCACTACCAGTTTCATTCACTCCCTCCACCACCAGTGTATGGTGGCAACAATTTGTACCATCTACAAGATTTGGCAACTTGCCAAAGCTCCTTCACTGTCACGTCTCAAACCCACAAGCTCGACTGCCTAGATAAACAAGGGCAACCAGCGCATGGGGAACACCACCACCTGCGAGCTCACTGCCACGCCACCATTTTAATTTGGAAATATATCATCGTTCCTTCATCGATGCTGGGTGAAAATCCCAGAGCTTCCTTCCTAACACCACACGGACGACAGCGGTTCAAGAAGGTGGCTTTGCACCAGCTTCCCACAGGCAATTCAGGATGGACAATTAATGCTGGGCTTGCCAATGACACCCACATCCCGTGCATGAATAAAAGAACCCTGGTGACTCCAGGCAACCCTGGGGGAATGGGCTGCGAACATATAATGGAGAGGAATTGGTCTCTATCCCACGTGAACCCCTGGTACTTGCAGCCTTTTTGTTGCCTGTGTGCAGAATTATTCTGTTTTTAACCTTTTAGCACTTGACAAATCCTTTCTGATTAAGTTACATGCTCGTCATCTCCTCGCTCATGTCTCATTTATGCACAAAGCTGACACGAATTATTAATTTTGAAATAATGGGTGAAAATCATTAGGGAAAGGTGAGCTACCTCTAATTTACGGATAACCCAAATTTCTTTCTTATCTGTTGAAAATCCAGCTCGGGTTGGTGGTGTTTTGCAAAATGATCCATGGAAATTATTCAAGGATTCACCCTCATTAGCACACCAGTCAATATATTTTTGTAATCCTCTTTTATTTTGTGGCTGATATTAATGTAATAAATACAGCCTATCATATTTCTCAATAAACACGGCAAAGCATATTAATAAAGGCTTGTCGTGAAAATTAAGTGATAACATTTTCTTCCCATTATCTGGGGAAAAAAAAAAGGTTGTTGATTAGAAGGTGCGTCTGGGTGCTATTTGACTCTATTAGCGCCCCTCTCTGATTGCACTAATTGCCGGCTTGATTTTCCTAGTTCCTGCTTCGTGCCTGAATCAGTTGTAACTATCACAGCTTGATGACTCAATTATGTAAGGGATCAACTTATTCGGAACGTGAGCGTGACTCCTACACTTGGGTGGCTAAAGAAACAAGTTTCACTGGAACAAAATGCTTTCAAAGCCCTCCCCCCCACGCCACAGTATTCGCTCCCTGGACATCTCCAATGATGAGTATTTGCAAATTGGGAGTCGTTTGTGTGTGCACGCACACCCAGATGCATCTTACATACAATTTTAGATTTAATAAGCAGGAGTCCAGATGAATAAATTCTTGACAGTTATGAATGGAGGCCTGGCTACATTAAAGCAGCGAGGGTTGCAAACAGCAGGTCTGAAGCTAGGTTTGAATAAATCATTGCCGGCGCACACACACACACTGGCTTCACAACTGGTTCAGGCATGAACCCTGTGTGCATGTGACCCGTGTTGCCGAGCAACCCAGATCGTAGCCATTCTAAAAGAATATTAAAACAATTTTTGCTGCACCAACTTTATTGGCGTTCAATGAACTGAGACTTTTATGGAAGTAGCTTTTTTTCATTAAGGACAGTTTGCTTTGTATGTAACATTCAGATCCCGTGAATAAAAGAAAGATCTCTTAAGTTGGCAAAGGAATGGAAACTGGGGTGCAAAAGCGGTGTCCAATAACTTGTCAGCGGCTGCGACGAGGAGTTTTGGTCTACAGATCATTATTGAATCCTGTTGCACGTCTTCGTTAACCTTAAAAGATTCCTCTTTGTTCTGTACCGTTTAATTTTCGATGCAGGTCCGAAGTGACGTGGGTGTAAAAAGATCGAACCTAAGTTGCCAGACTTTATTCCCTTTAGAACTGACCTCACGAAAACCTCAAACCTCTAAAATGAAGAGAGGCATGTTCCGCACAAAAGTTCCTTTGTTTTGACTTTTTTTAAAAAAAAGACTATGGCAGATGAATGTTTAGACGCGAAAAAAAAAGTCTGAGATTTCTACCGAACTTAATTAGACGTATAAATCAAACATCCTCAAAAATCATTAACAATCCAGCAAAGTAATATTAGCATTTTCAGAACTAGTCTTGAGCCACTGGGGGCAGGAAGTTAGTTAACTGACGGCTGCAGATTAATAAAGTTGACGGACCTTTTGCTGTCTCCTGTACACTGTGATGAGCGTTTTCCCAGATTTCTTCCCTCTTTATTGCCTTATCCTCACAAACAGACCAGTCTTCTGTCTCTTTATTAACTGGGGCTCCGGCATCACATTTTTAAAAAAAAAATCAGCTTGGGAATAGCAATAACAGAGAAGTGTAAAAATGTGTCTGTTCTATGCTGAACGGTGTTTGCAAAGAAGCCAGGCGCTTAAAAAAATAAGCTTAACTTGAGTGGAGATAAATGACTCCTTGTCTGATGCTAACTCCCCCTGTGCAGGATGGTGAAGAGCATGTTGCTATACAGCATGCACAATGCCTCTGAGCGGCACGAAACGCTCAAGACTTTTAGAGGATCGTGTTTTGCACAATTGCATACATATCTTGTGTAAAATTTTGTGAGCTGAGATATAGCGTGAGTGTAGTGTGGTGATTTGCATTACTGGGGGTGACTCCCTCTGCAGCCCTCCCATTCCCTGGGAGCACTTAGCTTTCACAATTTGATGATCACTTCAATATAATTACAGCGATATGGAAAGATCACCATTGCAGTTCATTTTTTTTCCCCTTACTTTAAAGCCAGTGATCTGGCAACTTCCATGGCTCTTAGAGGGCTCAGATAAACACTTTTTTATTGGGGCATGGGCATCACTGGCAGGACCAGCATTTCTTGCCCATCCCTTATTCCCCTTGAACTAAATAGGTTGTTCAGCTGTTGCAGAGTCAGTCACATTGCTGTGGAGTTCTGGAGTCAAGTGGGCCATCCTCAATCCATTAACAACAATCAATGATAGTTGTAACTTTATGTTCAAGATTTATTATTTGAATTTAAATTCCACTAGCTGACATGGTGGGAATTGAACCCATGTCCCCAGAGCATTAGTCTGAGTCTCTGGATTATTAAGTCAAGTGATATTACCACTACACCCCACATTTGGCAATGAGAAGTCACATCATGTGACCGTCCATGGCCCAGAGAGGCCGACAAGCTGACTCTTCCCATCATTTTTAGAATAACCCTCTTTACTTGTAGCAAACAATACTTATTTCTAACGTGTGCCTTGCCAAAGTGCCAAACAGTTTTACCACAAGAATCCTACACCAGTAAACATCGACACATTGGGGTATTTATCAGGGTTGAACTTATGCTGGGGCAATGAAAACAAATGAAAGGCTTGTATTTTATATGTACTGCCTTTCATTGGCTCAGGACATCCTTATGCGCTTTTCAGTCAAGGAAGTATTTATGACTGGTGATGGACAATTAATCAACTACTGAAACACAATGAGGAGGCTCCATGAACATCCACATCCCTAAAGATGGCGAAATCTAACATGTCAGTGGACTAAGTTGAAACATTTGCAACCAGAGCATTTGCATCTTCAGCCAGAAGTGCCGAGTGGATGATCTATCTCTGCCTCCTCCTAAGGTCCCCAGTATCACAGATGCCAGCCTTCAGCCAATTTGATTCTTCAAGTGACATCAAGAAATGGCTGAAGGCACTGGATACAGTGATGGCTATGGGCCCTGACAACATCTGAAGTAGCGGTGGAGACTTGTGCTCCCGAACTTGCTGCACCCCTAGACAAGCTGTCCCAGTGCAGCTACAACACAAGCATCTACCCTGCAATGTGGAAAATTGCCCAGGTATGTCCTGTCCACATAAAGCAGGGCAAATCCAACCCAGCCAATTACCGCCCCATCAATCTACTCTCAATGATCAGCAAAGTGATGGAAGGTGTTGTTGACAATGCTATGAAGTGGCACTTACTGAACAATAACCTGTTCAGTTTGGGTTTCACCTTGAATACTCAGCTCCACACCTCATTACAGCCTTAGTTCAAACGTGGACAAAAAAGCTGAATTGCAGAGGTGAGTTGAGAATGACTGCCCTTGACATCAAGGCAGCATTTGATGAGTGTAGCATCAAGAGGTCATAGGATAGTTGAAGCCAATGGGAATCAGAGGGAAAACAGTTCACTTGTTAGCACAAAGAAAGATGGTCCTGGTTGTTCCAGGCCAATAATCTCAGCACCAGGACATGAGGACATGGGTGCAAGAGTTCCAGCTATTGTCATCTGCTTCATTAATGACCTTCCCTCCATCATGATATCAAAGGTCCTCAGTTACTGATTCAATCCATGTCTATATGCAACAAGACCTGGATAATATTCAGGCCTGGGCTGATGTGTGACATGTATATTACTTGCCATCTCCAACAAGAGAATCTAACCATTTCCTCTTGACATTCAATGACATTACCATCACTAAATTCCCCACTATCAACATCATGGGGACACCATTGAACAGAAACTGAACTGGACCAGCCATATAAATACTGTGGCTACAAAAGGAGATAGACACTTGGCATTCTGTGATGAGTAACTCACCTCCTGACTCCCCAAAGCCTATCCACCATCTACAAGACACAAGTCAGAAGGGTGCTGGAATATGCTCCATCTGCCCAGATGAGTGCGGCTCCAACAAAAGAAGGTCACATGACTCGAGTGACCATTTTGAAATCTCTATTTCCTTTGAGAACTGAGAAGCCCTCAGTCTGCTGAATTACCAACTAATTGAACAGAGCTACAGCAAGACTCCCAGCTGACCAAGCAGCTGGTCACCGTGTCTTGACTGCTCAAAGCCTATTTGATTTTAAAAGTCTCTGATCATCACCAGCCAAGTGGCCTAAGCACAGAAATCCCATCATGCTGCATCATCACTTGTTTCATGAATTTTCGTGTTGCTATCTCCAACCAGGAACTCATCTGGACTGAATTCTGCCATGAAGGAAACACCCTCTGGGCTTTGAATTTCTGAACTCTGGAAATCACGGGACCTAATATTCATTTCTGTGGTTCTTTTACTGTTGTTATCCACCCCGCCCTCTGGATTTGAATGTGAAATAAATTAACCTCTGAGTTAACCATGAAGAGAGTTTGCTGCGTGTTGCCATATAAAATTGGACTACACATACTGAGTGTTTGGGGAAATACTCCACAGCCTATTTAAAACATTATTCAAAAACACCTCTGCTTAGGGTCAGATGGGGAGAGGATAAAGAAGTTCCGATGCCTCTCTCCTGCCTGTAACAATGTGTAGTTATTGTTGTAATGAAGGAAACATGGCAGCCATTTTGTAATATTAAGGGATACGTGGATGAAGTGTGGACCCTACTCCTGAGACATTAAAATGGCTCCAAAACCTTTAGCCAAGTTTTGCTTTTGTAGGTCTGGGAAGATCAGGAATCATCTTCTTGACTCCACAAAAATATCACAAGCTGAGCTCATCCCTTTCCAATTGGGTGTCTTTGCAACCTAGTGGCTCAGCATAGTATCTGAGCTACCCAACACTGAAATCGGCAATCTGCAATGAGACATCTGTTTGGGATGTAAGACCTAGGCCTCCGGACACTAGCCAGCAGCTGAAAGTTAAAGTCCACCCTTGTGGTGATGGTCCTCTCGGCTGTCATACTGTCCATACTGAATGTCATTCATTCCTTTAGAGGAAGTGCAGACAATGTTACAGGCCTGTCATGGAGACTTCCCTCATTTGAGGTCATTGATGGTTTTAGGTGTAGGTGCTTTTAAATCGTTGTAAAGGTTGTTTGGTATTTCATGGAGAGGCCTGGAGGTTTGTATAGTTGAACATAAACCATTTATTGGTAACCCATAACTATGTACATATCCAAGGTACTGCTATGCATGGGTGCTGTCTCCATAGTACTGGCTCCTTCCAAGCTCATTCCCACAGACAATTTACTAAAATGTGATTGTCTACATAATACCATGGGCGGTACTGTTCTTCAGTCCCACATTAACCCTTATTCTGCCGAACACCCTTATCCAAAATAAGCGAGTTGCCCCTTGTCAAATCATTACAGACAAAAGCACTTGTGTGGACCACATGTCTGTTGGTAACAGAGAACTAGTTTAATCCAGAGAACTAATTTAATCCAGTTTTGCCTTATTTACATAAATACATGAATGGCCACCCTTGAAGACTAGTAGAAGCTCTTGTGGCAGGTGAAGTGAGTGGACAGAGAGTAGCTTTTAAGTAAAATGAATTCATAGGCTGGGATTTTTAAATTATTCCAGGGTCCTGGTAGGGCCAATTGAGACCAATGATTGGTAATTATGGGTTCCCACATCGACTGAGATTTTCAGTTGTCAATGTGGGCAACCAAGGTCAACCTGGAGCATGTCCAGGGCAATGTGGTGGGCTTAGGTGGGAAATGAGGGGGGGGTTAGATCACACGAGGGACCCCCCCACCCTGGACCCCCCCCACCCTGGAACCCCCCCACCCTGGACCCCTTTGTGTCTGCCGGGCCATAGCTGTAAATCTTTGGAATTCTTTATGCCAGAGGATTGTGGATGCTCCACAGTTGAATACATTTAAGGCTGGGTTAGGCAGATTGTTGTTCTCTCAGGGAATTAAGAGATATGGGGAGTGGGGAGGAAAATGGAGTTGAAGCCCAACATCAGTCATGATCATATAGAATGGTGGAGCAGTCTTGGCAGGCCATGTGGTCTATTCCTGCTCCTATTTCCTGTCTTCTAACGCGTTCTTGTGAGTGGGAAAATCATGGGCTGAGTCACCCATGGACAACTGATGACTCGTGTATAGAGAGAGGCCCCAAAGCTCCACATGGAGGAATACCAAGCTCACATGTGCAGAACTAGAGAGTTAAGGAGCAAAGGTGGAAATGAAAGCTACCAGTTCCAGGGATTACTTATTTCTAATTGGCTGTCTGAGGAAACAATATAATAGCTGAAAGAAAACAAAAACAAAGTTGATTGGTTCATTTTGCTACAGTTTCTGATTTGGTAACTTTGTAAAGCTTTTGAGCTATTTGGCTGTTTGATTATGTGTGCTCTGTGTTTGGCAGTTCTTCCTGCATGCTCACACTTGAATGAATGAGCACAATTTTTATTTGAGCCAATCAAGGACAAGGGTGGTGATAGTTATCGTAGCCACCTAGCAACCCAGAATAACACCACGTTAATGTGTTGCTTACCATCAAGTGAATAAACCATGAAAATCCAATTAATCTACAAATCAAGGAAAGGCCTATGTGTGTCAGCAGTCCAAACTCCATGAGTGACTCATAATGGCCTCAGAACAACTGGGAATGAGCTGCATTGCCAACATCCTGAGAACGTGGTATCCTGTAATACTTTCTGATGCAGGGTACATTTTTCATGCTCTAATTCTTGAGACAACAACCACATATTACTTGGATGTGTAACGCAATGTGTAATCTTATCAGCTTTCTCCTCCAACTCCGCCAAGCTGAATGGGACACTTTAAAATGTGTAGTGTGAGGTGCTTTGTGATATCAATCCGTCTGATCTCATTGGACTTTATGTATTTCAGCAATCCATGTAGCTGACAAAATAATAGAAGGCTTCATTGCCAATTATTCTCCCAATTGCTGCAGCATATTTTTAGTTCCTGTATTTTGTGAAGACGTGATTGATAAGACTAGGGCTTTCAAACCACCAGTGTGGCTTTAGAATTGATGGTTTATTCCTCAGTCTTCACTATTATTCACTTGCAATCACATCCCAATTGCTTAAACAGATGCTTCAGCAGTAGGGGGGAGGCGATGGCGTAATGGTATTGTTGCTGGACTAGAGATCCAGGGTAATGCTCTGGGGGCATGGGTTTGAATCCCACCATAGCAGATGGTGGAATTTGAATTCAATAAAAATATGGAATTAAAAGTCTAATGATGACCATGAAACCATTGTCACAAAGACTTACCCGGTCCACTAATGCCATTTAGGGAAGGAAATCTGACCTACATGTGACTCCAGAGTAATGTGATTGACTCTTAAGTGGCCACTCAATTGTATCAAACCCCTACAAAGTCATGAAACTGGACAAACCACTTGCATTGACCTAGGCAAATTCACTCCCTCCACCACTGACATCCTGTGTAGTGTATATCATCTACAAGATCCACTGCAGAATTCACCAAGGCTCCTTTGACAGCACCTTCCAAACCCACAACCACTACCATCTAGAAGGACAAGGGAAGCAGATCTCATTCAACTGATGGGAACACCACCACCTGGGAGTTCCCCTCCAAGTCACTCACTGTCCTGACTTGGAAATATATCACCATTCCTTTACTGTTGCTGGGACAAAATCCTGGAACTCCCTTCCTAACAGCACTGTGGGTGTACCTACATCACATGGACTGCAGCGGTTCAAGAAGACAGCTTACCACCACCTTCTCAAGGGCAATTAGGGATGGGCAATAAATGCTGGCCCAGCCAGTGAAGCCCACATCCCGTGAATGAATAAAAAAAAGGTGACTCCTGTTAAGAATCACTGTACGAACTGCCCCAGCCCTAACCCTACTCAGAAACAAACACTTTTGTCCTGGAAAATACTTACCTATTAAAGAACATTTTTCTTTGGGCAATACATGAACTAAGTAAATTATGGAAATATAGACTGGTGATGTTGGCAGAATTTTGGTTTGTTCGTTTAGGAATTTGGAATTAATTATTTCTGTCACATGGTGTCTATAGCACAGAAGTGATCCATTTGGCTCAAGCTCCCTTTGTTGGCCTCTATGCTCCTCACCACCCTCCTCCCACTCCTCTTCATCTTACCCTATCAGCATGCCATAAATCAGCATCTAGCGCAGTCCAGTGCTTTGTTTACAGTGACGGATTTCTTAAGCTGAAACTATGCAGACACGCTCAACAAATCACGCACATGGACACCCATTGGCAAAGGCTTTTAACTTCACGTCTCTCTTACCACTTTTAAATGTGATCTCAGCAAAACACGGCGCTCTGGATATGCATTCTCATAACGTTCAGTCACTCACTCACTTTTCCAGAACTGCTTGATCCAACTCAGGGTCGCGAGGAGCTGGAGCTTATCCCGACAGGCAATGGGCACTAGGCAGCGATTCTCGTAACAAATAGTTCCTATTTCTTTACGAATAATATAACAATATAACAGAATCCCTCCACAGGGCGACCCACCCAGGCCAGCAGGGAGCATGTAAGCTGTCTGGAGGGCTGAGCCCCTGGCCTGTTGCTGGGTCCCCATCTCCATGGAGTCAAACTGCCCCTTGTCATGTCGCGACACTGGGGCATGACCGGAAAAGCTTAGTTGGTCTCCGTAACTTACCTTTAACAAGGCTTTTATTGTGCATTACAGTTCACTTGGGGAGCATGAGTTGCTGTGACAACATCCATTTTTTCTTTCTTTCATGGGATGTGGGTGTCATCGGCAAGGCCAGCATTTGTTGTACATCCCTCATTGCCTTTGAACTGAAGGGCTCGCTAGACCATTTCAGAGGGCAGTTAAGAGTCAACCACATTGCTGTGAGTCTAGAGTCACATGTAAGCCAGGCCAGGTAAGGATGGTAGATTTCCTTCCCTAAAGGACATTAGTGAGCTAGTGCAAACAAAAACAGAAAATGCTGGAAAAACTCAGCAGGTCTGACAGCATCTGTGGAGAGAGAAACAGAGTTAATGTTTTGAGTCTGTATGAGCCTTCTTCAGAAGTGAACTTGTTGTAATTAGTGAACTAGTTATATTTTTACAACAATTGATGATAGTTGTCCTGGCCACCATTACTGACACTAGTTTTATATTCCAGATTTTGCTAACGGAATTTTAATTCTACTAGTTGCCATGGCGGCATTTCAGCTCATGTCCCCAGAGCATTAGCCTGTGCCTCTGGATGACTAGTTCAGTGAAATTATCACAACACCATCATCTCCCCATATGGATTACAGGTATGCTGTAGTCTGGAGCTATGGTAGAGGCTCCAAGTTCCTTTCCATCACATGGCTGGATAGGAAATCTCTCCCTCTTTTACCGCCTGCCATTGGTGTGTGCGAGAAGGACTTACAAGTTGATGCTCAAGCTGTTTGGCCATGTTATGAGTGCAGCTTTCCTGGCCATCAAATCCTGGGACCCGAACCCGGAGCTTCTGGCTCAGTGACAGGGGCAATACCCACTTCACCATCAGACCTCCCAACAAGACTCTTAATGAGCCTAATTCACTGCCCATCTCATGGGGGTGGGCATCATTGCTGGTCCCAAACCCTCCTGTCCCAAAATGGGTGTTATTGGGAATGGAGTCAGGAAGCCTGGACGCTTCTAGTACTTTCAGGGCCTGTTCACTTCCGTTTCTGACCTTCATGGAGCCTGTAAATCCTGCCCCTTGTCCGTGTGGTTCGCATACTTGCGCCATCCTGGCTGTTGTCACGTTCAGCCAGTCACCCAGGTGTTCCCTGGCCCTGATGTCTCTGTTTCACATGAGTATCTACCCATCCTCCCTCAACCAACGCTATCTAAATCTGAACTTAAGGTGGTGGAGGAGGCGGAGGGGGGATACAGGACCAGTGGGAAAGCAGACAATGTGGTGATAAGACATCACCTCCATCTCCACAAAGGCAGGTAAGTGGATAAGGAACAGGAAATGGGAGTTGACAGGTTGTCTTGTGTTGGTGGTAGTGTTTGGCAGAGGAATCACTGTGGGATATCCTGGGAAAAAGGTGAGGACACTAGAGAGTCGGAGGATGGAGGGAGAGAATGCGAATTTTAAAGTAAAGGAGAAAGGATTGAGCTGGAGGTCCCTGGAAAGTGGGGAAAAACATCTCCGTGCATTGCAAGCAGCCAGTCCATAGGATAAATGCTCTTTCTAAGACTGCCAAGCATTTCAGAGTACCTGAGACTCTCCTGGAATGAACGGCCCTGCTGCTGGAGACCCGCAACAAAGTATTTCTGTATCGCAGTTTATGCGTACTCACTTCTGACAGCCTGAACTCCCATTTCTTGTTCTTTATCCACTTACCTGCCTTTGTGGAGCTGGAGGTGATGTCTTATCACCACATTGTCCGCTTTCCCACTGGCCCTGTATCCCCTTCCGCCTCCCCACCTCACCGCCCCCCACACCCCCCCACCCCACCCCACCCCGCTTCCCCATCCCCACCTCCTCCACCATCTTAAGTCCAGATTTAGATAGCGTTCGTTGAGGGAGGATGGGTGGATGCTTATGTGGAACAGAGACATCACCAAAGACCAGTTGGGCCAAATGACCCATTTCTGTGCTGCAAATTGCAAGTAATTTTCAACTTTGCAGACAGATGTTTGATTTCAGTGCATGAGAGTTAGCTGGGCAGGTCACTCGCTAACTATTAAAGGCTTTTCATGTTTTCCCATTGTATATCCCTCTAATACATTTAATGTATGAATTAATTTGTCTGAAAATGATATTTTTGTAAGCTGTTTCAGCTGCTTCGTCCTGCTTGAGAAGACTGCTGTGCTTCTGCATGTCAAATCTCACACACCCATTGTTCAGCTATAACTAATAGCCCCCTGACCTGTCTATTCAATGCAGTGTATTACAAACCTTGGTGATTTTTAAAAATGCAAGTCAGAAAATGAAGATAAGTAACATTGTGTAAAATAGCAGACTGTTGAGGGATAACTATTTGAGTGGGATGGCATCATAGGGCCCCATTTTCTCCCCTGACTCGGGTACATAGAACGGAATCATCCCTGAATTGCACCAAGTGTGGTAGTAGACGGGAGAAAGAACGTTTTACCCGCTGGCCACAATGGCGGCTTTTCAAGCCGTATCGTCCCGATCCTGCCTCATTAATCATGCATTCTCGGGAAACATGGCGTTTCGATGGTGGGCGGGTTCTCACTCGCCCGACACACTGTCACCTCGCCACTTCCTCACTCCAGGTGCCATATTTAAAGTGCAGCCATGCGCACGCCTCTCAGTGCTTTCAGCCCAGAAGACATGGCCCTGAAAGGCAAGAGGACTGCAGCCCCCCGATTCTGTGACACATCCCTGGAACGCTTTTTGGACATCGTGGAGGCTCACCATGATGTCCTCTACATCCACCCCAGCAATCTCACCACTCCGGCTTGGTAGGCGATGGCAGCGGTGATCGGTGCCAATGCTGCACAGAAGAGGTTGGCCATCCAATGCTGATAGAGGATGAATGATCTCATCTGTGCTGCCAGCATATGGCAACCATCTCATCCCTCTAAACTCACACACTCATAAGCCCATCACACATTCACTGACGTCTCACTCACTGCCAGCTCAAGGGTCATCACCACTCAGTCTCTCAGACACACCCTCACGTCTCCATCTGGCCTCATCTCCTCTGGAGACTACCTTCTCAGCCCTCACCATCTTGAGGCCACTTGCACAGATCAGCTTGTGCCTCCCCGCACACACCCTGGGATACCCCCCTTCCCCAGTACAGCCCTCACCCTGCATCCTCTTCCCTTGCCTGAGGCCACTTCTCCCCTTTCCCCAAGCAAGCCCTAGCCCTGCAGCCATTGAAAAGCTACCCCCACCTTACAGCTGGTCTGGTAGGGTTGAGACCTATCCATTAACAAAATCTGGAATATAAAACTAATGTCAGTAATGGTGACCATGACAACGATCATCGATTGTTGTAAAAACGCAACTAGTTCACTAATTACAACAAGTTCACTTCTGAAGAAGGGTCATACAGACTCAAAATGTTAACTCTGTTTCTCTCTCCACAGATGCTGTCAGACCTGCTGAGCTTTTCCAGCATTTTCTGTTTTTGTTTGCACTAGCTCATTAATGTCCTTTAGGGAAGGAAATCTGCCATCCTTACCTGGCCTGGCTTACATGTTACTCCAGACTCACAGCAATGTGGTTGACTCTTAACTGCCCTCAGAAATGGCCTAGCAAGCCCTTCAGTTCAAAGGCAATGAGGGATGTACAACAAATGCTGGCCTTGCTGATGACACCCACATCCCATGAAAGAAAGAAAAAATGGATGTTGCCACAGCAACTCACACTCCCCGAGTAAACTGTAATGCAAAATAAAACCTTGTTAAAGGTAAATTAAGGAGGCCAACTAAGCTTTTCCGGTACGAGCAGTATCACGGGATATGGGCTTCGCTGGCTGGGCCAGCATTTATAGCCCATCTCTAGTTGCCCTTAGGAAGGTGGTGGTGAGCTGTCTTCTTGAACCACTGCAGTCCATGTGGTGTAGGTACACCTAAAAGTGATGAGGTGCTGCCTGCGAAGCCTGGCGCTGATGACCGCGAGTGCTGCCCAAAGCAAGGTGGGCAAACAAACCTCGAAGTCCCAAGTGAAGCGCAGCTCGCCAGGTGCACGTCTCTTGTGTACAGTTGTCAAAAGCACACCGATGTGCTGGGATGATCCAATGTGGGGGGGTGATGCCGGTGAGCTGGACTTATAACGACATGCAGATGTATTACAGGGAAGGTCCCCATGTCCAACGTTGGGAAATGCAGCCCGTCGTTGACGGGCAGAGTGGACGACTGCAAACTGGCTTCGCAATGTCACGAAACAGCGACTTTTGGCTTTCTCACCATATTGTCTGCCCATGCTGCCAAACACGCCCGCCGCCAACGGGCAAGGGAAATTTTGCCCGTAGAGTCCGGAAATTTCCAGGCTCCACAAACCTGACTCAGGAGAACGTGCCTCAAGTGTTTGGACTTTTTATCCTGGGGGTTTGGGGGGGAATGTGGGATGGTGGTTGGGGTGGGTGCTAACTGGAGTCGGGATCGCCGGCCCTGGAAGGAGTTCAGAGGCAACTGCTGGGTGCTGAGGCGTGGCATTTAAAAGGCCCACCTTGGTGTTCTGGGACTTCATCCCAGTTGTAATAAAAACAATAAAACAAAAAAAATAGCCCTTGCACACCCCCCCACTCCCCCCACCCCCCAACCCTGACCTTATCCCCTTTTCGGCCACATTCACGTCCACTTTTAATAATCCCAAAAGAGTACCTCACCTCTCCAAAAGGTACCGCACCTCTCCAAAAGGGTAACTTACCTCTCTAAATAACTCCGGCAGGTTTAGACCTTTTCCTTAAATGTCGAAATTCCCCAAATCATGTTTCAGAAACTTGGGTGACCAAAATAGTTTCTGTTTGGAGGCTGTTGCACTTTTAAATATGCGGCTGCCTCCGTGAATCACGAATGTGTGAAATACCTTGTGCCCCTGTAACACCGCCCCCCACCCCCCACCCCCCCCCCGCCCCCCCTGCCCCGCCACCTACCAGCAAAAGTGGTGGGTGCCGTGTTCAGCACCATTTCGGCTAAGGCTTGGAGCCCTTTTGGCTTTGCGAAAATTTGGGCCACTGAGTCATTCCGCTCATCGAGTCCAATAAGCCCCAGGCCCCCGCTCGATTCACTGTAGCTCTACAAGTTCACTTCCTTCAAGTGCCTTTTGAAGTCATTGATCATCTCTGCTTCCACTACCCTCATAGGCAGCGAATTCCAGGTCATTACCAAAATGTTCTTCCTCACATTCCCCCTGCATCTCTTGCACAAAATCTTAAATCTGTTCGCTAGTCCTTCTGCCACCAGCTAATGGGAAGAATGTTTCCATGTCTACCTTATCTAAGCTTGTCATAATCTTGTACACCTTTATCAGATCTCCGCTCAATCTCCTTTGCTTCCAGCCTTTCCAACCTACTCTTGTAACTAAAGTCCCCTTGGAGTCCCATATTGAGGTTTGGTTGTGTGTGGATATGTGAAACAAATAAATGCATTGAAGGGGAAGCTACTTAAGTACATAAGGGAGAAGAGAATAGAAAGTTCAGCAGATATGGTTTGATGAAGTTGGACAGGAGAAGTTTCATGTGGGAGCATGAACACCAGCACAGACCAGTTGGGCCAAATGGCCTGATTCTGTACTCTACGTTCTATTATTCCATATAATAAAGTTAATTGAGAGACTACACACATGTCTGTAAACTCACACCAGATCACCCACACTTTCTGTAACATTAATGACAGTTTTAGTGCACCGTAATCTTTTATTAAAATATAGAAACAGAAATAAATGAAAACCCCCTCGCAGAATAATTCTATTTGAGTGACTTCCATCAGTCTGATCTGGTGTTTGACTGTGATGTTTAACGATGGCTGTCCCAGGGATGTATCGCGCTATACAATTCTAGGTTGCAGGGCATTAACTGGTGTCCCGCAGCCACTATAAGCAGGAAGAGGCCCTGTCAGATTGTGTAGCATATCATTAAAAAGCCAGGGTCCTGCGTTGTTGCTTTGGGGTGGGGGGTGGTAACCGTAGTCAAGGCTCACATGACTTGGCTTAGAGCACAAGACAAGTTTCCAGTATAGGGCTAACAGATACAAGCATCGTCTCATCCTTAGAAGAGTTTTGATGCAAAGGTTTTTGTGGAATTTATTGCTTATGAAGTTTTTCTTGTCAAAGTGGATAAATGTGCTAACTGCAGGAGCTTTGCAGCCACTGGGCCACAGCTGTCAGTCTGTGGGAACTTACTGTCAGTCTAACTCAACTCTGTCATCCTTCAACCCAGTTTAAATTAACAGGTAATTTGTAAATGTCACTTCAACTTAGGTCAGTCATTTTGTTTTTACCCCACCAAGGCAAGGCTATAGACTAATTTTTCTTGTCCAGTTTTAATAAGATTTTCATTATAAATAGAATTTATCCTGAAAATAAATTAAAGCAAGTGAAGCACTGAACTGGCAGTAGCGTTGCACATTCATGGAATTTAAAGAACCTACACATCAGAGGAGATTAATAAAAACACTTCAAAGGCCAAATTCTATTTTATTGGAAGACAGCCTACAGTGAATATTTAATTTGAGTGTTCACATTTATTTTGTGAAACTAATAACTGAGCTTTGCATTGAAATTTAATTTTAATATCTGAATTAATTCATAAAACAAAGCTGTTTAATTCGGCAAGAGAGGGTGTTACAAGCCAGGAAATTTACTCATTTACTCTTAGTTTGTAAAATCAAATGTGTTACTGAATTATTTTTATGTGCAGCTGGGCAGAGCTAATGAATCTGACAATTTTGGGCAATATCTCTGAACTTCAGCATGTCTTTTATCATTCTCTATCAGGGGCCTTTGGCGCTGGTTGCAGACCACATGCATCTTGAGATGTTTATTTTTCAGGATGCAGCTAATTAAAAAAGTGTATGTATATCTACAGAAAGTGCTAGAAACAACCGCAGCTCCTTCAGGGTCTGAAGAAAAGGCCCAGGCCTAGGATGAACGGGATCCATGGAGGGGTGTGGGGAGTAACCAGGGAGAGACTGTGGCTGGCAGTCTCTCCTTGGCTGTGTTGCCCATGTGTGGATGACCCTGGTGAGGAAACCCACGGTGCCAGGTTATATCCACATTGGTTCAAACTCACTGGCTCATACTCAGGACCGGCTCGACTTCCTGCATCGTCTCATCTCACAATTACAGTAAGTAAAACAAGTGGAAAGCCTGTAAGGAATAATTTGAAAGTCCTTTGGACTGTCTGTTCAATAGTTTGGAGCTGACTTCACATTTGGAACGGTTACTTTATTTAAGCATAAGTGAGACTTGATGCAGTCAGTATTTGAGTTCCACAGAGCCAGCACAGACAAGATGGGCTGAATGGTCTTTAACTGTGCTGATACAATTACACTTTCCTTTCCTTTTGAGAATACTTGTCTCATTGGTCCATTTCTTCCTTCCTGTACTTCATGAGCTTTTCAGCCAAGAGGGTAGAAATGGATTGGGCCCTGTAGTATAACTATCTGGCACATATAGGGTTTACGTGGGACTGAGTAAAATAATGCCTACACAATGATGTAACAGAACGCATGACCCGCACCAAGGGGTCAGTGTAATGTTGACAGAGCCATGTGTAGAAGCAAGCATGGAGACAGTTCCTAGTTTGGACCTTTACTGTACCTATGTATATAATTTCTAGAAGTTAATAAATACTTCCCTAAGACTATGAATACCTTAATAAGACTTACTGAACTACGCCCAACACCTTAGAACAGACCCAATGTTCCTTCTCGTGTTTCTTTGTTGTACTTGGCCTGTTTGTTGCAGTGCCCAGTCCCTTGAAGATCATTGCACAGCCTCACATGCACACATCTTAAAGGGAAAGAAACTTTGTGGGAATGTGAGTGGTGTGGAGGATGTTAAGAGGCTTCAAGGTGATTTAGACAAGTTGAGTGAGTGGACAAGAACATGGCAGATGCATGGCATTATTCATACTTATAATGTGGATGTATGAAGTTATCTACTTCGGTAGAAAAAACAGAATGGCCGAGTATTATTTAAATGGTGATAGATTGGGAAATGTTGATGTACAAAGGGACCTGGGTGTCCTTGTACACCAATCACTGAAAGCAAGCATGCAGGTGCAGCAAGCAGTTAAGAAGGCAAATAGTATGTTGGCCTTCATTGCGAGAGTACTTGAGTACAGGAACAAGGATGTCTTACTACAGCTGTACAGGTGAGACCACACCTGGAGTATTGTGTGCAGTTTTGACCTCCTTACCTAAGAAAGGATATACTTGTCTTAGAGGGAGTGCAGCGAAGGTTCACCAGACTGATTCCTGAGATGACAGGATTGTTGTATGAGGAGAGATTGGGACGACTAGGCCTGTATTCACTGGAGTTTAGAAGAATGAGAGGGGATCTCATTGAAATGAATAAAATTCTGACAGGGCTGGACAGCCTGGACGCAGAGCTGATGTTATCTCTGGTTGGGGGGGGTCTAGAACAAGGGGTCACAGTGTCAGGATATGGGGTAGGCCATTTAGGGCCTGAGATGAGGAGGAACTTCTTCACTCAGAGGGAGGTGAACCTGTGGAATTCTCTACAACTGAAGGCTGTGGAGGCCAAGTCACTGAATATATTTAAAAAGGAAATAGATAGATTTCTAGACTCTAAAGGCATCAAGGTGAGAGCACGGGAGTGCGATGTTGAGACCGAGGGTCAGCCATGATCATATTGAATGGCGGAGCGGGCTCGAAGGGCCGTGTGACCTACTCCTGCTCCTATTTTCTATGTTTCCGTGTTGGTTGTGTGTGGCCTGTTTGTTGCACTACATCGTGCAGCTTTGTGGGAATATGGGCTGGGCTAAACTCCTAAAGCTTTCACCGCCAATCTCACTTTATGCTGAGCACCATTGTCTTTATGATTTTTAAAGGAAGGAAGAATATTTTGGGGAAACGTAGTGGCCAATGTGTGCACAGCAAGGCTCCACAAACAGCAATGAGATCATGGCAAGTTAGCCTGTTTATTGGGTGATGGGCATTTAAAAGACGCACATTAGCCAGGATACCTGGGGAACACCCCATGCTGTTCAGCATAGTGGTTCCCTGGGATGGTTTACGTCCGCCTTGGACAACATATGGGGCCATGATTTAATGTCTCATTCGAAATACAGAACCTCCAACAATGCAGAACCCACCCCCCCCACCCCCCAACTCCCCCTCCCCTCCCCCCCCCCCCCCCCCCCCCCAATGCTTCCCTGAAGTGTCAACCGAGATTATGTTCTCAAGTCTTGAAGTCAGGCCTGAAACCCAACCTCCTGGCTCAAAAGTCAGAGTGCCGATATATCAGGAATGCTGATCCCTTTTAAGATAGTAAAAATCCAATTAGTACTTTCAGGAACTTAAAGCTGGATTCCACATCAAGGCAAAGGATGACGTTATTCTGTTTATTGGGTGAGGGGAGACTGGTTCTCAGCAATAGTTTTCTCGGTAATCAGCAGAGAGCTGTGTCCTGATTAATTATCCTTTTTGTGCTCTTGCACTGTGATTGTTGACATCCAGTCGACATTTATAACATGAAAGCTTTAAGCAGCAGAAATAGTGCCAGGAAAGCATTTGTGAAAAATTTCTCAGGGGAAACAACAGCCTATTCTTCCACACTCCATTCTCTTGCAAAATTATTCCCAGACCCCAGAATGTTGCCACATACCAGAGCCCTCACTAGATTCCTCCCACTCAATCCTGGAAACCAAGGTCATTCCCTGTTCATCCCAGATCCTGGGGCCCCATCTTCCCAGAACCTCTGAACTGTGTAACCAACCTCCCTTCTCCCACATCCTGTGACAGCACCACTACCCTCATTCTCCCAGCAGTGGTCCCAGATTACACTCATAAACGTCCCATTCAGGAATCAAGTGCTTGCCAAGCTCACCACTTGGTCTGCTGATCGCAAACTCCACCAACCTGCTTTGATCCCCTAACTTGGCACAACACCCTCAGCATTCCAAGGCCTTGCAACTTGTTTCCCTATTTGTCCAGTTGCACAGGATACACACCCCAGTATTTCCACTTCCAGAAATGCCTCTACCCAATAATCCAACACTCTGCCCCTTCATTCCAGTGTATCCTAACTCCTAGACCACTGCCCCTCCAGTGTCGTACCTGAGCCCCAGCCTGCTACCACTTCCATACTCCCAATATATGAGTCCCAATTCTCTGAGAATTCATAGGATTTCAGGACCTGAGGACACTTTCCCCATCACCCCCAGAACCCAAAGGAACTTATGTTTCTTCCAACACACAACTCCTTAATTCCTGACATCACATGATCTCTCTTCACCCTCAGCAGTACGACTACATTCCATGGCTACATGCCCACCCCCCTCCCGCCACCCCCACTGCCCCCACCCCCCCTCCCCTCCCCGCCGACCCTCACCTATATTTGCAACCTTTCCTTCTAGATTCTTGTGCACTTTAACAGTTACTAACGAATAGTTTTTTTAAAAATTCTTTCACGGCATGTGGGCATTCAGCATTTTTGTTCCCCATCTCTAATTACCCTTGAGAAGCTGGTGGTGAGCCGCCTTCTTTAACCGCTGCAGTCCATGTGGTGTAGGTACACCCACAGTGCTGTTAGGGAGGTTGTTCCAGGATTTTGACCCAGTGACAGAGAAGGACTGACAATATTTCCAAGTCAGGATGGTGAGTGGCTTGGAGGGGAACTTCTAGGTGGTGGTGTACCCATGCATCTGCTGCCCTTGTCCTCTAGGTGGTAGAGGTCACGGGGTTGGAAGGTGCTGTCAAAGGATCCTTGGTGAGTTGCTGCAGTGCATTTTGTAGATGGCACACACTGCTGCCACTGTGCGTTGGTAGTGGAGGGAAAGGAGGTTGAAAATGGTGGATGTGGTGCCAATCAAGCGGGCTGCTTTGTCCTGGATGGTCTCAAGCTTCTTGAGTGTTGTTGGAGCTGCACTCATCCAGGCAAGTGAGGAGTATTCCATCATGCTCCTGACTTGTACCTTGTAGATGGTGGACAGGCTTAGGGGAATCGGGAGGTGAGTTATTCTCTGCAGAATTCCCAGCCTCTGACTTGCTCTTTTAGCCACAGTATTTATATGACTCGTCCAGTTCAGTTTCTGGTCAATTATAACACCAGGATGTTATCAGTGGGGTATTCAACAATGGTAATATCAATAAATGTCAAGGAGAGATGATTAGATTCCCTGTTGTTGGAAATGGTCATTGCTTAACATGAAGGGTACTTGCCACTTATAAGCCCATGTTGTCCAGATCTTGCTGCATATGGGCACAGACTGCTTCAGTATCTGAGGAGTCACAGGTGATGTTGAACATTAAGCCATCATCAGCGAATATCCCCAATTCTGACCTTATGATGGAAGGAAGGTCATTGATGAAGCAGCTGAAGATAGTTGGGCCGAAGACACTATCCTGAGGAACTCCTGCAGAGATGCACTGGAACTGAGATGATTGACCTCCAACAATACAACCATCTTCCTTTATGCTAGGTATGACTCCAACCAGCGGAGAGTTTTCCCCCTGATTCCCATTGACTTCGGTTTTGCTGGCTTTGGGGTGGGGGGTGCTTGATGCCACACTTGGTCAAATGCTGTCTTGATGTCAAGGGCAGACAATCTCACTTCACCTCTAGAGTTCAGCTCTTTTGTCCATGTTTGAACCAAGGCTGTAGTGAGGTAGGATTTGAGTCACCATGGCGGAACCCAAACTGAACATCAATGATCAGATTATTACTAAGCAAGTGCTACTTGATAGCACTGTTGATGACCTGTTCCATCACTTTACTGATGATCGAAAGTAGTGTGATGGGGCGGTAATTGGCTGAACTGGATTTATCCTGCTTTTTGTGTACAGGACATCCCTGGGCAATTTTCCACATTGCTGGGTAGATGCCAATGTTGTGGCTGTACTGGAACAGCTTGGCTAGGGACGCGGCAAGTTCTGGAGCACAAATCTTCAGTGCTATCGCCGGAATGTTGTCAGGGCCCATAGCCTTTGCAGCATCCAGTGCCTTCAATCATTTCTTGACATCACGTGGAGTGAATCGAATTGGCAAAAGACTGACATCTGTAATGCTGGGGACCTCTGGAGGAGGCCGAGATGGATCATCCACTTGGCATTTCTGGCTGAAGATGGTTGCAAATGCTTCAGCCTTATCTTTTGCACTGATGTGCTGGGCTCCCCCATCATTGAGGATGGGGATATTTGAGGAGCCTCCTCCTCCAGTCAATTGTTTATTTGTCCACCACCATTCACAACTGGATGTGGTAGGACTGCAGAGCTTAGATCTGATGCGTTGATTGTGGAATCGCTTAGCTCTGTCTATAACTTGCTGCTTACACTGTTTGGCAGTCAAGAAGTCCTGTGTTATAGCTTCACCAGATTGACACCTCATTTTTAGGTATGCCTGGTGCTGCTCCTGGCATGCCCTTCTGCATTCTTCATTGAACCAGGATTGATCCCCTGGTTTGGTGGTAATGGTAGAGTGGGGGATATGCCAGGCCATATGGTTACAGATTGTGGTTGGGTTCAATTCTGCTGCTGCTGATGGCCCACAGCGCCTCATGTTTGCCCAGTCTTGAGTTGTTCGATCGGTTCAAAATTAATCCCATTTAGCACAGTGGTACTGAAACACAACATGGAGGGTACCCTCAGTGTGAAGACAGGGCTTTGTCTCCATCATGACTGTGTGCTGGTCACTCCTACCAATGCTGTCATGGACAGCTGCATCTGCGGCAAGCAAGTTGGTGAGGATGAGGTCAATTATGTTTTTCCCTCTTGATATTACGTGGAGTGAATCGAATTGGCTGAAGATTGGCATCTGTGATGCTGGGAACCTCAGAAGGAGGCCGAGATGGATCATCCACTCGGTACTTCTGGCTGAAGATTGTTACAAATGTTTGAACCTTGTCTTTTGTGCTGATGTGCTGATCTGCACCCATCAATGAGGATATTAGTTGTTTAATGATCCAATTAACAAACAAACATGTAAGAATAATCAAGCTCACTGATTTACAACTTCATGGAAATGCAAAGATTGCCCTTCATATCTCTAAGCAGGGGAGATGAGTAAAGGTGCAGTAGATGGAACTGATCCGAACTGTAAGATTCATCACTCAGAAAGTTTCAGCTTTCCCCATGTTTACATAGAATTTACAACATTGAAACAAGCTGTTCAGCTGTTTGCTCTGTGCTGGTGTTTATTCTCCACATGAGCTTCCTCCCACCCTATCTCATCCCACTCAATCAACATATCCTTTATTCCTTTTCCCCTCATGCGTTTATCTGGCTTTTCCTTAACAGCATCAATACTATTCATCTCAGTTTCTCTGTCTGCTAGCAAGTTGCACATTCCAATCACTCTCTGGGTAAGGAGGTTTCTCCTAAATTCCCTAATGGACTTGTTATTGTCCACCTTATATTCCTGGACCCTGGTTCTTGATTCCTCCACAAGTGGAAACATCTTCTGTAAGCCTATTCTATCCAGTATTTTCATCATTTTAAAAAATTAATTTCTGGGATGTGGGCGTTGCTGGCTAGGCCGGCATTTATTGCCCATCCCTAATTGCCCTTGAGAAGGTGGTGGTGAGCTGCCTTCTTGAGTCGCTGCAGTCCCTATTGCGTAGGTACACCCACAGTGCCGTTAGGAAGGGAATTCCAAGGTTTTGACCCAGCGACAGTGAAGGAACGGCGATATAGCCCCAATCAGGATGGTGAGTGGCTTGGAGGAAATCTTCCAGGTGGTGGTGTTGCCATCTATCTGCTGCCCTTGTCCTTCTAGATGGTAGTGGTCGTGGGTTTGGAAGGTGCTGCCTAATCTTAAAGACTTCTATCAGGCCATCCCTCAGTCTTCTCTTTACTAGAGAAAAGAGCCCCAGTCTATTCAATCTTTCCTGTTAGGTATAATCTCTGAGATCTGGTATCATTCTTGTAAATCTTTTTTGCACCTTCTCCAATGCTTCTGAATCCTTTCTGTAATATGGATACCAAAACTCTTCACATCACTCCATGGTGTTGTCTAATCACATACAAGTACACCTAGTTTACAGCCCATTATGATTTATTTTAACTTCTTTGCCCATGGTCTGTCGCAGTTTGAGAAAGTGGAGGGTGTGTCCAAGAAATAGCAAGGGAAGAAAGCTCCAATCAGTGTTGTGTTAGAATAAATTTGGCAAGTTTAAAATAAATCTGCCCACTTTTAAGAGTGGCATAGATGTGTTATGTGAGAGTGTTGCATGAAATGTGTGAGAGTTTGTACAGAACGCAAAATATTCAGTGGACTACCAGCAGACCTCCCATAGCATCCCTCATGTTGAGTCAAAGGATATGCTTTTTAATGTTAATAACGACAATAATATATTATCAAGTCACTGATTTATAGAGGGTGGAGAAGTGAAAGTGTCCTTTCATTACAATGTGCTATGGGAGTGTTAGTGGAGTTTTCAGTAATTATATCTACATGTGCAGTACATGCCAGGATTTCTGAAGTGAATTTATGACAGGAAACATTCCCTGTTGTGTGCATGAAATTAGAACATTATCCTTATAAATTTGGGCACTTAGCTCACAAACATCAAGTACTTGCTGTGTTCAATTGTGCTGCTTTTGCACGTGAACCATTTTCCAAAATTCATTGTGTTAGCTCACATGAGTAAAGAATGCGGAGCTCAAGTTATTGAACAATGAACACAGGTTCGGATGGTCCTGGATTCACTTCACCTTCCAAACTGGATAAAATGATCACCAGGAATATCTTAAGGATTTGAGGAATATGAAGAGGCCTCGCAGGTGCTCATCAGTATGGCCTAATGGCTTGATAATGGAAGCTTGATCGGGTTTGCAGCTGGCAGACATATTGTTCCTATTGGAGACCACCCTCCATGCACAAAATATCTTAGTCATACAAGCCAAATGGATAAGGTGCCAATGGTGACGGGTGGAAAGTTACCCAGTGAGGAGTCACAGTTTCAGGACAGTGGAGGAGGTGAAAAAATTGGTGAGAATAGTAAATTTACAAAGTGTTCTAAAATATAAAGGATTACCTTAAATAGTCTAACTTTGAGATAGTGGCCTCATTTGGTAGAGCACTTGGACTTCAACAACCTGCCAGTGTGGTATCCTTCCTCGATCAAGTCTTTGTCAAGAAATGCAGGCTGTCAAAGTATTGGCAAAGTTTATTAATATTTGAGTAAATGATACATTTTATCCCTCATTCTCATTAAAACATTTTTAAAACATCTATGTATATGAGCTAAATGTTGATTTTTATTGATTAAAGATGAGAGTACCTACCCTAGGCACCGAGGCAGCTTCTGCTGTGCATGGCACCAAGCAGCCCCAGGAGGTCTGAATTCAGGGGTGGGGGGAATCAATGAGGAAACACTCCAATGACTGGAGGCATGCCTGATGCAAGGAATTTGATTATGGTTGTCAGAGACTGGTCATCACAGTCCCAGAACAGTGAAGAAGGAATTACTCAGGGAAGTGCCCTCAGCTACTTCAGCAGTTATAGTACCTTTCTCATAAAGCCAGGAGTGAGGTTCTTCATTCCCAATTCCACTGTGTTCAACTCTGGTGAAGCACCATGTGCCCAGCCTGCATCTGGACCTGGATCACATCCAGGCTTAGGCTGATGTGTGGGAGGTAGCATTCACTTTAGGTACACACATGATCATCTTGAAGGAGGCAAAATCTAACCATCTCCCCATAACCTTCAATGGTACCACAATTGCTAATTACACCACCATCAGCATCTTGGGGTGGGGACGGGGAGTGGGGGGTGGAGGAGGGGCGGGGTGGTGTTGCAGCGTGGGTGTTAGTTTGGTTTGTCACTATTAGAAAATATTAGGGAAGCTGAACTGGACCAGCATTAACGACACCGTGGCTACAAGGACACGCAGAGACTGGTTTCTCTGCCATGGATAGCTTACCCCCTGATGCCTTTATAGCATCTCCACCAGCTGCAAAGCTCAAGTCAGGAGTGTGGTCGAATGGATGCGGCTGCAATACTAGCCAGGACTAAATAGTTTGCTTGATTGATGATCCTGCCATTGGACTCACCATGCAGATTTCTACCATCGGCACCCTGTGGTGGCAATATATATATATAGTCTGTACAGGATGTGCTGCAGCATTCACAAAGGTTACTTCAACTGCGCCTCCCGACCATGAGACCTAGGCTAACAGAGACAAGGCCAGCAAGGTCATAGAAACAGCCTCAACTCCGAGTTCCTCTTCAAGTTATGCACCCTCCTGATTTGGATATGTATTGCCATTCCTACATTATCACTGAACCAACATCCTGGAATTCCCTACCTAATACCATTTTGGGGACACCATGCCCTCAAACACTGTAATGGTTTAAGGGGCATGTTCACCATCACCTTCTCAGGGCAATTGAAACTGGGAAATGAATGTGGCCTTGTCAATATCACCAACATCACGTGAAAAGTTATCGTGTAACCTAATCACAGTCCAGAGACTGCTAGGAAGTTAATCTATGTGGCACCTCACCGTCCTTCCTACTTTCTTTCCCTTTGCAGATGAAGCTCTTTAATGTTCCATAGCAGCTAAAGTGAAATGTTTCCTATTTCACTCTATGCACATAGCCAGATAAGTCAATGAAAACTCAAGTCAAGCTTGAGATAAGTGTCTGTGTATTAAAAATATATGAGCCAAAAACAAACTTCAGAGGTGGTGCAGAGTAGGGCCAAACAGTATCACACAGTGACATACTTTTATCAGTCACTCTGGCATATGCACCTGAAGTCAGATTTTAATGTTAGTTTTTTAAAAGTCAGCTAAATTTAGCAGAAGACAGATTGAGAAAACTCATCTATTCATCTGGTGTTAATAAAAAGGCTGTTAGCCTTATCTCATGTGGTAAAAGTATGAAAGTCTCTTACCATGTTGTAGGCAGTCAAACCTTTTCCTCCTTGATTTCCTCCTTTATGTGATGGTGACAGAACTCCGCACACTGGAAGCTTTCTTACAGACACTACTTCTGGCATCATCATCCTCATATGATGCGGGTACAACTTCCATTAGAAATAGCAGGTAGTGGAAAACTTTCTGAAATGTCATAAAAAGCCAGCTGCTTTACGGATGTCCATTATGGAAGGAACCTGCCAACTCGTAACTGGTCAGACCTACATGTGATCCAGTTCCATACTACATGGTTAACTCAGGGGTTATTTTGGGGAAAGGGTAAAAACAGGTGTTAAGTGGGGGGCCATGTTACAAAGCCGCCTTTATTCAAAAGTTTGGTTTTAGACCTGAATTTTCAGGCTAATTGGTGTTTTCCATGATCTAAATGTGCCTGGAGGTGCTAAACTGCGGACATGCATACTTAGCACGCAAATGCTTATTAGGAGCAAATATTATGGAGTGCTATACGAAACCTCCATGCACACAGCTCCACCAAAGGTGTGGAGTACGCTGGCTGACAGACAACGGTACATATCAGGACGGTTCAGGACCGAGGTACAGGGTTCAAAGTTTCTCAGCCTCAGCATTGGAGGTCTTGGTGGAGGAAGCAAAGAGAAGCAGAGAGGTCCTGTAGTGAGGAAGGAGGCCACTGATGTGCTCCATGTGTGAGGAGGTCACTCAGCAAGTCAAAGCCAGAAGCTCAGCCCCCAGGAGGTGGCTCCAGTGGGAAGAAATTTCAATGATTTGACAGGAGTGGTTAAGGTACGATTCCATCTCACAAACACACTTCTCAATGGCTGCAGCAATGCCTGTAGTACTGACAACTTGTGCTCCAGAACTAGCTGCGCTCCTAGCCAAATTTTTCCAGTGAAACTACAACAAAGGCATCTACCCAACAGTGCAGAAAATTGCCCAGGCATGCCCTGTCCAACCTACCCATAAAACAGCAGGGCAATCCAAACAGGTCAATTATCGTCCCAATAGTCTGCGCTCAATCATCAGTAAAGTGATGGAAGGTATTGCCGACAGTGCTATCAAGTGGCACTTACTTAACAATAGCCTGCTGACTAGTGCTCAGTTTGGGTTCTGCCAGGGTCACTCAGCTCCAGAGCTCATTGTGGCTTTGGTCTAAGCATGGAGAAAAGAGCAGAACTCCAGAGGTGAGTTGACAGAGACAGCCCTTGACATCAATGCAGTGCTAGACCAAATGTGGCATCAAGGAGCTCTAGTAAAATTGAAGTCAATTGAAATCAGGTGGAAATAGTATGACTTCAATCTAGCACAAAGGAAAATGGTTGTGATTCCTCAGGGTCATGTCCTAGGCCCAACCATCTTTAACTGCTTCATCAATGATCTTCCCTCCATCATAAGATCAGAAGTGGGGGTGTTTGCTGATGATTGCACAGTGTTCAGTACCATTCCTAACTCCTCAGATAATGAACGAGTATATGCTGACATTCTGCAAAACCTGGACAACCCGTATGTTTGGGCTAATAAATGGCAAGTGACATTCACGCCATACCAGTGCCAGGCAATGACCATCTCTGACAAGAGAGAATTTAATCATCTCCCTTTGATGTTCACTGACATTATGTGATTGGACAACATTTACTGAACAATCCCAAGCATGCTAAGAATCACACGAACAACCAAATTAAGATTATCAGTCAGGTTTACAATGTGGCTCACTTATGGTTGTTGTAAGCTACATATATTCATACGCAGGGACCTGTCCTCTGCAGGCAAAAGGAGCCTGTTCAGGCATTGCACCTTTTTAAAATTAAACAAAAGCATGGGGGACAATAGCTCCCTGGTGCATTCTCCATCAAAGTCGATTTGCCAACCAATAAGCACCCTTTTTTTATGTAGTTGTTCTCTTTGAAATTTGGCATTTTTGTGTCTGTCTTGATAAGTGCATGATGAAAAGCTTTTACAGTATACCTCTTTTTTCAGGAATACTCAAGTTTTGTACCAGCAAGCAACTATTTAAAAGGGGAAAGTTCTGCAATTTAAAGTACGTTGCCTACAAAAATTATATTCAGTCAAGAGTGCTTTTAGTCTGTTTGTTACAGTCTTAAAACATAAAAGCTTGTTATGTCATATTTTCAGCCATCTGCTGGAAATTTGAATTTATTTTTAGTCTCTACAAGGACTGGAACACCAGTGATGCACACATCCCATGAATGAATTAAAAAAAATCACAACCAGCGTCACAACATCAACACTCTTCCTACACCATCTAACTATAGAGTGGCATTCACACACCCTATGACACGACATTCTTCACAGGTACCACTCACACCTCAGACACATCACACAGCTCTTCAAATCATGCACAAATATACCTCATAACACACTTATTCAGAATCACCACTGTTTCTCTTCCAGGAGAAATTAGCACAAAACAGGTGAAGGGAGGCAAAGCTCAACTGATTGAGATCTTTTCCCTTGAGGAGGCCATGCTGCCAGTGATCATGAGGGGAATGGGAGATCCTGCAGTCATAAGCAGAGCAGGGGAGGTCGCACCTAGATGTCACACAGTCTTTTACAGCACAGAAGGAGGCTATTTGACCCATTGAGACCATGCCAGCTCTCTGTAGAGCAATCCAGCCTGTTCCCTACCACCGCTTTATCCCCACAGTCCTGCGAGTCTATTTTCCTCAAATGAATGCCCAATTGCCTTTTGAACCCAATTTTCATCTTCACTTCCACTGCCTTCATAAGAAGTAAATTCCAGGCTGTTACCACTCACTATGTAAACAAATTATTCCTCACATTAGCATTCCGAAGGGATGTTCCCTTCGTGATACCCTGGAGCACTCCTCAGCCACCCCCAACACCCCACCCCCTTCCCATGGCAGGAGGTGTACACCTCCCCTTTTACCTCCTCTCTCTTCACCGTCCAAGGCCCCGAACACGCCTCTCAGGTGAAGCAGCGATTTGCGTGACTTTTTTCCTTTCATGGGATGTGCGCATCACTGGCAAAACATTTGTTGCCCATCTCTAATTGCCCTTGAACTGAGTGGCAAGAGAGTGCAATTAAGAGTCACCCACATTGCTGTGAGTCTGGAATCACATGTAGGTTAGAACAGCAGATTTCATTCCCTAAAGGACATTTATGAACCAGACGGGGTTTTTACAAATTGATGATAATTGACATGGTCACCATTACTGAGGATAACTTTATAATTCCAGATTTATTAATTGAACTTAAATTCTATCAGCTGCCATTTGAACCCATACCCCCAGAGCATTAGCCTGGGCCTCTGGATTACTAGTCCAGTGGCATTACCACTACGCCATCATCTCTTCAAGCACAAAGCCAGCTGCACTTTAATAGCAAATGAGCATTGAAAGCTGAGCATGTCTTTAAATAATGATTCCTTCATTCATGTTCAGTTGGTCACTGTTAGGAGAGGTCACCTATTTCAGCACTGACCAACAAAATGGCATTCTCCCTATGTAATCAGTATTAGGAATTGCTTTAATTGGTCATCAGAGCCTCAATGAACCTTGGGGTCATTCCTAATGCGCAGTCCAACACAGGCGCATTAGGAATTGGTGTTGGTCATTCAGCCTCTAGACCTACTCCACTAATCAGTCAGATTATGATTAGATCCATTTTCCCACACTAAGGCTGGAATTTTCGGTCCTCAGCACCGGCGGGGTTCGTGGCGGGCGGGGGCTGAGAATACGCAGGATGAAAGGAACCGGATTCCCAACGGCAGCAAATGCCGGCAGGAACTGGCATTCGCTACCGTCATGGCGGGGTGATGGTGGGCCGCCATTCCCACCAAAGGCCATCGAGAACCCAACTAGCATAGAATTAATGTTACTTAAATGAGCTCCTGACTGGAATTCTCCTCCCCTGGCATATCGTCCGCCCCGCCAGCGGTAGTTTGCATCAGTCTGAAACATGACCGGACCAACGGGGCATTCACATGGCGAGGACTTACCTGGAAGGCACAGGCTGGTCCACTTGGTGGAAGGTGAGTGGCGACTGGGTGGGGGGGTTGAGGGCATGCCGGAAGAGGGCAGACAACACGTGGAGGAGGTGCTGGAACATGAGGTGGGAGGGGGCAGGCAACACGTGGAGGAGGTGCTGGAACACGAGGTGGGGAGAGAGAGGGCAAAGAGGGGGTTGGTGGGAAGGCCCGAGGCAGTGGGGTGGTGGGGGGGGATGAAGCCAGGGAGCCTTGTAGGGGATGATGGGGGCGAAGGGACTGAGGAATGGTGCAGGTCGCATGGGAAAGCAAGGGACAGTGAGTGGGAGGTTGTTTAGAGGGAGGGGTCTGCTGGAGGAATCTTGGGGGGCAAACCGAGGGTACTGGTGGTGGGAGGGCACAGTTACTGATAGAGGGGGCAATGGGATGCAGTTGGGTGGGAGGGTGAGGGTGCATCTGTGGCGGGTGAAGGGTCGGTTTGGGTGGTTGGAGGGCGCAAAGGTCCTCAGGGTAGGCAGGGTTTGGGCGGGCATGGGGACTGTGACAGGCATGGGCTCATCAGGGAGGGAAGGCATGTGAAGGATGACAGTGATGGGCTGAAGGGCGATGGTGGGGTGGGGGGGATTCAAGGATGATGGGGGTGATGGGTGATCAAGGGTGACAGATGGGAGGATGAAGGTAACACTGGGGGCAATGGGGAGGGGGTGTCGCTGGCGATGGGGGAAGTGTGTGGGTTACAGGGGGAGGGTAGAAGATGCTGGAGGTGGTCTGAAAGCTGACGCGCTCCATGCTGATGCTAAGGCACAGCACTGAGTCCACACCCTCGATGTCCAGCTGAAGAAATGCTGCTGGGGAGGAGGGTCATCGGATGGGTGGAGCTGAAGGTCAGTTCAACTGGATAACTGAAGGGGAATCCTGGTAAGCTGTGCTGACAAGGGAAGTGTCTTTCTATCGAATCTGAAGGGCAGTGGAAGGAAATGGTACAGAGTGTTTCAGAGGCTCCTCACACATGGCCCATAAGGGCCTTGGCAAAGAGTGATGCCTCCATGCACAGGTATGATTCAGAGGGACAGACCCAGCCTGAGACATCACATTGAAAGGATGGGGGTGGAAGAGGATTGCGCACATGGATTAACACAAGCAGCAGCAGCAAGAGAAACCCAGCTGACCTCAGTAAATTGCAATGAATCATATATTTACAGAAGTACAGCAACTAATTACAATGCCTCCACACCCATGCTACCAGAGTGAACTTCGAACTTCTTAATTTTCCTTACCCTCCCACTACGTCTAGCTGCTTCTCCATCACCCACAGCGGAGGTGGAGGCAGCCTGCTGACCACTATGGCACCTTGTCTCCGATGACCTTAGAGGGCATCCTCTGGAGGCCCGAGGCCTGGTGGGCCCCGACCTTCTTTGTGTCTCCTGCTCTGGGGCAGGTGCGCTCTCAGTGGTCCCAGAGGCTGGAGCTGATGGGGTCACAGGCAGTGGGGACTCGGAACGCCTGGACACCCTTGGAGAGTCTGGGGTGGGAGCCCCTGGGGTGTCTGCCTGAGGCTCCTCCTCCCTTTGAGTGCCCGATGGTCCCTCCCTGACTCCCTTGAGGAGAAGAGGCACCTATAGGGAGGTCGATGTGCCCCACCCCCCTCTCACGTACCCACTGTGTAAGTTCACCCATGGATACAGGGGTGAAATACAGGTCTGAGCACATCTCTGGCAGAAACTGGGCGTTCTGCTATACCAGGTTCTCCATGGTGTCCGCTATCCTACTCATGAAGCCCTCCATGCGCTCACATGTCGGTGCCACAACATTCACAGGGTGGATAGACTCCTCCGCCTCGCATGCCACTCTTTTGAGGGCCTCTGACGCCTCTACCTGATGTTCCCCTGCTGCATCCCCGCTATCTTGCCCAGGACTGCTCCAAGAGGTTCATCATCAGACTCTGACTTAGCAGAGGCCTCTTCTCCAGCAGTCCTCCGAGTGCTGGGGGAGCTTGGCTGTCACTGCCTCCTCCTGCTGTGGACACGTGTCCGTGCAGTGACAACCAGAGTGTGAGCCTGAACCTAAAGTAGATCTATGAGCCATCGAGGTGAGTGTCTCTGGGCTGGTGGAGGGTGCAGGTGAATTTTGTGATGGTTCTACAGGTGAGAATTCATGGTCCTCATTCTCTTCAGAGGTGTCACGCGGGCTAGGGCTGAGTTCAGGTGCGGGATCCGGCCTCACCATCTTCCTGCTGGCACCTGTAATGGAAAGAGGACAGAATGAGTGACTCCATGGCCTGCCTTCTACATGGCACAGAGCCTCACCCTCAGGTTCCAATTGGCAGGGATTAATCATGCGTCCTCACTGGATGGCTAGGGGAAGCCAACCTTGCCAACAGTACATGCACGGTCATGGTCCCTCCCCTGCCAGTTTGGCAGTCCGCTGCTCAAACTGTGTGGAGGGGGTGGATTTCTGGTGTGCCCCCTCCCTCTCACGCCTGTTGTGCACTGTCTTCTCCTGCGTAAAGATGGAGGATGGTATGTGAGCACTCTAATGCAGGCGCAGGTTGCAAGCTGCTAATTCTGTCTAATGAGTGACCCCCTGAGTCCCCAAAGCCTGAATATCTTGTGCAAGACCACAAGTGGGGGGGTTTGAAGGAATACGGCCCACTAGCATGGATAAGTATGGCTCCAACAGCACTCAGGAAGCTTGAGATCATCTAGGACAATGTAGGCCACTCAATTGACACCCCATCCAGCACCCTCACCATTGAGTCCCTCCACTGACCCATTGCCAGCTGTGTGTGCCATATGAAAGATGCACTGCCGCTCATCCCGCGGGTACTGCGGCAGCGCCCTGTAGACCCGTGAGCTCCAGCAGCTACAAGTACAAGGGCGACAGAGGTGCGGCATTAGCCGTATCTGTGAGTTTCCCTTAATGCCAACCCCCAGCCCATTCCCCCCACAATGTCTGTGCCTTCAGTGTGGCTGGGTCAGCAGCCCCTAGTTGCCTCCCTACCAGCAGACTACACGAACTGCAGTGGAGCTATGAGGCAGCGCCCCAGCACCTTGCGAAGGGCCGTTATGTATGGGCAGCACAGATGCTGCCCTTGCCATTGAGGCCCATGCCCCAGTTCCCATTCAGTGAGATGAGTACGGGGAGTGGAGGGTTCACTTACTCTGGCAGCGTGAATTAGGTCATTCATTCTTTTTCTGCACTGCATCCCCTGCACAGATGCAGCACTGACCGGCCTGGTGACCTCCTCCCAGCCAGGTTTGGTGAGATGGGTGGGCCTCCTCATCCCACCCTTGGGAAAGAGGACGTCCCTCTTGCCCGCCACGGCCTGCAGGAGAGTCTCCAGTGAGGCGTCGCTGAAACGTGGGGCTGGTGCCTGGTGCTTCCTGGAGGCCATTCTGTCTTTCACAGTCCTAGCGCGATTCACGTATGAAATGTCTGGATGCCTTTTAAAGATGGCGTCTGGATATGGTGCGACTTCCTGCCCACCCCACCACACGATTCACCAGGCGACACCCGGCCTGAATAATTAATCAGCCCAACATTGCATGACTTGGCGGGTTTATCCAATAGGCTTTGTGGTGAGAGTCCCTTCGATTTCCCGCTCCCACCACAGGAAAATCCCGCCCTCAGCCGCTGTAAAACCACCACTGGCAGCTTATGTAGTATCGCACAGATCTAGGCAAGCTGGGAAATTTGCTGCTGGATTTTCATTGCAGAGTTTTTCAAAGAGGACCAGAATGTGAAAAATTAACATCCTATAGAAGTTGCCCTTCTACATCCCTGAACTCGCCCCCTCACCATTGTTCCCCCAAGAGTTGGGATTCCCACCCACAGTACGCAGCAGATTTCAATCCTCGGGAATAGCAGCAACTTCAGGTCAGAATCAGGGGGAGGAGGAAGAAAAACACAAAGATGTTAAAATTTGGAAAGTGTAGGCTAATCCCTGCCCTCCAAATAAATTATAACATCCTCACTCTTGCTTATCATTGAGCTCATTTTGCCTCTCAGTTGTGTGCATTTTGATTAGATGATCTTAGTATCTCAGTTAATGTGGAAAACTCATGGGATTAATATACTTGAATTTGGGATTGCCACAGTAGGTACACAACTAATATGGAACACAACTGCACATATAAGATGTTTTGCCAGAAGATGACTTGCAATCATTGTATATATCACCTTTCATGAACAGAATGTCAACCAATGAAGTACTTTTAAAGTGTAATCACTATAATGGACAGTGAAGGTTTTTGACTGGACTATAATGCCTTGTCCATTACAGTGATTACACTTTAAAAGTACTTCATTGGTTGATAAAAACAAAAAGCTAAAAGCTACTGCGGATGCTGGAAATCCAAAACAAAAACAGAATTACCTGGAAAAACTCAGCAGGTCTGGCAGCATCGGTGGAGAAGAAATCAGTCAATGTTTCGAGTCTTCATGACCCTTCGGCAGAACTGAAGCATAGTTAGGAGAAAGATGAAATATGGTTGATATCCTGTTCATGAAAAGTGATATATACAATAATTGCAAGACATCTTATTGCAAACCACCTTATATGCGCACCCTGTCTCCATATTAGACAGCTTTTTAACTAGCACTGTTCCTTTTCCTGTTCTTTGTCTGCGTAAGTGATCAGCCAGTGGTGATCACACTCCCCATCAAAATTTACACTGACACTGTGAGCAGAAGTAATTCAAACCAACATAACATCAAAGGTTTTTCTGTGGGGAAATCACAAATAGAGAATGATGCTGAAAGACAATGCACAAAAGCTTAGATAATAAAATCTTGTGTTAGTCCTTCAATTGCTAGGCTAATGTAAACCCCTTGGCTTGGAAATAATTTCGGCCACTTTTGAAACACTAAATGGGAACAATCCCTGCGTCGAGAAATGGAGGTCTGAGGATCAGGTCAAATTAGTTCTCATGCCTCATTTACATAATTGCGGCAATCTTTTGACACTGGCTGTGCCTCAATAGGTAGCTCACCCAACTGAAGAATTCATTTTTATTGTGTTATGACTAGGATGGGAGGAGTGCACAGTTTATCTAGCCCCACTGCTCCACAGGTCGCACCATTAGTGTAAGTATTTAATTCACTCACCCAAATGGCCAATTATTCACCATTGCTACTGTTAGACCCAGAATAAAAGAAACTTTAACCAGGCTTCTTTCAATAAACTTAGAATGATTGATTTATTATCAAATGAAACTTCTTTTTAAAACAAGTTGCAAGAACTGGTTAACACAAATTTGTATTCTGCGAGTGTAATTATCCATCTCTTTTGAAATTCCCCAGCACACACACGCACACACAAACAAAGGACAAACAAATAGGGTCTCTGCACAATAGGTGGTTGAAGAAAAAAAAACTTTATTAAAAGAATTAAGTTTTCAGGGTTTTGACACTGTTGATCTGTTGCTCTCTCATGTGAGGACAGGTCGCTGGTCCCAGTAAATATCTGGAGGTTCTCACCAATGGAGCATCAGCCTGGAGGAAAATAGAGCAGGATCAATCCTTCTCATTTCAGCCTCTCAGGTTTCCAAACACAGACAAGTTCCACTGAGATGTGGATTCCTATCTGGGTACTGATAACCACGCTGTATTTCAAGCAAGGTAAGGACAGCGTTCCCTCAGGTCAAAGTTTGCACCACTGGAAAAGTACGAAGAGAAACAAAAAGAATTCAACACCTCTCTGACTAAAATGAAGGGTGAGGTGGCAGAGAAGACGCAACAATGATTAATTTTCCAGGAGGCAGCAAACAAATACAGAAAAGAGATGGAGGAGCTGAAGAATCAGTTACATGAAGCCACAGAGGCTTTGGAAGCAAAAGTCGCAGAATTTTCTAAGAAGTAGACAGATAATGAAATTCTGGGAGATTTAACCACTGAGTTCATTCAAGTCGAGCTTACGTCTGAGGGTAGTCTGGCCAATATTGAAATCGAAAAGAAGGCTGTTATTAAAGTCAGCGCTAGAAAGAAGAAGGCAGATAGAAAGAAGACATAGAAACACAAATAAGGCTTCAATCCTGGCAGCATATGGCTATACTTTTGTACACAGGCCTGGTAGTCAAATTGCAAACTCCGATGCACTAAGTTGTTTGCCTTTACAAGAAAAGGATGTGGAAGTCCCAGTTCCACAAGAACTTATTTTGTTGTTACATTTCTTAGATTCATCATCGGTATGCGCTCGACAGATCAGAGACTGGACAAGTAGGGACCCAGTCCTATCACAAGTACAAGAACAATTACTTCATGGTTGGTCACAAGAGCCTGTATCTGCCGAAATGAACCCATACTTCAACAGAAGCATGAAATAACCAGCCAGGATGGTATCTTATTGTGGGGAGCAGAAGTGGTAGCCCCTCTAAAGGGTAGAGAGCCATTGCTAATTGAACTACACAGCGCATATCCAGGAATATCCTGAATTAAGACCATAGCACGTAGCTACCTATGGTGGCCTGGGATGGATGGTGAAATAGAGAGTTTAGTGAAGAATTGTGTGCAATGTCAGCAACTGCAAACGATACCTTCAACAACTCCGTTACACCCTTGGGAATGGCCAGGAAGACCATGGGTGTGGTTACACATTGACTATGTGGGGCCTTTCATGGGAACAATGTTTCTGCTCATTGTTGATGCCCACTCAAAATGGATGGACATATATGAGGTGAAATCACCAACGTCTTCTGCTACAATTGAGAAGTTATGTCAAAATTTTGCCATTGACAGACTACCAGAAGTAGTTGTTTCTGATAACGGGTCAGCATTTTTGAGTGCTGAATTTCAGCGGTTTATCAGCATCAACGGTATCACTCATGTAAAAACTTCACCGTACCACCCTGTCTCAAATGGACTGGCAGAGAGGGCGGTTCAAACATTCAAGGCTGGCATGAAGAAATTAACTGAAGATTCCCTAACAACCAAGCTAGCACGCTTTCTTTTCCATTATAGGACCATCCCTCACACAACAACTGGTGTCACACCTACAGAATTATTGAGGAAACGCCGTCTCAGGACGAGATTGAGCTTAATAATGCCAAATTTCGGGGGGAAGGGAGAAAGGAGTCAGGAAGTCAGAAAACTAGACACGATGGGCATAGTCACGAAAGGAGATTTACCATGGGAGAAATGGTATACGTGAAGAACGTTGGAGAAGGACCAAAATGGTTACCAGGTGAAATAAGTGCAGCGACTGGACCTCTATCTTACCACGAAGGCTGAGTCACACAGAGGCATGTGGATCATCCAAGGAAGAGAGAAACTATGCATCAAGAAATGATTCCACCAGAGTTCATGACCGGGTCAGCGTTTTCTGTTCGGAGAACTCAACCCAAGCTGTTGTTCCTTCAAGAGTGGAGGATACAGATCTGCAGGTGCCCACCGAAGCATTTGATGTTCAGGCAACTCCGGAAAAGGAGATTCCTGATAAGGAACCTGAAGCTGTAGAGCTGAGATGCTCGACACCCATAAGGAAACCCCCAGAAAGACTGAATTGTAAATTACTTATCAATGTAAATATTTTGCTATTTTGGGAAGATTGTGAATGTAAATATAAAATGTATTTCTGAGTAAAGGTGGAGGGATGTGGTAACCTGATGTGTAATATACCTTTAAGAACAATATTACAATGGAAGATCACATGATCTTAGTATCCAATAGCAGAGTAGGGCAGGCTACCTCTGTAGTTAATGGCCTGTAATCGGTAGTTAGTAGTAGCAGTGGTGTAGAGATAGAGTTTGAAATGTAAGGACATGTTTAGTTGCTGCTGAGTACCTTTATAAATAAACAAAGGGCAGGATGTTCTCCTCATCGGGCGGGCACAGGAACGGCCGTGAGATCCACCGCTGCCCGCGATTGGGTTCAGACCGCCAATTAACGGCCAGCCAGCATGTAAAGCACGCTAAGAGCCTCAGTGCTGCTGGGGTGGGGGTGGGGGTGGGGGCGGGAGGAGCTCGAGCGCTGGAGTGTGCACATGCGCAGGGGTGCGCTCACTCAAAGCTCCCTGAAGGCACAGGGACTGCTTCAGGGAGCTGAAGATTTTTAACCTGCAAAATAAAGATTTCAAGAATAAGGAAATCATGTCCCTACATGTGACTCTGTCACATCAAGAGGGACATGTAAAAAAGGAGGTTAAAATGTTTTTGTTGTTTCTTGAGTCACTGTTCGAAACCTCATCCCGCCCGTGGTTGAGATTTTGTTAAGAATGCGAAGGCTGCCAGGCCTATTTGTCCGTCTGCCAACAGAAGGGTTGGATGGGCAGTGAAAAATTGAATTTAATGAATTGATTAGGGGCCTTAATAGTCCTCTTAACTGTTGGCAGGCGTGCTGTTGCCTCTCGCGCGCGCCCACTGAATGAAAGATTGCGAGAGTGCGCGATGATGTCGGGGACGCTCGCCCAACGTCATTGCGCACTATTTCACTCCCGTTCAGGTCGGGCACGCACCTGCCCACCGGATGAAAAATTCCGCCCAGAGTTTCTACCTATGAAGTGTCTGCTACTCAACTCTATCATTAGTGCCAAATTCGCCACCCCTTAGAAGAAGCGTGTGAACAAGGCCCAAGAAACTGGTGATGAGGATCCAACATGGGGAGATGGGACCTGAGCTCAACGTCTCGATCATCCAAAAGATGATCTGTGCAGCACATTCTCAGCACCACACTGCAGTGTCAGCCTTGATTTTTGTGCTCAAGCCTTAGACTTGAATCTTCCATTCTGGAGTCTAAGTTCAGTGGCGGTAGCAGAAGTCGGAGTGACTTCTGCTGGGGGTGGGAAGGTTGACCACATGCGATCTTGCGCTCATCAGCCCATTACGTATACATCCATGAGGAGCGCGGTGAATCTTGTGGACAGGAAGTCCCTGCTGTTCCCTTATGGGGTCGAAGGTCCAGGCGCCATATTTAAAGGGCGCCTGGACAGTCTGCACTATCCCTTCCACCTTTCCCCAGTCACTGCTCCACCCTTCCTCTTCCTCCCCTCCTTGGTCATGCTCCACGCAAGGCTGTCATTTACAGACGCTCCCCAAAGAGGACAGTGCAGCGGCAACGGGAACGTTAATCATGGAAGAACTCGACCTCGCCATCACTTTTGTGTAGTCGTAAAAGTGAGCATTCCAATTTCTCACTGGTGGGGCGGGGTGGGGGGGATCTTAATTCCGGCGGGGTGGCCTTTTAATGAGCATGCGCGACATGCTAACGCAGGCAAAAAAGGATTTCCTGACATTGCTCGTTGGGAAGTTCGAGCTGAACTTTAACCCGTCATTAAAGTCCCAAGGACTTAACTGATAAATGTCATCCGGCCAGCGCGAAACCGACTTTTTGGCCTCCAGCCAAATTAAGTCCCTCCGCCCGCCAAGCTCCCTGCTGCTGGTGGGACCGGAAGATTCCGCCCCCGAAGTGGGACTTGAACCCGGAGATTCAGAGGTGAATTGTGCCATCAATTGAGACACAAGATGATGCTGCTGCAGGTCGATATGGCGGCTCGGTGGTAGATGAGTTGCAAACTGGTCATGATCCATTTAGTAATCTCTGTTTTTTGTAAAAGAGTAAGCTTATGTTATTGACGTATGCAGTCTAGATTTTAATTTAATCAATACTCAAGGGTATATTTGTGTTGTGGTTATTATGTTACTAAACTAGTAATCCTTGAGGCCTGGAGCTTTGGGCTGTAGAGTGAGTTCAAATCCCCCTATAGCCGTTTGAGTTCGTCTTTAAAAATCTGTAAATAAGTATCATTAAGTGGCCATGAAGCTGCCAGATTGTTGTAAAAAGCCACCTGGCTCACTTTTAAGTGGCCTAGCAAGCCATTCAGTTGTATCAAACTGCTATGGAAACAGGGGATGGGCCATGAACGCTGGCTTCCCCAGCCACACCCACATTCCGAGAATGAATTCTTAAAAATTGTTCCCCCCTTCACATCAGACTCTGTTGTGCTGGCTTTGAAATAAGGAGGTTAAAAAAATATAGGAAAATCTCACGGGAACAAAACATTGGCTTTTAAAATTTGTAAGTGCGTTTAGCAGATAGATGGCGTCAATGAGATGACCTTTTTACTGTGTGGAGAGGAGGAGATGGGACAATTTCTTCATTCAGCAAGGTCATTCCAAGTGACATCGCCCACAAAATGGCAGTCACCAACATAAAGCAATGGAGACCTAAGAAAGATTGATTTTGCGTGTAAACTTTTACTGCGGACTTCAGTTGTCAATTAGGAGAGCGGAACATTGCAGGTGGGCTCCAGTAATATTTTGAGTGTTTTTTTTTTCTAGGACTCTCCCTTTAATGCCATCAATAACTTGGTCCCTGTGTCTTATTTCAGTGAGACAGATGCCCAGGAATAGATTTATCAGCACTTACAGTGCCTTAGGATAGAGTGGGACTGAACTCCCCGATCCATGAATCATAACAAAACCATATGGCATTCTTGGGACAGCAAATGATGTACTGGCTACTCTCAAACCACCACATGTCCATGGATTGCTGATGCAGGAACAGAAAAAAGCCCTGGTTGGATATCATAACACTGAACAGCTACTATCGATTTATTTGGTTGGGAAAAAAGAAATTAAACCTTGTTGTTTCAGTGGGCTGGCAAAATTTCTGATGAATGGAAAACTTGATGAATATTAACCTCCATCTGTCATCAAGTGTGTTGGCATAGGCTAATCCTTTCATCAACACCAAGCAAAGAACATTTTGTTTCAAGCCTCACAAGCCTAAAATAATTGTAATTGTATAAGATTTCTTTTACTGGAAGACCTTGAACATTCAAAACAATTGCATGCAAGAACGGAATTGTCCAATACAGTTTCTTTTCAAGTATGTCCTGTTATAACAAGCTATGGGGAACTACTTTGAAGAACAGGAGAGTCTCAGACAATTTTCTCTATCAGTGAATTCTGAAATTGAGAAAAGACTTTGATGTGCAGTTAAATTCGGCAGTGACTATTCATGGGGTAGAATAATTCAGTTTCATACAATCTCTAGGGCTTAATTGATACCAGCTACACTACATTATAGCGCTGTCAAAGGAGATCCTAAACAGAAGTGTAAACTGGAATTAGGCACATTTTATCATAAATGAATCAATGTTGAAACCAGGGGAGTCTCGGGGAACTTTCTGCAGACAGATGTGTACGCAGATACTTTGGCCTTTAACCTCTGGCACCATCAGATTCAAGTACTTACCAGGTTGCGGCCAAAGTTCCAATTCTGCTTACCAGCTTGGTGGACCATTGCGGTCATGAATGTAAATACGCATCGCATAGAATCATAGAATCATACAGCCCAGGAGGAGGGCATTTGACCCATCATGTTTCTCGCTAGCTCTTCAAAAGAGCTATCCAATTAGTCCCATTCCCCAGCTCTTTCCATCTAGCTCTGCAAGTTTCTCCTTTAAGTATGTGCCTGAACTTCCGCTGGGTGGCAATCAGAGTCGGATTGTCGCTCTGCCCCTACTTTTTTGCTTGAAATATTTTTCGATCCTTTCTCGTCCGACCTTCTGACTCAGGCCGGGCGTCTCGCAGTGCAGCGCGCTCCTGAGGCCTTCCGTCCAGCCCCAGCTCTGCGGAGTTGGATGTAAGGAGGCTGCAGTAAAGTGTAGTGCTATGTACCTTTAAGAGGATGTAGTTAACTGATCACGTGACTGTATCAACCAATCGCTATACAGCAGGGGCCACTTGGGTATCTGTAAGTCTAGAGCTGGAGGTGATTGAAGAAACACACATTGTGTGAGCATCCTGTTCTTAGTTCCAATAAACCACCAGTGTTTGTTCAGTTAATCGGTCTCTCTGCCTGTATTGTTTCAAGCACCGACTAATCTGTGAATATCAAGGGTGCAGCTTGCGTTCATTGGACAAAGCGAACCAGATAACCTGAAACATAAAACTGGCGACGAGGATAAACCGGATCAATTGATGGCAATCAACAAAGCCGCGGTAAGCCAGCTACATTACTTCACCACTACCTGGAAAGCTGTTTGAAAGCGCAGTCTCCTTAGTCACCCAGTATGCCGTGGTTTGGGCATCTTGAACCCTTCAACCTTGTTTCCGATGACTGGGTCCCGTTACATCGAGCGCCTAGCGTTCTTCTTTACCGCTAATGACATCACGGGGGAGGACAAGAAGAGGACGATTCTTTTGTCCACATGAGGGAGCAAAACATATGGGCTGATCCGCAGTCTCACATCACCTAACACCCCCGATACGGAGACTTTCGACGAGTTGGTAAATATTGTCAAAAACCACCTGAAGCCAAAGCCCTCAGTCACTAATAAGCGTTTTAAATTCAATTCGAGGAATAGGCTTTCAGGAGAGACAACCATTTACTATGTAGGTGCTTTAAAGGAACTAATGGAATATTGTGAGTTCAGAACTTCAATTAATGACATGTTGAGATATCGATTGATAGGCAGAATCGGGGACGATGCTATTCAAAAGCAATTGCTATCGGAAACTAGTCTAGACTTCAGTAAGGCATTAGAATTGGCAACAGCCATGGAGAGGCTGTTAGAGACTCGGAGGCAATAAAAGATACACATCTTGTAGGGCAGGATGGACAGGTAACAAATGGCGCTAAAACGTCGGACTCCGTAGAAGGGCGGGAAACGTCCACTATGTACAGACCATTGAAGAACAACAGGACTACAGTGAAAACCCACGACATTAATGAGAGAAATGTATCCAGGCAGCCTGCAGGCGATCAACAGTTCAGAAATATCGAATGTTTTTTCTGCCACCGCGATGGTCACATAATGTGCGGCACTGTCAAGATCGGCTGAGACAGCATTTTAAAAACAAAGGTAGAAATCGCGAAATCTGTCTTGTTGAAGAACCAGAGGAAGCAGAATCTGACATCTATTCATTATACAACCTGAAAGTGGATAGTGGAAAGAACTGAGCCAATCCAGGTAGTCATTAAAGCCAATGAACAACCCATCAAGATGGAGGTCTGGGGCATCAATGTCTGTCATAGGAGAACATACATTCAGATACTTGAATAAAGGAGTCCATCCTTTAAATTTGGAAGAATTGGGCACTAAATTAAAAACATATACGGACAAAGAAATGAGTGAAAGGGATATTAGACCATAAGACATAGGAGCAGAAATTAGGCCATTCGGCCCATCGAGTCTGCTCCACCATTCAATCATGGCTGATAAGTTTCTCAACCCAATTCTCCCGCCTTCTCCCCGTAACCTTTGATCTCCTTACCAATCAAGAACCTATCTATCTCGGTCTTAAATACACTCAATAACCTGGCCTCCACAGCCTTCTGTGGCAATGAATTCCATAGATTCACCACTCTCTGGCTAAAGAAGTTTCTCCTCATCTCTGTTCTAAAAGGTCTTCCCTTTACTCTGAGGCCGTGCCCTCAGGTTCTAGTCTCTCCTACTAATGGAAACATCTTCCCCACGTCCACTCTATCCAGGCCTTTCAGTATTCTGTAAGTTTCAATCAGATCCCCCCTAATCCTTCTAAACTCCATCGAGTATAGACCCAGAGTCCTCAAACGTTCCTCATATGTTAAGCCTTTCATTCCTGGGATCGTTCTCGTGAACCTCCTCTGGACCCGCTCCAGGGCCAGCACATCCTTCCTGAGATACGGGGCCCAAAATTGCTCACAATATTCTAAATGTGGCCTGACCAGAGCCTTATAAAGCCTCAGCAGCACATCCCTGCTTTTATATTCTAGTCCTCTCGAAATAAATGCCAATATTGCATTTGCCTTCCTAACTACCGACTCAACCTGCAAGTTAACCTTAAGAGAATCCTGGACTAGGACTCCCAAGTCCCTTTGCACTCCAGATTTCTGAATTCTCTCCCCATTTAGAAAATACTCTATGCCTCTATTCTTCCTACCAAAGTGCATGACCTCACACTTCCCCACGTTGTATTACATCTGCCACTTCTTTGCCCATTCTCCTAACCTGTCTAAATCCTTCTGCAGCCTCCCCGCCTCCCCTACCTGTCCCTCCACCTATCTTTGTATCATCTGCAAACTTAGCCAGAATGCCCTCAGTTCCTTCATCTAGATCGTTAATGTATAAAGTGAAAAGTTGTGGTCCCAACACTGACCCTTGCGGAATTCCACTAGTCACCGGCCGCCATCCTGAGAAGGACCCCCTTATCCCCACTCTCTGCCTCCTGCCAGGCAGCCAATCTTCTATCCATGCTAGTACCTGATGTCAAGTCCTAGTGCAGTATGGGGATCAGTCTACAAATTTACCCCTTAGCTGGGCCAACCCCAGTTTAATTGGTTGCAACTGGCTCAAAAAGATTAAATTGCAATGGGCCGAGATTTTTCAAATCAGAGCGAGAAACTTACAAGAATTGCTACAAAAGTACGTTTCCACTTTCAGTGACGAGCTAGGAAGGATCCGTGGGCTACAAAATCCTAACACAACCCCCAGATTTATCAGAGCCAGACCAGTCCCTTATGTTCTACGGGACAAGGTGGAGACCGAGCTAAACAGGCTGGAAAAGTTGGGTATCTTACAACCGGTGCAATTTTCCGATTGGGCGGCACCTATAGTACCCATACTAAAGCCAGGCCAAAGTGTTCGCTTATGCGGTGACTATACGTTAACTGTAAACAGAGTGGCCAAACTTGATTGACACTCGATACCGAAGAATAACGAATTATATTTGAAATTGGCAGAGGGCATCACATATTCAAACTCAACATGAGCCAGGCCTACCAGCAGGTAGAGTTGGAAGAGGGCTCCAGGGGATTTGTGACCATCAATACATGAGGATTGTATCAATATTCTCGACTATTCTTTGGGGTCTTATAGGTGTGTGCTGTTTTCCAGCATACCTTGGAAAAACTACTTCAGGAACTGTCCGATGTCATTGTTTATCTGGATGATGTCTTAGTCACTTGACTAACTGACAAAGAACACTTAGCTAATTTGGAGGAGGTGCTGAAACACTTCTCACAAGTAGGGGTACACTTGAAACGAGAGAAATGTATTTTCCAAGCCAAGGAGGTGGTTTACTTGGACCATAAAATCGACGCGCAGGGCCTGCATCCCATGGAAGAAAAGGTCAAGGCTATTCGCTAGGCACCTACGCCGAGGAACACTACAAAACTAAAGGCCTTCTTAGGCATGATAAGTACTACGGGTGTTTTCCCCCAAATCTATCAACTGTACTGGCTCCATTGTACGCATTGCTTAAAAAAACCCATAAATTAGTTTGGCAATAGTAGGATGAAGATGCTCGCACGCAGCTACTTGTGGTGGCCATGGATGGATACGGACATCAAAACCCTAGTCAAAAGTTGTCTTCGGTGCCAGCAGGTACAAAAGCTACACCCCCTGAGCTCCACTGCACCCCTGGGAATGGCCCGGGCGGCCATGGGTGCACCTCCACATCGACTACATGGGGCCCTTCTTGGGCACGATATTCCTTTTGTGTACAATGGAGCCAGTACAGTTGATAGATTTGGGAGAAATCACCCATAGTACTTTATCATGCCTAAGAAGGCCTTTAGTTTTGTAGTGTTCCTCGGTATAGGTGCCTAGCGAATAGCCTTGACCTTTTCTCCCACGGGATGCAGGCTCTGTGCGTTGACTTTATGGCCCAAGTAAACTACCTCCTTGGCTTGGAAAATGCATTTCTCTCGTTTCAAGCGTACCCCCATTTGTGAGAAGTATTTCAGCACCTCCTCTAAATTAGCTAAGTGTTCTTTGTCAGTTAGTCAAGTGACTAAGACATCAAACAGATAAACAATGACATCGGACAGTTCCTGAAGTAGTTTTTCCAAGGTATGCTGGAAAACAGCACACACCGATAAGACCCCAAAGAATAGTCGAGAATATTGATACAATCCTCATCTATTGATGGTCATGAATTCCCTGGAGCCCTCTTCCAACTCTACCTGTTGTTAGGCCTGACTCATGTCGAGTTTTGAATATGTGCTGCCCCCTGCCAATTTCAAATATAATTTTGCTAATAATGCCCACTCCAAGTGGATGGACGTCTACGAAGTCCAGTCACCCATGTCCGCTGCCACCATAGACTGTTTGCGACAGAATTTTGCAGTGCACGGATTGCCGGAGGTGCTCAGGTAACGGGACTCCATTTATCAGTGGGGAGTTCCACAGGGTTATGACCCTCAATGGAATAACTCATATCAAACTTCGCCTCACCCTCCCGCCTCTAATGGTTCAGCTGAGCGGCTGGTAATATCTGAATATCAAGGGAGCAGCTCACGTTCGCTGGACAAGGCAAATCGGATAATCTAAAACATAAAAGAGGCCATGCCCTTTTTTTTTGTGGATTTAGGGGATTGGGTGGCGGGGGGGCGGTTGGGTGTTGGGTCCGGGGAAGAAAATTGGGTGGGGAGGGGGAAGCCAGGTCAGGGGGGAAGTTAGGTCTGGGAGAGAAAGTTGGGTCAGTCAGGTCGGGCGGGGCCTGTCGGGTCAGGGGGTGGAAGTTGGATCGGCAGGAAGTCGGGTCTGAGGGAGAAAGTTGGGTCTGGGGGAGAAAGTTGTGTCGAGGTGGAAGTCAGGTCGGTGGGGGAGGTCGAAGTCAGGTCGGAAGGGGGATGTCAGGTCGGGGGGCTTGGTGGGGTGATGTCAACTCAGCAGGGGGGATGTTGGGTCCGGGGGAGGACGTCGGGTCGGAGGGAGGTCGGATCGAGAGAGAAAGCCGTGTCGGGAGGGGAATGTTGGGCCTTGGGGGGGGAAGTCAGTTTGGGGCGATGTCGGGTCCGGGGGAGAAAGTCAGGTCGGGAGGGGGGAATTCGGATGGGGGAGAAGTCGGGTCAGTGGGGGGGGGATGTCGGGTAGGGGCAGGCCAGATTCGGGGGACAGTTGGGTGGGGCCTCAGCGGTGGTGTGTGGGTAGTCGGGCCTCTAGGTGGGGAGGTGAGTCGAATTAGGCCTCGGGAGATGGGGGCGGGTTGGGTCGGGCCTCAGGGAAGGCAGTCGAGCCTTCGGGGTGTGGGGGTTGGTACAGTGGGGAGTCAGGTTGAGTCAGGTCGGGCCTTGTGCAGGGAGGGGGGTTCAGGTTGGGCCTTGGGGTGGAGGTTGAGATTTGGGAGTTGGGCCTTGGGGGGGGGGAAGAGTAGTAATGGCAGGTGGGGGGAGTTTCATCGGGTGTGGGGAGAAATCCCATGGGGTGGGGGGCATTCCCATGGGGGGAGGAGATAGTCGGGGAGTTGGGGGAGTTCCCTGGGGTGTGGGCTGAGCCCTGTGGAGAAGATCGGTGTGGGTCAGTACAATAGTCACCCAGAAGTTAGAAGTGATTTTAATTTTTCTGTTTCTGGGCAACTATTGATGTGCCACAGTCAGAACTATCCGAAGTTTGTGATTTAAGTTGCATTTTCAGATGGAGGGGGGCGCCTAGCACATCTTCGGGGTATCCCCTAGTCCCCAGTTACATTGCCCTGGAGCTCGGAAGTTACGCCCCTTATCTAATTCCCTTTTGTAGATTAACGTTGAATCTGTTTCTATCACCTTTTCATGCAGCGCGTTACAGTTCATAAAATCTTGCAGCACAAAAAGTTCTCCTCATCTCCTCCCTGATCCTTCCGCCAATTAGTTTCAAGCTGTGCACTTAATTACAGACGTTTCTGCCATGGGAAACCATTTCTCATTTAGTTTATCTATTTTATCAAAGCCTTTCATAATTTTGAACTCATCTATTAGATCTCTCCTTTATCTTCTCTGCTCCAATAGAAAACAATCCCAACTTTTCACCTTCATTGATTTCCATTTCCCTCCTGGTGTTTGACGAGATGTTTACTGAAACTCGCTTTCACAGCCATATTTCCTTCCTCAGTGACTGTCTCCGTCTCCGACTAACCCCACGTGGATTCCAATTGAAGTTCTATCCCTCATGTTTCGAATCCACCCAGGATTACAGGTATCTCCGGGACATACAATGTTCCTCGGACTGCAGTTCCCGTAGCATCCTGAGATCCACACTCAGTGTCTTGCGCTGCCATATGAACACACTCGACCTCTTCCTCCAGCAGCACCGCCGCACCCTATCTCTATGCTGTCCTTGTCCCCAGTTTCATTTTATTCTTTGTCTCATCCAACGCCTTAACAAGAAACTTTGTCTCTTCCTTTCAGGTGTTAAGGAACGCAAGCTCCAACAACTCATTGATACCAACGCCCATCCAGGACCCTCCACCCCTTTCCATCGCTCTGACCACATCCCATCTTCTAATCCCAGCCCTTGCCGTGTATTCACCATACCCCCTGACCTTCCCCTCTCCGATGCTGAACGTTCAGTGCTCAGCAAAGGACTCAGTTTCATACCTTTACGCCCTCACTTCAATGAATTCCGGGCTCAGCACGATGCTGAACTCTTCTTCCGCCGTCTTCGTCTCCGTGCTCACTTCTTTGGGCAGGAGTCCTCCTCCCGTTCAATGGACCTCCCACCTCCAGTATTCTCCCTCCACCTGGACCCCTCTCTCTGGCCTCTTACCTGCTCTTGATCTTTTCACTGAGAACTGTTGTGACATCGGTCATTTCATTTTCTCTGTTCCTCTCACCCACTCTAACTTGTCTCCTTCTGAACTTGCCGCATTCCATTCTCTCAGGTCCAACCTTGACCTTGTTATCAAACCTGCTGACAAGGGTGGTGCTGTTGTTGTCTGGCCTACTGACCTCTACCTTGCAGAGGCTGAGCGTCAACTCGCAGACACTTCCTCCTACCTCCCACTAGACCATGACCCCACCACCGAACATCAAGCCATTGTTTCCAGGACTGTCACTGACCTCATCTCCTCTGGAGATCTTCCTTCCACAGCGTCCGACCTCATTAGTCTCCCAACCCTGGACAGCCCGCTTCTACCTCCTACCAAAATCCACAAACAGGACTATCCCGGTAGACCAATCGTGTCAGCCTGTTCCTGCCTCACGGAACTCATTTCTTCCTATCTTAACTCTGTTCTCTCTCCCTTTGTCCAGTCTCTTCCCACCTAAATCCGCGATTCCTCTGATGCCCTTAGTCACATCAATAACTTCCAGTTCCCTGGCCCTAACCGCCTCCTCTTCACCGTGGACGTCCAATCCCTCTACACCCCTGTCCCCACCAGGATGGTCTGAGGGATCTCCGCTTCTTCCTTGAACAGAGGCCTGAACAATCCCATTCCACCACCACTCTCCTCCGTCTGGCTGAACTTGTTCTCTCACTGAATAATTTCTCCTTAATCTTGTCTCACTTCCTCCAAATAAAAGGTGTGGCTATGGGTACCCGCATGGGCCCCAGTTATGCCTGTCTCTTTATGGGGTATGTGGAACATTCCTTATTCCAGTCCTACTCAGGCCCCCTCCCACAACTCTTTCTCCGATACATCGATGTATGTTCGGTACCGCTTCATGCTCTCGTCTGGACCTGGAAAAATATATCAATTTTGCTTCCAATTTCCACCCCTCTATCACCCTCCATGGTCCATCTCCGACACTTCCCTTCCCTTCCTTGACCTCCCTGTCTCAATCTCTGGTGATAAACTGTCCACCAATATCCATTACAAGCCTACCGACTCCCACAGCTACATTGACTACTGCTCTCATACCCCGCTTCCTGTAAGGACTCCATCCCATTCTCTCAGTTCCTTCGCCTCCGTTGCATCTGTTCCGATTATGCCACTTTCCAAAATGGCGCTTCTGACATGTCCTCCTCCTTCTTCCTTAACCGAGGTTTCCTACCCACTGTGGTTGACAAGGCCCTCAGCCATGCCTGACCCATCCCCCGAGCCTCTGCCCTCACACATTCCTCTCCCTCCAAGAACTATGATAGGGTCCTTCAATTTAGTCTACTGCATTCGTTGCTCCCAATGCGGTTTCCTCTACACTGGAGAGACCAAATGCAGACTGGGTGACCGCTTTGCAGAACACCTTCGGTCTGTCCGCAAGCATTACCAAGACCTCCCTGTCACTTGCCATTTCAACACTCCACCCTGCCCACATGCCCACATGTCCGTCCTTGGCTTGCTGTATTGTTCCAGTGAAGCTCAATGCAAACTGGAGGAACAGCACCTCATCTTCCGACGAGGCACTTTACAGCCTTCCGGGCTGAATATTGAGTTCAACAATTTTAGATCATGAACTCTCTCCTCCATTCCCACCCCCTTTCCGATTCCACCCCCGCTTTTTTTTTCCAATAATTTATATAGATTTTTCTTTTCCCACCTACTTCCATTATTTTTAAATGTATTTCCATCCATTGTTTTAACTCTACCTTTTAGCCTATTTCGATTCCTTCACTCCACCCCCGCTAGGGCTATCTGTACTTTGTTTGTCCTGCTTTCTACCCTTAATTAGCACATTCCTTAGATAATATCACCACCTTCAACACCTCTCTGTCCTTTTGTCTGTGACATCTTTTGGTTATCTCCACCTATCACTGGCCCTCTATCCAGCTCTCCTTGTCCCACCGCCCCCCCTCTTAAACCAGCTTATATTTCACCTCTCTTCTATTTTTACTTAGTTCTGTTGAAGGGTCATTCGGACTCGAAACGTTAACTGTGCTCCTCTCCGCAGATGCTGCCAGACCTGCTGAGTTTTTCCAGGTATTTTTGTTTTTGTTTTGGATTTCCAGCATCCGTAGTTTTTTGCTTTTATGATAGGGTCCTCCTTGCCCTCACATTTCACCCCACCAGCCTCGTCATTCAAAGTATCATCCTCCACCATTTCCATCAACTCCAGCGTGGTTGCCACCACCAAACACATCTTCCCTTCACCCTCCCCCCGTCGACATTCCATGAGGACCCTTCCCTCCAGGACAGCCTGGTCCACTCCTCCATCACCCCCAACACCTCACCGCCTCCCACAGCACCTTCCCATGCAATCACAGAAGGTGCAACACCTGCCCCTTTACCTCCCCCCTCCTCACCGTCCAAGGGCCCAAACACTCCTTTCAGGTGAAGCAGCTCTTCACTTGCACTACCTTCAATTTATTCTACTGCGCTCACTGCTCCCAATGCGGTCTCCTCTACATTGGAGAGACCAAACACAGACTGGGTGACCACTTTGTAGAACACCTTCGGTCTGTCTGCAAGCATGACCCAGACCTTCCTGTCGCTTGCCATTTCAACACTCCACCCTGCTCTCATGCCCACCTGTCCGTCCTTGGCTGGCTGCAATGTTCCAAGGGTAAGCACTCTGGAAAGTTCAACGCAAACTGGAGGAACAGCACCTCATCTTCCGATTAGGCACTTTACAGCCTTCCAGGCTTAACATTGAGTTCAACAACTTCAGACCATGAGCTCTGTCCTCTATCCTCACCCCCTTTTCATCCCCTTTTTTCAATATTCATTTTCATTTTTAAAATTTTAATTTTTATTCACCTATTTTTATTGATATTTATTTTCATTTTATTCATTTTTTTTATTCATTGTTTTATCCCCACCTTTTAGCCTATTTTCTATCTTTTTTCCCAACCGCCACCCTCTCCCCCCAACCCACCCCACCCCCACCGGGAACATCTGTCACATGTTCATGTTGTTCTTTCCAGAGTGCTTACCCTTGTCCTGCTATTACCACATTCTGTTTTCTGACCTTAATGCCATCATCAGCACCTCCTTTAGCCAGCACCACTGCCATTAACACCCCTTTGCCCTTTTGCTCATGGCATTTTTGCCAGCCTCTCCTTTGCCTCCACCTATCGCTGGCCTTCTATCCAGCTTCACCTGCTCCGCCCCGCTTAAACAGTATAAATTTCATCGCATTTTAACTTCTCTCTAGCACTGAAGAAGAGTCATACGGACTCGAAACGTTAACTCTGCCTTTCTCTCCACAGATGCTGTTAGACCGGCTGAGTTTTTCCAGCATTTTCTGTTTGTCTCCCAACTTTTCCGGTCTCCCCACATAACTGAAGTCCCTCGTCCCCTCTAGTAAGTCCCCTCTTCACCCTTCCCAGAATGATGCCATCCTCCATCTACAATGATGGGGATCAGATAAGTACCAGTATGCCATTCATGATCATAAATTAAATTTTGGGATTTATTGATCATTTGCATAAATTGACATCAAAAAATACCTCTCCACATACATGCAAGACCGTGACAGCACATTTTTTATAGCAAGCAAGGTAAATAGAATTGAAATTTATTCCCATTATGTGTTATTTTTTTTACAAAGACTTGCATTGGAGCAATTTAAGTTGGTTTAGTTCCCATCTCTAGTGTAAAATATGCCTCCAAAGTCACCTGATTTAAAGAGAATGAAGGAATATTAAAGGTCTGCAGTGACTCAGAGAAGTCATTTATCTCCTGCCAGAGACAAAGACAGAGCAGGCGTTTCTGCTGGGAAGTATTCAGAAACACTGGAAGGATGATAGACTTAACGTGTACTATTTATCATCAAAATAATATTAACTGCTTACACCTGCATCCTATTTTTCCAACAGAGGAGCACCTTAAAGCACCCAGCGGGACAAAATGGTGGACGCTAAGCAGCAAGTGAGACTTGTGAGGGCTGAAAGCATTGTGGTAAATAGAACTGCAATCATCTATCCTAGAGATGATGAGGCTGAGGATCATAGCAGTGGAGAGGTACGGGATAAAAGCAGATAACATTATGAGTGAGAAACTGGCTATCTTGATGATAGCCCTCTGGTTAATGGGCAGTATGTAGATTACGAACAGGGTGACACGCCTTTACTTGATGCTAGAAGCTCATCTCGTATCACGGACACGATTGGGTTGATACTCAATGTCCACCTGCCTGGTCGGCGATCAGGGAGCATCCGCAGATTGCCTGCACAAGGCTTCAAGCAGGCGAAGGTAGACCAGCATTGGCAGGAGAATGTGTAAAAGGGGAATACTAGCTAGGTACACAAGGGAGAAGGGAATAAAACTGGAGGTGAGGTAGGGTGGAAGGAAGCTTGTGTGGAGCATAAACATTAACAAGGGCCAGTTTTTGTACTAATATATTCCACGCAATCCTAAGCACTGGAGGAAACTTAATGAAAGCTTATAAGAACCTGAGAACATAAGAAATAGGAACAGGAGTGGACCATTCAGCCCCTCGAGCCTGTTCCACCATTCAATTAGATCACAGCTGATCTTATTGTGTTTCGATTTCCACATTCTCATCTACCCCCGATGACCTTTGATTCCCTTGCCTAACAAGAATCTATCTACCTCTGCCTTAAAAATATTCAATGACGCCACCTCCACCGCCTTCCGAGGCAGAGAGTTCCAAAGTCGCACAACCCTCTGAGAGAAAAAAATTCTCCTCATCTCTGTCCTAAAAGGGTGACCCCTAATTTTAAAACAGTGCCCCCTAGTTCTGGACTCACCCACAAGAGGAAACACCCTTTCCACACCCACCTTGTCACGGCCATTCAGGACCTTGTATAAAAACAAAAAACTACTGCGGATGCTGGAAATCCAAAACAAAAACAGAATTACCTGGAAAAACTCAGCAGGTCTGGCAGCATCGACGGAGAAGAAAAGAGTCGACGTTTCGAGTCCTCATGACCCTTCAGCAGGGTCATGAGGACTCGAAACGTCAACTCTTTTCTTCTCCGCCGATGCTGCCAGACCTGCTGAGTTTTTCCAGGACCTTGTATACTTCAGTCAAACCACCCCTCACTCTTCTAAACTCCAGTGGAAACAAGCCCAGTCTGTCCAACCTTTCCTTCAGTCGGGCAACAACTGGTGACATGACAGCCGTGCCAGCCCAATGTGGCAATCAGGAGGGTTGAACCACTTTCAGGATAAGGCCCTGTTAATGTATTTCTGGTGAGCTAGACACACCAAACAGTCCTTCTGTAGCTGATCTCCTGCAGTATTGGCTGGCAGTAAATATAGGGAGGCTTTGGGGGGGGGGATGGGGGTAGGGGGGGAAGGAAATAATAGGGGGTATGTTTGGGGGAGAGAAGTGCAGATGACATCGCGCAGAAATATTTTGCGGAACCTGGATTTCTTTTAATAGAATATAAATAGCTGGATTTTACGGGTCCCCCGCCAGGTGAATTTTCGGCGGGGGTGGCATGTAAGGTACGAAGGAAAGCAAACCCACCACTTGCCGCCCACTCTTGAGCTGTACCCCATAATATAGTTGGAAGAGCTGCCTTGAGTTGGTCCAAGTCGAGTGGAACGCCTGAGGCAGCGGCTGCAGCCAGCAAGCCATCGAAGCAGTCGCTGACTAAAGTCACCAAGAAACTGCCCAAGAAATGGAGGAGGTCTCGCGAGCAGAGCTATTCCACTCACGTGTACAGGGGGCTGACCCAGGTCCAACCTTCCACCAGGATCTCGTCCAGGGCCACGAGTGTTATGAATTCCTTCGCTGTCGACATTTTCGAGCGCATCGCCTCCGAGGCTTCGCACCTCATTCGCTACAGCAAAGCACCCACGCCATCTCGGCCAGGGGGAATCCAGAGCGCCGTCCGCCTCATCCTGCCAGGGGAACTGGCCAAACACGCCGTCTCCGAAGGCACGAAAGCGGTCGCCAAATACAGCAGCTCCGTTCAGGTCAGTCATTCCACAGGTTATAATATAGTCGGAGGGCGACCGCTGAAGTCGAAATAATTAAGGGTCATCCGAGCTTGTTAACAAGCTAGTTGACCGGAATAATATGCTGCCCGTGCCATAATACGCGAGTGGGGGTAGCCAGGCCTTTTTTAAGCAAACTTGTCCTTTGTGGGTGTCCTATGTGCATTGGGAGTAATTCCCCCAAGATGATACCTCCTCTTTGTTCCTCCAAAACCCGTCCCCCGCCTCCCCTGTTCCCCCACCTTCCTAGGCTCCCGATCCTTCCCTGTCCAAAGCCCCGGACTTACTTCTCTGCGGAGGCCACATCCTCTTCATCTTTGGGCCTGCTCGCTGCCCCGGCGGTACCTGCTGCTGAGTTCTGGCGCTGCGGGGGCTGCGAGAGCTGCCGGCCAATCAGATTGGCTGACAGCTCTCAAGGGTGGGATTTCCTCCCGCTGAGCGGGTGGAAGCCCCCCTTTCACCGCATTGGTGCCGCCTGCGAAGTGTTATGGCTGCGGGGCGGCCTTGTTTAACTGGGTCGGCTGGCATCCAACATTTTCTCTTGGGGTGGGGTGGGGAAGGGGGCGAGCAATATCCAACCCCCCAACCACCCCCCCACCACCCCCCCCCCCCTTCAAAATCCAGCCCTAGATCATATTAAATAGAAATAAAGTTAATACAAATGAAAAGAATTAAAAGCAGCAAATTAGGAAGGAACAATGGCAGAGGGACAGGGATAAGTAGAGCTGAAATGTTTAAAATATGTTTAGCTTAAAAAGTTACGTGCCTCTAAATGATATGCAGTTCCAATTGTGCGCACCATCATTCCTAATGGTGTCTTATGTATTTCCCTCTCTGTAACTCTTTCGAGTTATCAACAGTCACAGATTGTAACTCTTTCGAGTACATTCACAGTTCTTGGTTTCCGGGAGTGGGACATGAACCCACAACCTTCTGATTCAAAGGCGAGGGTGCTATGAACTGAGCCACAGCTGATGTGTACCAAATCTACGCAGGGACTAATTAAATGCACGTTTTCTTGTCTTAGTGAAAATAAAAATGTTAGTTATGTTACTCGCATGTGGCTATCCTTACGCTAAGCAAGGGGCCTCTGATATGACTAGTACAAGATGAGGGCCCGTCTAAATGCTCTGTTCTGTAAACTGACGAGGTTGTAAATAAAATGACTTCTGCAATTGGAATTTCCTGGAATGTTCCTAGCCCAGTTGACCATTAAAGGGTTGATAAGGAACTTCCAGACATGCACATTTCCAAAGTGATGCAAGCTGCTGTAAAATACTTGAGACACAGGAGAAGGTGAGCAAATTCTCATTGTGTCACATCAAAAGATCAAGTGACAGCGCAAACTGTGTCCTCTATTTTTTGGGGTTAAACAAAACTACAAAGGACTCACAAGAGTTCATTTTTTACAATTGAAAACATTGTAAAAGTTTATAAATAGAACATATCACGGACGGTAGTACCATATGATAAATGTCTCCACTCATGAGGCCAACCATCTCATTATCTGGTCAACCTCAGCAGAGATATTTATCAAATCTCAATGTTGGTCATGAAATATTGTCTATTAATCATCACATGATGTGTTTTATTAGTACATATTCTGCTGTAACCTTAAGATGTAAGTATCTAGATTAGAGCCAGGTAATTTATTTTGCTGATTTGTAAAAAGTCTGAATGATGAAAACAGTAAAAAAAAATTGGACACATAAATTACTCATCACTCCAGTTAACTCCTTTCCCTTCACTCCTTTTTTACAGCCGCCATTGCAACAACATAACTTTCACAGTCAATGCCGGAATGCATAACCATCCGAATACTCTCATCCAACATGGCCTCTGAAACGATGCATAAAATCAGGATTATTAGAGAGCTTTCACAAAAGCTGCAATTTCATTTACGATATTCTGGTTTTGTTCTGATATACTTTGACTCACAGACAACGAAACAAATCAACTTGGATTGATGTATGAAGCACTTCACAGAGAGGCAACCATAAAAAATGGATGTCATCTGAGGTACAGACGGCAAATGTGGGGCAAAGGAGGGGTGGCTGGAGGGCAATACACACAAGACCAGGATCAGAGGAACAGAGGGTTCAGGGGCAGGGGGGAGAATGGAGGTTGCAGGTGGCAGGGAGGGTGCTGTAAAGCTGAAGGAGGCTACAGAGAGAGGGAGTGACGAGACCATAAGGGGATTTAAACTCAAGGCTGAAGAGCTTTAAATTTGAGATGTTGACAGAATGGGAACCGATTTAGGTCGACAAACATTGGGGAGATGGGTGAGTGGGACTTGATGTGGGATAGGATATAGGCAGCAGAAATTTGATTGAGCTGAAGTGCACGGAGCATGGAACTCTGTAGGCCTCAGGTCAGTCAGAAGAACAATGGAATCATTTAGATAAGGGTTTCAGCGTCAATGGGTTAAGGCAGAAAGAGGGGTGGGCAATGATACAGAGGTACAAGAAAGGGGATGTTTGTGACAGAGAAGACATGGGGTCAGATGCTTCACTTGAAGTTGAATAGGTGATTGAAGTTGTGAATAGGCTAAGACTGGCCAGGAGGATGAAGGAATCAACGGTAATTAAGGGCATTGAGTTTGTGGCGAGCACCAAAGATGATGGCCGTAGGCTTCTCTGAGGAACTGATAGACCATGTAGATGAGGAAAAAGAGAGGTAGAAAGTTAGATCCTTGTGGACTTCAGAGACAACACTGCTGAGGTAGGAAAAGAAGCCTTTGAAGGACTTGCTACAATTTGATCGTTTAAGAGTGGAAGTAGACAAGTGCTGCGCCACCAAGTTGGAGAATGTTGGAAAAACTTTGCAAGTTGACTGTATCAAACAGAGTTTGTCAACATGGCAGAGTCAGCATGGTTTTGTGAAAGGGAAATTGTATTTAACTAATTTGTTAGAGTTAATTGAGGAAGAAACAAGCAAAGTGGATAAAGGGGAACATGTAGATGTGGTGTACTTGGGTTTCCAAAAGGCACTTGATAAGGTACCACATCAAAAGTTACAAGATAAGAGCACATGGGTTGGGTAACATATCAGCATGGATAAAGTATTGGCTAGCTCACAGGAAACAGAGAGTAGTGATAAATGGAACTTTATCGGTTTGGCAAGCTATAAAAAGTGGAATGCCACAGGGATCAGTGCTGGGGCCTCAACTATTTACAAACTATATCAATGAATTGGATGCAGGTACAGAATGTATGGTAACTAAATTTGCCGATGACACCAAGATAGCTAGGAACGTATGTTGTCAAGAGGAGGTAAAGTGTCTACAAAGGAACATAGAAAGGTTAAATGAGTGGGCAAAAAATTGGCAGATGGAGTATAATGTGGGAAAATGTGAACTTGCCCATGTTTGCAGGAAGAATGGAAACGCAATATATTATTTAAATGGAGAGAGATTGCAGAATTCCGTGGTACAGAGGAATCTGGGTGTCTCAGTACATGAATCAGAAAAAGTTAATCTACAGGTGCAGCAAGTAATTAGGAAAGCAAATGGAATGTTACCTTCATTTTGACTGGGTGAGGAGGAATAAGCTGGCTCCCCTTTCATTCAGCCCCCTCGGTTGATCGCAACAAAGGTTTTTAAAAATTTCTTTCCCCTGTAGATGCCTTTTCAATCCAAACGTATTTACTTCTTAGTAAGGAGCCAATCAAACCAGGTTTTCTTGACTCAAAGAAAGAGTAGATTATTAGTTACTAAAACCTGAGAAAAATAATAAAAGACACACAGGTATCAAGAGTAAGAAAGTTAGAGTCCAAAAATAAAAGTTAAAAGAATATACGAGTAAGTCCTTTGCTTGTCCGTGAGGCATAGATTGTGGAATGTAGTGATCGTTTGAAGTTAGGTGGTTTCTGGTAGGAGTCTGGAGTTGACTTTGTTTGGGTCTGCACTCTGATGAAGACAATCTGGCACCAGAGAGACAGAGAAAGAGAGATCTTTCCTGCAGGGCTTCAGATGACTGTCATGTTTCTTTTCTTCCTGCTTGTCCCTCTCTCTGCTTGACGGAGCCAGTTTTAACCTCATATCTGTATATTCCCAGAAGGGAATTCAATTAGCATGTCTTGCATCCATTGTTGTAGTAATCCCAGTTTTTTGATTTTTCATCTCGGAAAGCTTTAACACATTTTTCAGATATAAATCACTAGAGTTGGAGTTAGTTCATCCTCCAAAGGGGGTTTTGAGTGTCTGGTGGGGTGTAACTGGCTGGGTAGCAGTTCCCATTGTTTTCACAGAATTACAGTGGATTAAAAGTCCAGCGCTTTGCATTTTAATGCCTTCCTTTCAAGAGTCTCTGTTTAAAGTCGACCTTGACATCCCCACCCTACCCAGGTGTGAAATTCCATGTAACTGGTCTGCAGCGCAATTTATATAGACTTTCCAGAGAAGTGGTCAACTTTACTGTATCAGCCATCAGGTGACTGCTGGCATCCATCTTTGGTCAGTGTCTTTACTCTTGTTTGGAAAAAACAGGTCTTCTTTAAACAGTTCAACATGTTTGTAGTTAGCTGGTAAAGTTGTAGGTAGCTCTTAGTGTGTCACAATTTTCTGTCATCGTGACACTGTTTATTGCAAGGGGAATGGAATATTAAAGTAATTAAGTTTTACTGGAGCTGTACAGGACCTTGGTGAGAGCACATCTGGAATACTGTGCGGTTTAAGTCTCTTTATTTGAAAAAAAGGACCTAATGCCTTAGAAGCAATTCAGAGAAGTTTACTTACTTCACTGCCTGGGATGAAGGACTTATTTTATGAAGAAAGGTTGAACAGGTTAGGCCTATACCCACTGTAGTTTAGAAGAATGACAGGTGATCTTATTGAAACATATAAGACCGTGAGGGGACCTGACAGGGTGGATACTGGGAGGATGCTTCCTCTTGTGGGAGAGACTAGGACTAGGGGCCACAGTTAAAAAAAAGAACTTCTTAAGATGGAGACGAGGAGAATCGTTTTTGTCTCTCAGAGGATCATAAGTCTGTGGAATTCTCTTCCCCAGAGAGCAGTGGGGGCTGAGTCTTTAAATTTATCCAAGGCTGAATTAAATAGATTTTTAATAGACAAGGGAGTCAAGGATTATGGGCTGGCAGACAGGGAAGTGGAGTTGAGACCACAACCAGATCAGCCATGATCTTATTGAATGGCAGAGCAGGCTCAAAGGGCTGAATGGCCTACTCCTGCTCCTAAGCCCTATGTTCCTATAGGCATGGATTTGGGAGGTGACAATACATTAAAGAATTTAGGAGAGAAAATGGAGATTGATGGTGGATTAGTAGTTTATGAGGGCAGGGAGGTCGAGAGTGGGTTTTTTTTTTACATGGGATGGGCTGATAATGGAGTCTTTGAAAGGCGGGGTGAAAGTGGATAAGTTGCACTTAATTTATACAGCCGGGGTGTTGGCTGCAGCAAGATATGGCCCGGGCTTAACAGAACTGGAGTGGAGATTCTAATAGTGACAGTGTTTTGATGGGTTACTAAGGTTTGCCAGAATGGCCAGCAGGGGGGGTGGGGTGGGGTGGTTGCGGGTGGAATCTTTTGATCAGGCATCAGTGTGTAGAATAACTGGAGATTGAACACATTCAATTGCTGCTGATTCAGTGCTACCACAGCCCTTCCTTCAGTGCTGCAACCAGTCCATGATTCTAGTGAGCCTAACCTCAAGAAAACACTGGCTGGAGTGTTCATCCCTATGGCCACCTCAGGTCACATGGGCATTTCTTCCATGATATCATAATCCAGACACCAATTAACCCTCTTTCAGAATACTCCCTAACCCACTTTGGCCTTTAAAGGGCATCACACAAAAGAAAATAGAGGCTTTTCCCAGCACATGGGTCATCACACTACTCTGTCTAGACCCCTCATGATTTTGAACACCTCTTTCAAATCTCCTCTCAACTTCACTTCTTTATGTCCACAAAGTTCCTCATCTCTGGAACCATACTCATGAATCTTTTCTGCACCCTCTCTAATGTCTTCTCCTTCCTAAAGTGTGGCACTCAGACTTGGACATATACTCCAGTTGAAGCCAAAATATTGTTTCATACAGATTCACCGTAACATCCTTGCTTTTGTAGTCTCTGGGAGGAACCTTGTGGAGGTGGCTGTTGTAAGGTTGTAAGTTGTCTCATGAAGAGGTCTAGAGGCTTGTATAGTTGAACAAACTGTTTATTAATAATGCATAATTATATACGTATATATAGGATACATTCCTGACTAGGTGCTATCTCCATGCTGACTTCTACCGGATTCCCCACTACACTCGACTACTCCCATGTGGCTCTCCAAACCATAATGTGGGCGGTACAGTTTCCCCAGTCCCACATTAACCTTTCCAGTTCCGAACACCTTAATACTACATCTCCCCCAAGTCTTTACCCAAATCTATTTACAATAATATTCACGTGCTTATCCTTCTCCCACCCAAGTCTCTAACTTTACAGATTCAGGTGGTCTGGAGGCTTTACGACTCCTCCAGATCTCGTTCTTTTCAAGTTTGGAGGAATGGTGGTCACAATTTCTTTGGGCTGACTTTTTGTTGGTCTGGAGCTGCAGTCGTAGTAATTGGTGTTTCAATTATTTGGGTTTCTATATCTCGTTTGCTCAAATGCATGATAGGAGATTTACCATGAGGAATGAGGAGAAGGCTTTTCATGTGCCTTCTAGGTTATGTATCAAGTAAGACTGCCATTGATCTTCATCCCTCAGGACAATTACACCTTCTCTGTCAAGCTCCCTGATTCAAACCTTGTTACCTCTGTTTAGCCTGGGCAGGTTTCAAATACGGTACCTCCTATTGTAAGTGGGGGCTTCTCACTGTCTATGGAGCTTCTTAGGCAATCTCCAGCTGTGTATTCAAGGACGTCAAGTGAGGCATGCTTCTGTCAGGTCTCACTGCAGTTTCTTCATTCTTAGGGATTTTGGGGTCCTTCATCTGCTGCCACCATGTTGTAGAGTTGTATGTTGACTCATGTAGAAGTCTAGAGGCTTGTATGGTTGAGCAATAACTGTTTATTAAATACACATAACTATATATTATATATATAATACATATATATACTGGATGCAGTCCTGACTTGGTGCTATCTTCATGCCGACTTCCACCAGACCCCCCACTACACTCTACTACTCCCATGTGACTCTCTACATCATAATATGGGCGGTGCTGTTTCCCCAGTTGCACATTAGTCCCGAACACCCTAATACTACAACATTGGTGGTCTTGGTCGCTGGTTGGAGAATCAGCGAGACCCCCATGTCGCCCCTTTTCGGGAAAGGCCTTTGGCCAGTGGCTTGTGGCCAATCAGAGGCTGGCAGCTCTTTTGTACTCAGCAGCACCACCACAGAGGCCGTGGCCACTGCTGGCATGACACCCGCCCAAGGTCCGGGATCTCCATGGACCTAGGCATAGGTGAGTGGTGGTGGGAGGAGGATCACTGGGTTGGGATTGTGGGAGAAGTGAGGAGGGTGTGCCTGTAGCAAGGGCAGGGAGGCTCTTAGTGGTCCCCCTTCTCGATGCCGGGGCTCTCAATCAGGCACCGAGTGCCTTTGAATGAGGGATCCCCGGAAGACCACAGGCAAACACGCCAAAGTTTGCTTATTACGCTCCCGGCATAGCAAGTCCCTCGTCCCAGTGGCAGCGGGATGAGGCGCTTGTGACCATTAATTACCGCTTAAGGGCCTCAATTTGTGGTGGGGCGGGAAAGCCACCCACGGGCCTTCTCGCCCTGACTTAATTAGGGTAGAGGTGGGAAGGCGGGGCCATCTCCACCCGCCATCCTCCAGCCTGATTAAATGCCCCCTGCCACCAAACTTGCCATGGTGGGGGAGGGGAGGTAGGCCACGAGGTTCCGGCCTATGTCTCTATTTATCAAGCCCAGGATCCTGTATGCTTCATTAGCCACTGCATTAAATTAAATCTGTCTCTTGTGTCCGTCAGCATTGTAGGGGCAGCAGGACATGGGCGTGACAGCATTGGTCGACAGGGGTGGGGGTGAGATTTCATGTCCGGCATTGCTGTTATCCGACTTTCTAATGGTTTCCCCGTAAATATTCAATTTGGCGTTTTGTAATTAGCTGCTGGATGTATACTTTTTGTGTCTGCATCTATCCCTGTCTCTCTGTTTCTGTTAGAAGCATTCAAAGTGCTGGGACGAAATAGGGGTGGTAATTCTTGCTTTCAGAATTCAATTTGTTAGTCTTTTAACTGTAACAACAAATTAAATGGGATAAGACACTTTGTATGTCTCTCTGTCAGCTTTTAGTATATTTACATTCACTGACTGTAAACATAACAGGTGAGATAATTACAAGCTGCTCCAAAATTCAAGTAATCTTGTTTTTGAAAATGAATTCCATTGTGATCGGAAATAAACACTGTCTTTCTCTGAGCTTAATGCTTAGAGTTCTAAAGTTTGAAGAATTCAAAACAGCGTATAATCAGTAGTCCCTTTTCTCTCACTCAGAGTAACTCATTAATGCACACACACACACACACACATGCACACAGCCTCTCTGTTTAAAAATGTTCTGTATAAATTTTACCTGAATAACTTTTTGTAATTTTTTCCTTAGATAATTTTGAAAAATCTTTGAGTAAAAACTTTGCCAGAATGTTTGATCAGTATATCTGACTGCATGGCATCTGATCAGCCTTGAAAAATTAGCTACACTGGACACACCCAAACTGCACATTCCGTATTTAGTTGATGGGGATCACAATAACTGGGAAAAATTGTTAAGCCTGAGACCAGCTAGGCTTTAAAAAAAACAATTCTTTCATGGGACGTGGGCATTGCCAGCATTTGTTGCCCATCCCTAACTGCTCTTGAACTGAGCGGCTTGCACAATCCATTTCAGAGGGCAGTTAAGAGTCAACCACATTGCTGTGGGCCTGAAAGTTACACATGTGGCCAGACCAGGTAAGGATGGCAGATTTCCTTCCCTAAAGGGCATTAATGAACCAGATGGATTTTTAATGGCAATCAACATCACTATTACTGAGACTAGTTTTATATTCCAGATTGAGTGAATTTAAATTCTCCAGCTGCTGTGGTGGGATTTGAACCCATGACCCCCCCGAGCAGTAGCCTGGGCTTTTGGATTGCTAGTCCAATGGCATTACCAGTGCTGTACCGTCTCCCCTCTGGGGAGGGATTGAGGCCTTCAAATGGAAACTTTAAATGGAGTCATTGAAAGACGAATTTAATGGATGCATGTTATCTAAATTATGTTTTTCTTAATTTTGTTCGAACCTTCCTTTTGGATGTCAGCAATTTCAGTTATTCAGAATAGGTAGTGATTAAAAACAATCAGAAAGCATTTTGTGCAGGATGTAGCCAGATGGTGCAATTAGACGGATAAGTGCATGGACAAAAACCATGATAAATGTGTACACTGGGATTTATAATGAGAAAAAAGGTGATAAAATGTGACAATAGGAAGTTAAATTGTGAAGGCACAAAGGCACAAAATTGGATGGCCCCCCGAAATCGGGTGCAGGGCTCACAATGCGCGATCCCCATTCAAACTGATGCAGGCAGCATTGAAACCTCACACTGCCTGCTCATTATAATGTTTGTGATTCACAGCTCAGGGCTGAACGTGCTACTTGAGTGGCTGCATGCCTCTCAGCAAAGGGCCCAAGCTCATGTGAGGCCAACACCATTTAAAGCTAGCACCATTGAACTGCTGACCACGTGTAGTTTAGGTTATGGAGCGGGGTCATCAGCCAGGTGTAGAACGGATAGCCCTTGTTGCCAAGCAGTCGCTCCCTGGTTTGACATGGTGCCTGAAAGATTGTTAGAATAGCGGGCTGGTGCAGCACGGACAAATCCTAACGGCAGCCAGGATCGCAGACATTCACCAGCATGATGTGCTGGGCATGGTCAAACAGCAACTGCATATTGGTGGTGTTCCTCGTGGTTTGGGTACATCTCAGTGTTGAGATACAGTGCCCACAAAGCCATGTGCATGCAGTCAATGGCACCTTGCATCATGGAGAAACCCGCCACCCTAGCAGAGACATGTGTGTGCCCATCCCATTCCTCTCTCTTCAGAGGTCCCCTCTGAACGCATACAACAGAGCCTCTGAGACCTACCTGATGCAGTGATGGATGGTGAACTGCAAGATGTTTGCCATGTTGCCTGTTCCATCCTTCAAGGATCTTCTCGTGAAGAAATTCAAGGCCATTGTCACCTTCACGGCCACTGACAGAGCCGCTGGTCACGAAGGAATGGAGCAGGCATAAACACTTTTGAAAGGTGGAGGAGGTCTGTATGATTGTCATAACTTGAAGTTTTTAAAATGCCCTGGTCTTTAAACCTTTAAAAATAACAGGCTGCAGCTGTCAGTGAAAATTAAAAAAATACTTTGCTGAACTCATTCAATTGACAAACATAGGCTAGAAAAAAAAGCATCTGGTGTTGCAGTTTCAATAGTGCTCTTTGTTGACATTTCCCCAAGGACTAGCACTATGCCATTATGAATGCTTGGCTGAGTTTCAAATGCTACAATTATCTCAGTAGGGGTTCTGAGTTCACAGTTTGACGTTAAAGGATTAGCTGTATTTGATGTGGTGACTGAATAGAAGTTTGTTTTTATCACAGATTAACCACGTTAGGAGATTTTAAAACTTTGAATGGATTTTATGAATGGAAGTTTTTTTTGCTACCAAATGAGCAGGAGTAAGAGCTCTATTAGATTGTTCAAAGTTTATTTTTTTCTCATCTCCAAATGGCTGCTGAAGTCTGCCCATGGTAGACACTGGGTGAATGCCTATGGACGGTGGCATGGAGGGTTTCAGGAGCTATGGGAAGGTGGGTGGGGTGCATGAGTTGGCATTGAAGTTGGGAAGGAGGGTATGGGGTGTGAGGGGTGAGGGCCTGAGGGCCTAACAACATGAAAAACAACTGGACAAAGTCCCATAGAACTGAGGCAGGCCTTCTAATCAGCTTTTCTCAGCACTCGCTCATCTCCATGGTCACCTACGCTCTGGATCTGGGGTCGGCGGGCTCGACTCTGTCCCACACCTGCTGCCTGGAGCAAAAATTGCGTGTTAACCGGGTACTCTTTAATGAGGTGGACCCACTGAATCAGGAAATTTCCCCACTCAATCAACCCACCTCGGTAACTGAATTCTGGCATCATTTTTCTACCAAATTGGCACCCGTAGCCCTAAAACTACCAGCACCACTGAGCCAAATTTTATGGCAAAAATGTTTAATATAGTATGAATAAGGCTTTCTAAACCACAGAAGCATAGTCTCTGAGGAGATTTGATTGAAGTTTTCAAAATAATGAAAGGATTCAGTTCTGTCCATGTGGGTAGGCTGCTTGAGATCAGTAGGTTGGGAAAATGCAAGGCATTTGAGTACAAGTTACATACAATTCGAACTGGTTTCATTTTTAGAAGGTACAGGGGAGCGCAAGGCTATCGGGGGTAGGTGGGAAGTTACAATCAGAACAGCCATGATCTTATTGAATGGCGGAGCAGGCTCGAGGGGCCGAGTGGCCAAGTGGCCTTCTCCTGCTCCTAATTCGTATGTTCATATGGTCGTACTTCTCTTCATAGACTAGGGAGAATGCTCCTGGCTGGTGCAGTTAACACTGATTTGCAGCAAACATTGAAACGGGAGCTCAGGGAGTTGCCGAAAGTGGCTGGCACAACTACATATGGAAAGTAGCTGGGATAATAAGGGATGTATCTGTTTGGTCACTCTGGTCATGGGGAGCTTGTTTGTAGAGGAATTTCCCAATGCGTTCACTTGCCCTAAGTTGGCTGACGAATTTTCTGGGCTTCTGTCTTTCTCTCAGGTGGGTGGTTGGGGCTGGTGCGGGGGTGGGGGGTGGAGGGGTTTGGTGGTGGTCAGGGAGTGTGGGAAAATGGTGGGGGTGGAGTAGGTAAGAGGGTGGGCATAATTTGCATCAATTGGTGGGTAGAAGGAGAGTTTGGTTTGTTGAAGATTCAGTGGACAGTTTGGGGCAGGCTGGATGAACCAGTTGGTCTTTTCATGTCCAGCATGTTCATATGTTTGTGTGTTGAAGACTTGCACAGTAAGAAAAATAGATCACAGGCGAGAACAGATTTTGACTCGTGATATTTTGTCCCACATGCAAAAAAGACAATCTGAACGGCACTGCAGTATAATGTGTGGCAGGACCATATGACAGGAAGCAATGGAATATAGGTTGCATTTTAAGACTGGCCTGTATCCATGGGAGTTTAGAAGATTAAGAGGTGATCTTATTGAAACACATAAGACCTTGAGCGGACTTGACAGGGTGAATGCTGAAAGGGTGTTTCTCTTGTGGGAGAGACTAGAACGTGGGGACATGGTTTAAAAGTAAGGGGTCTCTCAATCAAGACGGAGACGATGAGAATTTTTTTCTCTCAGAGGGCCATGAATCACTGGGACTCTCTTTTCCAGAGAGTGGTGGAGGCAGGGTCACTGAATATTTTTAAGGCAGAGGAAGTTAGGTTCTTGGCTAACAAGGGAATCAATGGTTATCACAGGTCGGTGGAATGTCGAGATGAGACCACGATCAGGTCAGCCATGATCTTATTGAATGGTGGAGCAGGCTTAAGGGGCAGAATGGTCCACCCCTGCTCCTAATTCCTATGTTCATATGTACAATAAACGCAGGGTGATCAACCATCCCCGGGTTTTCTGAGGCTGTAATTTGGCGTTCCATCCCACGTCCCGGATCAGGCCTCCCTGAGATGTGTTTTGTGTCAGATTTTTTTTCTGTGTCTGCATCTCTTCCGTCTGCACCGTGCAGCTCTGCATGTGCAGGTCCCTGGCCCACACAGCCACGAAGGAGCAGAGGGAAGCATTGACCGACACTCTCCTTTGAGAGTTGTTCAACTTTGGCAGGTGGGTGGTTTGGGCCTGGCGATGTCCAGCGAGTGCACATGGGAGCGAGGTCCCAGCTGACGGCAGCAGTACCAGACTCAGGGCGGGTTGTGTGCCTGCAGCCTGGCGATAGCATCGTGCTGGAGTCCCATCCATCTTTCTAACCAGCTCCCAATGTTCAGCAGCCCCCCCCAGCCTCAAGGTCTCATCAGACACTCCCCACTTCCCCGGCCCCCACTCCCATGGCCTCACCAGAACCTCCCCCGCCCTCCACTCCCACTCCCAAGGTCTTGCCTGCACCCCATGAATAAAGGTGAATTAACAGTAAATGAACGTGAGAAGAAAGGCCTGAGTTGTATTTCCGCTTGATGGGGAGGATTTTCCGCTCGTCGGGCGGGCATGGCGGGCAGGTCTGGTCCGGTGCCTGCGATCGGGTCCTGACCGTGATCTCGCGCTGGCTGCCCAATTAACTGAGAGCCTCAGCGCTGCCGAGGTGGGCGGGAGGCGTGCGAGCGCTGAAGTCTGCACATGCCCGGGCGGGGGTGCCCTCACTGAAAGCTCCCTGAAGGCGCAGAGCTGCCTCAGGGAGCTGAAGGGTTTAAAAATGAAATTTAAAGATTTGAAAAATAAGGGAAACACGTCCCCCACACGTGACACTGCCCCATGACCGGGGACATGTTGAAAATGAATTTAAAGCATTTTTATTGTTTGTTATTCGCTGCTGGAAACCTCAACCCCCACCGTGGATTGAGGTTTTGCAAAAAAATGCAAAGGCCGCCTGGCCTATTCACCTGCCCGCCAACTGTAGGATTGGACGGGCAGCGAAAAATTCAACATCATTACCAGCTTAAGCGCCTTAATAGGCCTCTTAATTGTCGGCGGGCACGCGGCCGACTCTCGTGTGCACCTGCTGACCGAAATATCACACAAGTGCGCAATGATGTCGGGACGCTCCCCCAGTGTTATCACACGCTATTTCATGCTCAGACATGTCAGGCGTGCACCCGCACGCCAAGCTGAAAATCCTGCTCTATGAGATGACAATAGAACTTGTACCAAATGTGGTTATAACGTTTTCATGAAATATTTTTCACATTTCACTCGGATAACCATTGAACAGACTTACATAGAAGCTACAGCACGGAAATAAACAATGGGTCTATGCCAGTTTATATGCTCAATCTGAGCTTCCTCCCACTCTGCTTCACCTACACCTGTCAACGTACCTTATCCCTTTCTCCCTCATATACTTGGGTAGCTTCCCCTTAAATGCATCCATGCTATTCGCCTCAACCACTCCTTGTGGTAGCAAGTTCCACAATCTAACCACTCTCTAGATAAAAAAAGTTTTTCCTGGGTTCCTTATGGAATTTATTAGCAACTACCTTTAATTTGTGACGTCTAGTTTTGGATTCCCCTCCCTACCTGCCTCTCACAATTGGAAACATCTTTTGTATGTCAACCTTGGGAAGCCCTTTCATAATTGTAAAGATCTCCCTTAGTCACCCCTCAGCCTTCCCTTTCCTGAGTTAAAAGAGCCTCAGCTTATTCAGTCTTTTCTGAATAGGTACAACCTCTCAATTCTGGTATCACTCCCTAGTTATTGCTGCTATTATTTTAAGTGAATATTAAATTTATAAATACCCTAAACTAATGTCACTTTGCCTCCAACTGCACACTTCACCCGCATCTCAGACATGATTGATTTGAATGGTAAAACAGGCTCGGGGGGCTGAGTAGCCTACTCCTGTTCCTATGTTCCTATCTCCATTAAATCCAGATTTAAAAATCTCTTTACCTAATTAATTTTGAATGTTTGGAATAAACAGAATACTTTATGAAGTCTTGTGGGATACACGTTAAATTCCATGAGTGGACGGAGCCTGGTAAAGCATAAGAAATAACTCCCAGGCAAGATGTGGTCAGAGTCAAGGGTGAGATTTAAATCTTACCATATCAGTCTTCATAATCTACTAATTATAATCTATTTGCAGAGAAAGTGAACACGAGTGAAGATTCTGATCCTATTAATCCTTGGCTACAAGGGTTTATTTTTTTGTGTAGTATATCATAAACCTATCTGCAAACACCATAATATAAATTGAATGGATTTGCTTTAAATCATTGCCCATTTCAGTCTGCAAACCCGTGCAGCTGCACAAGAACATTCTTTGGGCAGTCCTAGTTGAACTGGTACAGCTGTGCCACGTTTAAACCAGGCCCCTGGGAAAGGAAAACACTCACATTTTCTGCCTTGCCCAGCAACAGCACATCTGTTGGCTGATTGTAAGGCTGCATTATGGGCAGGTTAGTGGCTCAGTCCATACTGTCCTCTTGACGAAAAGAAAATATGTACGAGAGAAAGCAGGCTCATTAAAACATTGTGCAGCAATGAAAGCAATTTAATTCCTAAAGTGAGTAAAATGTGTTTATTTTTTATTCTTTCATGGGATGTGGGCATCGCTGGCAAGGCCAGCATTTGTTGTCCATTCCTAATTGCCCTCTGAACTGAGAGGCTTGCTTGGCCAGGTCAGAGGGCAGTTAAGAGCCCATTGCACTGCTGTGGGTCTGGAGTCACATGTGGGCTGGACCGGGTAAGGATGGCAGATTTCCTTCCCTATCTGGGGACATTGGCTTGTTTCCACTTGGAGTTTAGAAGAGTGAGGGGCATCTTGATTGAAGTATATAAGATCCTGAATGGTCTTGACAAGTTGGGCCTGGAAAGGATGTTTCCTCCTGTGGTTGAGCCCAGAACTTTAAAATTAGGGGTCGCCTTTTTTGGGGCAGAGATGAGGAGAATTTTTTTTCTCTGAGGGTTGTGCGATTTTGGAACTCTCTGCCTCAGAAGGTGGCGGAGGGGGGGCTATTGAATATTGTTAAGGCAGAGGTAGATAGATTCTTGTTAGGCAAGGAAATCAAAGGTTATTGGGGGTAGATGGGAATGTGGAACTCAAACACAAACTGATCAGCCACGATCTTATCGAATAGCGGAGCAGGCTCGAGGGGCCGAATGGCCGAATTCTGTTCCTATTTTGTATGTTTGTATTAATGAACCAGATGGGTTCTTATGACAACCCATGATAGTTTCATGGTCACCATTACTGAGACTAGCCTTATATTCCAGATTTATTAATTGAATTTAAATTTCACCAGCTGCCGTGGTGGGATTTGGACCCATGTCTCCAGAGCATTAGCCTGGGTCTTTGGAAAATATAAATGGCGAATGGCTGTTGGTGAACCATGAGGTTGTAACTTAATTTTGGGTTGCAGGTATTATAAGGTACAACGTTGGGACTCAAGTCGTTTCATGTTTATTGCATGAACCATGAGGTAGGTTACAGTCGCTTTATGCCAGCAATGATCTAACTGCTGTGTGTGGATCGGGCCCTGATAATTTGTCTTTCAAAGTCCAGGCCATCCAATCTTATTTATACATACATTTCTTATTCGCTTGTTTTTGCTATCTGAGTTTAGTAGGCCAGGAGACTTGAAAAGGGCTGTTACCTTACGGAATAAGACCTAAGTCAACCAACAGATTTGATAGAATCAGCAGTATTTTTTCTATCCATTCGTGGGATGTGGGCGTCGCTGGCTAGGCCAGCATTTATTACCCATCCCTAATTGCCCTTGTTCAGAGGGCAGTTAAGAGTCAACCACATTGCTGTGGGTCTGGAGTTATACGTAGGCCAGACCAGGTAAGGATGACAGATTTTCTTCCCTAAAGGACGTTAGTGAACCAGATGGATTTTTACAACAATCGACAATGGTTTCATGGTCACCATTAGACTTTTAATTCCAGATTTTTTTAATTGAATTCAAATTCCACCATCTGCCATGGCAGGATTCGAACCTTGGCCCCTCCCAGAGCGTTTCCCTGGGTCTCTGGATTATTAGCAGGCACATCTTCAGCTGCCTAGGCCCTAAACTTTGGAGTTCCTTTCCTCAATCTCTCGGAACCTCTCCTCTTTTAAAGGCCGTCCTTAAAACCCATCAAGCTCCTGATGCGGCCCGGTGTTGAATTTTGTTTGGTAATGTTCCTGTGCAGCGCTATAAAGCAAATTGTTGTTGTCGACAAACATTCAAATCAACAGAAATAAAATGCCATAAGTTGTCACTGAATGCCTCTGTCTTACACACCGATGTAGTCCAGAAACACCCGCTTTCTGTTCTCTATTCTTTTGTTTCTAATCTACACGATGACATGAAACAATGCCAAAAACTGGTCATCTGTAGCCAGTCAATCGTCTAGGCCTGTTCCCCTTCATTGGACAAGTTTATCTACCCTCTTTTCCTTTAACATGGAATAACATATGGAAGGTGTGACCTTTAATGGGACTTGTGGCGAACAGAAATCTACCTTAAGGTTTTCTGCCATTTGGTTGTTTAAAAGAAACCTGGCTTTTTAGGGCTTTTTTCTGTTGCCTGTAGAATGGCAACTTTTCTTTTTTCAAAAGTGTTCTGGATACCAAAATGGACAAAAGGAGCAAGGAGCAACGTTAAGGTGAAGGTAGTCAAAAGCTTCTAACTTTGAGAAAACAAAATATAATTTTTGGTGTAAAAGTCAGGCCCAGGAGATAAGTGCACTGTGTTGCGGTGTAAGGTGTCAGAGGGAGAATGTGGTGTGTAACGCAGCATGTTAGCTCTTTCATGGTGACATCTGAGTGTGAATTCAGCCTTGTCACAGCATGAAGGACCTAAATGAACTCCCTTATGGACAGCTATTCCAGGTAAGATCACAGTTGTTAAAATTCTTCCATGGGGTGTATGGGGCATCACTGACAAGGACGGCATTTGTTGCCCATCCCTAATTGCCCTTTGAACTGCATGGCCTGCTGGGCCATTTCAGAGAGCAATTAGGAGTCAACCACATTGCTGTGGGTCTGGAGTCACATGTAGGCCAGACTAGGTGAGGATGGCAGATTTCCTTCCCTAAAGGACATTAATGAACCAGATGAGTTTTTACAACAATCGATGATCGTTGCCATGGTCAACATCACTTTCTATTCCCGATTGGATTTAAATTCCACCAGCTGCCATGGCAGGATTTGAACCCAGAGCATTAGTTTGAATCTCTGGATTACTAGCCCAGTGACATCACCACTTCAGCATCTCCCCTTGGCTCGTTCCATTGCGATCTGCCTCAATGTACAATGCAGCCCTAAAACTTGGGGGGATGTTATGACGCGGCAGATGATGGGTGGAATTTTCTGAGCCCCCTGCTGGTGGGCATGATAGGTGGTGTGTGCGGAAAATATGGCAAGACCTGCTTCATGATGGTGTGAAGGCTGCTCGCGATCGTCCGCTCAGCCCGCCAACGGCAAGCCACGTTTTCCACCATCGGTCGGTGGGGAGCTAATTGTAATACATTAGCATATAATTAAAAGGCCATCCCGCCAGGCTCTTGAGACCCCACCATATCGTCCGTCCACGTCAGCAGGAAAGCACGTCGACATGTTTCACAACAGCGACATGCACTTGGCGGCCTCCACTTTGGGGGAACTGAGGTAGTGAGCAGCAGCGCTCTCCACAGCTCGCCTGTTGTTTACAGGCCTCAGAGGCACCGGGGAGGTGCTGGGGCGGGGTGGGGGGGGTGCAGGGGCAACAGATGCCTGGCCCCGGAGGCGATTGCTGATGCAGGGGAAGTGTCCGGGGGCAAGTGCTCGCCAGCCTCGGAGGTGATCGTTGTTGGTGGGGGTGGGGGAGGGATCAAGTGCTGCCCTGGTGCTGCATCCCGCACACAGGTGGTCAAGGTGGGGGGCAGGGTATATGTGGGAAGTGGCCATGCATTAGGGACATCTCTATAAACTGACCATCCCTCTGCAACTGAGACAGATCAGCCACAGCCACAGTGATATGATTGGGGTCAGGCTCCTAGCCTGCCCTCCCATGCAAACAAAGCGGAGGCACCAAAGGGCCACCAAGCGCTCCATTCCTTATCCCACCCCCCCACCACTCCACTCCCGGCCCAGACTTCACGCCCGCCACCACTTTATTGGCCCGCGGAGCAGCTGGACTGCACACGTTGTACAATCTCCTCGCCAACACTGGCCATGGAGCAGTCACTGCAGGAGGTGCTCACAGCCCCTTTGCAATCTCAGCACTCCAGTTGTGACCTGTCTCCCCCATGTCGCAGGCTGACAGGGCAGCCATGCAGCGCACTCATCTCTGGCCATCCAAGGCGTGACCTGCACTCTCTGGGAAGCGTTGAGGGGCGGTCACACAGGGTCAGGAAAGGTGCTAAGTACAGCCATGATAACCATGTCTCTCTCTCTTTCATGCTGCAGGAGGACCACATCAGGATCATGGATCCTGGTGACCTAGCTGTATGCCTGATGGCCGACAGAGACTGTAGAAGATGGAGGAGAGAGTGACTGAGGCTCCTGGCTGCACAAAGGCAGGAGCAGTAACCTCATGAAGAAGGGGCAGCAGGGGCTCCCCCACACGTTGCCCAGGAGCGACAGTGAGCCGTGGCTGGTCGGCGCCTAGCGACACCCCAGGGTCTACAGACACCACCTGCCATTCCTGCAGATGACTGAGAACCAGTGTCGCCGACGACTGCGCATGTCCAGGGACCTGGTGGCTCACATCTGCCACTTACTGCAGGACTTGGCGCCAAGGGGACATGGAGGGCATCCACTGCCAGTGGCTGTGAAAGTGACCGCGGCGGCGCTGAATTTCTATGCCAGTGGCTCCTTTCAGGGCGGCACAGGCGACCTCTGTGCGATTTCACAATCCGCCACCCACAAATGCATCCATGAGGTCACGGATACCATCTTCTCCATGGCACACAACTTTGTGCATTTTGCCCGGGACCGGGACAGCCAGGATACAAGGGCCATTGGGTTTGCCCTGATCTCAGGATTCCCACAGGGGCAGGGTGTGATTGACTGCACCCATGTGGCGCTCAGGTCTCTGTCGCTACACTTGATGGACTTCATCAGCCGTAAGGGTTCCACTCACCGAACATGCAGCTGGTATGCGACCACCAGAAACGCATCCTGCAGGTATGCGCATGGTTTCCAGGGAGTGTGCAAGACGCCTACATCCTGAGTCGCTCGAAGATCCCTGCAGTCTTCCAGGGTCCACAGAGGCTGTAGGGTTGGCTCCTTAGGGACAAGGGCTACCCGCAGAGGCCATGACTGATGACACCCATGTGGCGGCCTCAGACTGCAGCAGAGCGATGCTGTAATGAAGGTCATGCAGCAGCTTGCAACTTGGTGGAGCAGACCCTCGGGATGCTGAAGATGCAGTTCCGGTGCCTGGACCGGTCTGGTGGAGCCCTGCAGTACAATGGGGAGAGAAACTGGCTGAGGAGGTGATGCCATCAGGGATGAGGGCGAGGGGGTCCTCGGTGGTGACGATGATAGGGATGAGGCACTTGCATTGGCTAGACAAGGTAGGAATGCTCAGGAGGCCCTCATAGCTGCCAGATTTGTGGAGGATGATGACAACATGCAGTGAGGTGACCCTGCAGTTCCTCACATCGCAGTTGTGAACGTTTGACTCCAGCCTGGCTTATGGCAGTGCCAATACCCTCTGTGAGAATGCTCCTGTCATGGAGATGCAGCGGAGGCCCTAATAGTGGCTCAATCGCAGGAGGAAGATGACAACTTGCAGTGAGGAAACTCCATAGATCTTCACACAGCCTCTGAGAATGTCTGACTCCTGTCTGGCCGAGGTCAGCTCGCTTGCGCTCCATGATCAGGGCCATCTCAGAGACGCAGCCATGAAACTTTAGATGCACCTGATGCTGTGTCCGCCTTCAGCACCTCAGCCCTTCAGGAGCTGGTGCACAGCATCACTGGTCGCAGGTGCTGGTGTGATGGGGGCCAGCCCCACCTTAAAGGTGCTGAGAGCTCACACAGAGAGAGTGAGAGAACTCTGTGGCGCCTGCTCACTACATTCTGGCAGCAATGACCAGCACCACCGAGGTGCAGGCATCAGTAATGTTTCCAGGGAGTGTGAGGCCGGTCCATCACTCTGGTCTGAAGGCTGCACAGAGCACAGGGAAGAGGCCCTGGACTGAGGCACCTGCCTTTATCTTGTGCAGGAAGGTTTCACATCTGAGTGACAACAACACTGCTCATCAGAATAAGGAGCCACAGGCAGGGAGACATTCTTAGGAGTTTATTGACAATAGTGAATAGTATGTACAAGTGATCAACACCCGTGCCCAGGCTGTGCAACTACTTTTACCTAACTTCCCCACCCCTGCTGCTATGTCTTGGTGCTCCCCGGACATCCACAGCAGAGGTGGAGGCAGCCTGCTGACTGTGACACCCTGTCTGTGATGACTTTGGAGGGCATCCTCCGGAGGGCTGAGGCTTGGAGGGCTCTGGCCTGCTTTCAGGGTCCTGCTAAGTGGCAGTGGCACCTTCCTTGGCCTGTGAAGCTGGAGCTGCGGGGTCACAGAAAGATGGGATTCGGATGGGCCTGGAGTGTGCACCTCCTGATCCTCCTCCCTATTGGTGCATGAGGGCTCCTGGCTGACTCTGTGAGTGGAAGGGGTAGCTGGAGTGAGATTGAGCTGCCCAGCACCCCTCTAGAGTACACACTGTTGGAGGCCAACTATGGTATCAGCGATGGAGTTCAGCCCAGGCAGCAGTGCAGGAGTGATTTCCTGGACCAACACTGCCAGTGTTGACCTTGGTGCATTGCAATGCCGGTGTTATCATCTCAGGCTGAAGATGGACGGACTCCTCCATCGTGCCTTGCAATCTGAAGAGTGCAGCAGACATCCCTTCCTGATGTTCCCAAGCTTGCCTTTGCAGCCCCAGCAACTGTGACATGACCGAGTCCAGAGACTCGTTATCTGACTCGGACTCAGCAACGTTCTGGCCTCCAGCAGTCCTCCAAGTGCCGGGGACCTGGGTAGTCCTGCCTCCACCTGCTATGGATCAGGAAGTGCGATGTGCTCACCAGATTGTGATCCCAGGCTACTCTAAAGCTAGGTCCCACCAAGGTGTGTGTCTCTGTGCTGGTGGAGGGCGTGGGTGAGCGCTGTGACAGGACTTCAGGGAGGATGCCTTCAGATTCCTCTTCAGAGGTTTCTTTGGGGCTTGATTGAAGACCCTGGGTCATGGACTCTGTCGGCTGTTTGGCAGATGTGCCTGTGAAAGCAAGGGGAGATAATTAGTGCATGGCAGTGGCCTGTGAAAGAGGACACATCACTCACAGCATGGTTGTCTGATGGATCCTCACTTGGTAGAGCAGCACTGACCTCACCGTCAGCACAGGAACGGTCCTAGTCATCGCCGGCCAGCTGGATGGCTCTGTTTTCAAATTCTGTCAGAACTTTGATTTCCGACATCCCTCCACCTGTCTGCAACCTTTCCCTCCTGTGGTGAGCCAGTTTGCCCGACATGGATAGAGATGGGGAGAGTGTATCAGGATGTCTGCCGGGCCAGATGATAAGTATGCCTGGCCTGTGTGTGAGGTGAGTGGTCCCATGGATGGACTGAGGACAATGCAGGTGTCAGTGAAAGAATAAAAGGTGAAGTCTCTTGCATTGGCAGTGAGTGAGGGCCCTGTGGATGTGTGATGGGTTTGTGAGTGTGTGAGTCAGGAATGATGAAAAGAGTGACTTACCCTGGCGGAACGGAAGAGATCACTCATCCTTTTGCGGCACTGGGTGGCTGTCCTCCTCTGCAGGGCGTTTGCGCTGACCACCACTGCCACCGCCTCCCAAGCCGGGTTGGTGACTTTGCTGCCCATCCTGCGGCCTGAGCGGGTTACAGAACATCCCGGCAGGCCTCCCCGGCAGCCAGCAATCGCTCGAGGGACCCATCGTTGACGCGGGAAGGGGGGGTGCTGTAGTCTTTTGTCCTTTGCTGGCCATGTGTCCCAGGCAGCGCTGGTGAGCTGGTGGCGATGAGCGCTTTGCTGGCGGCTGCCTTTTAAAGATGGCGGCCGGCGTGATGCAACAGTGAGGTGATGGCGAGCGGGCTCTCATTCGCCCGCCCGCCATGGAAAATGACGTGTTTTGCGGGAGTGAATGAATAATGAGGTGGGCTCGGGACGATGCAGCTAAAAGCCCGCCATTTTTGTCGGCGGGTAGGACTCCATTTTACCCGTCCGCTACCGTGCTTAGTGCAATTCTGGGAAAATTCCACCTGATGCATGCCAGGTGGATCAAATCCATGAGAGGAACTTGATTACGCAATCGCAATGGTTTTGCAATTTTTATTTATTTTGAGATGCGTGCCTGAATTCAGAAATAATAAGTCCACCGAGACTTCAGATATTTTTTTAGAAATCTAAATTAAACACTTATTAACAAAAGAAAAGATTTCAAGCACATACATAGGCCTACAAATTACTACTATAATAACTCCTAATTAATCTGGATTCCATTAAGGCAACATAAAAAAAAAGATTTTAAACAGATCCAGGCAAGTCGACACAATACCTTGGACAGTAGAATTCAAAGTAGCTTTTCCCAGCTTCAGTTTCTGTAGACAGCAGCTTAATGCACAAATACTGGAGGCTTTTCACACTTTTGGTAGATCTTACAATGCCTTCCCTGACACATAGTTTCAATCTCCTTTATACATGTTTCTACCTTTTAATGTAAATCCCATTGTTCCCATATATCTTTGGAACTTTACCTTTCTCATAATATAAATCTTTTCATGGTGCTAATATTGTCAGTAACCTTTGGGAAAAATAAACACACTGCTTGGCCTAGCTTCTCTTTGAAATTCTAACTGCCCTGATTTATCTAAAAATGCAAATTCTCATCACCCTATATTCTAAGACTTCAGCCATGTTTAGGTATTTAGTATTTCAAACCTAGCTTCCTTTGATGAGTCAAAACCTCCAGACTAGCTGTCTCCAATGCAATTAAATCACACACGCACACACACACGGAGAAACTATCCAAACCCCACTATTAACTTACTTTTACAATAAATCACAATAATATCATGAGAATTATTATAATTTCATGACAGGGGAGATGGTGGCTTAGTGGTAATATCACTGAACTAGTAATCCAGAAGCTCAGGATAATTGTTTTTTATTCATTTACGGGATGGGGGCGTCGCTACCTAGGCCAGCATTTATTGCCCATCCCTAATTGCCCTTTAGAAGGTGGTGGTGAGCTGCCTTCTTGAACCGCTGCAGTCCATGTGGTGTAGGTACACCCACAGTGCTGTTAGGGAGGGATTTCCAGGATTTTGACCCAGCGACAGAGAATGTTTCCAGGTCAGGATGGCAAGTGGCTTGGAGGGGAACTTCCAGGTGGTGGTGGTGTTCCCATGTATCTGCTGCCCTTGCCGATCTACATGGTGGTGGTCGTGGGTTTGGAAGGTGCCGTCTAAGGATAATGCACTGGGGGCATGAGTTCAAATCCCACCATGGCAGCTGGTGGAATTTAAATTCGATTAATGAATCCGGAATATAAAACTAGTCTCAATAATGGTGACCATGATAACTATCATTGATTGTTGTTAAAAGCCTACCTGGTTCACTAATGTCCTTAGGAAGGGAAATCTGCACTCTTACCCCAGTCTGGTCCACATGTGACTCCCAGTCCACAGAAATGTCTTTGATCCTTAACTGCCCTCGGAGATGGCCTAGCAAGCCACTCAGTTCAAGGGAAATTAGGGGTGGGCAACAAATGCTGGCCTCACCAGTGACACCCACATCCCGTGCAAGGATCAGAAAAGAATTAGCTTGAATCAAGCACATCTTTTGGTTCTTTATTTTACCCATTTCCTTTGGTTTTTCTACCATGAAACCTTTTATCATTTTATTTCCCTGCCCTCTACCCTCCTGTTTGTTTTTCTTGTCCCCTCCCCCTCTTCCACTTGCTCAAAACCTATTACAATTCTATCATTCCTCAGTGATGATGAAGGGTCATCACAGCCTGAAACGTTAACTCTGTTTCTCTCCACAGATCGGATCTGCTGAGTATTTCCAGCATTTTCTCTTTTTATTTCAGATTTCTACCACCTACAGTATTTGGCTTCTGTACTAATGGGGTAAAATTCACTTCTGCGAGTCCGCTGGTTATGACTAAACGTTCTGAGGTAATAGGGAGTAATCTTTTGAAACTGACATTGGAATCTGTGTTGGGTTTGGCCTGCACGGTGTCAGACACGTAGGCCCAGATTTTTGCCAAGACCAGGTCATCTCGGGAGCCCTTTAAAAATAGCAGGCACAATCTGATTCCGGGATTCCCACCCCCCAATCACATTTCTGACTATTTTGGCCAGCGAGGGATCAAGGTGGGGGTAACCTGTCTGCTTACCAGCGCTTCCGCCTTTGCCAGTTCCGTTGCGGGAGTGGCCAATCCAAACCTGCCCTACAAATTTTGGTGGAGTCGGGCACCTTCAGTCAGAATACATGGTTCATGGCACCTCAGAGGAGTCGTGAACCAAGGGGGATCCCCAGTCCCAAGTGGGGAACCAAAAAAAGCCAGTCAGCTGTTCCTGGAATTCTTTCATTGACAGGTTTGAAAATACAAAAGGACATCTGGGGCAGTGCCCGCTGATGTCGGGCATGCTCGGCGGTGTGAGTGGACAATATGGTGAGAAGGCCAGAAATCGGTTTCCCGATGTCGTGAAAACAATTTGCGATCGTCCGCTCTGCCTGTTGATGGTGGGCCATGTTCCCCACCACTGGACGTCGGGAACCTCATTGCAATACATCATGCATATCATTATAAGGCCAGCCCGCCTTCTGCTGACTCTCCAGGATGAGTTGGGAGGCCAAATCCAGATGCTCATCATCTAACTCGGACCTCACAGATGTTTCTTCCCCGCAGTACTCCGAGTGCCGGGGAGCTCGGTCTCCTCCTGCTGCGGACATGTGTCCATGTGGTGACCACCAGATTGTGAACCTGAGTCTGCTCTAGATCTAGCTCCCACCGAGGAGTGTGTCTCTGCGCTGGTGGAAGGTGTGGGTAAGCGCTGTGACGGGTCTTCCAGGCTGCTTATTTCCAGCTCTTCAACGGAGGAGGTGTCCTCTTGGCTGGGGGTGAGGATGTGGATGGAGCTGAGGGACTGGCTGGCTGAGGGTGTCGGTCACTTGGCAGATCTCCCTGTGAAACAAAGTAGACATAATTAGTGCATGGCAGCAGAGCCAAAAGCAGGAGAGAGAGCACTCACAGTTGCATTGAGAGAGGGATGATGTGGTGCAGGATCCTCACAAGGGTCTTCACCACCGACCTCACTCACCACAGGCACGGTCCATGTCCTCACCAGTTAGCATGATGGCACACTCCTCAAAGTGAGTGAGAGGCCTAATGTGGGCCACTCCACCCCTGGTCTGGGACCTCTCCCTGCTGATGTGAGCAGGCTTCTCCTGCACGGAAACAGATGGAGAGAGTGTGAGCAGGACACATGGCACTGCGTGGAATGTTTGTGTGGTGAGTGGAGCCATGGACAGGATGAGGATGTAAGCTCCAGAGAGTATGACCCTGTTGGAGATGTGAGGGTGTGTGTGAGAGTTAGTGGTGTTGACCCTTGAGGTGTGAGATCCCTGTGGGTGTGTGATGGTTTTGTGAGTGTGTGAGAGCGATGAGGAGAGTGAGTTACCCTGGCGGAACGGATGAGACCATTCATCCTGTAGTAGCACTGGGTGGCTGTGCTCTTTTGAAGGGCATTGGTGCTGACTACCACTGCCTCCCATGCTAGATTGGTGATGCCGCTGCCCCTCCTGCGGACAGAAATGGGTAGAGGATGTCCCAGTGGGCCTCCACACCGTCCAAAAGGCACTCGAGGGACTTGTCACTGAAGCGGGGGCTGCATCTTTTTGCCGTTTGGGGCCGTCCTGTCTTCTGTGCAGCAGATGTGGGCTGGAGGCTCTGAGACGCAGCTGCACTTTAAATATGACGCCCGGCATGAAGAAGTGGCGAGGTTATGACATGGCGGGCGAATGAGAGCCTGCCCACCATGGAAACGGCATGTTTCTTGGGAATGCGTAATTACTGTGGCGGGTTTGGGATGATACGGCGTGAGAAGCTGCTATTGCAGCTGGTGAGTAAAACATCGACTTTCCCACCCGCTACCGCACTTACTGCAAATCTGGGACAACTCTGCACTGGTCTTGTAGTTTTAACAATTAGATGCTGTGTTATAAGTTAGGTATGTTTTTACTGCAGTGATTGATTATAAAGCTTTGTCCTGCAAAAGTAACTTGACCATTAAGTTCACCAGCTTTGTTTAAGTGCTGAGATGGATTAGATTACTTTTCCAATTGTTAGAAGTTTATTTTTCTTTAATGTCTATTTCAAAGACATAGCTCCTGAGGTCTCCTCGTACTGGATAGTGCGTGAGTAGCTATTGACGGTGCATGGGGGGCATTGAGGATATGAGAGGACATAGAAGGGGCATAGAAATAGGAGGGAGCATGGAGTGGGCATGAGTTGTATGGGATACGTGGGAGGGGAGGGGGGCATGTGGGGTTTGAGGGGGCCGTGAGTGCTGTGGCTTTGAGGGCCTGACATTCATCATCGAAACTGGGCTGATAGCCCAGCAAACAGGGGCAGGCCTTGCAGCCTGCCGGCCTGGTCATCCAGATGCCTCCATTGCCCCCTCGGGCCTGACTCCATCTTGCCCCTGCCTCCACGGAATGAAAGTGCAACGGGTGGGTAGCTTTTTAAAGGAGACAGGTCGGCCAGGTTGGGAAGTTTCCCAGTCGACCATCCCGTCGCCTACACGAATGTCCAGCTCATACTCTCGGGCCGGAACTCTCTGGCCCCGACACCGGTGCGGGCAGGACAGGAGGATGTGGAGAGCCGTTGACTTTTAACGTCGCTCCAGATTATCCCGTCCCGCCCGTGATGATGCCCGGCAGTGTCGGGGGGCTGGAAAATCCCACCCTTGGATGCTGCTACTGGGTGCAATTTGGGATAAACCTGAGCAGTCCTGGTTGCTGGCATCATCATCCCAGCTATTCAAAACAGTCTGATGGCATTTTCCACAGGACACTCACACTCCCCCTTATTGCTTACTTTCCTTGCCCCAGGTCCAATATGAGGATGTAAATTTGATTTGCAAAGGGATACCAGGGGCTACAATCCAGCTGCAAGTCCTCCTGATTAAGGGTAGGGTCGTATATTTTCAACCTGTCAAATTTTTATCTGGTCAGATTGCATTACCAGCCAAATAAATTAAATCCCTGTGGTCTAATGTGATAGTAAAGGTTACGAAAATGGGCCTCTGACTGAAGATTGCAGTTATTCAGCTTTCTGGGACAGAGTTTGTTACCTCATTCTTGGTTTCTTGCAAAATATTCAGTTTAGCTAAGTGTCCTTAAAAGCAGTTTAATCTTGCTTCAGTGAAAGCTGCATAAAGGCTTGGACTTAATGAAAGTACTCCATTATTGTTGTCAAGACTAATGCCGAGTTCAAAAGGTTTTCCCTGTTTCTTGAACCAACACTTGCTGTTTAATGTCATTACATGTATCCTATGGGAACCATGCTTATATCTCTGTCTCGTACTTTGGACTTGAGCCCACAGAAACCCAGTGACAGTTCTTGTAACGTAAAGATTTGAACTATTTCGCTGGTGAACCTTTCCATTTCAAGATTTGAATCTTTGTTAATGATTGGGGCGTATATGTTGTCACGCCCCAGTATATTATGAACGTTCAGTCAATGCTTTTCAACACTGGACACACACAGACTATTAAAATGGTTGCTTTTGGCATTTTGAGCTTCAGACAGTCCTGAGTCTCAAGCAAATAGCTAATGAAATATGGACGATCACAGACATCCAGGGAATTCACACATCCCTTTGTTTAAGGACGGGTCAACAAAATAAAAGACCACAGAATCCCAGCTGAACTGATTCCCTGTTTCACCCTGTAAAAAAGGGACATCGAAACTCAATGGCCAGGATTTTCTGTTTGGCGGGGTGGGGGGGGTAGAGCGGGAGCAGGTACAGGTGGGTACGGACCCTATCGCCACTCGCAATTGGGTCCGCACCGCCATTTTATGTGGGTGGGCCAATTAAGGCCCGCCCAGCGTATTTGCCGACTCCCATGGATAGCGGGAGTGTGCGGGCGACGGGCGTGCACAGGCTGCCGGGTCCAATGGCGACCGGGCAGTCTGTTTAAAAGAAGGCTTGGCAGCTCACAATGGCCAGTTCCAGGCCGCAGCGGAGGGGTTCAGGTGAGCAGGCCAGGCTGGAGGGTAGGCCAGCAGGGGGCCAATGCGCCCCTCATTTTTCTGATGACTGCCTTGTTGCCCTCCTTGAGGAGGTGGCAGCGCAGCAGGAGGTGTTGGTCCCCAAGGATGGGAGGAGGAAGCCCCCCCACATGACGAAACGTACCTGGGAGGAGGTGGCGAGCTCCCGCGATGTGCACCAGTGCCGCAAGCGCTTCAACAATTTGTTGTGCTCTGGCAAAATGAGTACCATGTTGGCATTGGGCATCATTTAACCTAGCAGGTAGCCTTACCCTCTGCGCACCCCCCCCCCCCCCCCCCCCCCCGCAAGTCTTAGTGCCATGACTGCATTGAATCATTGATGGCATTTTTCCTTTGCTGGGTGGGCAAGCAGATGGTGCCCATGTTGAGGCCAGCCTGAGTGGGGCATGAGGAGATGAGTTTTCCCCTGCAGCATGTGTTGATCTTAGTCCCACATGACTGGTTTGGGGGCAACCTGGAGGAGTTGCATCTAGGGGCTGACTCAGGACTCCAGCACATGTCCTAGTCAGGGTGATGAGATGGTGCAAGGGGAGCCTCAAGGTGTCATGGCAATGAACCATCTGCTGCCCTCTATGCTGCACGTGCTTGTGCCTCCTTGCTATGGGGGGGAAATACCCGTGTGGTTCCTAATGTGATGTAGGCAGCATGTGTCCAAGGGGGCGGTGGGGGGGGTGGGGAGAAGGCCTAGCATCTTTGTCTGAGTGATCAGTGGCAGCAGGGTGGAGGGGGCTCTGGAGGCCTGTCATGTCCCACTCTGGTTGGGGTGGGCCATGCGCGAGCAGAGTCCATGTGCAATTTGCCCTAATCAATGCTCGTCTCTCTTTTTCAGGAGAAGAATGCTCATAACGCGGCAGAGCGTGTGAGGACTGGAGGTGGCCAGGCACCGCTCTCCATATTAAGCCGGTTCGAGCAGGAGGCCCTTGAACTGGAGAGGCGCCATGTGCCCAGGTCTACTGGTGTCGGTGAGGCTGGGGTGGCACAGCCAGGTATTTAAGGCCAATATGAGGTCCGCATTGTCCTTCCAACAGCCATAGCAATGATGATTGTTAAATTAGTTATTGTTGCAACATTGCTGGGCCATTGGTTATGGAAGGATGAGCGCATAATGAGCTGGGGGGTCAGGGATGAACTTTGTCATTGTCTGCACGTTAACTGATCCACTGTCCTTGTTCTTCCTTTCAGCATCATCAGAGCAGGGCTGGGAGGAGAAGCAGCAGATGCCCCCTCTCACACCTGAGGGGCCTGAAGTCTCACCAGCGTCGCACCATTTCTGCGAGGCAGGCACCAACGCAGATACTAGCACCTCGGTGAGAATTAGAACAATGGCTAGTGTCCCAGGGCACAATGGTGAAGGCACTTCACACTCGCTGGAGGAGCTGGCAGAGACAGAGAGTGCCCATGGTGCCAGCATTCAGAGGACTGCAGGGGACCAGGCACATGCTCAGTCGGTGCCTGATGATGTGCCTCTGGAGTAGTCTGTGATGCAGCAGGTGCAGGAAACATGGCCAGATGTGCGGGAGCACCTGGAGCTGATATTTGAGGCTATGTTTGGCATGGTGTCCATGGTGGAGGTGTCCACGCGGACGCTCGCCGAAGCAACGAGCCACATGTTCAAGTGCCAAGCGTCCTCCATGGAGTGAGAGGTGACTCTTGTGGAGAGCCTACTCCAGGAGACCCTGGGGATGCACTCTGACCAGCAAGCCCCCACATCGGCAATGACCTCAGCTGTCACTGCCAGTGTGGGAGATGGTCTGGGCATCAAGCTTCCCAGCTCATTGCACATCCATACACGGTGAGTAGGGAGGTCTGAAGTGATCTCACATCGGTGCAGCAGCTGCCTGTCATCTCTGCGGGCTCCTCTCAGGGCGCTCCGGATGAGGGCGGCAGCTCCTCCGCCCCTTTCCCAGTGACCATATCATCCGGTGAGGCTGCGACGACTGGGGAGATGCCAGCTGTGGAACTGGCAACTCCCTCCCAGACGGGGCCAGCACTGGCTCCACGGGCCAGAGGACAACTGCCAAGGTCATCGAGGCCAGCAGGACAGCAGAGTCAGCAGGCTGTCTCAGGTGCCACTCCGAGCGATGGGGCAGCACCAAGATGTAGCACCCGGAAACGATAGCGTAAGGCACCTTAGGCACACCACGGGTTTCTCACTGGTGCTTTTGTGTTGGCCCAAGATTAGGTCCTTATGATTTTTTATTGATTGTTAACACTATTGTTTTCGATTTGTGATAACTTCTGCTTCACACATTAAATGCCGGATGTGTGACCATGGCTGATGGTGCCCCATTTCTTCTGCATATGTATGTTTAAGAAAAGTGTAATAAGTGATGTGTTGAACATTCAGCTTTACGTACAAGGCCTTCAGTTAGTGCTGCTGACCTGTCAGATTTTGCACTTAGGTGTTGAGTATGGAGCTTCCAGCCCAGGCTTGTCCCCTGTGGTCCATCTCTGGTGTGCTAGCTGGAGGTTTGTTGGATTAAAGCATCCCGGGTGTCCCTGCCTCCCTGGAGTATGCCCGGGTCAGCGTCTACCCCCTCAGCATTTCCCTGTGCGTGCTCATCCTCGGACTCACTGCTGGACTCATCGTGTGCAGCCACAGCCACTGTGTCGACGTCTTCATTGTCCACTGCGTTCCCCCCTTTCCAGCACAAGATTGGAGAGCGCAGCATGCAACCACTATCACCGACACACGATCTAGGGGGTTACTGGAGTGCGCCCCCTGAGCGGTCCAGGCATCGGAAGTGCATCTTGAGTAGACCGATGGCTCTCTCCACCACAGCCCTTGTGGAGGCGTGACTCCTATTGTACCGCTGCTCAGCTTCTGTTCTTGGATGGCAGAGAGGCGTCATGAGCCACCTTCTGAGGGGATAGCCCTTGTCACCCAGCAGCCAACCATCCAGCCAGGCTGGAGCACTGAAGAGCCCTGGCACCTGGGAGTGTCTGAAGGTGTAGACATCGTGGGAGCTGCCTGGGTACCTTGCACAGACTTGTAGAATCAGCATCCTGTGATCACACACTATCTGCACGTTCATGGAGAGGAATCCCTTCCTGTTGCCAAAGGCACCGGGCTCACCTGCTGGCGCCTTGATGGCCACATGTGTGCAGTCTATAGCACCCTGGATGCAGGGGAAGCCAGCAATGGCCGCGAAGCCTCTGGCTCACTGTGTCTGGCTTGCCTGGTCCCAACGGTAGCGGATGAAGGTCAATGCATGCTTGAACAAAGCGTCTGTAACCTGCTTGACACAAGTGTGGACAGCTGATTGGGAGACACCGCAAAGATCACCCACCGAGCCCTGGAAGGAGCCAGAGGCATAGAAGTTGAGGGCAGCTGTGACCTTCAGAGCCACTGGCGTGGGGTGTCCACCCACACAGTTAGGGGAGATCTCAGGCCCAATCGTCTGACAGATATAGTTGACTGTCTCCCTTGAGAGTCGGAGTCTCCTTCGGCACTGCACCTCAAACATATTGAGGTAGCTGCTTCGCCGCCTGTATACCCTGGCAGCAGGAGAGCGGCGTCTTCTGCGGCCCCTTTTGCCTTGGACTACCTCTTGGCTCTACGTCCCTTGTGCCTGCACCTGTCCTCCCAAAGGTGGCTCCCCTGGAGGCTGAATGTGCACTCCTGGCCTCCTCCCCCTCCTACCCCTCCCTTCCTCCTCAGAGGAGCTGCCTCCAGTGGACAGATCAGATCCCATACCCAGGCTACGGGAAGGCTTCCTGAAACCTGCAGGCCTGGAAAAGATTCCTCACTGCGGAGTGTTGACCTGAAGGTTAAGAGTCTGGAAAAAGCTGCTGGGATGCATCGTGAAGTGCTGCAGATCTCACGGGCAAGTTTGAAAAACTTTCACCAATAAATACTTCACAGAGCAGATTCACGACCCCACTGATCTCTCTTATCCCGCCCATGGATGAGGTTAATACAAATGTCTCCTACCCGCCTGCCTGCCTGCCCAAAAATCGCACAGGCGCCAAAAAATCAGCGTCGATCTATGACTAAAGTTATGACTCCAGTTAAAGTTCACTTCAGATCTAACCTCCTAGAATATCTACAAGAACCCTCACAGCCTGCTGATAATCCTTTGCTTCACAAGACCTTCACTTCAATTTTAAAGCGTCAACTGCATCTAAGAAACTACAGGCTTGCCACGAAAGAGACTGAGATAATTATAAACTGTCACAGTATGTTACCTTCATTATATTTAACATGCCTGTATGAGATGAGTGAGTGAAACGTTGCATAAAATTCCAGGTAAGTATGTGATAATAAATAACCTTCTTTATTTTTAAACTCACAAAAAAGCTTGCTGCTAGAATTATTTAATTGGGACTCTCACTCTGAAGGTAAGAAAACACTCACCTCTCACCTGCAAACATACTGATCATGGGCAGTAAAAGGAAACACACTAGTTCTGTCCATGACAAAGTGCACAAAGCATTGAAGGTGGCAGGGCAAGTGGAGAAAATGGTTAATAAGTCACGTAGGATCCTGAGCTTTATAAATAGAGGTACCCAGTACAAAAGAAAGGGAGTTATGATGAATCTTTATAAAACACTGAATTGGTTTCAACTGGAGTATCGTGTCCAGTTCTGGGCACCACACTTTAGGAAGGATGAGAAGGCATTAGGCAGCGTGCAGAAAGCATTTACAAGAATGGTTCCAGGGATGAGGAACATCGGCTTGGAGAAGCTGGGACATTTCTCCTTGGAGAAGAGAAGATTAAGAGGAGATTTGATAGAGGTGTTCAAAACCATGAAAGGCCTGGACAGAATAGAAAGGAAGAAACGTTTCCTGTTGGCGGAAGGGTCGAGAACCAGAGAACACTGATTTCAGGCGATTGGCAAAAGAAGCAAAAACATTTTTACGCAGCAAGTGGTTAGGATCTGGAATGCACCCCCTGAAAGTGTGGTGGAGGTAGATTCAATCAAGGCTTTCAAAAGAGAATTGGATAATTATTTGAAGAGGAAAATTTGCAGGGCTATAGGGAAGAGCGCAGGGGCGGAGGGGCTGGTGGGATGGGTGGACAGTGGGATTAAGTGAGTTGGTCTTGAAGAAACCAGCATAGGCAGAATGGGTTGAATGGCCTCCATCTGTGCTGTAATCATTCTATGATTCTGTTTCTCTGTAATAGATTAACCGGATGGAAGGTGATTTGACTGACCTACAGTTTAAAAATTTTACGTTGTCCTACCCTAACTCAATGAATCAATAAAAGTAATTGTCCAGTTCTAATTTAATACAATAGGGCAACTGGAATGAAACCATTTCATCTGATTAGCAGAGTCCAGAACAAATGGGTATAACTTTAAAGTTAAAGCTAGGCCATTCAGGGGGTTATGCTTTCAAAACTGAATTGATAGATTTTTGTTAGGCATGAGGGACAGAGACATGGTGAGTCCCTGGAGTTAAGATCAGCCACAATTCAGATGGATGGCAGAGCAGGATTGAGGTGCTGAATGGCTTAAACCTGTTGCCAGGCAATCTTAAATACATTTGATTTGGGGTCTATGCAGGAGAAGGCACAGGTTAGGACTGTTTTCGTAGGAGAAAAGAAGGCTAAAAGGAGACTTGATAGAGGTATTCAAGATCCTGAGGGGTATGGATAGTGAGATAGTGAGAAGCTGTTCCCTCTCAAGAGATCATCAAGAAGTAAAGGGCACAGATTCAAAGTAATTGGCAAAAGGAGTAGAAGTAATATGAGGAAATTTTTTTTCACCCAGAGGGTGGTTGGAGTCTGTAACGAACTTCCTGAGAGGGTGGTGGAGGCAGGTTCGATTGAGGTATTCAAAAGGAAATTGGATTGCTACCTGAAAAGAGAAAATGTGCAAGGTTATGGGGATAAGGCAGGGGAGTGGAATGAGGTAGAATGCTCTTTCAGGGAACCAATAGGCTGAATGGCCTCCTTCTGCACTGTAAAGACTCTGTGATCCTGCGAACTCAGATTCATGCAATTATACGTAAAAATATTTGGATTTAACCTTCAGCAATCAGCATTATCAGCTCCAATATTAAATCAGAGGTGGAGGGTTGGGCGGGAGGGTGTATGGGGTCAGTCGGGAAATCGACAATGGGTGTTGGTATATGGTGCCTGGCCGCAGACAGCCAGATTGAGGGTCTGGCTGGCAGTTGAGTGGGTGAATCCTCAGCATCAGGCCACAGCCGGGGTGTGGAGAGGAGGGAACGAGAGATCAGAGGTATTGGAGTGATGTTCATCGTGGAAGGGAGTGGTGAGATCAGAAGTTGGGGTGACATCGATGGAGGGGGTAGAGAGATTGAAGGGGAAGGGGGGGGAAATCGTGGGCGACCTATGGGGGACATGGGGTAAGTGTAGGGCAGGTGGGAAGAGATCACAGGCCATGAAGGGTATCAGGAAGCCATCAAGTCATGGGATATTGGGGGTCCAATTACTAGTTGATAAGTTTGTTTTGGGGCCATGGAGAGAAAGTACCCCTGTTTCTCTAGGCCCACAAGGAGTGCTGGAAAAATATCTACCTGTTCAATTCAGCAGTCCTCGACACCTTTTACCAAGGCAATGGAAATTTGGCTGGCCTGCATTAAAGTTGGAGAAGAGCGACTATCTGAGGCATACAGCCTCATTAAAATATTTAAACAAGTAACCTGCCTCCTGGGAGGCAGTTGGTTGCCTGCATCCCACCTTCCCACCCACCACACCCACCAACACCCCCACCCCCATCCCCCACCAACACCCCCACCCCCATCCCCCACCAACACCCCCACCCCCAGCCCCCACCACCGCCCCAGCCAGGATCTACCTCCATTAACCGTTCTGTTGAAGGGTCTTTCGGACTCGAAACGTTAACTGTGTTCCTCTCCGCAGATGCTGCCAGACCTGCTGAGTTTTTCCAGGTATTTTTGTTTTTGTTTTGGATTTCCAGCATCCGCAGTTTTTTGCTTTTATCTACCTCCATTAAAACCGGATGTGGGCAGGTTCGAGATGGGGCAGGTTTGAGCTTTTTTACATATTTACTTTGCACTCAAACTAAACCGTCTGTTTTTTGTGGGTTAAAATTCCTCCATCAGGCGAGAATGACTTTCTAATCATTATCAAGAAGTCATTTTTCTGACAAGGTCAGAGTCATCGTAGCAAAGCTGGAGTCCTTTTGATAGCAAGACACGTTTAGGAAGTGCTGCAGCTACTTTTTAAGCATCTTGTAGCTTCATGGCTCGTAACTTCTGTGGAGTAGCGATCCGACTCAGAATGCCACTCTGCTCCCACTTACCTGGAAATGAAACAGCTCCTTCCTTGCCCGACCTTCCGGCTGAGGCAAAGCAAGAATAGTCTAGTTGAGTGGGTTTCCGAGGCCTTGTGTCGAGGGCTGGAAAGTCAGAGGTAAGGGAGCCATGCCCCCTTTTTATGCGCTAGTTATGGTAAAGTAGTTAAGTTTAAAGGCTAAGCCACTTCCGGACGAGAGTAAGTTTGTAAGGTAAGTGGGTAGGATTGGGGGACGGGAGGATGTTAGGACGGTTGGGTGGTCTGGGGAGGATCGGGTGCTCAGTGGGGGTGTGGGTCGGGTGGTCAGTGTGTGGGGCTCGGGTGGTCAGTGTGGAGGGCTGGGGTGGTCAGTGTGGAGGGCCGGGGTGGTCAGTTGTGGAGGGCCGGGGTGTTCAGTGGGGAGGGTGGGTCGGCTGATCAGTTGGACTGTGGGGGTCAGGTGGTCAGTGGAGGGGTGGGGAGGGTAATCGAGGGGTTTCCATGGGGGTCGGGAATGTGGGGTGGGGGGGATCCCATGGGGCGGTCGTGGGAAGTTGAAGGGTCCTGTAGAGGGGCGGAGTTCAATGTGGTAGTTTGTGGGGGTGGTGGGGGGTTAGGGGAGTCCCATGACATTCAGGGGTGTAGTTGGGGGGACAGTTTAGTGAGGGGGGAGGTTGGGGGTAGTCAGGGGTATCCCGTGGGGATGGATGATCAAAGTGGTGGGAGGGAGGGAGTGCCATGGAATTCAGTGGGGGTGGAGGATAGTCAGGGTGTCCTGTAAGGAGGTTGGAGGTTCCGTGAGGAGTTGGGGATGTGTGGGGAGTCCTGCGGGAGAGTCGAGGGGCAGTCTGTTGGTGTGGGGGTTAGGGAGGGATGTAGTGGTCAGAAGGGGGCATCCAGTGGGTGCTGGGGAGTGTGCTGCGGGGGGATTGGGGGGGTGGTCAGAAGTTACCCAGAAGTTAGAAGTAGTTTTATTCTTTGGCGCCATCTGAAGTTTACAATTTAAATCATACTTTCAGGTGGTTCCCATCGCAGGGCATTTGCCAAATAGAAGTTTGAACTTACCTGAGGATTTCCAGGGGGTGGGGGTTTCCCCAGCGCATATTTGGGGTACTTCCCAGTAATTACGCTCGGAACTCCGAAGTTAAGGATCTTTTGCAGTGTGACAGGATTATTTATTTTGACTCAGACATCTGTTTTACACCCGCTATTTTCTGTTTTGCTTTAATTTGGAAGTGCTAACATTCTTGGGTTGAAAAGGATGTCTGTTTTATGCTCTGGCATGAATTAAAATAAAATCAGTTGTCTCTCCCTCCCTGTTTGTGTTGCTTTCATGACAAACTATTATGGCAATTTATATTAAATGTCTTGTCAAATTACATTGTTAAGGTTTGTTAATTACATTGTTAAGGTTAAGAGAAACAGGTGATGGGTATTAATTGAGCACATATAAATAGGGGATAGCTGGGACACTGGGTTGAGTGGGAGAAGAGCTGTGAGACTGAACAAGTCAATAAACCCTCTCAATAAAGATATGCTCCGTGTCTTGGTTTCTGCTTCACCAGCTGGCTTGGATCATTTTAACAGTTTATACCTGGTGGAAGCAATGGCCTAAGGCCCAGTGGTATCATTACTGTTGAGCTCATTGCCAAGTAGTGTAATTAATGCAAGACCTGTATGGAGTGCTTGGTAAAAATGCATCTTAGTGCACCACCAATGCTCAATGATTTCACTAATGATGCATCAGAGAAAAGGGAGAGGCGAAAAGAGCAAATTTTAGTGCTCTGTGGAAAGAGCAGAGGAGCACGGATAGCTCTTTCTGAGATTTGACAGAGACACAATAGACCCAATGGTGTCCTTCTGTGGTGTATGATTCGATGATATTGATCTTGCGCTATTCTTTTTAACATGCATAATTCATGGAGTGTTAGAAGGGGTTTGTGGGGATTTCAGGGGAGACGAAGAAATTGTGTGACGTTCTCTCTTGTATTTCAACACCAACGAAAACAACAACAAATGCCTTTGTGTAATATCTTAAACATTGCAAAACATCTCAAAGTGCTTTGCAAGAGTGCTAATGAACAGAATTTGACATCAGGCTACAAAAGGAGATGTTAGGACAGATGACCAAAAGCTTGTTCAAAGGAGATCGGTTTTAAGGAGGGTCTTGCATGGGGAAGTGTTACAGAGGAAGAGATGTTTAGGGAAGGAATTCCAAAGCTAAAAAAATATTCATATTCGTTAAAACAGCGACCATATTGCTGAAATGAGAGACATGTTGCTGAAGCTTTTCATCCTGCACTCATCAAGACAAATGCAAGAATACCAAATTTTAAACGATCACAACAATTTATATACAGGAGAAAAAGGTTGCTGGCTGGTTGATAAGTCGACTTTGATCGGCCGAGGTGTTGATTACCTTAATACTGATTATTTTAAATTGATTTTTAGTGTAGCTCATCACACGCTCAAAATTGTTCAGCAAGTACTGCTCAATCCCAAAATCACCTCTAATAGTTGCTTGGTAGTACAGAACTTGAGTATAGCTGAAAAAAGACACATAGGGTAAATTTTTTCACTCAGCAGGCGGGCGATGACGTCGGGCAACGGCATCGGGTGAACGTCTCAATGTCATCGCGCACTTGCGCAGTATTTCAGTCGGGTGGGTGCACGTCAGAGTCAGCAGCGCGCCCGCCGACAATTTAAAGGCCTACTGAGGCCATTTAAGAAGTTAATTGAAATGCATTTCTCGCTGCCCAACCAACCTTATGGGATGAGGTTTCCAAAAGCAAATAAAAATGCAAGCTTTAATTTTTCATTAATAACATATCCCTGCTCATGTGACAGAGTCACATGAGGGGACATGTTTCATTACATTTTTATTTTTAATTATTTTTTTTTCATATATCTTCATCTCCCTGAGGTATCTCTTTGCCTCAGGGCGATTGTGTAACGCACGCACTTGCACGCACGCGCGAAGGTCGCACTCGCTGGGCTGGCACTCTTCCCCCCCGCCCGCGAAAGCAGCGCTGAGCTCTGCCACTTGCGTTTCACGCTGGGCGGGCCTTAATTGGCTCGCCAGTGTGAAATTGCCTTCCGGGCCTGATTGTGGGTGGCGTTCGGCTTCCCGACTTCCCTGCCCCCAAGCCCGCACACCAAGGGCAAAATTCTGCCCATGCTGTCGAAGCTTTTTGTTTTGCACTCATCAGGACAGACACAAGAATGCCAAATTTCAAAGGGACAACAATTTACACTTCATGAGAAAAGTGGGGTGCTGACTGGTTGCAAGTCAGCTCTGATTATTCGAGACATTGCCCTGGCAAATGTACCAGGAAGCTATTGTTACCCCAAGCTTTTGTTTATTCAGCAAAGGTGCAATGTCTGGATGTATTCCTTTTGTCTGTAGAGGACAGGTCCCTGTAAATGAATGTAATAGCTTCTAGCAAGCGTAAGTGAGCCACATTGCTAACTAAATTGATCATCTTAAATTGGCTGTTAGCATAATTCTTAGCGCACTCAAAATTGGAACATAGGGACTTAGGACATAGGAACAGGAGCAGGCCATTCAGCCCATTGAGTCTGCTGCGCCCTTCAGGTAGATCATGGTTGATCATTTACCTCAACACCACTTTCCCAAGCTATCTCAATATCCCTTGATATCATTAGTCTCCAGAAATCTATCGATTTCAGTTTTGAACATGCTCAATGATTGAGCTTCCACAGCCCTCTGGGGTAGAGATTTCCAAAGTTTCACCACCCTCTGACCTGACACAACATATCCTTGTTCAGCTTTTGAATAATAATTACCATGGGATTTTTATGGGATCCATTCTTCTGGCTGCAGCTTTCAAAAGTGTATCGCAAATATGTAGAAATAGCTCACTTGTAACTTTTCATATAATGGATGGGCTTCACCAATGTAAACTGTGCTTGGGATGGAACTTTGAGACTCAACTGCACACCATAAAATCTGTTTGTATAGACCCTGTTGGCTTATTGAGATCCTTTGTAAAACGTTCTCTTACATGTTTGACCACACAACTTTAACAATAATTCTCTCACTCAGGCTAAGTACAAGGCCCCACTGCAAACCAGTCTTTGGGGTTGAGTTGGGCTTTGTGAACTAGCCAGTGTTTTGCTTATTGTTGTGGTGAAAGTTGGATCCTAGATTAAAGGTAACCAAAACATAGAATCAGTGGATGAGAAATGTGAAAGACGCTTGATTAAAAGCATAAACAGTCATTTCAAAATGTCAGACATCAGCAGTTTTAAGAAACAATCCTGAATCGTTGGTTTATTTTGCCTTTAGGTTTAAACACCTCGGGTATTAAATGTGTGGGTTTAGTGTTATTAGCGGCTGTGTTTTGAGCAGTTCTTGAAGTTGATGAGGGTGAGAAGGTCTAATTTTAAAATCAATTGCTCATGAAAATGGCAAGTGCAAAATCATCCATTTTATTTAGAAATTCTGGTTGACCATTACGATGCTGTGGAGCAGATAGAAACAGTCCATAGCTATGCCTCAAGAATAACCATGAACCAGTTACTCACTTTGGTCTTGAACTGCGCTGTACGCCGATAGGTAATTAATACGTGGTTTCAGAATGTCTGGTTTAACTGAGCAGCACCTTTTAAAGTCAAGGTATTGCCTTTTGCTGGTTAGCTTCCTAAATTGGCATTAAATCTTTGTAAATATAAAAGTACTGCATATTGTTGGCTGAAATTCTACATTTATTTCATCCATACCATTTTCCATTTAAAAAAAAACATTTAAAATTTTATGGCAGTAATTTATTTATGAACAGCACTGCTCGTGACTTATGCAGCACACACATAGACCATCTGTTACCCATTTTGAATCTATGAATCAACCTAAATTGGTAAAGTGACAGTTCGAAAACAGATATGGTATTGTAGTTCATAAAAATAAATCTTCATCTTCTTTTTCCAACTACAGTATGAGCTTCCCTTAATGGTATACTCATTCCATAAATGTTGCTTCATAACATAGTATTACCATTAGGAGTGATCTCATTGAAACATATAAAACAGATCACAAGGCTTGATAGAGTGAGAGGTTGTTTCCTCTGGGTACAGACCTAGGGGGTCATAGTCTGAGGATAAGGGGTTGGCCATTTAGGATTCGGATGAGGGGAAATGGCTTCACTCAGTGGGCTGTGAGTCTTTGGAATACGTGACTCAGTGGACTGTGGATGCTCAGTGGTTGAACATATCAAGATTCAAATTGATGGACTTTTGGACATTAAGGGAATCAATGAATATGGGGACCAGGCAGAAAAGTGAAGTTATGGTTAAAAGACCAGCCCATAATCTTATTGAATGGCAGAGTAGGCTTGAGGGGCCATATGGCCTACTCCTGATCATGTTCTTATTAAAGTAATACATTTGGGAATCTTTAGTGATTGCTTGCGTAGAAACACTGAAATAGATTTTTGACTTTTCTCTCCGGGGAATTAGGCAGTACCTGGGTTGTGCTTAGAGAAGAGAACCTGGCAAAATGCATTTAATTAAGATTAATTAATGGAGCGAAAATTCAGCAGGTTCCAAAAGGGGTGTGAGAACTTTCCTATGTGAGTTTTCAAATTGGTAAAGATGAAAGTCTACCCCATTTTGTATAGACTAGGATTATGAGCTCACACGAGTTGAAACAGCTTTCTGCAAATTCCCATTTGTTCTATTGGATTTTATTTTGTGCTGAATTATAGACATTCATATAAGTATAATTTAGCCTTCTGAACCCCGTATTATCAGGCCAGGGCTGCATCATTAGTAATCTAGAATCCCTCAATGACCTGATCATGGAAATTCTCATCCTTGCATGGTCTCCATTGCCTGATCACCCTCATGAAGTTAGCAGGACACAGGGTCAGTTCTAAATAGGGAGATCCAACAGGTTTTCAGTGTCTTTCAGGCTAGTGTTTGCAGGCAGCATCCCTGAACCTCATTACACCCCTTAATTTGATTTAAATCATATTTAAGCAGCTTTCTCGATGAATTGCGTCAACTTTCTGGCCTCCTCACTCCTGTAGCACAGCTGGTGTGGGCTTCTCTGCTGTTTCCTTGTGAACTTGAATTCTTAAACCTGTCCCTCTCACATTGGCCTGCCTCTTTCAGATGGCAGGGTTACCCTTCTCGCCACCCGAAGAGTCAATGGGGAACACATTCCCGCTGACCCCAAAGCCGGGATTTTGCGGGCTCAGCGGGGGACGGGCAGGAATGGTCAGGATCGCCCGCGATCGGGGCTGGACTGCGATTTCATGCTGGCGGGGCTAATTAAGGCCTGCTCAGTGTGGAATGCGTGCTGCAGCGCTCAGCGCTGCCTGTGTGGTGCGGTGGGGGGGGATTGCGAGTGGGAAACCTCACACACGCTCTCAGGTGGGCACAGGAGAAGCTCCCTGAGGCACAGAGATGAAGATTTTAAGAAATAAAAATAAAGGTTTTATAAATGTCACAAAACATATCCCCTCATGTGACCCTGCCACATGAGCAGGGACATGTTATTAACGGAAAGTTAAAGTTTTTTTTTATTTTTAACTGCTGTTAGAAGCCTCACCCCGCCCGTGGATGAGGTTTCCTGAAAAATGCAAAGGCCGCTTGGCCTTTTCGCCTGCCTGGCAACCGTCAGGCTGGATGGGCAGCAGAAAATTACATTTAGTTGGGGTCTTTAATGGCCTTAATAGGCCTGTTGCTCGTCGGCAGGTGCACTGCTGACTCCCGTCCGCATCCGCCGACCGAAATATCGTGCGAGTGTGCGATGACGTTGGGACGCTCACCTGACACCATCACGTGTCGTTTTACGCTCGTTCGACGAGGTACAAATTCTGGCTCAATTGCCCCACAGACATTTCACGCTCGAATGTGCGCCAGTTGGCTGCAGGTGGGACCTCCACCCCTCATTCAGGAGAAAATCCTGCCTTGGAGAGCTGCCGGCCATTCAGCTAGGCCGGAAGCTCGCCGGTCCCTGCAGTGAAAAGGACTCCACTGGACTGAAGAGGAGTTTCAGGAAACTACCTGAGCCTGAGTCCCAGGACTGGAGGATGAGGTCATTTTAAGGGATCCCAGGGTGGGGAGGGTTGGGAAGGCCTCGGTGGGGGAGGCGAGGGGCGCAAAGGGATGATTGAGGTGTTGGGGAGAGGCTGGGGAGGGGGAATTTCAGCGGCCTTTGGACCTTATGTGGTGGGGAGGGGGGGGGGGGTGTGGGGGCAGTCAGAAGGGGCTTCTGATGGAGGTGTCACCTCCTTCTCACCAGAGATCTAGGCCCGTTGATTTTCGGGCTTCCCCCATGCCAGGTAAATCCTTCCACCAGCCTAAAAATTGTGGCTGGGCGGGAAACAGCACTTAAGTGGCCAGTAACCGGCCACTTAAAAGCCTCAGTTGCGGCAAGGGCGGGCATCCTGTCTGAGGCCTTGCCCACCTCAGTGTAAAATCGCTGGGAGGTCGGGGCGGGTGGGAACTCAGAGGAAATCCCGTTCCTTCAACTTCACGCTACCCCCACCCATCTGAAAACATGCTGGTTGGGGAGCGTGAAATGCAGGCCATTGTTTTTCTGCATTTGAACTGCATTTGAACTGTTGTTTTCATACAGCAGTTTTGCATCCCAGGACTCCTTTGCAAGGTGCTTCTTTTGACGTTAGGATTGGTAAATAGAGTTGAGGTACAGGTCAGCCATGATCTAATTGTGGAACAGGGAACAACTTCTCTTACATGTCTGAAGCCACTACAGGTAACATTGGTGAGAGTGGACAGACTTCAATTCACTGATGCATCAGTAAGGTGTTTCCCAAAGGAGTCAACTGCAAGCAAGGATAAAGCACTTTCATCTGGTGGCAGATTTCTCTGAAGCACAGGGCCTATTGCTAGGGAGCATGGGTATAAAAGCAGGGAAGTCTTGTTACAACTGTGCAGAACATTGGTGACCCCGCACCTGGAGTACTGCCCATAGTTTTGGTCTCCTTACTTAAGAAAGGATATACTTGCTTTGGAAGCAGTTCAGAGAAGGTTCACTTGGCCAGCTCCTGGGATGAAGGGGTTGTCTTATGAGGAAAGATTGAGCAGGTTGGGCCTGTACTTATTGGAGTTTAGAAGAATGAGAGGCGATCTTATTGAAGCACATAAGATCCTGAGGGGGCTTGACAGGGTGGATGCTGGGAGGATGTTTCCTCTCTTGGGGATATCTAGAACAATTAAAATTTAATAAAAGTTTAAAAATAAGGGGTCTCCCAGTTAAGATGGAGATGAGATGGAATTTCTTCTCCCAGAGGATCGTTAGTCTTTGTAATTCTCTTCCACAGAGAACAGTGGAGACTGGGTCATTGAATATATTCAAGGCTGAGTTAGCCAGATGTTTGATTAACAGGGGGGCCAAGGGTTGTGGGGACAGGCAAGAAAGTGGCATTAAGACCACGATCAGATCAGCCATGATCTCATTGAATGGTGGAGCAGGCATGATGGGCTGAATGGCCTCCTCCTGCCCCTATTTCTTATGATCTTATTGCAGCACACATGTAGCCATAATGGTCCCTAACAGCAGTGCCCATTGCAGGTTTTGGTGGAACATACAATTGACATGTTGACACTGAGGCTTCAGGACCTGGACCTGGATAAACCAGGTGAAGTGAAAAGTGTGCAGAGTCTGTGATATGCTACATATCCCTGTGAATGCAGATATGGGAACCCCTCCAAGTAGAGCACCATGGAGCCTTGGTAGAAGAAGAGGGTGAAAGGCAGGAGCAGAATGGTAAAGAAGAGGAAGTCAAATGGAGCAAGGCCAATCTTTAGTCAGGAAGGACAGGCATATTAATAATTGGTTGACCAGACATTCACTTAACATTTGTAATGATGGCCCTTCATGAACATTTTTACTGTCCTCTGCGTAACATACTAACCCCATAGCCATCACACTCTGTGTAATCATCAATACCTCGGCTTATAACGCCAACTGACAGTGTCTTGCTTGGACAGTCAAGTTGTCTGGACATTGGGCTGAATTTTTCCAGCAGGTTAGAAGTCCCAGTGCTGGGATTGAAATCGGAAGCCAGCCCTGTGCCAGCGAATGACCCTGGGGCAGTATTATATCAGCGGTTATCAAGTAAGAGAGGCTGCCGCCGGGATCACTGTCCAATCGAGAATGGCGGGCCAACCAATCAGCCTCGACAGCATCACTGCTGAGGGTGCAGGATGACAGTTGTGAATCCCCACACCTCCCACCGCACCCAACAACAGGGTGCACACAGAGATAAAAACAAAAAACTACTGCGGATGCTGGAAATCCAAAACAAAAACAGAATTACCTGGAAAAACTCAGCAGGTCTGGCAGCATCGACGGAGAAGAAAAGAGTCAACGTTTTGAGTCCTCACGACCCTTCAACAGAACTGAGTATAGTTAGGAGAGGGGTGAAATATAAGCTGGTTTAAGGTGGGCGGGGGGAGAGAGAAGTTGAGAGGGGGGTGTGGTTGTAGGGACAAGTAAGCAGTGATAGGAGCAGTAATCAAAAGATGTCACAGACAAAAGGATCAAAGAGGTGTTGAAGGTGGTGATATTATCTAAGAAAAGTGCTAATTAAGAATGGATGGCAGGATACTCAAGGTACAGCTCTAGTGGGGGTAGGGTGGAAAGACTGACAAGGTATTGGTTGTAGATTTTAAAATAATGGAAATAGGTGGGAAAAGAAAAATCTATATAAATTATTGAAAAAAAACAAAAGGGAGGGGGAAGAAACGGGGTGGGGATGGGGGGAGGGAGTTTAAGATCTAAAGTTGTTGAATTCAATATTCAGCCCGGAAGGCTGTAAAGTGCCTAGCCGGAAGATGAGGTGCTGTTCCTCCAGTTTGCGTTGGGCTTCACTGGAACAATGCAGCAAGCCAAGGACAGACATGTGGGCAAGAGAGCAGGGTGGAGTGTTAAAATGGCAAGCGACAGGGAGGTTTGGGTCTTTCTTGCGGACAGACCGCAGGTGTTCAGCAAAGCGGTCGCCCAGTTTGCGTTTGGTCTCTCCAATGTAGAGGAGACTGCATTGGGAGCAACAAATGCAGTAGACTAAGTTAGGGGAAATGCAAGTGAAATGCTGCTTCACTTGAAAGGAGTGTTTGGGCCCTTGGACGGTGAGGAGAGAGGAAGTGAAGGGGCAGGTGTTGCATGTTCTGCGTGGGCATGGGGAGGTGCCATAGGTGGGGGTTGAGGAGTAGGGGGTGATGGAGGAGTGGACCAGGATGTCCCGGAGGGAACGATCCCTACGGAATGCCGCCAGGGGGCGGTGAAGGGAAGATGTGTTTGGTGGTGGCATCATGCTGGAGATGGCGGAAATGGCGGAGGATGATCCTTTGAATGCGGAGGCTGGTGGGGTGATAAGTGAGGACAAGGGGGACCCTATCATGTTTCTGGGAGGGAGGAGAAGGCGTGAGGGCGGATGCGCGGGAGATGGGCCGGACACGGTTGAGGGCCCTGTCAACGACCATGGGTGGAAAACCTCGGTTAAGGAAGAAGGAGGACATGTCAGAGGAACTGTTTTTGAAGGTAGCGTCATCAGAACAGATGCGACGGAGGCGAAGGAACTGAGAGAATGGGATGGAGTCCTTACAGGAAGCGGGGTGTGAGGAGCTGTAGTCGAGGTAGCTGTGGGAGTCGGTAGGGTGCACACAACTTTTTAAGCTTCTACTTCCATATTGTAATCATAAGTGGCCCAGCAGGCCCTACAAAGGGTTAATTATGGCCTCTTTGGTCAAGTCTGTACAGGGTTGAGAAGTAGGTTCAGAGGATTGTATTGAAATATTTAATAATGTGCAATAACATTTTCCCCTCGGCATTTCTCTTTTATTGTTTTCCACTGGTCTGCCCAGGAGTTTCGAACAAATCAGAAATGGTGACTTCTAATCTGTGTGGCTGAGAATTTAGGAATTCAAAATGGACATTTATGATGATGATGCTTTTTTAATGAAAACACCATGTGCTGTTTTCAACAAACATGAATACACAGAGGTATTGACCTATTTATCAGACAAGAGCGCTAATCACCACATACAATGCAACATTTGTTCATCTGTTGACTGAAGCTATCCAATGATAACTCCAAGCTGACCACTGAACTAACTACATGAGCATGAATACATTAGAATAGTCTCAGGCAAGCAGACTTATATTAAACTGCCAATTTCTAATCTGCTCAGTTAACTAGCTTTCATTAATCTTTCACTGGGAAGTAGTTTGTCAGCAGCTCGCAAAGAGCACTAATGTTAACAAGACTACTTAACAAACATGACCAGTTAATCAATGAGAATTTAACACAACCAAAAAGAAAGATTGGTTGTCAGGCATAGTTGTTGTAATTACAATAAATGTAACTTGGTTAAAAATTAAAAGGTATCCATTAGTGCTGTCATTATAGATTATCCTCCTCATTCTGGTTATTGCTTTTAAATAAAGCACGGTTTCTAAAAGGCTTTCAAGATTTGTAATAAAAAGTACATTATTGCATTTTTTGCTAATACATCTTCGAACCCAAGGTCTGTAGATTAATCAGCGTACTGAAAGGTAAATTCTACATGTCAGGAGAACTTATGTTAAACTTAGTCATACATACACTAAAAATGGGACTATTTATAGCTGGAGAAAATATGGTTAATAAGCAAGTGCAATGTGCAATTCCTACTTTCCAAAATGTCAGTTCATATTGAACCTTCATTCCAGATATCCTACAATTACTTTGTCAACAGAACTAGGAGTAGTGATGGATGATGCATCAGTTCATGAAACCAAACTTTCTGCGAGTTACTTAAGCTGAAACTAAGTGCTTTTACATTCAAGGGTTTATTGATAACAGTGGATTTATATTTATCACCCTGTCACTTTAGTTGACTGTATCAGCCTCCTCTCTTCTAGAATATGGACACTAATGGAGGTGTGTCCCCGTTGCTCTAAAGGGGTCATGAATTCATTCAGCTAACACTTCCGTGGAGTAACTGTGAGCCTACAAACTATGTTTTCAGCACTTTATCAAACAAGAACTACCAGCAACTGTTGTTATTAGACTGTAAGAATCCAGTCTCTGATTGGCCTCCACAACTAAGTGACCCTTGCGACCCCTAGCTCACAGCTCTCGCCACAAACTAATATACTGCTTCCATCTTGCAATCTTGCAGTTAGTTAGTGAAGTTGTATTAGGGCCCGTGTTGTGATTGCAGGACTTGGGTTATGAGAAATTCTGTCCAAGATCAATAATAGTCTTCCTCTTTAATAATAGTTTGATATGATTTGTCACAGGCTGGTCCACAGGATCCTCCAATTTTTATTGTCTTGCTCGCAGTGTTGTACCTCTTCCTTGAGATATGTGTTCAGCTAGGGAATACCTTTTAAAAACTGTATTTCGTATGGCCCTGGTTATTGCACAAACTTGCAGCCTCAGTCGTATTTTCCAAAAGGCGTACAGTCACGTTCTCACATCAACGTTTCACTTTGTTGTGTATATGGGTGGAGGTCCACACTGAATAGCTGGAGGCTATTTTTCACAGCACCAACATTTATAGGTGATCAGGATGACAGATTGCTCAGTCTGTTAGCTGGTATTTCCAAACCCTTTTTGTTGAATCATAGAATGATACAGCATAGGAGTCCATTTGGCCCATCGTGCCTGTACCAGCTCTTTGGTGGAATTAGTCAATTAATGCTACTCTCCTGCTCTTTCCCTGTTAATCATTGTTGTATTATCTGTAAATAGCTGGGAACTGTTTAGCTAGGAACTAATGTGTTATGTGTAAGTGTTCCGAGGACCAGATTTCACAGCTGCACTAGACACTCATATGATGTATAACAGAACCAGTTCAATCTAGACCTTCTATTGTACAAGGCAGCATGACAATATTAAACAGAAAGATCTTCTGATCTTCCAAAGCCTAAAGTGATTATTAACAACATCTGGGAACTAAAAAGCAACAAGAATGCATATCATTCCCCATAGCCCAGTACTTTCCCCTCTAATTCTCTTTTGAATCTTACTATTGAATCTGCTTCTACTAGTGCGCTATAGCTTGCTGGGTAAAGAAGAATGTTTCCTCATGTTACCCTCTGGTTTTTTTGCCAATCACCTTGAATCTTTGCACTCTGGTTGCTGATTCTTCTGCCAATCCAAGCAGATCCCATTTATTTACTCTATCAAAACCATTTTGAACATCTCTATTAAATCTCTGCTCCTAGGAGAACGACCCCAATTCTGCAGTCCCACCACATAACTGAAGCCCCCCAACCATTGTTAACCATGTGAAAGGTTTCCTATATTATTATGGGCCCACTTACTGATTGGTGAGTTACCACATGGCTATTTGTGGGATCTCACTGTGCGCAAATGGCTGTCATGTCTCTCTACACCACAACAGTCATGAGATTTTGTTGTACATGAAGCATTTTGATTGGTTTCTGAGAGTCAGATTGTGAACCCAAATCCGTGAGTGGTAATTAATGGGACCTGGAAATGTGGTGGGTCGGGTGGTGGGGGGGGACTTAATTTGGTGGGAGTTGAAATCCCAGTTTCCTAACGTCAGGTTGAATTCACGAGATAAATTAGGTGATGTGTCAGTGGCAGAGCGGCCAATGACGGGAATCGATTTACCATTAATTTGCATACCATGAATACACGTTAATTGGGAAGCGCACCAAAATTAAGTCAGTGGTGCATGGGAAACTCGTGTCTCCTGTTTTGCGACAGCTTAAAGATGGTGTCCACCAGGCGAGATTGTTCAGTCTTTGGATCTGAGGTGAAGTTTTGTCTTTGTTTTACTCAGCAGCACAGGAGAGGGGAGCAGGAGACAATGGATGGCCCGGTAGCAAAGAGGACAAGGGAAAGGGGTTTGGAGAGTCAGGTGCCTGGATCCCCTAATGGCACAGCAGTTGGGCTGGCAAGAGGGGCAGGGCTGGTACTCGGCTCCTCAAGCGCCAGCGCATCAAGGCACTGGCACTTTTGGGGGCAGGGTCAAGGAGGAGGTAGCAGGAGGGAGCCAGACTTAAGCCTATAGGGCGGGTCTCTCGTTTCAGTGGTCTTGTCCTGTGTGTCCAAGGGAGGCAGCTGCACTACACTTGGCATGTTGACAGGGAATGGACCTCGAGTTTGATACAGGGCAAGTCCAACTGGGTGGGTGGCTGGGTGGGGGGAGGGTCAAGGGAAAATGAAGACAGGTGAAGGATGATGGAGGGAGGCTCCAGGATGACATCAGGAAGTTTGAAGGTGAGGACAGGAGATGTGAGGGTGAGAGATGGAAGGTTGCAGCAATTCACCAGGGCTCCTTCAACAGCACCTTCCAAACCCATGACCACCACCATCTAGAAGGACAAGGGCAGCAGATAGATGGGAACACCACCACCTGGAAGTTCCCCTCCAAGTCACTCACCATCCTGACTTGGAAATATATCGCCGTTCCTTCACTGTTGCTGGGTCAAAATCCTGGAACTCCCTCCCTAACAGCACTGTGGGTGTATCTACACCACATGGACTGCAGCGGTTCAAGAAGGCAGCTCAGCACCACCTTCTCAAGGGCAACTAGGGATGGGCAATAACCAGCCAGCGAAGCCCACCTCCTGTGAATGAATTTTAAAAGAGGCTCTGGGCTACAGATGATGGTCGGCTGCTGTCAATGATTAGTGGAAGGAGCAGGATGATGTTGGCAGGGTCAAGGGAGATGGGAGGAAATTCGTGGGTGACAGAGGGAGGTTGGAGGTGGATGGGCTCCAGCTGCTGTTAGTGTCCATCACACGGTTGCTGGGAAATGTTCCCCTCACGGGACACCAGGTTGTTGTGGGGTGGGTGGAGTTCTGGGCATGGCCCATGGGAGGGTCAATCATTCCCATTGGTCAATTGCAACTGCTCTAGGAATGAAAGCCATGTAAACAGAGGTGTACCTATCTTTTCCTGCCTTCCACACACAGTTTACTTAGTGGATCTACAATATGTCTCATGCACCCAATCTTTTTGCAACCTCAGGTAGTGGAGGAGAGGATTCACCAAATGAGGACCTTGGTCACAAACAATGTAGGCCACAAGGCCATCTACCAGCACCATCCCTGAGGATGGGGCTCATGAGACCAGTGTGTCATTCTCATAGCCCTGTGGAGGAGAATTACAACACTGCACACTGCCCAACGAGGGCAATCATCGAGCAGACCATAGGATTGCTCAAAAGACACTTCTGATGCCTTGACTGGTCTGACAGAGCTTTAGAGCCACCGATTGTCCAGGATTATCTTCACCTGCCTTGCACAATGTGGCATTGCAAACAGGAGAAGAATTGGCAACTGAGAACACGGAGGAGCTGCTAACCTCCTCAGCTGAGGATGATGGGGAAGAATGTGAGGAGGAGGACAGGATTTTGCGGCAGCTCTCCCAGATGTTAGAGCCATGCAGAGACACGCCAGGGCCGTCAGGGACAAACTCATCTTCAATCATTTTGACCACGAGTGATGCACCTACCTGACTATTTTATTCCTCACCTGCAAACCTTTGCCTGCTCTGATTGTGTGCCCACCTCTACCAGCCTTCATCCAAAGCTACCTCATTACACGTATCCTCTCCCTCCTAGTAGGCCAAGGAGAATGGACCATTCTTACACAGGATAAAAAGTGATGACTCCCCTCAAGGATAATGCTTTTTACTGACACTCAAGTCAATGAAGCTATCATGAGCTATTTCCCTGCTCCTTGCCCACATTATCAAGGACATGATTTCACAAGCAGCACACCAATTCTCACACTCATCAGTGACCTCATCCAATCTGCTTGACACCTCATTTATAGGGGAGGCCAGCTGATGCTGCACGTCCAGCCACGTCACATTGCCTTGAGAATAAAGATCACGGCACAAACATTACCGTCCAATAAAGATTGACCTCCACAGTGCCGCATTGTCGCCTACACAGGTGAGGTACCCCTCAGTCCTTCATTCAGCAACAACCACTGCCTTCTTGTGACCCCGACATCAGCAACTGATGAGGAGGCAGACGGCTGAGGGCAATCTCCCACCGGGCGTGGGAAACATGCCCGCTGCACACACTGACAATTCGCATTTTGATTTGTGTGCGTGGCGGCTCCTGACACATAAGCAGAAGCGGCACCCACTTCCTGTCCCACAGTCCACCCTCACTCTGTTCTTACTCGGTTCTGCCCTTTGTTTCTTTCAAGGTTACAGTTTGAAAATGATGAAGAGAATGTCCCAACATGATAGATACTACTTCATTTCACTTCAGAGAAAAAGAGCAATACAATATTTTGTGGCTTCATTAAACTATGTGGGTTTTCCTTAATCCTCAATTAAAAGTAGTATCATCATAATCATTGTTTGCGTGAGGGTGTCTTGTAGCCTTGCACAATTATCCATATATATATTTATTTATATATATTTTTAGTTAGAACCATAGAAAAGTTACAGCGCAGAAAGAGACCATTCAGCCCATCATGTCTGCGCTGGCCAGAAGAAGTTGAAAGAAAAACGAGCGCTCATTTTAATCCCACTTTCCAGCACCTGGTCCACGGCCTTACAGGTTAAAGCACTTCAGATGCAGATACAAGAACGTTTTAAATGAGTTGAGCATTTCAGCCTCAACCACCGATTTGGGTAGGGAATTCCAGATGCCCACCACCTTCTGGATGAGAAAGATTTTCCTCATGGCCTCTCTAATTCTTCTACCAATCACCTTTAATCTATGCCCCCTGGTAATTGACCCCTCAGCTCGGAAAACAAGTCTTTACTGCCTACCCTATCTAGGCCCCTCATAATTTTGTGTCCCTCAATTAGGTCACCCCTCAGCCTCAGCTGTTCTAAGGAGAACAACCCCAGCCTATCCAATCTTTCCTCATAGTTGCAATTTTCAAGCCCTGGCAGCATTCTTGTAAATCTCCTCTGTACTGTATCTGGAGCTATTATGTCCTTCCTGCAATGTGACGACCAAAACTGTATACAAAATTCCAGCTGTGGCCTAACCAGCGTTTTATACAGTTCCATCATTATATCGCTGCTTTTGTATTCAATACCCCGTCCAATAAAGGAAGGCATTCCATATGCCTTCTTTACCACCTTATCCACCAGTCCTGCCACCTTCAGGGGCCTGTGGACATGCACTCCAAGGTCTCTCACTTCCTCAACCTCTCTCCATACCCTCCCGTTTATTGAGTATTCCCTGGCTTTGTTTGCCCTCCCCAAATGCATTACCTCACACTTTTCTGGGTTGAATTCCATTTGCCACTTTTCTGCTCACTCAAACAAACCGTTGATATCATTCTGGAGACAATAGCTTCCTCTCCACTATCAACTACATGGCCGATTTTTGTGTCATCTGCAAATTTCCCAATCGTACCCCCCACATTTCTGTCCAAATCATTAATATATACAACAAACGGCAAGGGACCCAACACTGAGCCCTGTGGAACACCACTGGAAACTGCTCTCCATTCGCAAAAACACCCATCGACCATGACCCTTTGGGATGAATTTTTAGCTTGTGAGGCGGGCACACGCCCAATCCGACCGAGTGTAAAATAACGCACGATGACGTTGGGCAAGCATCCCGACCTCATTGTGCACTCGCGCGATATTTCGGCCAGCAGGCATGCACCACGCGCCTGCCAACAATTAAAAGGCCTATTAAGGACATTGAAAAAGGGAATTGAAAGACATTTCTCGCTGCCCGTCCAACCTCACGGTAAACAAAAAGGCCAAGGGGCCTTTGCATTTTTTTAGGAAACCTCATCCACGGGCGCGACGAGGTTTCCAACAGCAAATAAAAATAAAATAAACATTTTAAAATGTAATTAATAACATGTCCCTGCTCATGTGACAGGGTGACATGTTTTATAACATTTTAGAAACCTATATTTTTTATTTTGACAAATGTTGATCTACCTGAGGCAACTCTGTGCCTCAGGGAGCTTTTTCTAGTGCGCACCCGGCGCATGCGCGAAGTTCGCTCTCGCCCTTTTCCCCACCCCCCCACCCCTCACACAGGCAATGCAGACGCTCGGCGGACCTTAGTTGGCACCTCCAGTGTGAAATCGTGGTAGGCTTCCTGACTGCCCCCGCCTGCCCCTGCCAAGCCCGCCTGACAATGTAACAGTCAGATGTTTGGATAGCTTTGGTCCGGCTCAAGCTGAGATTGGGCCTGGACTTATCCACACCACACTCTCAGCATCATGCAGGCACTAGGGTAGATAAAAATTTGAACTGAAGAGAGGTAGAAATGTAATAAGCTTTATGAAGTTGATAAAGGGGGAGGGGGAAATGGAGAAAAAGGGAAGGCCAGTGATAGGTTAGAGGACAGGGGATATTAAATGACAAAGATGCCATGGAACAAAAGGCAAAAGGAGGAGTAATACCAGTAGTAAAGAAACAAAGCATTGGTCCAGAGTAGGTGTTAATAGCAGAATAAAGGTCAACGTTGTCTGAAATTAAAAACATGAGAACAAGATACAGGCGGGCATTTGGGGAACAAAATACAAAATGGAGGACAGAGTTCAAGGACTGAAGTTGTTGAACTCAGTGTTGAGTGCGGAAGGCTGTAAAGTGCCTAATCAGAAGATGAGGTGCTGTTCCCCAGCTTGCATTGGGCTTCACTGGAAGATCACAGCAGGTTGAGGGCAGAAATGTGAGCATGAGAACAAGGTGGTGAATTGAAATGGGAAGCGACCGGAAGGCCGGGGTCATGCTAGTGGACTGAGCGAAGGTGTTCTGCAAAGTGGTCACCCTGTCTTCCCTTTCAGGCAGAGTGTATCCCAGGTCATAACAATTCACTGAGCAAACAAATTTCTCCTCATCTTTCCTCTGATTCTTTCACAATCACTTTACATTTGTGTCCCTCTGGTTACTGGCCCTCCTGTCATTGAAATAAAAACAGAGGATACTGGAAACACTCAGCTGGTCTGGCAGCATCCGTGAAGAGAGAGAGAGAGAGAACGATAGAGACAGAGGGGAGGATCTTCCGGTCGACGAGCAGGGGCGTGGCCCACTCGCCAACGTGGGATGACATCAGGTGGAACTCCCGACGTCACACCCCCCTCCCCGTCATTTCCATTTTCAGGTTGACAGGGGCACAGCCGAATCAGCTGTGCGCCCACCGACCTGTCAAGGGCCTATTGAGGCCATTTAAAAAGTACTTAACATAATTAATGGACCTGCCCATCCAACCTTAGGGTTGGCGGGCAGGCCGGGAGCCCCTGGCGGGCTTAAGAAAAGGCATGAAACCTCATCCATGGGCGGGATGAGGTTTCATGAGGGTTTTAAAATATTTAATAAAGATTTCGCTAAAAGTGATGGACATGTCCCAGCTCATGTCACAGAGTCACATGAGGGGACATGTCAGGGAAATTTTGCTATCGTCTCTTTAACATTTTTGAATTTGGAGCTGATCTCCCTGAGGCAGCACTTAGCCTCAGGGAGATCAGTGTGCTCCTCCGCGCACGTGCACGTGAAAGAGCGCACTCTCGGCTGAGGGAAAACCCCCCCACTCCGCATAGGGAGCGCATAGCGCTTCCTGGCGGACATCACGCTGGGCGGGCCTTAATTGGTCCGCCCACATAAAATGGTGGCACGTCCTCAATCGGGGGCGCCGATTGGAGGCGCGCCTGCCCGTGCCATCTCCTGCGCTTGCCCCCACAACGGTGGGAGGGGGTAATTTTTCCCAGAGTTAAGGGGCTGAATTTTCACTTTAGAGGCAGGAAACAGGAGTTGGGGCTGCAGGAAACAGTCACTTGTTGGGATTTTGACCAGGTTCCCTGTCCAATCAAGGGTGGCGCGCAGGCTCACGAAGCTGGAGGGCCAATCAGAGGCTTCCAGTTTCAGAGGAACACCCAGCTGCAACGAATCAATCATTTGATAGGGCGGTTCTAAGCTGCTCAGCTACTTCTTTAAAAATTGAACTAAAGTATAGAGAAAGCAGCCAGACCACCCCAGGCAGGCAGTGGGAAGGCCTGCAGGCCTAACTGGAGACCTTGTGGAGGTGGGCAGCCTTGCCAGCCCTTGCCTCACCAAAACATAGCCAGCACCAGGAGTAGTGCGGGGAAACCAGCAGGCTGGCTGACGCCGGTATTTTTGAGCCCCGACAACCTCCGAATCCCACCTCGTCGGGGCCCAAACGTTCATCCCAAAGTTTTCAGGCCAGTGGCCCTTCCTCAGAACTTTCCTTTTTGGACCTCTGCTGCTGGAAACAGCTTCTCCCTACTTACCCTTTCAAAACCCCTCATCGTTTTAAACCCATCACGTTTGCAAGCACACAGAGTGGGCTTTTAAGCGGTGAGTTTGGATGATCAAGGTTTTTACTGAGAATTTGAAACGCAGGTTTCATTAACATACATCGAAGTGAAGTAAAATGGTGATAGTCCAATAGTTCTAGAAATCAGTTTGGCTGGGGAACATTAATAGGGGAGCCTGCATAAATTGTAGATCATGGAGGAAATCCAAACTAAGTCTGAAGAACAAGAAAATAGCATTAGGTCCATCATGGTGAACTTTAACAAGCCTCCTTCTTATCGTGAATGATACCACATTGAACCTCCAATCCAAGAATAACAAAAAAGCCAAATACAGTGGAGGCTGGAGACCCAAAATAAAAACTGAAAGTGCTGGAAAAGCTCAGCAGGTCTGGCAACATCTGTGGAGAGACAAACAGAGTTAACGCTTTGAGTCCAATATTCTGAAGAAGAGTTTTTCCAGCACTCTTGGTTTTTACTCCAACAATAATATTTGGAACAGAAACAGAAAATGCTGGAAAAACTCAGCATGTCTAGCGCATCTGTGGAGAGAGAAAACAGAGTTAACGTTTTGAGTCCTTACATGACCCTTCTTCAAAATGTTAACTCTTGCTTCTCGCTCCACAGATGCTGTCAGGCCTGCTGAGTTTTTCCAGCATTTTTTTGTTTTTGTTTCAGATTTCCAGCATCTGCAGTATTTTGCTTTTATATTTGGAACACTCCTTGCACACAATAGAAGGTCTAGAAGTGCTTTTCGTTGGGGAGAAGAAGAAAGTGGAGAAAACCAGAGGTGGCTGGAATGAAGGGACCAAAGTCAGGTCAGAAACAAGAGTTTTGAGGCCATTTTTGAAAGCAGGGAGCAAAAGTGGCAGGACAAAGGGAATCAGGCAGAGGACCATTCGGAGGCGACTGAGTGAATGTTGAGGCGAGAAGCTAGAGGAGCTCAGTGCTACAGAAGTGTCTGTACGTGGAGGTGCAAAGCTGAAAACTATCACTAAAAGCAGGGCAAGACTACGTCATGGCGATACTACAAAGCCAGCCTTGGGAATTCTCAAGACATTGATGCATTGGGAGAGAAGAGAGGAAGGAAGTGATGGAAGTGTATGGGCAAGGACTCAAACTGTAGCATTTAGGATGATCTTAAAGTTGTGAAGCACTCTGATCAGCTGGGAGCACACTGAAAAAGTCATATCCTGACATGATGGAAACATAGGCTAGGGTTTAAGGAGCAGCCAAGATGTTGAGGTTAACAATAGCCTTATGACAGTGATAGAAAAATAAGGTAGATGTCAGATGGAGCCTTCTGACTCAACATTACAAATTGTCAGAATTATCAATGTAGTTTACAGGCTTCTACTTCTCTGCAGATATCAGCTGATTCAGAAGGTCATCTACATCTGCAGGAAAGTGGAAGCGTGTAAACTATGTTAATAATTCTGACAATTTGCCATTTACACATGATTCAGCCATGCACCCAGCAGAGACAGAACAAAGAAAGAACTGCTTCATGACTCCATGATATCCTTAATCATTTTCCAGCCAATTAAATACTTCGGTGGTGCAGCCATAGCTGTAATGTAAGAAACACAACAGCCAACTTGCACACAGCAAGACCTCAGAAGCAGCTACGTGATCATGACTAGATAATCAGTCTTTAGTGATATTGGTTAAGGGATAAATGTTGGCCAAGGAGAGCTCCCCGTCTCTTCTTAGTAGAGAAATTGGATGCTTTATGCCGATCTGAGAGTGTAAACCGAGCTGTGGTTTAAGGTCGCACAATAAAGAGATCTCCAACAGTGCAGCATTCCCTCCGTATTGCTCTGAGGTGTTGAAGCGCAGATCAGGAATGGTAATGTTACACAGAATATGAGCATATCTGTTCACAGTTGCTGTTCTAGTCTGCAAGCACATTCTCAAACATATCTCACTCTTTTCAAAGAGAGATAATCAATGCAGGAATAAATACTTTATGCTGTAAATCTATTCCACTTGTTCTATGAGGGAAACACTCTTCTATTCCTACATTCTTGCTGTAGGTTTGCTAATTTTGTGTTTTATCGGTGTACCTATGGAATTCTTAGAAACAGCGAGAACTTTTTCCTGACTTGTGGGACTCACACATATATCCCTTAGGGGCTAACTGAACCAGACCAATTTAAAATCCAGTAAAAGATGCTCCTGAGAAAAATGTATTTGTTTTCATTTCCAGTCTCTGGAAAATTCCATCTCATAGGAATTTCTATCATCAAAACATGCCATAGATTCATCAAATAATATAATATATAAGGAAGCAATTCGGCTTGTACTGGCTCTTCGAAAGATCTATCCAATTAGTCCTACTCCCCTACTCTTTCCTCATTGACCTGCAATTTTTTCCACATCAAATTATTTTTCCAATTCCCTTTTGGTAGGTATTATTAAATCTGCTTGCATCATGTCAATAAAGATAAGCATCCATGCCAATATTTATCCACCTCTTAGACATGCATTAGGTTTGACTCCAGGAGTGGCCTACCTGCACTTTCTGTCAATTCAGCCTCGCATAGATTTATGTTACCTCATCCCATTCTACACATGGGATCAGATTTATCAAATTTGCAATAGTGTATTTCTTCAAGTGTGGCTGCTCTGTTGTTGCAGAGGGGGAGGAGATGGAAGAGTATAGGACTCAGACATTAATACATGCAAAGATTTTAGCAAAGGGACTGTTCAGCACTGAAAATCCAGGGGAGTTTGGCCACCATCTCAAAGCATAAGTCAGGAGTGTGATGGAATGCTCTCCACTTGCCTGGACAACACTCAAGAAGCTTGACACCATCCAGGACAAAGAGGCCCGTTTGATTGGTGACTTTTCCATAAACATTCACCCCCTCCACCACTGACGCACAGTGGCAGCAGTGTGTACCATCTACAAGACGCCCTGCAGTAACTTACCATAGTTCCTTGGGCAACACCTTCCAAACCCATGACCACTACCATCTAAAAGGATAAGGGCAGCAGATACATGGGAACACCACCATGTTCCGCTCCAAGTCACTGACCATCCTGACTAGGAAATATGACCGTTCCTTCACCATCGCTGGGTCAAAATCCTGGAACTCCCTCTCTAACAGCAATGTGGGTGTACCTACACCACATGGACTGCAGCAGCTCATGAAGGCGACTCACTACCTGCTTCCCAAGGGCAATTAGGGATGGGGAATGAATGCTGGCCTAGCCAGTGACACCCACATTTCACGAATGAATAACAAAAAAGCCTTTCCACCATTTCTGCAGGGAACAGTAGCGTAGTGGTAATGTTACTGGACTAGCAATCCAGAGGTAAAAGCAAAATACTGTGGATGCTGGATATCTGAAATAAAAACAGAAAATGCTGGAAAAACTCAGTAGGTCTAGCAGCATCTGTGGAGAGAGAAACAGAGTTAACGTTCTGAGTCTTCATGACTCTTCTCCAGAGGCTCGGTCCAATGCTCTGGAGAGATGAGTTCAAATCCGACCACAGCAGCTGGGGGCATTTAAATTCAATTCATTAATAAATCTGGAATAAAAAGCTAATCTCAGTAATGGTGATCGTGAAATGACCGGATTGTCATAAATAGCCATCTGAGTCACCAATGCCCTTGAGAGGCAGAAATCTGCAAACCTTACCAGGCCTGGCCTACTGTGACTCCCGACCCACAGTAATGTAGTTGACTCTTAACTGCCCTCTGAAATGGCCGAGCAAACCACTCAGTTGTATCAAACCGCTACAGTACCACATGGACTGCAGTGGATCAGGAAGTCGGCTCACCACCGCCTTCTCCAGGACGGTCAGGGATGGGCAATAAATACCGGACTAGCCAGCGACACCCACACCCCAAGAATTGATAAGGAAACAATCCTGGAACATCCAGGTTTGCCTTCGGGGGCAGGGGGTGTGGGTCTACATCCACCTGCTCCTTGCACACCAAATATTGTCGATACCTTGGGAATTCTGTGCCGGTCTCACTCACTTGCTTGATACAGTGAGTAAGGTAAAGTGTACCAACCTGCAGCTGGATGAAAATGGGTCCCAGTGAGGGTAGTGGGGACAGGCGGTCCAGGTCATGGAAGCACACCAGAGTCCAGAGAATGAAAAGTTAGCTTTTCTTGATCTTTGTCTTGATTGGCATCCTTTGGTGGGGAGGGGCTGGACAATGTCATGAAGAGTGCCAAAATTTCTGGCAGCACCGAGAACTAGCTGGGCATGCATTGTAACCACGAGGATTTCGCTGCAAGGAATTCTGCCCCCTCCCCACTACTTTATATTATCTAGAGCAGGGCTTCCCAAACTATGGGTCGAGACCCCATGCAAAGGGAAGAGTCAACAGGGAGCACATCCCCGCTGATCCCAGCTGCACCCACAGCCATTTAGCGCTTGGAGGGGTATTAATTAGCTCAGGGAGAGAGTTCGCCACCCCCCATCCCCAACCTCCCCCTCCGCCTGGGAAGGAAGTCCTGTATTAGAGAGCTGCCAGCCAATCCAATTGGCCAACAGCTCTGCATAGCCCCAACACTGCCAGGTTTGAGCTGTGGCCACTTCTGGAACTACAGGCAGTTCCTGGAAAAGAGGTTATGGAGGCCAGACTGAAGGTAAGTCTGGGGAATCGGCAGGGCCTGGCTGGCAGGCCCCAGTGAGAGGGTGAGGAGCCGCATTTGAGAGGCTGGAGGGGGGTAGGGACAACGTTGGGGAAATCACCTTGTGTGTGGTGCTTCCAATGAGCATGGAGGAACTCCAAAGGAGGGCCCCCTCCCCCACCTACCACCTGACACCGGCCATGCAGTAAAAGCTGCTGGGCTTCCCAGCTGGAATAGGCCTCCTCTTGCTGCAGGTCATATAGTGACAGGGACTGGATGAGGTTCTTTAGTGACCATTAATTGGCCACTTAAAGGGCCTCAATAGGCACAAGGTCTGGTGGACCACTTGATGCCCCCAACGACCCCCCCCCATAAAATTGGAGACAAATCAGGCTGGGAGGGAAGTCGGCGGGCAGGCCAAGTGCTGCATTTTTATGGGACCCCACCCCCTTTGAACTCGCTGGTGGGCGGCCATCAAATGTTGCCTTCTGATTTCAGAGTCATTTCTTGATATGAATTTTTTTTGTCAATCAAAGTAACTGCATACAATGAACAAATATGAAACTGGCCATTCAGCCCAACCCGTCCATGCTGGTGTTTATTCTCCACTGCTCCATTTATTCTCCATGGTTTCCTCCTCTCACCTTTCCTCATCTAAGTCTACCATCATAACCATCTATTTCCTTTTCCCTCATATGCTTGTCAAGGTTCCCTTAAATGCAACTATAATATTCGCTTCAACCACTCTGTGTAGTAGTGAGTTACACCTCCTTTGGGTGAAGAAGTTTCCCCTGAATTCCCTATTGGATTTCTTGGTGACTATCTTATATTGACGGCCTCTAGTTATGGTCTTCCCCACAAGAGGAAACATTCTCTCTGTATCCACTCTACCAAAACCTTTCATAATTTGAGGGCCTTCTTCTAGGTCCCGCATCAGCTTTCATTTTTCAAGAAAGAAGAGACCCAGCTTGTCAATCCTTCCCTAATACGTATACTTAAGCATTTCTGGTATCATCCTTGTAAATCTCCTCTGCACCTTCTCCAATGCCTCTATATCCTTTTTATAATATGATGACCAGAAGCATGGTCTAACCAAGGTTCGATCCAGGTTTAATATAAATTCCCTACTTTTCAATTCTATCCCTGCAGAAATAAAACCTAGACCTGGATTAAATGAAGTTAAGAAGACTCTGTGGGCCTATAAAAATGGTGAGCGGGACGCAGATGCAGAAGTTCTACCCCCATTTCTCACAGATCTCATTTTTACTAGCAGGGGAAGGGTTGGGGCATGATTTACACAGGCAGTGAACCCGAATGCAGCTTAGTGCTGAGATCAAACAAGGGATTTAACCCTTTATGTGGGAGTCAGGAACTGATGGGGTGGACGTAAACACTCTTGAAGGGTGGATATTGTTTGTTTAAGTGTCATGACCTGAAGTTTTTTAAATCACCTGCACTTTAAACTTGAAAAAAAGCAGGCTTAAGCTGTCAGTGAGAGTTAAAAAGAAGTCTGCTGGACTGCTTTGATTGACAGGCCATCGGGTGTAGGTTAGAAAAAAACATTACCACCTGTTCTATAGTTTCAATAGAGTTCTTTGTTGACATTTCTCACGGGCTAGTATTATGTCATTCTGAATACTTGGCTGAGTTTCAAAGCTACAATTATCTCAGAGGGGATTTCTGAGTTCACCATTTGACAGCTTAAAGAGGCAATTAAAGGATTAGATGTCTCTGATGTGGCTACTGTGTGTGTTTGTGGTGTGTTTGGTTTTATAATGAATTAACAACTTGAGGAAATTTCAAGCTTTGAACAGGTTTTGTGAATGGGAGTTTTTTTCACCAGCAAGTGTGTATGAGTGAGAACTATATTAGATTGTTATGTTTATTTTTTTTAAACCTCCACATGGCTCCTGAGGTCTTCCCAAGGGGAATATTGGTTGGCTATGGAAGTGGCATGGGGTGTATGAAGGGGCATGGGGGTTGGGTGGGGAGCATTAGCTGGCATGGAGAAGGGTGCATGGGCTCGAAAACAGCTGAGACAAAAGCCCAGAGAACTGAGGTGGGCCTTCTAACCAGCTCACTTTGGCACTCGCCTGCCTCAATGGCCACTGATGATCTGCTTCTGGGGTTGATGGGCCTTACTCTTTCCCTCTCCCACCTCCCCAGACCAAAAATTGGGCCTAATGAGGCCCTTTAAACCGAGGCAGCTCTGCCAAGTCGGGAAATTTTCTGACTCGAGCTACCCACCTCCGTAACAAAAATCCAGCCTCTAATGCTTTTTTTTATGGCCTTGCTAACCTCTTTTGCAATTGATGTAATTGTAGTCTGAGATCCCTTTGTTCCATTGCCCCATATAGACTTGCAACTTCCATGTAATAAGCGACCTCCCTATTCTGCCTACCAAAATATCCTACCTCACATCTATCTGCGTTGACTTCATTTGCCAATTATTTGCCCATTCTGCAAAGTTATTAATGTTCTCCTTTAAGTTGTTGCAATCCTCCTCATTATTGAATATCACCCCCCACCACCACCCCCCACCCACCCCCCCTTCCAATTTTGTATCATCTATGAATTTAGAAATGGTGTTTTTGATTCCAGAATCCAATGGTTAATGTAGATTGTGAACAGCAGTGGTCCCAGCACTGATCCTTGATCCTTCTGCCACTCACCCTTTACCCCCACTATCTGCTTTCTGTCTTGAAGTCAGCTAGCAATCCATTCTGCCACTTGTCTCCTGACTCTGCATTCTCTGAACGTACGCATTAGACTATTATATCATTAGTTTATTCAAAAGCCTTTTGAAATCCCAAATAAATTACATGTACTGCATTACTATTATCTACTCTTTGTTACCTCCTCAAAAGATTCACTATGGGTTACCAAGCAAGACTGCCCCTTTTGAAATCCATTCTGACTATTCATTATTGCATTTCTCATTTCTAGATGTTCTTCTGTTCTCTCCTTTAGTAAGGATTCCATTATTTTTCCTACCACTGACGTTAAGCTGACTGGTCTACAATTCCCTGAACATGATGTGAAAAGCTTAGGAATAGTAAAAGGAATAGGTTTTGAAGAATGACGTAAAACAGGAGAGAATGGTATACAGGTGGATAGGTTTAGGAAGTGAATTCCAAAACATAGGCCCTAGAGACCTGAAGACCACCCATAGTGGAATGAAGGAAGTTGGGTTGCACAAGATACCAGAATTGAAGGAGCACAGAGATCTCGGAGGTTTGAAGGCTGGAGGAGGTAACAAGCATAGGGAATGGTGAGGCTAAGGAGAGATTTGAACACAAGGCAGATAATTGTTATATCGTGGCATTGCTGGATGGGGTGTCAATGTGGACCAATAAGAACAGGGGTAATTGATAAGAGGAACTTGGTGCCTCTTAGGATACAGGCAGCAGAGGTTTGGATGAATCAAGTTTCAAGAGGGTAATAGATAGGAGGCCTACCAGATGCGAGAGAATGCCAACAGCTTGGAACAATACCAAGGCCCCTACATCAATATTTGAAACCCTGGCCCGTGGGCAGACTAAAACCTTAAACATTCACTCCCTCCACCACCAGCACACTGTAGCTGCAATGTGTACAGTCTACCAGATGCACTGCAGCGATTCGCTAAAGATTCTTCCAAAGCGCCTGCCAAACCCACAACCTCTACCATCTAGAATGCCAAGGGCAGCGGGAGCATCACCACCTCGCACAGCATCCTGACTTGGAACGACATCGCTGTTCCTTCATCATGGCTGGGTCAAAATCCTGGAACTCCCTTCCTTCCAGTGCTGTGGATGTAGTTTGACCTGATGGATTGCAGCAGTTCAAGACGGCGACTCACCCGTGCCAAAGACAACCAGGGCTAGGAGATAAATATGGCCTTGCCAGCAGGGCACAGACCCCGTGAATTAATCAATTAAAAAAAAGCAGATCTGTTTATTGGTTGACATTCCTGAAGCAAGTAGACAGATTCCAACATAACAAAACGTGGTTCTCTGGAAGCAGTAACAATAAAGTCTTTCAGTTTATGTCAATCAAAATAAGAGTTAAATGTAAATAATAATTCCATACAAAATGAATAATGGAGAGCAGAGGAAGCCTATTGGAATGAACGCGGTGGCGTTGAGAGACTGTGACAGGGAAATAAGTGCAAGTGGTTTTCATTCAATTGCTAGACTTAGCATCTTTGAACTGTCAGCTGGGGTTTCTAAGCAGCTTCAAAGGTTTCTACCTCTGACTGTCCTCTCTATCACACCATGCTTTTGCCACCCCTCTGATTCTAGTGCTTGAATCCCCTCATAGGTTGGTCTCATGCTCTGACCTGTCTGCCCCTACCCCCACCCACACAACCGCTGAGATGATCCACTGTAATCCTTGTCACAGCGCTTAGACCTCCTCTTCATCTGACGGATTGGCCATGATCTAATTGGATGGTAAGGAGCAGGCCAGAGGGGCTGATTGGTCTACTCCTGGTCCAATGGTGTCTGATGTTCAAGCCATGGTCCATTTATCATTTAAAGATTCTACTTATCTGATGCTTTCTCAGCCTGCCTCAGATCACCATGGCCAGAATTCTCCAGTCGTTGGGAGGGTGTGCGCCCGAACCGAACGAGTGTAAAATGACGTCAGGTGGGCGTCCCAGTGTCATCGCGAACTCGGGCGATATTTTGGTCAGTGGGCTTGTGTGGGAGTCAGCAGCGCGCCTGCCAACAATACAAAGGCCTATTAAGGTCTTTAAAGTAATAATTAGGTTCAATTTATCGCTGCACGTCCAACATTACGCTTGGCGTGCAGGCAAAAAGGCCAAGCGGCCTTTGGATTTTTTTAGGAAACCTCATCCAAGGGCAGGATGAGGTTTCCAACAGCAAATATGAAATTAAATTAAAAAGCTTAAATTTCATTCATAATATGTCCCCGCACATGTGGTGGAGTCACATGAGGTGACCTTTTTTTTTAACATTTTAAAATTCTTCATTTTAAATTTTTTAAATCTTCAGCTCCCTGAGGCAGCTCTGTGCCTCAGGGAGCTTTCATTGCGCGCACCCGCGCACATGCGCGAACCTGCGCGCTCGCCCTTCTCGCCCCCGCCACACAGGCAGTGCTGAGCGCTGCAGCATGTGTTTCAGGGTGGGCGGGTGTTAATTGGCCCGCCAGCATGAAATCGCAGTCGCGGCCCAATTGCCGGCAGCGACTGGCTGCCTGACCACTCCCGCTCGCCCCCCCCTCCGAGCCCGCCCAACAAGGGCAAAACCCTGGCCCATAAATCCTCAACTAATCTAAAATGCCGGCGCCCTCACCCCCAGTCACGCTGTCCTTTTTGAGCTGACTCAAAGCTTCACGTCCCTCCATTGCTGTGCCCCACTTAGTGCCCTCTTCCAGCCTTACCTCCCTGCTCACAGCTTCTCTTCTCTAACACTGGGGCCGGTGTCTTCCGGACCCTCCGTGGGAGATTAGGTGGTCCAGCCAAAAGCCCATTGACTTTCGGCGGGACTGGACAATCCTGGTGGTGGGCAGGGCCAGAGAATCCCACCTTGGGGGTGGAATTTTCCAGACCCCTCTACCGGGTGGGTTTAATGACGGGTGGGGTGGACGATGAAGCGGGAGCCAAAAAGTCGGTTTCCCGACGGCATAAAACAATAGGAACATGCACTCCCGCACGTCATGGTGGGCCACCATTCCCACCAGAGGTTAACTGGATGCAAATGAAGGCCCAACCGGAATTGTTTCCACCCCCTGCCGTCCAATCATCCGTGCCACCAGTGGACTTTCACGCTAGTCCAGAACACGTCTGGACCAACGTGACTTGCCAATGTCGGACTTACCCGCAAGAAGGCCTGGGGCCACTCGGGGAGATCAGAAGCGAAGATGGAGGTCGCCAGCAACCGGACCCTAGGACATCGCGTGCAGCAGTGAGTGGATGGAGCATCTACGACGTGGATCTTCTGACTTCAGGATCTTCCAGGAGGCCCATCTTCTATTTCCAGGACATTGCAGGAGGTAGATCTTCTGTCTTCACCTGTGGGTCAGTTGATGTCCGGGCACCTTTTCAATATGGCGCCTGAATATGATGGTGAGGCACAAGCCATCCAGCCCACCCCACCACGCAAAACACCGGGAAACCCCCAACTGCATTATTAATTCGGCCAGTGTCAGGTGATACGGTGCAAATTCCCAGCTGCCTGGGAAACTCTCCCCATTCCCACCCCTGCCACGGGACTTAGTTCTGGAATGGAAAATTCCACCTTGAGTTTCTCCTTGTCCCATCATTGTCATCCATTCCCCCACTTGTAGCCACTTTGCCACTAAAGGGCTGTCCTCTGAATCTCCTTGCCTTGCTTCAACAGCCTTTTACTCCGACCATGTCTCCATTTCCCATCTCTTTTTTCCTCCAGCTCAGTATCCACTGTTTATTTTCTTCCTCAATATAAGCACTTTGGGATAGTTCCCTAGTTCCCATGCCTTCAATTTTCTGTCTGGTCCATGTCCCCAAACCATTTGCCTGCCCGTTTCCCACCCTTTCTTTGTTTGGAAGGCTCGCCCTCTCTCCTGATACCCTTTGTGGGTTTAGAGTCTATGAGTTAGGCTGGAGTTCTGTATTTCCCTGTTTCTGGTGTGTGCTTTCATTTTTTTTGAGGGTTGGGGGGGTTCCTTATTTTTTTATTGCACAAGTGGAGCCTTGTTTCGTGTCTGCTAAACGATTAAACAGTTGGATAGAACACAATTTACATTTATGTCGCATTTGTCACTGCGCCTTTAAGTAAACTATGTAATATAATGTAATCATAAAATCAAACATTGCTTAAGTGCTGTAAATCTCCTCTCTGACTGCATTTTAATCAAAAATAATGAATCCCAATGGTTCTATAAATCACAAAGGCTTCATATGCTGCAGAGCATATATTACAGGTTTTGAGACTAAGCATTTGTCTAATAGAGAGGACGTATTGGTGATAATGTGCTACTCCAGTGACTCAGTGGTTAAATGCACCATCCTGTGTGGTACAGAGCCATGCAGACTAGGGAAGCCCCTTGTTTGATACCTAGCCTGAGTTGAGTTAGCTAAGCTCATCCCGAATGCTAATGGAAAAGACAGCTCAGGGATCCCTCTTGCAATTCTCGTCTTTTGCGCCCTCTTGCAGAACACGTGCAGGTTTCCGGAGAGAACAGGATCAGCCGCTGCGGCAATTCCCCACCAACTATTGAAAAGCCTACCAACGCTGACCTTGTGAGATAAAAACTGAAAATGCAGGGAAATCTCAGCAGGTCTGGCAGCACCTGTGGAGAGAGAAACAGAGTTAACGTTTCGAGTCCCGTATGACTCTTCTTCAGAGCTGGAGAGGCCGAAGAGCTCTGAGAAAGGGTCATACCGACTCAAAACGTTAACTCTGTTTCTCGCTCCACGGATGTTGCCAGACCTGCTGAGCCTTTCCAGCATCTTCTGTTTTTATTTCAGATTTCCAGCATCTGCAGCATTTGGCTTTTAACTGGCCTGTTGAGGTTTGCTCAGGGTGAAGGGTCACTTTAATGAAAGACCGGAGGAGTTCAGTGGAATTATAACTCCTTCTGGGGAAGAGGGGAGGAAAATTCCAACTTAAATGTATCTTATGGTGCTCATGTTTATTACTTAACAAAAGAAAGTTCCACATAATTGCAGGCTAACCTTGGTCTGCCTTCGAAAATTGGTTTAATTAATATTTTGGTTACTAATCGCTAACCACTGTGATTAATAGTGAAAAGGGTGGATTGAGAATAAATTTGTCAGCTTAACCACACAACTATAAAGGGGTGCTACCATTGGTGTACATAAGACAGTCACATCCTGGTTTGTATTGGACCATTCCGTGTTAAGCTCTTCCAAACTGTAAACAACAACCGTGAAATTAAGCTGTGGATAACTGCAGGGAAAGAAATGTTGAAATAAAATAGCGCAAAAGATACTTCAGACCAGTGTGCCAAGCACATGTATCTTTAAATTCAAAACTTCTGTGAATCTGACCATTAGGTATTGTTTATCAGCCTGTGTAATCAGCGCTTTGAGATTGTTACATGATTAAATGTGGATTATCTGAAACAGTTTCTCAACAGCAAAAAATAATTTCCTTGTGGGTGTTTTGCTCTCAAACACTCGCTTTTGTAAAATCACAGCTGTGCCGTTATTAAATGGCAAATCGCAATGCATCTCTTTTTCTGGATTAAAGAGTTCTTTACAGTATTCCTTTCCCTCCCACGCTTCCCAGTTGGAACAAAGCCTGGAGACACCCGAAACTTGCGGGGATTATGGAAATACTGCAACGCCCGTTGCTCACAATGGCTTGGCCTTGTCTATCGGGGCCACCAGATGAGCAAATTGAGAAGTTCTCCTCCCACTCTCCTAAGATGACAATGTACTGTGTTTCTAATAATGTAGAATGGAGTAGGTGCCATTGAAATTCCAAGATGAGCAGATGATTTAAATTCCCAGGGGTAATTTTTTAAAAATTCATTCATGGGATGTGGCTGGCTGGGCCAGCATTTATTGCCCATCCCTAATTGCCCTTGGGAAGGTGGTGGTGAGATGCCTTCTTGAACTGCTGCAGTCCATGTAGTGTAGGTACACCCACAGTGCTGCTAGGAAGAGAGGTCCAGGATTTTGACCCAGCGACAGGGAAAGAACGGCGATATATTTCCAAGTCATGATGGTGAATGACTTGGAGGGGAACCTCCAGGTGCTGGTGTTCCCATGTGTCTGCTACCCTTGTCCTTCTGGATGGTAGTGGTCGTGGGTTTGGAAGGTGCTGTCGAGGGTGCTGTCCTACATTACAACAGTGACCACAAGTGAAGAGGACTTCTTCGCTCTAAAGCATATTCGGAGGTCCTCTTTTTAATTCATTCACGCGATATGTGCTTCGCTGGCTAGGCCAGCATTTATTGTACATCCCTAATTTCCTTTGAGAAGATGGTGGTGAGGCACATTCTTGAGCTGCTGCACAACCACAACGCTGTTAGGGAGGGAGGTTCCAGGATTTGGACCAGGCGACAGTGAAGGAACGGTGATATAATTCCAAGTCAGGATGGTGTGTGACTTGGAGGGAAACTTGCAAGTGGCGGTGTTCCCATGCACCTACCGCCCTTGTTCTTTCAGGTGATAGAGGTTGTGGGTTTGGTAGGTGTTGTCGAAGGAACCTTGGTGAGTTGCTGCACTGCATCTTGTACATGACACACACTGCTGCCTCTGTGCGTAGGTGGTGGTGAAAGTGAATAGTTAAGATGGCGGATGGGGTGCCGGTCAAGCGGGCTGCTTTCTCCTGGATGGTGTTGAGCTTCTTGAGTGTTGCTGGAGCTACACTCATCCAGGCAAGTGGAGAGTATTCCATCACACTCTGGACTTGTGCCTTGTAGATGGTGGACAGGCTTTGAGGAGTCTGGAAGTAATTTATTCACCACAGAATTCCCAGCCTCTGACAATTCTTGTGGCCAACAATATTTATATGGCTGGTCCAGTTAATTCTCAGGATGTTGATGGTGGAGGATTCAGTGCAGTCCAGCAAGACACTATATAAATACAGGTCTTCCTTTTTGATTTCTTATAAAAGCATATATTCAATTTGAAAACTGAGATAGGTGCGGTTGAGATGTCAGTTGTGCATACAGTTCACCAGATGCCAGGCAGATTCTATGATTGATGGTAATGAAACCTATATGACCTTGTGTTTCGAGAACATGCATTATAAATTGCAGCAGTTGGAAAAGTGGATGGGTGAAGATCATGACACAGTTGCAGACACAGAAGTAAGGACATGTGTTTATTGAGCAGATGCACAGAAGTAAGGAAAATGAAGGAAACATGAAGGCTGATTGAAACCATATCCAATTTGCAGTACTTGGGATATTGATTTTTGTTTAAATCTCTCCATGGCCATACCCTCTCCCTCTCTCTGTAACCTCCTCCAGCCTTGCAACCCTTCATGATCTCTGCACTGATCTGTCCTCTTGGGCAACCCGGATTTTCTTTGCTCCACCATTGGTGGGCAGTCTTCATCTGCCTAGGTCCTAAGTCTGGAATTCCCTTCCTAAACCACTGTGTGTTCATGGTATAAAAGATTAAGGGAACAATGTTTGAGTATTGCTGAAAAAAGAGAGATGCTTTGTCGAAGCTCTTCGTCTTGGACTCATCAGAACAATTCGCAAGGATACCAAATGTAAAAGGAACAACAATTTATACTGTATGAGAAAAGAGTACTGATTGGTTGGCAAGTGGACCCTGATGGGTAGAGGCATTGCTACAGAGAATGCACCAGTTGCTGATGGTTGACAGTTAACTGCCAAGCATTGTTTGAAATTTAAACCAGGCAACTTGACTCTGACTGGTAAAGGCATTGCCTTGAGGAATGAACCAGTGAATGGTTATCACTTATTTTATTTAGTTGAAACTGACGCAATGTGTGTGTGTACATGTTCTTTTTGACTGCAAAGAACAGGGCCTTGTGTATTAATATATGCAGCTTCCAGTACACGCAAATGCCATACTGTGAGCCTGACTGACAATCTTAAATTGGTTGTCAGCGTAATTCTTAGCACACTGAGGATTATTTAGCAAATGTTGTCCAATCGCAGAATCACATCTAATGTTGGACACTTTGTTTTGAGTTTTGCAAGCGCGGGCTGGTAGGGTGTGGCCTGTGCCTTGCCTGTTGCACTCTCTTCTCATACAGTATAAATTGTTGTTCCCTTTACATTTGGCATTCTTGCAAATGGTCCTGATGTGCGCAAGATGAAAAGCTTCGACAGAAAATGGCTCTTTTATCAGCAATACTCAAGCTTTGTACTACCAAATGACTATTTGGAACAATATTTCTAGTCCTTCCTCTGCCCTAAATTCTCACATCTGCCTTTTTTTTCACACGAATTTCTCACAAATATAAACAAACCGAACATAAAGGACAACAAAACCCTGCTCTAAAATGATCCATTACTTACATAAGGATATAAGAAATAGCAGCAAGAGTAGGCTATATAGCTCCTCGGGCCTGCTCCAACATTCAATAAGATCATGACTGATCTGATCTTGGCCATTTTCCTTCCTGCCTACCATAACCCTGGACTCTCCTTTAGTTCAAAAGTCTGTCTATCTCAGTCTTGAACATATTCGGCGACCCCAGCTCCACAGTTCCCTGTGGATAGAATTCCAAAGATTCATGAGCTCGGAGAGAAGAAATTCCTCCTCATCTCTGTCTTACGTGGGATACACCTCATTTATGAATTGTGCCCCCTCATTCTTGATTCCCTCACGAGGGGAAACATCCTCTCAGCATCTACCCTTTCAAACCCATTCAGAATCTTGTATGTTCTAATAAGATTACTTAACGCGTGCCATCAACTATAACTACCCAGACAATAGAAGCACAATCCTCCACAACTGTAGCTCACTGGCAGAAAATTCTGCTTATTTTAGCAAAACAAAATTATGGATTTTTGCCCTCAAGCATTGCAATATACTTTTAAGGGATAGCAACATGACATCACTAGAAGGGAAGTGTGTCATGTGATGCAGTCTTAGGCCGGGATTATCCAGTGCCATTAAAAGTCAATGGACTTTTGGTTGGCTCTCCAAATTTTCTGCTCCCACCCACAATGCGTACTGTTGCAGGTAGGACCAAAAACTCCCAGCCTTAGTTTCAATTTTGCCTTTGTGCACAGCGCACACACACAGCTCTGCTGCTGATGTCTTCAAGCTCTCTACTTACGTATAAATGTTCCCATGTGTCCAGTGTGAATCAATGAACCCACAATGTGTTTACACAATCCCTTATGAGTGATTGATGCTTATATCATTATAACAACACGACATGGTGCTCAGTAGTGGTCAAACAGCCTGGCAGCAAGATTAAGAATAGGTGCGACATGGTGAACAGCCTTAGGTCATGCTACATGGCATGAGACGACCCTTGACGTTTTGGTCAGGCCACAACAAAGCCACAGCGTCAGATCTTGTTGAAATTGCAGCATAGTAACTGTGAAGAAAAGCTTTGGAGACACAGTGCCAAGATAGCGCTCAAATTAAAGCTGGTAAGCAGACAGATCCCTCAAGGTGAGGCTGCAGCATGTAGCCTGTCAGTTCAGTGAGTGGAACAGCGCATCAAGAGGAGCAGCACCGGGTTAGCTCAGTCTGGAAAGGTGAGTGACCAGGGTGTGGGCTGAATCGATAGCGAGTGAGGGAGAGTTAAACAATAAACAATAACAAAGCTGCCATAAAAATTGAGCCACAGAAGGTTGCGATTATAACACGTGGAGCTTTGGAAAAGTGCGTGAAAGCAGCCATAGTGACACTTTTCCCAGGTACCTTAGGAGAAAGAAGGTCAAAGGGATATTGTCAGAATGTCCACAATATTCCCCAGTTTGAATTGGGATGCAGCTGACCTACTAATCAAATTCAAAATTTTGAAACAGCATTCAGAGCTATGGTTTCTTGATTCAGGTGTGTCTGAACCAGACAAGCAAGACATAAAAATTCACCCAGTAATTGGGAATGGAGGTCTACACAGGCTGAACATGTCAAAGTTAACAGCAGAAGAGCTAAAGTATCCTCAAAAAGTATGGACTACATTGGAAGACCGGTTCAGAATCGGGTTAAACTTCCATACTCATCAACTAGAGTTCATGTCATTTCAACAACAGCCTACAGAATCCATAGACCACTGTCAGCAGATGCAGAGAAAAGGGTACATACTGTGATTTTTCAGATGCAGAACTAGCAGACAGAAATGTTGAGTTGCTGATCGCATCTGCTCCCATGGAAGATCTGCTAGAGAAGCCCAAAACATATAACACTGAAAAACTACTCAAGGATGGAAGTAAGTACAGAGTGATCCTCACAGGTCGATGAAGCTTACAGGCCTTAAGTACAACCCCAGTTGTTGACGCGCCCTCTAGAACACCCAAACTTAGCAAGACATGCGGAATGTGTGGCATTATGCATACACCAAGGAAATGCCCAGCTTTCCATCAATTCTGTAAAGCATATGGCAGAAAGGGCCATTGACAGCGGCAGTGCACAAGAGCAAAGGCTGACGCAGCTACAAAGAGCCGTGTACTGATGCAAACAGACTGTACACAACGGGCACCATCAAGCAATAGAAATGACCATCTGGTATCCCATCAGAAACGTGCACATGAGGTGATTGATAAACCAGAGAATGATGATGATGTGCACAATGAAACAAAGATCGTTTCACACTGTCAATCTCGTGGCAAACGTCGATACCGTCACACCACCTGAAGTGTTGGCCAACATTAAAATTATCTGTCCTAAGGAAGGATCCCACAGAAGGTATGTGGCAACCAGCCAAAGTGACAGGATTTGTTCAGAACCAAGATTCTATGAAGCTATGGCACACAAAGGTGCAATGGTGAGGCGTAACCGAGGACAAATCAGATCCATTCCAGCTCCTCAACCATCGTACAGTCCTGTTGCATCTAGGACGAGATTCCAAATGCAACAGGAACAGCATCCAAATATGACAATCACAAAGGTGACTGTGAACAATTAAAGAAACCTCCAGACAAGGGGCAGAATTATCCCAGATTTTCACCAAGTGCGGTAGGGGGCAGGGAAAACGACATTTTACTAGTCGGCAGTAATGGCAGCTTCTCACGCTGTATCATCCCAAACACGTCTCATTAATTATGCATTCGCATTTCCATGGTGGGCGGGCTCCCATTCGCCTGCCATGACATCATCTCGCTGCTTCCTCACGTCGGACGCCATATTTAAAGTGCGGCCAAACTCACACCTCTCAGTGCTTCCAGCCCAGGACTGCTGCAAGGAAGGCAGGGTGGCCCCAAAAGGCAAAAAGATTGCAGCCCCCCCCCCGACCCCGGATGAGTGATGCGTCCTCAAGCGCCTTTTGGACACCGTAGAGGCCAGCCATGATGCTCTCTACCCCTACTCTGGCCACAGAAGGGGCAGCAACATCACCAATCTGCTTGGGAGAAGGTGGCAGTGGTGGTCAGCGCCAATGCCCTGCAAAGGAGAACAGCCACCCAGTGCCGCAAGAGGACACATGATCTCCTCCATTCTGCCAGGGTAAGTCACTCTTCTCGTCACTCTCAACTCACATACTCACAAACCCATCAGACATCTATAGGGACATCACCACTCAGCCTCTCGCGCACACCTTCATTGTCCTCATCCCGTCCATGGACCACTCATGGCGCACATATGCCAGGTATACTTTTCATCTGGCCTCCTCGCCATATTGTCTGCTCATACCGCCGAGCACGCCTGACACCAGCAAGCACGGAAAATTCCGCCCAAGGTTACCATTACAAAATCTGGGCATACCAGCAGATTACCTCGACGCTTTAGAGACTCATTGATTCATCGGTTCTATACATTTATGTAACGGTAACTAAACATGAGTGTGCATTGTAAATAGTTATGCTTCTTTGGAAGGGGGGAAAGTAGCTTTAAAAAGAAAGGGGGGTGTTGTAACATGTCGTCAAGGGATAACAGCATGACATCACTAGAAGGGAAGTGTGTCATGTGATCCAGTCTGAGTTTCACTTTTTCTTTTGAGCGGAGCACACACACGCAGCTCTGCTGCTGATGTCTTCAAGCTTTCTACCTTCATATAAATGTTCCTATGTGCCCAGTCTAAATAAGTGAACCCATAACGTGTTTACACAATCCCTATGAACAATTGGTGCTTATATCATTATAGCATCATGACATCAAGGACATCTTTCTTCCTCCTCTTGGACTACACAGAAAAAGTTATATTCAAGATTAGTCATTTTATTTGAAGTGCTTCAGGAAGATTCCTGAGAGGGGAATGTAAGCGGAGTTTTTGTTGCATCTCTGACAAAGTTACAGCAGCAGAGAAGGCAAAATTCCCAGGAAATCTGCAGCCATGATAAAATGCTCTGTAACTGCAAGTCACTTTTGCTTGAGTACTTGCTGTTCAATGTACATCTTTCTCACTTAGAGTTATTATTATTGCACAGATCTGTGTGTGTTTGTCTTATTTCTCCTAACTCTCAGGTCAATGTTATAATGAAAACACATTTTCTGCACCTTTTTATTGATTAAAAACAAAGGAAGACTTGCATTTATATAGCATCTTTCATGATCTGAGGTTGTCCCTAAAGTGCTTTCCAACCAATGAAGTACATCCAGGAAGAATCACTTTTAATGGGAAACAATGGGAAACTGTTGAAGGGTCATGAGGACTCGAAACATCAACTGTGCTCTTCTCTGCCGATGCTGCCAGACCTGCTGAGTTTTTCCAGGTATTTCTGTTTCTGTTTTTGTTTTGGATTTCCAGCATCTGCAGTTTTTTGTTTTTATCACTTTTAATGGGAAAACTGACCACTATGGCATTAGCTGTTATTGTGGGGAGAAAGAAATATTTCTAATATTGCTGGATAACAAGCTCAATTTCCTCACTGCAGAACAGACACTGAGGAATGAGGATCTATAGTAATGAACTATGTTGGCAAATGAGCTATTTAAATGTATAATTAACATGATTTGCCTTCTCTGTTGGTAACCCTACTAAATCTTAATTGGAAATTCAAAAACTATTACACGTTTACGAGTAAGCTCAATATTTTGTAGTTCCATTTCGTAGTGTTACAGTGAGCAACTTATAATATTTTGTGAGAAGGCAGCTATTTTGCAGTAAGTTCTAGAACTATGCTCCAACTCTGTGCTAAGATCCTTTAAGCTACCTTCAAACTCTAACCATAGCGTTTTCCAATGGGTGACACTGCGAAAGCTCCATTGATTGTCCAACTCCTGTTGTTCTAGAAGGTGGTAGGTTTTGCCCATGAATTGCTTCAGTCCTTGTGATGATGGTTTCCCACAATGAGGTTAGGTAGAGAATTCCAGGACTTTGACCCGGTGACAATGGAGCAACAATTCATATGTCCGAGTCAGGATATATGCGACTCGGAGGGGAACTTGAAGGCGTTGGTGCTTCCACCCCATTTCCGCCCTTGTCCTTTCCAGTGGTAGAGGTCGCAATGGAGAACACAAGAACGCAATCAGGAGCAGGGATAAAGTCGTGCTAGAGTTGTAGCACAGTGAACTGGGGACCCATGGCCCGTTGAGCCTGACCCGTCATTCAATATGACTGATCTTGGACTTCAGCTCCACTTTCCTGCCTGTTCCCCATACCCCTTGATTCCTTGAGAGACCAAAAGTCTGTCTATCCCAGCCTTAAATATATTCAACGATGGAGCATCCACAACCCTCTGGGTAAAGAAATCCAAAGTTTCTAAACTCTTTGAGTGAAGTAATTTCTCCTCATCTCAGTCCGAAATGATCACCCCTTATCCTGAGACTGTGCCCCCAGGTTTTAGATTCTCCGACCAGCAGAAGCAAGCTCTCAGTGTCTACCCTATCAAGCCCCTTCAGAATCTTGTATGTTTCAATGAGATCGCCCCTCATTCTTCTAAATTCCAGAGAAAATAGACTCAATTCGCTCAGCCTCTCATCATAGGACAACCCCTCATCCCAGGGTCCAATTTAATGAACCTTCGCTGTACCACCCCCAATGCAAGTATATATTTTCTTAAATGTGGAGACCAAAACTGCCCACAGTACTCCAGATGTGGTCTCACCAAAACCCTGCACAACCCTAGCAAGTCTTCTTTATTCCTCTTGCAATGAAGGCCAACATGCCATTTGCCTTCCTAATTGCTTGCTGTACCTGTAGGTTAACTTTTTGCATCCCTTGTATGAACACACCCAAATCTCTTTGAACATCCACACTTACAAGTTTCTCACCTTTTAAAAAATATTCAGCTCTTCTATTCTTTCGAGCACCATTCTTGTGAACTGCTCTGTCCTGGGTGATGTTGAGCTTCTATAGAGTTGTCCCAGTTGCACCCCTTCCAGGAAAAGAGTGAGTCTCCCATCACACTTTTGGTTTAAAACCTTGCAGATGGTGGAGAGGCATTGCAGATGCTTGTGATATCCAGAGGGTGGTGGGGGTCTGGAACTCTCTGCCTTGGCAGCTGGTGGAATTTAAATCTGGAATATAAAGCTAGTCTCAGTAATGGTGACCATGAAACTATCGCCGATTGTCGTAAAAACCCCAAATGGTTCACGAATGTCCCTTTAGGGAAGGAAATCTGCCATCCTTCCCTGGTCTGGTCTACACGTGACTCCAGACCAACAGCAATGTGGTTGACTCTTAGCTGCCCTCTGAAATATGGCCTAGCAAGCCACTCAGCTCAAGGGCAATTAGGGATGGGAACTATGCGATGCCCACGTCCCATGAAAGAATAAATAATTTTTTTAAATGATGTGGATTGTGGGGAACTGGGCAAAACATCAAGGGCAGATGACTTGGTTCTCTTTTATTCAAGGTAGCCATTGCCTGGCACTTTTGTGACATTAATGTTACCTTCTTGCAACTTGATTTTGTTTTGCACATATTAAAGCATAAATACAGCTTAAATCAGTAGTCCAGAACAGGGAGTTTCACTCCAGAATCAGTTTGGGTCTAAAGTACAGGTTGTTATTTTAGTATCAGTAAGAAGCAAAAATTCCTTCTCCTCGGTGTTCAACATGTAGAATGGATATAACCTTAAGGTAAAGAAAACTTCTTTAATTCTGAACTTGCTTTCTGGTCATCTTATAGAAAAGGCATGATGAAGCAGCCATGTCTCACCTTTACCAACACAAAAGAGTCGGCAAATTTTAAAAATGAACATCATTATGAAGCACTGTAAAATAACTTAGAAGAAATAACTTAATGTAATAATTTAAGCTGCTGCAGTTCTTAAGAGACAATCCACATATACCTCAAACCCACTTTTAAGAAGTGCCAGTGTGCATATCAGTGAAAAGTGCAATGTATGATCCTATTGTAAATGCTAAACTTGATCATACATAACCAGAGTTCAGTTAAAAGAGAATGGATTGTTAAAACGATCTTCAATTGGACAACATTACAGAAGAAGCTGTCGGGGTAAATTTTCCACGTCGGGCTCCCGGGGCACACTAGACATTGTACAAAAGCAAAATATTGCAGATGCTGGAAATCTGAAATAAAAGCAGAAATTGCTGAAAGTCCCCAGCAGGTCTGGCAACACCTGTGAAGAGAGAGAAACAAGAGTTTCTCTAAAGCTTTTAGATGAGCACTTGAAACGCCATAGCATACAGAGCTACGGGCCAAGTGCTGGAAAATGGGATTAGAATAGGCAGGCGCTTGATGCCCGGTGTGGGAACGATGGGCCGAAGGGCCTGTTTCTGTGCTGTGTGACTCTACGTCTCTATGAGTTAACATTTTAGATCGATGACTTTTCATCAGAACTCGAGAAATTGTATACCTCCAATCCTAGCTGCAAAATCACTTTCACAGTTACACATTCTCTGCAAATGCCTGGAGTTGTATGTCTTGAGAGTGCGCAGCCCAGTTTGTTAAGTGGAGCATACACTCCGATGTTATTGGATGGTAACAGGTCCTGAAAGGTTGTTCTGAGCTTTTAAACTGATGAATCTGCAATCTAGCAATTACACTGCTCATTACCTTTTTGAAATACTTTGAGTCTTGCAGTAAAACCCAGTGTGTTTTGCAGGTATAAAAGCTTCACTGGGTTGGTGGCTAGCCAAAGATCTCTTGTCCTGGTGTGAAAGGTGCTCTCTGAATTTGCAATGTCAGGAAAGCTAGATGGGAATTGCAAACTGGCATAAACTCTGACAACCTATACTTCAACGTTTTGCGTTGCAGAAGACGAGAGTAGGCAATTGGGCCAAGAGTTTCAATGGTTTCCACTATACAATTTGTTAATGCCTCAAAGCCAGTATCATAGGGATTTTATCAGCATTCACTGGGCTATTCCATCCTCCTCCCATCCGGGAGACAGAAATAAACAAGAGACTGCTAAAACAAATCATAATTCCGTAATGGTTTGAGGATTAAGGAGGTTCCTGATGGTGACAGTAGCTTTGTAATTAAAACACTTGGCATTCATCCATGCCTAGCAGAGAAAGAGCCAGGACCCACTGAGACAGCTGCACCTCCCTCGAATCTTGATTTTGCTATTCCAATGATGTCTGGAATAGGTCCAGCTCTGACCTCATCACGAATATCACTTTCCCACTACAGTAAATTGTTTCTGTGGTTTCGAGCCAAAAAAGATGAAAAAATTAGAACTCCACTTTCAAAAAAATAAAGAAAATGTTATTAATAGGATAGTAATGGGGGTTTTCAATATGGTTAGCTATTATCTGGTTAGTTTCATACTGATTGAAATCAGTAAAAATGCATCCAGTGGAAAGCAGAGTGTGAACATATTGCAAAAGCTAGAACTGTAGCGTAGAACTGTGTACTAAAATGTTCGGAACAGACTTGATAAGATCCTGTTGTCATGGCTGGGTCAGCATGTTACATTGCACAAGTGCCTAAAATTACTATCGACAAAATTAGCGGAGACGCACTTAACCTATTGGTGCATCATTACTTTGGATGGAGGCAGAAACACATCTCTATAGTGAAGTAGGATTATACAGGCCCAGATTGGCTAGGCCGCAATTAAAATATTATTGTGTCCAGTTTTGGATACCTCACTTATGGAACAATGCCAAGGTTGTAGGAGAGGTACAGAAGAGGTTTATGGGGATGATAACATGGAGAAGGTTCAGTTTTGAAGTGAAACGGAATAAGCTGAGATAAGGACAGAAAATGCTGGGAAACCGCAGAATGTGGGGAGAAAAAAATGTCACCCTTTCATCAGGGAGCATTGTTTAAGATCTATAGATGTTAAATTGAGATGTTAAGGCAACAAGGCTGTAAAATGCGTAGTAAGAATATGAGATGCCATTGCAAAAGCTTGCCCTGAGTTCCATAGAACTGGACAACCATGAGGTGCTGTGAACCATCAGCAGCAGCAGAATCATACTCAACCACAGTCTTTAACCTCATGGCCCAGCATATCCCCCACTCTACCATTACCACCAAGCCAGGGAATTAACCCTGGTTCAATGAAGGGTGCAGGAGGGCATGCCAGGGGAGCATCACCAAGCATATCTAAAAATGAGGTGTCAACCTGGTGAAGCTATAACACAGGACAACTTGCGTGCCAAACAGCGTAAACAGCAAGTGATAGACAGGGTTAAGCGATCCCACAATCAACAGATCAGATCTAAGCTCTGCAGCCCTGCCACATCCAGTTGTGAATGGTGGTGGACAATTAAACAACTCACTGGAGGAGGAGACTCCACAAATATCCCCATCCTCAATGATGGGGGAGCCCAGCACATCAGTGCTAAAGATGAGGCTGAAGCATTTGCAACAACCTTCAGTCAGAAGTGCTGAGTGGATGATCCATCTCAGCCTTCTCCGGAGGTCCCCAGCATCACAGATGCCAGTCTTCAGCCACTTCAGTTCACTCCATGGGATATCAAGAAACGGCTGAAGGCACTGGATACTGCAAAGAATATGGCCCCTGACAATACTCTGGCAATAATACTGAAGACTTGTGCTCCAGAACTCACCGCGCCCCTAGCCAAGCTGTTCCAGTACAGCTAGAACACTGGCATCTACCTGGTAATGTGCAAAATTGCCCAGGTATGTCCTGTACACAAAAAACAGGATAAACTTAACCCATCCAATTACCGTACCATCAGTCTACTCTCGATCATTAATAAAGTGATGTGATAGATCATCAACAGTGCTGTCAAGCGGTATTTGCGTAGCAATAGCCTGCTCAATGACACTCAGTTTGAGTTCTGCTGGGGTCAGTCAGCTCCTGACCTCATTACAGCCTTGATTCAAACATGGACAAAAGAGCTGAATTCCAGAGGTGACGTGAGAGTAACAGCCCTTGACATCAAGGCCACATTTAGATGATTGTGGCATCAAGGAACCCCAGCAAAACTGGAATCAATGGGAATCAAGGGGAAGAAATGTCCATTGGTTGGAGTCATACCTAGCACAAAGGAATATGGCTGTGGTTGTCGGAGGTCAATGATCTCAATTCCTGGACATCACTGCAGGAGTTCCTCAGGGTAGTGTCCTAGGTCCAAACATCTTCAGCTGCTTCATCAATGACCTTCCTTCCATCATAAGGTCAGAAGTGGGGATAATCGCTGATGATTGCACAATGTTCAGCACCATTCGCGACTCCTCAGATACTGAACCAGTCCGTGTCCAAATGCAGCAAGAGTTGGACAATATCCAGGCTTGGACTGACAAGTGACAAGTAACTTTCACATCACAGAAGTGCCAGGCAATGACCATCTTCAACAAAAGAAAATCTAACCATCGCCCCTTGACTATCAATGTCAGTACATCGCTGAATCCCCCACTGTCAATATCCTGGTGTTACCATTGACCAGAAACTGAACTGGACCAGCCATATAAATACTGTGGCTACAAGAGCAGATCAGAGGCTAGGAATCCTGCGGCGCGTATCTTACCTCCTGACTCCCCAAAGCCTGTCCACTATCTACAAGGCACAAGTCAGGAGTGTGATGGAATATTCTTCAGTTGTCTGGATGAGTGAAGCTCCCACAACACTCAAGAGCTTGACACGATCCTGGACAAAGCAGCCCACTTGATTGGCATCCCATCCAAACATTCACTCCCTCCACCACGACGCAAAGTAGGAGCAGTGTGTACCATCTACAAGATGCACTGTAGGAATTCACCAAGGCTCCTTCGACAGCACCTTCCAAATCCATGACCTCAACCACCTAGAAGGACAAGGGCAGCAGATAGATGGGAACACCACCACCTGGAAGTTCCCCTCCAAGTCACTCACCATCCTGACTTGGAAATATATCAGCATTCCTTCATTGTCACTGGGTCAAAATCCTGGAACTCCTTTCCTAACAGCACTGTGGGTGTAGCTGCACCACATGGACTGCAGCGTTTCAAGAAGGCAGCTCACCACCACCTTCTGAAGGGCAACTAGGGGTGGGCAATATATGCTGGCCCAGCCAGCGAAGCCCACATCCCGTAAATGAATTAAATAAAAGATGCACTGCAGGAATTCACCAAGGCTGCTTAGACAGCACCTTCCAAACCCATGACTGCTGCCATCTAGAAGGACAAGGGCAGCAGGCACATGGGAACACCACCACCTGGAAGTTCCCCTTCAAGCTACTGATCATCTTGACTTGGAAATTCATCGTCATTCCTCCACTGTTGCTTGATCAAAATCCTGACACTCCCTCCCCAATGCTCTCTGGGTGTACCTACACTCTATGTTCTGCAGCGGTTCAAGAAGACAGCCCGCCACCACCTTCTCAATGGAAATTAGGGATGGGCAATAAATGCTGGCTTAGTCAGTGACGCCCACATCCTGTAAATGAATAATAAAAAAAAACTTCAAGTCACATGTCAGCCAGACCAGGTAAGGGCAGCAGATCTCCTTCTGTATAGGACATTGGTGAACCAGATGGTTTTTCACAACAATAGTTTTGTGGTCATCAGACTTTTAATTCCAGATTTTTATTAAACTCAAATTTCACCAGCTGCCATGGTGGAGAATTACCCTGGGTTTTCTGGAATACTAGTCCAATGACAATACCACTATACCACCACCTCCCCCCATGCATTAACAATGATCGCATTGTTAAAAGGGCGCTTACACTGCTAAGGACAAGTCCTAACTTTCTGAGCTGAGCTTTACTTGAGGTTAACATGCACAACTATAAAGTTCTTAAAAAGGACAGCGAGGTTGAAGGTGAGCTGCTGTTTCTGCACAGCTTAAAAGCACAGCGTAGGTACATACAAACATACAAATCGGCAGCGCAAGTCAACCACCAACTTGTGGCGATTTCAAATTGTAGGGGCATCTCTTCCTCGCCCCAATTTGCTGGTTGTTGAAGTCGCCATTATTTTGTCAGCAAGTTTTGGGCTATTAACTCATTCAAGCTTTAAAATAGTGGGGCCCTGGAACTCATGAGGAATTGTCAGAATGAGATTGCAGGCGGAATCTTCCTCTCCCTCCAGCAGTTGAAGTTGTGGCGGGCAGAGGCAATTCATTTGGCATGAGTCAAAAATTCAGTTTCCCGCTGGCGGAAGAACAGTTTGGAATTTTGTTCTCCCAACTTTCAAGGCTGGTTAAGGGCAGGTTGAGTTTCTGCTGAGTAATGTCGGAAACCCTATTTGCATTCATTAGCGTATCACGAATACCCAATAAAAGGCCAACTCACACTAATCACGTTCCCCCTCCAAATTAGGCTCCTTGCCAGTCACTCATTTGAATGTTCTGTTTCACGACTGTATGTAAAGTGGTGCCCAACAGGCGAACTTCACCTCATCCATGGCTTGGAGGTCAGCGGACGCTGTTTTCGTCTTCCTTTCATACCATCGCTGAGATTTATCGGGTGCCTGTAGCATGGGAGGCACGACCAGTGAGGAGGGGGGTAAGACGGAGGCAGGACTAGCTTGGGTGGGGGAAGGATCAGAGGTCAAGGGTGAAATTGAGCCAGGACTAGCTGGGGGGAAGGACCAGAGGGCAAGGGTGAAATTGAGACAGGACTAGCTGGGGAGAAGGACCAGAGGGAAAAGGTGAAATGCTGTCCGGGGAGCATGTTTAAGAGACTGTGTGGGTGTTTAAGCATGCAGTATGGACCTTCGACCCTATGAGGTAACGGCAAACCTCAGACCTCAGACTTGCTGCCGCCCAGATTCGCTAGATTTGCCCAGCTCCTCCCGGATGCATAATCAATGAGCTGAACAGTGGAAGATCGCACGTGTTCAGCCATCCCGCTGCCTAGCGGGAATCAGTTTGACTTCCCCTCCCGCCACCAGACTTAGTCTCCAGAACAGTAGATTCTGCCCCGCGTATTTCAACCCAGAATTCTGCCCAGACTTTTACAGACCCAACTGAATTGTTCACCAGTTGGAAGACGAGTGTGAATCTTTGTTTAGAAGTGAGCACTGTGGCTCCAAGCAGACCCTTATGGTGCAAAAAATAACAAGCAAATGGTTAAAAGCAATGCCACAGTAACGCTCAGTGTATTAAGGAGGGCTGAAAGGACACAGCTGTAGTCGTGTTGTATAATGTCTGTACTCCTAGCTCCTGCATGCACAGCAGGCTTCTGTTTCTGAAAATTATCCATTACAATTGTATCAATATTTTTATATTTTGTGAGACAGGATGTGGAGATGCCATCAGAAAATTAGATTTGACTCTGACATTAGGGGGTCCGGTCAACAATCCAATTCCATGTTTTTCTATTGAGACGCAAAGATTTGATATAATTTTGGTCAGAAAACATTTTAAAATTAAACAATTGAATTTCTGGCTGGTCTCATGGAGCACTTAGCTTAAAAGAATACACTCCCAAATCAAAGCTTTTCAATCATCTTAAATATTATTTTGATGTTCTGTGCCTTAAGTATAGAAACCTCTTGAATTGTATTGAACATCTGACTGACTCATAGGTGATGTATAAAGGTATTACATTTATATTTTTACAGTATTTGGATTATGAGTGGCATCTGGCTGACAGGACTTAGAATGATATACGATATAAAGTGAATCCCACAGCAGTCGTGAACAAGATTGTTTGTATTTATCAAGATGTATTAGGCTGATCTATTTTTCAAAATTATGGCCACTGCACAGAAAAGCAAGTGTCCATAATAACAGATAGATAATGGTTTTAGTCCTCAGCCCATGACTCATTGACGGCAAAGAGAATCATCTTGTTATAAGTCTCTCCTCCTGAAAGGCACGGACCAGTTAAAAGTTGCCTATTTACAATCACTTTAAGTATTTGCTCAACTAAATGCTAATTGATTATGTCCCATAAAATAGCTGCCCGTGTATATATCCATTGAATCCAAATATACTTGTTTTTCTGATTATACTTAATTCCTTCTCTGTTTCTAAGATGTTGTAAAATCTTTCCTTTGAATGCCCTGTGATCATTAACACTTTAGTTTTATTCCCCTGTGCTGCTTCTCTTATAACTAGTTAATGTGGTGGCTATCAAAACTTCTGCTGCCTGTATCGTAGCTCACATCATGACCCATTCACATCCCTCACCCCTGTGCTCACTGACCTATCTTGGATTCTGGTCTGACAACGTCTCGATTTTAAAATGGTTAGCTTCGTCTTCAAATCCATCTATCGGCTCACCCCCTCCCAATCCCTGTAACCTCCTCCAGACCTAGAACCCTCTGAAATAACTGTACTTCTGCCATTCTGGCCTCTTACATATCACCTTGCTCTCCTCCTTTAGATGCTCCTTAAAGCCAACCTCATTGACCATGCTTTTTGTCACTTGTCTCAATATCTCCTCATGTGATTCAGTGTCAATTTTTAAAAATTCTTTCATGGGATGTGGGTGCTGCTGGCTAGGCCAGGATTTATTACCCATCCTTAATTGCCCCTTGAGACGGTGGTGGTGAGCTGCCTTCTTGAACCGCTGCAGTCCATGTGGTGTAGATGCACCCACAGTGTTGTTGGAGAGGGAGTTCCAGGATTTTGACCTGGTGACAGTGAAGAAACGGCGATATATTTCCAAGTCAGGATGGTGTGTGGCTTGGAGGGGAACTTGCAGGTGGTGGTGTTCCCATGCACCTGCTGCCCTTGTCCTTCTAGGTGGTAGAGATCGTGGATTTGGAAGGTGCTGTCAAAGGAGCCTTGGTGAGTTACTGATATTGTCTGATAACTCTCCTGTGAAGTGTCTTGGGATGGTTTACTATATTAAAGGCCCTATATAAATGCAAGCTTTTCTTGATTGGCAGTACTCGTCCCAGTTCAGTGCCATATTGTGCCATCTCCATTGCACTAATAGTATCTGCCATCCTACCACTATCTGCATTAGCACCATGATTATGGAAATGAGGTAACTTTCTCACTTCCACACCACATATCAGTGACATTAATCGCAGTTCAGAAGCAGCAGGATCAAATCTAACTCTAGCTGAGCCCGTTTCTGTTGCTTGTTGGTTTTTGGGTTCACAGACAGAGAAGAAACCAAGTCATATTCTTGCAAAAGATCGCCAGCTAATGGACAGATTTGTCCAACATCCACTCTTCCCAATAGTATAAATTTAACTAATGACATGTGACTTGAGCAAGGAGCTAAAAGAGGCATAAGATGCCAAACATCAACAAGTGAAGCTCTTTCGGTGAAGATGATGGTAGTGCAACTCTTTGATGCTGCTAATATTACAGAGTATAGGGATTGATCAAAATGGTGGGGCAAGACTAGATGGATCATAAGGACAAAGCACCAACACAACTGCCTATGATTCTAACATTTCAGACACCAGCCGGTACAATTGTGGACATTGGTCTGGAAGTGATGGCCAACTATATTTCCCGAATATCACAAATCTCAGCAATATCTTTTTCCATCATTCCTTCGGCAACGAATGGAAGAAATTTGACTTTAATGATTTCTCTAATATTCTAGATATCATCAACTATATTCAGGTAACCTTCAAAACACTTGCTTCGAATAAATGTATCCAATAATAATAATAGTTTTCACTTAGTAAATTCACAGACAGAGGCCAGGATTCACTGCAAAGACCCATGTGTTAATTGTCTTTATTACATGCCCATTGTTTGAGAATGGAAAGCTTAGTAAGTATCCTTCCTGTGTTAGCTCTCTGTTATGACCCCTGATTCCAGAGTCAAATACCATTATCTCTCATTCTTAAATGACAGCAGCTATGGCCTAGGCCTCTACCGATGAATCCAGTGCCACTGTCAATCCCCAAATCGGAGTATTGTGGAAATTTATTGAAATAATCCCATGATTAAATCCTGTGTGATGATATCCAGAGACTGATAACTTTAAAAAAAACACTGAACTTTCAATTGCTGGCTGAATGGATGACATAAGATTTCACAGTTTAAGACTTTTGCTGTAACAGACTAAAAGCATGATCATCATAATTCATTTCACTTTAATAAATAATTAAAGTGCATGATATTTGTGACATATAGTAGTAACGATATAGTGAAAAACATCTTTGCACAGATTGATTGGATAGTTGCAGATGTTGTAGGAGCCAATTTTCCTTTAGTTCGTTCATTGCCTCATAACTGATCTGTTAGCCAGCTTTAGATTATAAGCTCAAGCACTGGAGTTGGGCTTGAACTCATAACTTTCTGAGGGTTGCTGTTAACTAAGCTCAGCTCACTCCTGAAGGACTGCTCTTGAAAAGGAAAACCATTTTATGAATCTATTTCCCACTGTACCTCTGGGAAACAGGATTCTTCAATCCCTTTGTCTGTGCACATCTGGGAATCAGCACTTTCAGTAAAGGGTAGTGCCTTCTATTTGCAGGTTGAAAGGTTTGGGAAAGGCACAATGGGAAGAATGATGGCATTCCCTAGCTACTGACTCGATCTCTTTCCTTAGCAACAGTCTAGGATCTAAGCCATCTGTTCACAATCTTGGTGTCACATTTGATCCCAAGATGAGCTTCCATCTTGGATATTCGTACCATCAATAAGACTGCCTATTTCCGCCTGCGTAGCATTGTCTGACATCGCTTAAGGGCCATTTCAAGGCGTCCTGGTCAATATTTATCCTTCAACCAACTTCACTGAAACAGATTATCTGGTCATTTATCTTGCTGCTGTTTTTGGGATCTTGCCATGCATAAATTGGCTGCCACATTTCCCATATTACACTATAAAAGTATATATATTTCTTTATTTGTTCGTGGGATGTGGGCTTCTCTAGACCAGCATTTATTGCCCATCCCTAATTGCCCTTGAGAAGGTGGTGGTGAGCTGCCTTCTTGAACCGCTGCAGCCCATGTGGTGTAGGTACACCCACAGTGCTCTTAGGACACAGGAACTACAGCGGTTCAAGAAAGCAGCTCAGCACCACCTTCTCAAGGGCAATTAGGGATGGGCAATAAATGCTGGCCCAGCCAGCGATGCCCACATTCCATGAATGAATAAAAAATATATACTTTTCAAGTGCAATGTGGGAAATGTGGCAGCCAATTTATACAAGGCAAAGTCCCAAAAACAGCAGTAAGATAAATGACCAGATTGTAAAGTATTTTGGGACATCCTGAGGTTGTGAAAGGTGCAATATAAATGCCAGATAGCACCATCACCTGGAATAAAAGCAAAATACTGCGGATGCTGGAAATCCGAAACAAAAACAAAAATAGCTGGAAAAACTCAGCAGGTCTGACAGCATCTGTGGAGAGGAACACAGTCAACATTTCGAGTCCATATGACTCTTCATCAGAACTGAAGAGAAATAGAAATTAAGTGAAATATAAACTGTTTAGGTGGGGTGGGGGGATGTGGGACAGGTAGAGCTGGATAGAGGGCCAGTGATAGGTGGAGGCAAAGGAGAGATTGCCAAAGATGTCATAGACAAAAGGGCAGAGGGGTGTTGACGGTGGTGATGTTAGCTAAAGGATGTGCTAATGGTGACATTAAGGGTAAAAAGCACCATCACCATCACCTGGAAGTTCACCTTCAAGTCACTCACCATCCTGACTTGGAAATATATCACCATTCCTTCACTGTCTCTGGGTCAAAATCCTGGAACTCCCTCCCTAACAGCACTGTGGGTGTACCTACACACCATGGACTGCAGTGGTTCAAGAAGGCAGCTTCTCAAGGGCAATTAGGAATGGGCAATAAATGCAGGCCTAGACAATGCCACAACCCATGAATGAATAAAAGAAAGCCTTTCTTTCTTTTACAGTTTGCCTGATTGTCGCTTTGTAACTCATGTGTTGCAGCAATGGGCCTCCCAGCATTGCCAAGTATCAGGAACATCCCAAAAAGTGGTTTAATTTTATATCCAGAGCTGTCATTTGCTTTTTACCGGAATGATACCTACTAAAGAACGAATGTTTTGTAAGTGGAATTACATTACTTATGGACATGCCTTTACAAGCAGTGAGATGCAGACACTATGCATGGGAAAATAGGATATGGCACATGCCAGTCAATGCTGCACAATGCAATCTGCATCAAAATGCTGCACACAAATCAAAATGCTTCTGTTTGGAGTAGTATTTGGCACTTTGTGTTAAAGGCACTAATACAGTCTGAGGCTTCAGATACAATTGTATTCAACCTGAGCTGCCCTTGTGGATCACGGCATCGTTTAAATACCTCGATTGTGTTACTGTCTGCTGATTCCCTCCCAATTATCTAATCGCTTTCACATAGAACCTGCAAAAAACGGAACTGCATCTTACATGTCCGATGTGTAGTGGAAGTCACACCAGAGTTGGAGAGGGTACGTAGGCACCATTAGGCCTAGTGGGTGAAAAATTGACCATTAAGCTTCAGGTTCACTTTAAAACGAAGCCCAGTTTAAATATTTTAATCAACTTTGATCCAACCCCTTCCCAACTGCACGATTTACATCCCTCAGCATTTTGCAAGTTATTCTGCAATGACAACTATGCGCCATTTGGTTCCTTGCAGTGCTACCATCTCTTTGATAAGTGGATGAATTAAGATGCCCTAAACCAATAAAAGTGTAGCTTTGTTTAAATATATATAAGTTTTAAAAACCTGCTGATGAGCAGCAGAAAGCTGAATGGGGATTTTACTAAATGCTTCCCACTTACTCACAGCACTGGAATAATGGATGAAGATTAGCATATGACATGACAGATTACATTAAGTCAAGTCATTCCAGTACTTTATGATGGCAGAATAACATGAGCTTCTTACCACTGGCACACTGTGACATGCAAATCACAGTCCCTGTTATTTAAAATTACCAGCTGACATGGCAGCCTGATGTGATTATTTGTCATCTTACAGGCTTTATAGTCATCAAATAGGATATTCTTATGAAAGGTTAGTAAGAGCTATCTGTGTGCTCTTGCATGGCTCTGCAAAGGTTTAGGAAATCTTTAGAAAGCTCTCTTGAGTCAAGGACAAAGGTGTTTTAAAATCCCAAAGAGCACTGGCTTCTTGGCTTTATACAGATGGGTGGGGTTGGGGGGGTGGGAGGGGGGAGTTGAGAATTTTTGTGGTTACTATGCATTGTTAATATGTTCATGGAGATTCTTCTCCGTTCATCAGCACCAACTCACTCGACCCCTCCGCCGTCTCTGTTGTCAGCCTGCTTGTCCAGCACCTAGTCCTGGATCAGCTGAAATTTTCTTCCATTAAACATCGGGAAGTCTGAAGCCATCAGCTTCTGCCTCTATCACAAGCTCTGTACGTACCACCCCGGCCAACTCTCAAGTTGAAGTCGACTGTTCACAGCCTCAGCATCCTTTGATTCCAAGCTGAATTTCTGATCCCATATTATTTTCCATCACAAAAATCAACTCCCACCTCTGTAACCTCATCCATCTTCACTGTTGCCCCAGCCCATCTGCAGGTTCAACCCTCACCCCTGCCATTGTCACCTCTAGACTTAATTATTCCAATGCTCCCCTGGTCATCTTCATATCCTCCATACAATCTGGCCCATCCAAAATTCTGCTGCTTACATCCTAATCCACACTAAACCCCACTCACCCATCATCCTTGTGTTCACTGGCCTATGTTGACTCCCAATCTCCCATGCCTCCAATTAAAAATTCTCTATGTTCAAGTTCTCTCTATGGCCCTTCTCTCTGTCATCTCCACCCACAACCTGTGTTTCTCCAATTCTAGCCTCTTGTGCATCCCCAACTTCTATTGGTCCATCATTGATGGCTACACCTTTAGTTATCTCGGCCCTGAACTCAGGAACTCCCTCCCTAAACCTCTCTGCCTCCATACCTCATTCTCCTCCTGAAAATCTGCCTTTGACTGAACATTTGATCACCCCATCTAATATCTAATATGCCTTTGTTTGATTAAGCTCATGTGAAGCATATATATAGAAACTGGTTCAGCCTCAACTGGAGTATTGCAATCAGTACCACACTTTAGGAAGGACATAAAGACATTAAAGAGGGTGCAGAAAAGATTCATAACAATGGTTCCAGGGATGAAGAACTTCAGTTATGTAGATAGATTGGAGGAGCTGGAGATGTTTTTCTTGGAGAAGAGAAGGTTGAGAGGAGATTTGATAGAGGTGTTTAACCTCGCGAGGTGTCTGGGCAGAGTAGATGGGAGAAAATGCTCCCATTGGTGGAAAGATAGAGAAGAAGGCAACACAGATTTAAAGTTATTGTCAAAAGAAGCAATGGCGCCATGGGGAGAAACTCTGACATGCACTGCCTGAGAGCGTGGTGGAGGTAGGTTCAATCGAGGATTTCAAGAGGGAATTGGATTATTATCTGAAAAGGAAGCATGTGCAGGGTTACAGGGAGACGGCAGGGAATGACACTAGGTGAATTGCTCCATCGGAAAGCTGGTGCAGACATGACGGGCTGAATGGCCTCCTTCTGTAACAATTTTGTGATCCTGTGATATATGCAAGTTGTTGTTGTACTTGCTGATTTAGGCCTGAATCTGTTTCCTGGGTGTAAGTGGAACCACTATTTCGTGCTGATGGTTTATGTTCGTGTGTTGCTAACTACATTAATTCAACAGATTATCATTGCATCAATCTGTTCGGAAGCTTTTCGTTGTGTATTCGGGGTCTAGATGGGGTTCTTTGGAGCTTGTTTATTCTCCCAAAGTAAGCTGCTTGACACTGTAGTTTGTTAAAACCATTATTACCCTTTATTTACAGCTACTAGGTACATATTGGAACCTCTGCACGAGGTTGGAACTTCTGCCACCTCCAGATCTCTGTTACTCAATCATGTGATGTTTCACCATCATTACATCAGCATCATATGCTTCTGGTGCTAACCCTTTAACCCACAAGAAGCAATATTAGTAGCACAAGTAAATCATAGGCCATGAAAACAATATTTTGGAAAAGCCGAGATGGACTTCCTCAGAGCCTCAGTTCAAAACTTCTGTTGCGAGGCAGAAGCTTAGAAAACAGGTCTCATTTTCCAAAAATGGATGGCTCAGGGAAGTTAGAATGGGGGGCAAATGGAGGGGAATGGCATAATTAAAAAAAATCTCATCTCATCTCAAGGGAGACATTCATACCCGATCTATCTTGGAGGCAGTAACTGTTGGCACTTTGCAGTTATCCCTGTAGTGTGTATCAGGAGGCTCTTTCTGCTCATGAGCATTCAGGTACTGTTGGATGAAGTGAAGTCAGCATTGGATCAAATAGACCAATTTCAGCAAGTCAGATTCAGGAAAATGATATCGGTGGTTAGACTGTATTCCAGCCACATGAAAAAACATTACAATTTTACAGCGCCTTTCCCAACCTCAGGATGGCTCAAAGCTCTATACTGTCAATGAGATACTTCTGAACAGTAGCCACTATTGCACACAGCAAGATCCCACAAACAGCAATGAGACAATGACCAGATAATCTGTTTTAGTAATGTTGATTGAGGGATAAGCAGAAGCCAGGATGCCAGGAAAAATATCCCTGTCCTTCTTTAAAATAGTGCCACTTTATGTCCATATAGGAAACTTTTATGTCCACTTGAGAGGGCAGACAGGACCTCGGTTTAATGTCTCATGCCAAAGGCGGCACCTGCAACCATACAGCACTCCCTCAGTACAGCATTGGAGTATGTGCCGAAACAATGTTGATTCCGAGCACATTCCTAATGTTGGTAAATGTGAATTCCTGATGAGGATAAGATAGTCTTCTACAATTCACACTCAGTCTCAAGGCTCCTGCATAAACAAGGTCCATTCAGAGATGAACGGAAGGACAATTGCCGCCTCACAAAAGTACACCGATGAGGGTCAGAACATCTTCGGAAGAGAGGAGACAAGATAAATAAGAAAGACTCAAAGGGATTATTGTGTCAAAGTGACCTGTTAGCTGAATGTAGCAATTCGACCACTAACAACTGGCAAACTAAGCCAAATATAAAAAGTAAACCTATTACAATCACAAAGAGTCAAGAATTATGCTTTTATCGTCTGCCAGGCTTTTCACTTGTGATCTGCTTTGGCACCATGAAGTGCAGCTGCACAATGTGATTCAGCTGCAGCACTGTGGCGATGTGTGGTGAAGGACAGATATTAAAAAGCTCACAACCACACCTGGTCCAATGAAATGGGCATTTGTGCAGAACAGCAGGCCAGGGTAAATTAAAGGTACACTACCTTAAAATAGAGACAATTTAAATGGGTTAAAGATTATGTGCTATAATTTAAAAAGTTTACCATTAGCAACGTAGGCATTTTCAAATTTACTACAAATATGTAAATGTTGTCATATTAACTACCAGTGTCTCACATAATAAATTTTCCCTAAATATGAAAACAGCCTTCACATTCAAAAAATTATTTATGCTAATATTCCCTAATTTGCACCATGTATGTTGATCCAACCACACTCAAGAGGCTCAACACCATCCAGGCCAAAGCAGCCCACTTGATTTACGCCCCTATCCACCATCTTAAGCATTCACTCCCACCATCACTGACGCACTGTGGCTGCAGTGTGTACATGATGCACTGCAGCAACTTGCTAAGGCTTCTTCAACAGCAACTCCCAAACATACTAACTCTACCACCTAGAAGGATAAGAGCAGCAAGCACAGAACACCACCACCTGCAAGTTCCTCGCCAAGTCACACACCATCCCGACTTGGAACTATGGCCCAAATCTTCCAGCCTCAGGATCGTCGGAGACCAGACGTATGACCCAAGATGCGCGTCAGGACCCCGCGGAGGTCTCAACACGCCAATATCTGTAGGAATTACCCAGGAAGTTTGAACTTCCAATGGGCAATTCCCCTGCTCCCTGGGACTCTCTGAAAAAGTTCCTGACTCTGAGTTAGAGTTGAAGACTTTAGACAGTTCCAACTTGCTTACCTGGATGGTTACACAGGAAATGTTAGACAAAAAAATCCTAGTCTAACTCATGTGTGACTATACAACTGACAACCCCAGCCCCCCAAATCACTCATACTGAGTACTCCCCCCTCAATCCCTGATTATGCCCCCCCCGACACCCACACTCCCCCTGACCCACCCACCCATTCACTCAACCTACCCGCCTCATCCACCTCACCCATCTACCACACTACCTAGCTGCCACCCTACTCACCTACCACTCTACCCACCTGCCACCCTACCTACCTACCCACTTAAATAGCTACACACTCACCTATTCACTAACCTGGCTAGCTCAGTTGGTAGAGCATGAGACTCTTAATTTCAGGGTCATGGGCTCGAGCTGAGCACCGCATGTTCCTATGCGACAGGAGGACACCTCGGTGGGCTCATGCAGCGAGGCAATATGGGTAGAGCTCTGGAATAGGAAGGGTGCAGTCACAATGTTGGGAGTTTACTATAGGCCTCCTAATTGCCGGCGGGAGATTGAGGAACAGTTATGTAGGCATATTTTGGAAAGATGTAAAAGCAATAGGGCTGTTGTGGTGGGTGATTTTAACTTTCCCTATATTGACTGGGAATCACTTAGTGCTAGAGGTTTGGATGGTACAGAATTTGTAAGGTGCATCCAGGAGGGCTTCCTGAGACAATATGTAGATAGTCCAACTAGGGAAGGGGCAATACTGGACCTGGTATTAGGGAATGAACCCGGCCAGGTGGTCGAAATTTCAAATAGGGGAGCATTTCGGGAAAAGTGACCATAATTCGGTCAGTTTCAAGGTACTGGTGGATAAGGATAACAGGAGTCCTTAGGTTAAGGTGCTTAATTGGGGGAATGCTAATTATAACAATATTAGACAGGAACTGAGGAATCTAGACCGGAGGCGGATGTTTGAGGGCAAATCAACAACTGACATGTGGGGGGCTTTCAAACGTTAGTTGATAAGAATTCAGGACCGGCATGTTCCTGCTAGGATGAAGGATAAGAATGGCAAGTTTCAGGAACCTTGGACACCGAAGGATATTGTAAGATTAGTCAAAATGAAAAGGGAAGCATTCGTAAGGGCTAGAAGGCTGGGAACAGATGAAGCCCATGGAGAATATAAAGAAAGTAGAAAGAAACTTAAGCAAGGAGTCAGGAGGGCTAAAAAGGGTCATGAAAAGTCACTGGCAACCAGGATTAAGGAAAATCCCAAGGCCTTTTATACATATGTAAAAAGCAAGAGGGTAGCCAGGGAAAGGGTAGGCCCACTCAGGGACAGAGGTGGGAATGGGATGGCCGGAAGAAATGGGAGAGATACTAAATGAATACTTCTCATCTGTATTCACCAAAGAGAAGGACTTAGTGGTCATTTTGTCTAGGGAAGAGTGTGTAGATAGCCTGGATCATGTTGAGATCAAAAAAGAGGTGTTAGGCGTCTTGAAGAATATTAAGGTGGATAAGTCCCCAGGGCCAGATGGGATCTACCCCAGAGTACTGAGGGAGGCAACGGAGGAGATTGCTGGGGCCTTAACAGAAATCTTTGTATCCTCACTGGCTATGGGTGAGGTCCCAGAGGACTGGAGAATGGCCAATGTTGTTCCATTGTTTAAGAAGGGTAGCAGGGATAATCCAGGAAATTACAGGCCTGTGAGCCTTACATCAGTGGTAGGGAAATTATTGGAGAAAATTCTTCATGACAGGATTAACTACCATTTGGAAGCAAATGGGCATATTAGTGAGAGGCAGCATGGTTTTGCGAAGGGGAGATCGTGTCTCACTAACTTGATCGAGTTTTTCGAGGAAGTGACAAAGATGATCGACGATGGAAGGGCAGTGGATGTTATATACATGGATTTCAGTAAGGCCTTTGACAAGGTCCCTCATGGCAGACTGGTACAGAAGGTAAAGTCGCATGGGATCAGAGATAAGCTGGCAAGATGGATACAGAATTGGCTTGGTCATAGAAGACAGAGGGTAGCAGTGGAAGGGTGCTTTTCTGAATGGAGAGCTGTGACTAGTGGAGTTCCGCAGGGATCAGTGCTGGGACCTTTGCTGTTTGTAGTATACATAAATGATTTGGAGGAAAATGTAACTGGGCTAATTAGTAAGTTTGCAGACGACACTAAGGTTGGAGGAGTTGCAGATAGTGAAGAGGATTGTCAAAGGATGCAACGGGATATAGATCGGTTGGAGACTTGGGCGGAGAAATGGCAGATGGAGTTTAATCCGGACAAATGCGAGGTAATGCATTTTGGAAGGTCTAATACAGGCAGGAATTATACAGTAAATGGCAGAACCCTTAAGTGCATTGACGGGCAGAGGGATCTGGGTGTACAGGTCACTGAAAGTGGCAACGCAGGTGGATAAGGTAGTCAGGAAGGCATATGGCATGCTTGCCTTCATTGGCAGGGGTATTGAGTATAAAAGCTGGGAAGTCATGCTGCAGCTGTATAGAACCTTGGTTAGGCCACACTTGGAATATTGCGTGCAATTCTGGTCGCCACATTACCAGAAGGATATGGAGGTGTTGGAGAGGGTGCAGAGGAGGTTTACCAGGATGCTGCCTGATCTGGAGGTTATTAGCTATGAGGAGAAGTTGGAGAAACTCGGATTGTTCTCACTAGAACGACGGAGATTGAGGGGCGACTTGATAGAAGTTTACAAAATTATGAGTGGCATGGACAGAGTAGATAGTCAGAAGCTTTTTCCCAGGGTGGAAGAGTCAATTACTAGGGGACATAGATTTAAGGTGAGAGGAGAAAACTATAGAGGAGATGTGCGGGGCAAGTTTTTTACACAGAGGGTAGTGAGTGTCTGGAATTTGCTGCCAGAGGAGGTGGTGGAAGCAGGTACGATAGTGGTGTTTAAGAGGCAGCTTGACAAATACATGAATAGGATGGGAATAGAGAGATACGGACCCCGGAATGGCAAAATGTTTTAGTTGACGGGCAATATGATCGGCGCAGGCTTGGAGGGCCGAAGGACCTGTTCCTGTGCTGTACTTTTCTTTGTTCTTTGTTCTAACCCGTTCACTCACACATTTACCCATTCACTGATAACAGGAACACACTAAGAAGCTTGGGAACCTTTAAAAACTTACCAGAATATGGCAGCTAGTGCCATAAAAAGGGGTGTGGTTTCTGCCCAGATTCGCTTTGCTGCTCTGTCCATGGATTCCTGTGCTGAGGGAGTACTGCAGGATCCTCCATCGGAAGTTTGGACAGAAGAATCATATGCAGGTAAGTGGGTAGTTTTCTGTCTGACCAGCGCCGGACACGGGTTCATATTTGGACCTATTTCGCCATTCCTTCACTGTTGCTGGGTCAAAATCCTGGAGTTCCCCATAAGGAAACACTGTGGGTGTACTTACAACACATGGACAGTTGTGGTGCAAGAAGACAGTTCATCACCACCTTCTTGAGGGTAATTAGGAATGGGTAATAAATACTGGCTTTGCCAGTGATGTCCACGTCTCATGAACAAATGAAAAAAATGCTTGGAGATACATTCAGGCAGTGAAAGGTTTGTTAAATAGTGTATTTCTTCTGATACAAAATCTGAACTGGTTAATTGCTACAAGAAAGAAAGGACTTGCATTTTAAAACAGTTTATTTTATTTCCCAGAAGCATCCAAAAATACTTTGCATAAAATTAATTACTTTGTATCTTTTACAATTACCATTTTGTACACGGCAACACCTCACTAACATCAATGAGATGAATGTCAATCGGCATTTGGACGTATTGGTTGAGGGAGGAATGTGGCCCAGGACATTGGGAGGACTCTACTTCCCTTCAAATCATGCCAAAGAATTTTTATCATCCACCCAATTCACTGGAACAGACAAAATCTCAGTCTAACATCTTAGTCAAAAATCGGTACCCTTGACTAAGGTCTCAGTCTTGATCAGGCCCTTAAGTTCTGGATTTGTTGCTTTAAGCCCTCAACTGTCAACCCGAGGGACAAGGGGAGAGTCAAGCTGACACATATAAAAATCTTTTAGTCATCCGGGAAAGGACATTTTGGTACTTGGGAAAATTATGGACTAATAAATGAAAGTGTGTGACCAACTTGAAAGAGTTCCTTCAAGACGTAACGGGGATGGTTGATGAGGTTAGTGTGGTTGATGTTGTGTATATAGACTTTCAAAAGGCATTTGACAAAGCACTACATAATGGACGTGTAAGCAAAACTAAAGCTCACGGGTTAAAGGGACAGCAGAAACATGGTTACAAAATTGACAAAGGATCAAAAAGCAGAGAGAAGTGGTGAACAGCTGTTTTTCAGATTGGAGATAAGTATACAGTGGTGTTGCCCAGCGGTTGGTATTTGGACCACGGCTCCTTTTGTTATGTTAATGACCTGGACTCTCAAGAAGCTCAACACCATTCAGGACAAAGCAGCCCGCTTGATCGGCACCCCATCCACCAACCTAAACATTCACTCCCTCCTCCACTGACACACAGTGGCAGCAGTGTGAACTATATACAGGCAGGACCAGGGAGAGAAATCATGGGCCTTGTTGCTTCTCCTGTTTCCAGTTCCCTTATTCCTCCCCCACCACTACTTTAACCCTCCCCCAGAACCATGCATGATACTTATGCGCTGCCCGGGAGGGCGGTGGAGGCGGGTTGCCTCACATCCTTTAAAAAGTACCTGGATGAGCACTTGGCACATCATAACATTCAAGGCTATGGGCCAAGTGCTAGCAAATGGGATTAGGTAGGTCGGTCAGGTGTTTCTCACGTGTCGGTGCAGACTCGATGGGCCGAAGGGCCTCTTCTGCACTGTGTGATTCTGTGATTCTGAGATTTTTTTCCCCTTTCAAGATTCGCCAATCAATTCACTAAACAATCACAGAAAGCTCCTAGTGAAATGATAACACCCATTGTTGGCATCTGGTTACAAATATCATCCAATATGTATGCAGCATGGGTCATTAATATTAAGGGCAGCAACAATAAAATGCAGTGTCAGTTTGTGCACACCCTATATGTGATCCTACTGTGACTATTAAACAAACCAGTTAGTACAAATTTTACTTTAACAGCATCGTGCAATATTGTTAATTTGACAAGAAAATATCCCATTAGTTATTTAGAACACTGTGCAGGCAATAACACTGATTTCAGTGATTGCTCAGCCCTCATTAACAAGTTCTGCACATTGCACCATATGAACACGGTGACAGTAAATTCATATTTGAGGAAAGATTCAATACTTGCAACCCAGATAAACTGTAAAAGATCTTTCCCATTTTGTAGAAGTAGAAAAAGACTTTCTTCTACCTGGCTGCTGATGTTATTCAATATAATTATTTCATACAAGGGGTGTAATTGGATTCTATTTTATTAGTAATCTCACAGGGTAGAAAGGTCAAATGACTCCTGAGCAACAAAGTGGAATGATTGAACAACATAGGTCTTTCACTGTCAGTGAAAAGCGTTGGAGTCCTCAGGTGTCTCTGTGCATCACAACTTTTAAGAGACCAGAGGACAAAGACTGGTTCACAATTCCATCTGTGTTTTTTTGATCAGCAAGTATGAAGACTCTGCTGCTTCTTACTACAATATATTTTCAATATCTACTATGCAACACAACTTTATCATGACATTTCAACGCCTCAAAAAAAAACTTGTGAAAAAGAACCAAGATAGAGTGGAATAATAGGTAAGTAAACAAAATTAATTACAATTAACTGATATTAGGAAAGCGGCTAAAACGAAGTAACTACATTTATAAAACAATTCAACTCTGTAGCAAACCTCCCCCCCTCCCCCACCAAAGCCCCCCTCCCACCACCCATTCTCCCTCCAACGCCCCCTGACCTACCTCCAACCCCCTCTCCAATCTGCCCCCAACCCCCACTCCAACCTCCCCTCAATCTGCACTCCAACCTCACCACAACTTCCCCTAACCCCCCTCTAACCCTCCCTCCAGCCACCTACCTCCACCCCCTCCAACCTTCCCTCCAACCTCTCCCCAAACCCCTTCCCCACTATCCCTCAACACTCCCTTCCCCGCACCCCCTCCAAGCCCCCTCCCCACCACCTTTTAACCTCCCTGCCCCCACTCCTCTCCAACACCCACACTCCCCAGCACAGCAACTCGGTGAAATTGACACTGACACTGAGAGACCAGATTTAAAAAGTTCAGAACTCTTCGGTTCCGATTTTTTAAAACCAGTCTGCAGCTCTGGCTCCTCAGTCTGGATGACAAGAAACTCCATTTGAAACATGGAACCTGGGCGGCTCCCTTCCGCTCCAGCCCCAGGCACCGGTGACACCTGTCTACACCCCCCTCTCCCGGGTCCAGTATACAAGATGCATTGCAGCAATTCACCAAGACTCCTTCAACAGTACCTTCCAAGCTCATGACCTCCACCACCAAGAAGGGCAAGGGCAGCAGACGCACGGGAGCACCACCAACTGCAAGTTCCCCTCCAAGCCACACACCATCCTGACTTGAAACTATATTGCCGTTCTTTCACTGTCGCTGGGTGAAAATCTTGGAACCCTTTCCTAACAGCACTGTGGATGTACCTACACCACATGGACTGCAGCGGTTCAAGAAGGTGACTCACCACCACCATCTCAAAGTCAGTTAGGGGTGGACAACAAGTGTTGGCCTTGCCAGCGACACCCACATCCCATGAAATAATACAGGACAACTTGGTCATACAGTTCATAATTTCTAAGTTTGCAGATGACATGAAACTCTGAAATGTTGTCACCGATGATGGGGATGGTAACAAACAGGAGAACATGGTAAACTGGTGAATTGGGCAGTTACGTGGGTGATGAAATTTAATGCAGAAAAGTGTGAAGTGATAAATTTAGGTAGGGAGAAAGAGAGAGGCTAAATAAATTAAATGGAACAATTTTAAAGAGGGTGCCAGGAACAGAGTGACCTGGCGGCCGTATGTCCCCAGATCTTTAAAGCGGGCAGGTGAAGTTGAGAAGGCTGTTGGAAAGGCACATGGAATCTTTGGCTTTATTAATGGAGGCCTAAGACTACAAAAGCCAAGAAATTATACTGAACCTTTATACCTCAGCTGTAGTACTGTGCTCAATTATTGGCACCACACTTTAGGAAGAATGTCAAAGCTTTGAAGAGGATACAGAAAAGATTGACTAGAATGGTACCAGGGATGAGGGACTTCAGTTATGTGGAGAGATGAGAGAAGCTGGGTCTTGTTCTCCGAAAGCAGGGAAGGATAAGAGGAGATTTGATAATGTTGTTCAAATTTAGGAAGGACTTTGGAAGAGTAAATAAGGAGGAACTGTTTCCAATGGCCAAAGGGTTGGTGGAAGCAGGTAGTGTAGCAACATTCAAAAGGGAATTGGATAAATACTGCAAGGGGCCACACTTACAAGGCTATGGGAATAAAGCAGGGGTGTGGACTAACCAGATTGCTCTTTCAAAACTAGCATTGTTGGGATGGGCTGAATAGCCTCCTTTTGTGCGCCATTATTCTCTTATTCTATGACCTGAATGATAGGTAAAGATCTTGGATAGGGAATGCAGTTTATACATGGAGAATAAACAAAGGGGGTTAATATTATCTGTCATAATTTCTGGCCACCAAGCCAGCACTGTGAGTTAATGAACCATGTCACAATGGTTTATTGGTTAAATCAATCAAATATTAGATTCCAGTTACACCACACACTACTGAAGCTGTATGATTTAAAATGTTTTGCATTCCATATGTACTTCAATGTTTTTTTGGGCTGGATTAAAGGAAGGTTTTGTCACAATGATCAACCAAAATAATGGAATAATATCATCGCTGTATCTGTTACGCAGCTGCCTGTGACTGAGAACAACATCTCCTGGCAGTTTACCAGTTGCTACAAGAAGTGAATGTTGAGGACCACATATATTGGAGTCTAGTAATTATGATGTTCTGTGATTATCTTGGAGCACTCTGAGTAATGGGCAATTAATATTATCAGAAACACAGATGTCTATGTGCTTTGTAATACTAACAGCAGGCACAAGCAGACTTTGCGATGTGGCCCCTCCTTCCAACGTAACACTCTCAAATGGTCCCAAAAGAATAGAGTTTCTCAATATTATTCACCCTCACTGTTTGCCATCACCAGTGTTAATTAGCATTTTTGCATTACCCGCTCCCTCATTGTAGCATTACTGAGCTTTATTAATGTGCAGGCTATGTCACAACATCTTGCAATTGCATGGAACTGTCTGTTGAAATGCCTCCAGTTGCTGTAGCACATGGCTCGGGTCCAACAGTGGTTATGTAGAATTTACTTCAGCAAGCCATCATGAATGGAACATGCAAAACTAGGTAGGTATAATAAAGTCTGACTGCTCTGAGAATTAAAATTGGGTGTTGCTCTAAGCTGGTAGACATATGAAAATAGCAAATAAGAATGTCTGGGCTGATGTGGCAATGGGCCAAGAAATCCACAGAGATCATCTTGTTCCACTATACGTGGGGAGATACATTTCCCTCCTTTGGCAGTGGTGCAACACATTGCGATGCTATTACAATGTATTAATGAATGCCAATTTTGCGGGGAAAAAATGTTGATTAGATGCAGAGTTAAGTATGGCTTAAATAAATTGTTTTAAAAGCCATAAGTATTGAAGCATCAAGCCTCACTTGTTACCTGCCAGTACTGAAGGTGACATTGGATCAGGCGAAGGTTCGGTCGAATAGGGGATGTCGAGTTTTTGTACAAGGTTACTTGGCAATCTCTGCCCCATCTGACGTGACAGGCTCAACAATCGGAAACCAAATGAGAGTCTTGAGCTCTCCACTGGTGAAAAGTAGTTCCAGCTCACAGGCTAATGAGGATCATAAAACAACTGGTCATAAACCACTGCTGGAAGGATCCATGTATGCGTTATGAAGGTGCAAAGTCCTGACATTTTTCCAGAAAAAACATTACATTGATTCAGATTTTGGCAGTGAATGTTTGTAAATCTTCCTGAATTACAAAGGCAGGGTAATATATTCTTGTTTGATTTAGCACATATTTCTAAGGTATACCACAATAGTAGCAATTTGTAATTTTGGACTCAAGGCTTCTACCATTAGCTACATTTATGTCGACACACACAGACCTTTAGAATTTATATAAAGCCTAACAACTCTTTGATGTTTTTCATTGACATGTTTGTTCTCAGCAGGAAAATCTTCACTACCAAAATGCAGGTTGGCACTGACTGTGCATGACCTGATCTCAGAGGTTCTAAGGATCTACAAATTATCGCACAAAGGAATCCTTTATCAATACCTCTTCCCAACTACGCACCTTCCCTTTCCCAGGTCTAATTCATGACTAGTGTCAATGAAAATCCATAATTAGCTGGGAGGAGGTCTGTTTGGTCAGTCTTCCCCCACCCCTTCCCCTCACACATGGGCACCCCCTCCACCACCTCCTTGTACCCCATCTAGTGGTCGAAATGAGAACTGGTATCACTCACACAAAAGAGGCTCAATTCGGTTTGATTGTGCTGGCATTCAGACGCAAGGCTTTCGGTTGGGAATCCAATGTTCGGCTTGGCAATCTCGAAAACAAGAGCTCTGCAGAAAACGTGTGAAGCGGAACTGAATGGGAACACACTGACTCCTTGCAGTAGGAGAGACAGGCAATCTGTACAGACTCAGGACTTCAACATCTCTTCTAACATTGACACAAAGTTCTATAGAGCTGCAGTCTTTCATTTAGTTAACTGGCAGTTCAAAGGTTTCTTTAGCCATTTTAATATTAAGAAAAAATTCTATGACCATTTACCCTGGATAAATTATGGCTAAGTGAGTGCCATAGAACCCATTAGATTCTTGCTTTTAAGGTGGATCAGGTCCAAACAGACAATAAAAGGCTTTTATTCGGATCATCTTAGATTACAGAAACTGAGTCAGAGTTGAAGTGATGACAAGGTCAAAAATATATAAGAGAAAAATTAGAAGTTACATACCACAGTGAGCACTTAAAAAGCTAACCTGGCACATCAAACATCATAAAGCACATTCCGAGTGTATTAACTTTAGCACTCAAAAAAGACAAAAGCATGAATAATTCCTTGTGTTGGATGAGAAACAATTCAGGCTTAAGGTGTTTAGTTAGCTTGCCTTTTACATTACTTTTCCACTTGATCTAAATAAAAACAAACAGTTGCTTTGAGTAATCACTGGTTAGGGAGAGTCATTTGACAAAATGTTCATGAATCATTTTTACAGAGCCTTCAAACTTAACGTCTTGCAGCGGGTTTCAAAATCCATTTCCGGCTGATATAGCAAACATTTAATCGTACTGAAAGATCCTTTGGAAGTCAAGAGCGGGGCTATTTTTAATTCACTTTTTTTTTTAAGGCTGCAACATTGCTTTGTGCGATGTTTTGCTGCTAATTCTGCTGTTTGTATCGAGCCCTGGATTCACCCTGCTTCTGCACTGTCACTGCGTGTGCCTGCAATGCTGTCAGCACACAGTGGGTGAGTGGTTAAATTGATCCGTGCTGGGGTAACTTATGCCATGGTGTGAGTCTAGATCCAAGTTCAAGGTGCTTATTAACTTGATCAGGTGGCTATAATAAGTTCATGTTTTTTTGTGGGTGTCGATGAGATGAAAACCTTATAAAATGCAGCTGCACAGGGAAACAAGCAAGAATGTTGCACGGCACTTAAACTATAATTGATACTACACAAAGATGACACTAATCCACAGCAACTAAGCTGAATTCATTGCAAAAACATTCTCACTAATGCAGGGATTTAAAATTAATATCCATTTGTGGGCCTGCTCACAATGATTGATTTACTAAATCACACTAAAAATGTTTTAAAATTAGTTTTCCTTCAGAAATAAAGCACTTGCAAACATCTTGAGAAGTTAACACACATTTTTGCGACATAGTGCTCACAGAGAAAGACTTTGGCAAACTGTGGCAGGTTTGGAACAATGCCCTGTGTGTGAAGACTTTGATATTGGTCTTTGAGGTACGACTGGGTCGAGGATGGTAATGGACCATGGTATCCTTTCTGAAAGTTGCCAGTTGTCAGCTGCACTCCCTGGGGAGAAATTTGGGGAGGGAAAGGGTTGTGAACTTGATTCCTATGGTAGGTGCCTGTGAAGCGCTGACCCCCAAGAATGGGTTCCAGGCAGAGTCCATGCATCCTGTACAACTGGCGTATGTCCCACAGATGTTTCACCAAAATGTTCAGCCAGGTTGCACCTCATCGCAGTAGGAGGATACAATACTCTGCATATGGCTGTGATAGTATACTAGCCTGCATGTTGCAGGAGGGCGTTCTCACTGGCGGATAAACCTGCTGCACACAGGTTTAATTCTGAATGGATCTGTAATGGCTGTCATCCTCTCTGTGGTCTTCCAGATTGCTGCCTAGAATAAAGGGCTGGACCAGAAGGGCATCATACTCCCTGTGGCTATGGATCTGGATTCATCCCCCATTGCAGGATGGAACTTCTGGGTCAACTGTGAGTTAAGGTACACTTTATGTTGACTCTCACACATTGTTCCACCAATGATATTTGTGAAAATATGACCTCTATGTCCCTCTCCTGGGTTTGTTCTCTGGTGCCTTCCAGACTTTCTGAGTTATCTTTTAATCCAGAAGCAAACTTAGCACTGAGGCCTTCTGTGGATTTATCAGACTCTTGGATTCAGCTTGCATTGGATGTTTTGTCTTGTAGCCTGGCTGGCTAGGTCCTGGAGGTGATGTTTTAGTTTTGAAATAGGTCAGACTGAGTGAGGTGAAACTTGTCTACCATTAATTAGATGAAAGAACTAATCCTGCCTTGTACCTGCTAATGGGTGTCTTATGCCAGCTAGATTCCATCCATTGCACGTGCAAATTCCCAATTGTGCCAAATTTGGGAATGACTGATAGGCCCTGGGTGTTTTTAAAGGAGTTGCAGGTGATTATTGTCATTATTATTGTGGAGCACTTTTGGGCCTTATTAGTCTTTACTGGGCTTTAAACATAAAAGAAGCAGAACTTTTATCAGATCATTAAATAATATTGCTGCGAGACTTGCCAAAGAAGGAAAATTGGAACTTGTTTAATTTTTAAGAAGTTTTATAGGCTCTTATATCTGTGGGGGTCCTCCTAGACTCTCACTATAACTCTGAGGGGAGACCAATGGAACTATCAGGAAAATAGGATAAATGGTTGTATTCAGCCATTGATTTTCCTGAGGTTGGAGGGAGGCTCTGATCTCCTGAGAACTCTAGCTTGCTGGACAGCTTTGGATCTCACTGGAAACCGCCGATCCCCTGCTCCATCGTCTGTAGAGGGGGCAGTGTGTATGATCGAATTAGCTACATTTTGGCAATTCTCCATTGTCTTTGAAAGTAATGATGTGGAGAAGTGTTGTTCACCAGGTCAGAGAATTGACCTGTTCATCTTACACACTCGGCAAATTGGGAAAAAACAGCATGCCTTTAGAACGTGCTAGTGGGTGTGTTTCTCCCTACTACCTCCTTAGAAGGAATACCTTCCACTGACTCCATGTGAATGTGAGCTGACAAATGTTTCTAGAAGGTTGTTAGCAGCTTTATTGCATTAGTGTTTCCTTGGTACCATGCTATAGGGTTCCCAGGGACACTGCTTTGTTTCCCTCTGAATATGACACAAGTTGATAATGGCAAGGTCAGCTCAATAAGGTACAAATGCAGTTTAGCTTTTCAATACAGCCGTGCCAGTTCCTCTGTAAATGTTATAAGACACCTCCAGAAAAAGTCACCACATTCACTCTTACATCTTTGCACAACTTTTTTTTATTTATTTGTTCACGGAATGTGGGCATGCAGACTAGGCCACCATTTGTTCCCCATTCCCAATTGCCCTTGAGAAGGTCGTGGTGAGCCGCCTTCTTGAACTGCTGCAATCCATGTGGTGCAGCTACACCCGCATTGCTGTTAGAGAGGGAGTTACAGGATTTTGACCCAGCGACAGTGAAGGAATGGTGACATATTTCCAAGTCAGGTTGGTGTGTGTCTTGGAGGAGAACTTGCAGGTGGTGGTGTTCCCATCTATCTGCTGCCCTTGTCCTTCTAGATGATAGTTGTCATGGTTTGGAAGGTGCTGTCGAAGAAGCCTGAGTGAGTTGTTGCAGTGCATCTGGTATATGGTGCACACTGCTTCCACTGTGCGTTGGTGGTGGAAGAAATGAATGTTTAAGGAGTGAATGCTGATGGGGTGCCAATCAAGTGGGTTGCTTTGTCCTGGATGGAGTCAAGCTTCTTGAGTATTGTTGGAGCTGCACTTGGCAAGTGGAGAGTATTCCATCACACTCCTGACTTGTGCCTTGTAGATGGTGGACAGGCTTTGGAGGGTCAGGAGGTGAGTTTCTCAATGCAGAATTCACAGCCTTTGATCTGCTGTTCTAGCCACAGTATTTATATGGCTGGTCCAGTTCAGTTTTTGGTCAATGGCAACCCCCCAGGATGTTGATAGAGGGGGATTCAGCGATGGTAATGCCATTGACTATCAAGGGGAGATGGTTAGAGTCTCTCCTGTTGAAGATGGCCATTGCCTGGCACTTTTGTGGCACAAATGTTACTTGCCATTTATCAGCCCAAGGCTGAATCTTGTCCAGGTCTTGTTGCACTTGGACACAGACTGCTTCAGTATCAGAGGAGTCACAAATGGTGCTGAACATCCCCACTTCTGACTTATAAGGGAAGGGAGGTTATTGATGGAGCAGCTGTAGATGGTTGGGTCTAGGACTCGACCCTGTGTAACTATTTGTTTGTGGCAGAATATGGATGATATGGATGATCCATCTCAGTCTTCTCCTAAGGTCCCCACTAATACAGGTGCCAGTCTTTAACCAATTTGATTCGCTCCATGTGATATCAAGAAATGGCTGAGCGCATTGGATACAGAAAATGCCCTGACCACATCCCAGTTGTAGTGCTGAAGATTTGTGCTTAACCTGCCACTCCCCTAGCCAAGTTGTTCCAATACAACTACAACACTGGCATCTACCCAACAATGTGGAAAATTGCCCAGCTATGTCCTGTTCATCTGGAGGTTTTGTGGCACAGTGGGTATCATGCCTGCATCTGGGCCAGAAGCTCCGGGTTCAAGTCCCACTCCAGGACTTGATGGCCAAGGAAGGTGTGTGCATAATGAGGCTAAATAGGTTGAGTATCAGCTTGTAAATCCTTCCATCATGTACCAATGACAGATGATTAAAAGTGAGAAAGATTCCTGATCAGCCATGTGTTGGACAGAAAATTGGAGCCCCTACCATCACAATCCATAGCTCCAGACTACAATGTGGATGTAAAAGCACATGTTGCCACAGTAACTTGGACTCCTTGGTGGTCTTGGTTGGCCCAGTTGGCAGGATAGCCAATGTGAATCAGATTGGTGCTAACAGCACAGGGTTCATTCCCTGTCCCAGCTAGGGCAGATTCAGGACCTGCCTCCAAGCATTCCCTGTGGTGGAGACTGTGGCGCTTTGGGTCAGACTTGCTTTTGGGCAAAGAGCCGAAGATGAAGAAAATGTCCTATTCGCAAATAGCAGGAAAAGTCCATTCCAGTCAATTACCATCCCATCAGTCTTTTATTTTCTTTATTATTTCATGGGCTGTGAGCATCGCTGGCAAAGCCAGCATTTGTTGCCCATTCCTAATTGCCCTTGAACTGAATATTTCAGAGTGCAGTTACGTGTCAACCATATTATGGTGGGTTTGGAGTTACTTGTAGGCCAGACCAGGCATGGACAACAGATTTTCTTCCCTAAAATGAGCCAGATGGGTCTATACAACAATCGGTGATAACTGTCATGGTTGCCACTATTGAGACTAGCTTTATATTCCAAATTTATTATTTAAATTTAAATTCTACCAGCTGCCCTGGTGGGATTTGAACCCATATCCCCAGGCAATTAGCCTGGGCCTCTAGATTACTAGTCTAGCAACATTACCACTATGCCACCATCTCCCAATCACTGGCAAATTGATGTAAGGGGTCATCAACAGTGCTATCAATTGGCACTTACTCAGCAATAACCTGCTCACCGATGCTTGGTTTGAATTGCTTCGGGACCTCTCAGCTCCTGGCCTCATTACAGCCCTAGTCCAAACATGGACAAAAGAGCTAAATACCAGACGTAAGGTGAGATTGACTGCCCTTGACACAAGGGAGCATTTGACCGAGCGTTCCTTCAAGTCGCCTGGGTAAAATTGAAGTCAATTGGAATCGGGGGAAAGCTCTCCACTGGTTGGAGTCATACGTAGCACAAAGGAAGATGGTTGTGGTTGTAGGAAGTCAACCATTGCAGCTCCAGGACATCGCTACAATTGTTCCTCAGGGCAGTGCCCTAGGCCCAACCATCTTTGCTGCTTCATTAATGATCTTCCCTCTATCATAACGTTAGAAGAGGAGATTTTCGCTGATGTTTACATGATGTCCAGTTCCAGTCGCAACTCCTCCGATAATGACCTGGTCCATTCACACATGCAACATTCAGGCTTGTGCTGATAAGCAACAAGTACCATTTGTGCCACACAAATGCCCGATAATGACCATTAGGTAGGATTACACAGGACGTACAGTACAGAAACAGGCCATTTGGCCCAACTAGTCTATGCCAGTGTTGATGCTGCATTTGAGCCAACATTTCTCAGCTAAAATGACCATGAGAACCACTTATTCAACTCTTCCTCATATACTTATCTAGATTCCCCTTAATGCATCTACACTATTCACTTCACTATTCACTATTCGCTTGGTGTGGCAGCGAGTTCCACATTCTCAACACTCTTTGGGTGAAGAAGTTTCTTCTGAATTCCCTATTGGATTTCTTGGTGAATATCTTATTTTGATAGCCCCCAGATATTTCCAGGGAATGCCCAGGAGTGTATTGATACTTACAGAGAGTACCCAGGAGTGTATTGGTATTTACAGGGAGTATTCAGGACTGTAATGATATTTACAGGGAGTACCCAGGAGTGTATTGATATTTACAGGGAGTACCCAGGAGTGTATTGATATTTACAGAGAGTATCCAGGAGTGTATTGATATTTACAGGGAGTACCCAGGAGTGTATTGATATATTACAGGGAGTACTCAGGAGTGTATTGATATATTACAGGGAGTACTCAGGAGTGTATTGATATATTACAGGGAGTACTCAGGAGTGTGTTGATATTTACAGGGGTTCATGGGAGCATATTGATATTTACAGGGAGTGCTCAGGAATGTATTGATATTTACAGGGAGTATTCAGGAGTGTATTGATATTTACAGGGAGTATCCAGGAATGTATTGAAATTTACAGGGATTCATGGGAGTGTATTGATATATTACAGGGAGTACCCAGGAGTGTATTGATATTTACAGGGAGTAGTCAGGAGTGTATTGATATCTGTTCGGAGTCCCTGGGAATATCGTGGTATTTGTACAAGTCCCCCGGAGTGTGTTGTTAGTTGCATGTGTCCCTGGCAGAAATGTAGGAATTGGAGCAAGACTAGTCAATTCAGCCCGTAAAAATCTGTTCCAGCATTCACTTAGATCATGTTTGACCTTTATCTTAACTCCATTTCCCTGATTTTTCTCCATATGTCTTAATACCCTTGCCTAAAAAAGAAATCGATCAATCTAGTTATGAAATTTTCACTTGATGCCTAGACTCAGCAGTATTTTCGGGGTGAGAAAATACCCCGATTTACAGATTTACAGATTAACCTTGTGTGAAGAAGTACTTTGTGATTTCCGCCCCCCCCCTGAATGGCCGATCTCTAATTTTAAGTCCATGCCCCTTGATCTGGACTCTCCCATCAGAGGCATAGTTTCTCTCGAGCTACCCGATCAAAATCCTTTGAGAGCCTCCTGCTAATCTAAAGAAATAAGCAGATGACAAACACGTGAAGGAGGGCAAAGGAACTCAGTAAGATTCAGGCAGGAAACTGTTAAACCTGTGGCAGGAAAACAAGAAAACAATTCCCCAACATTTTATATCCTCAGCTGCCTATTGATCTGTTCTGTAATTTCTTAAATCATTGTCAGTTCACTTGTTGTTCTTATTTTTGTTGCTTCAAAGTGTTTCTTTTCATGCTGTCAAATATAAAGCCTCCCCTTGAAAAAGTTCATTTATTTTTGTAACCCCTTTTATCTGCATCACGAACAGCTTCCTTTTAAGAAACCTTTAAGACTGCTTAACAAATGTCCAATGACAACCTTTAAAAGTATCACCTACCTGTGCTGAATACAAGTGCAGCTTGCACTAAGCTCGTACCAAGGCTGCTCTAATAAGCTGGAAACAGTCCTGAGTGGTGTAGACAGTTCAGTTCCCTTGGGCACAAGTGGACATTTTTAGTGAGGAGGCCATTGCTTTAGGAGTGAATCAGTTTATCTCAATGTGGCTGAACTGGGAGAAAATGAGAATTCTTAGAACAAGAGCAGCTTTCCATGGGAACATGCCTTGTTTATCTCATCAGGCGCACCCGTGACGTACGTTTTGCTGAATTCAGCAGCCCCTTTACAGTGTTGCTGAAGTGGCCAAGACACACCCTGCCTAGTACAATGGCCTGATTAATTGAGCAACACACCCATCATATTTTTCATTTCAGTTTGCTTGTTTGATCACAGGACAATCTGAGGAGGTACACACAGTCCTCAATGTCAAGTTATACAGTAAGCAAAGGCTTTTCAGCTGTCCACTATGGCTCCGTTAGAAAAGGATCGAGTCCCTCATCGGAGACTTGATCACAAAATTTGGGCTGATACTCCAGTGTCGTACGCGAGAGTGCTGCGCTGTCGGAGGTGTCCTCTTTCAGATGAGATCCTGGCTGCCATCTCAGGTAGATCCTAAGTCGCTATTTTGAAGTAGAGCTGGGAGGTTATCCTGGTGTCCTGGCCAATATTTATCCCTCAGTCAACATCATTCATTATCAAATTGCTGTTTATGGAGCCTGGCTGTATGTAAGTTGCATTTCCTCCATTACAGCAGTGGTTATGCTTTCAAAGCCCTTCATTGGCTGTAAAGCAGCTTAGAACATCCAGAATTCATGAAAGGCACTTTCCAAGTGCAAGTTTTTTCTTTAGTTTTTCAATCGTTAATTACGATGGTGACAAGTGCTCTGTATTAGACGGAGAAGAGTGCTGACATTTTAACCTGCGGCTTCAGACGATAAGCTTGACCTGATCTCATGCCATGTTTAACCTCCATTCTGACTAGTCCAAGAGAGATTCAGTGAATTGAGGTCGTTGCACTTTAGGTTCTTTATATATGCTCATACCTCTCACTGTATTGGTTAGTGAATGAGTATCATTATAATCCACCTGTATAAATGTTGTAAGACATACCTTTCACACTTCATAGAGAAACATCTGTATCACACTTAAAAGTAAATGTTAAAAAAAGACAGACGGCCAATGATTTATAGTCCACAGAGAAAGGCCTCCAGCAATGGAAAATAGCTTCTAATTAACCTTAGGAGTCAATGTTAAAAAAAAGGGGGCCTGGTATTTTCCTCAGGCTTCTAATTGACCTCAAAATCTGCCTATGATAAAATTAGCTTTTAATGGACCTCAGCAAGGCACAGCAATTAGACTATGAAACCAGGTTACACTTGGCATGCTTAACCACTTAGAATAATACGGGTAAAGTTTACCTTAGACCATACACCAAAGTGGATGATTGCAATTCGCTGTTGCCTGTTTTGCATTAATGTTTAAGACAAATTGTGCATCATGATACCCCTAGCCTTATGAAGCAGCTTACCCTCCAACTTAACGTGAGTAACTCCTCAGGGACCTACGAGTCCAATATGATTTATATGGAAACATCCCAAAGCTTTTGTTTAACACAATTGATGACTTGTAGAAGTGCAGCAACTACTTAAGCAAAGACAGAAATCATGGGGCAACTGCTTCACCATCAGAATCCATGAGAATACTTGGGGTAGAAGGTGATGGGAGGATGTACAAATTCCTTCCAATGTATGTTTGGTAGCCATGTTTGGCCTGTTGATGTTTGATGGGTTGTTTCATGGATTTTATGGTATAGTAGCTTTAGTGACAGAGTACTAGACTTTCACAGTGTCAACTCCTGGGACCTAGTCTGCTGATGTGCAAGTGCGATGGAGATGGACTCTGGCCCTCCCAAACCTTAAGCTGGAGAAGCCCACCCAATATTCAGGGGATAATATCATTTACATGACCTGGGCAGTTGCATTACATCTGCAAAGACATTTCAGTGGTGTTTTCCCAGCTCCATCTGCCAGAAGGCTTGAGGCCAAAAGCCTTTCCACTAGGGGGCCTGTCGACCCACTCCTGGGGATGGAGAAAAACAAACTAAAAGTGTTTTCAGCTGCAGAGAGATCCATCCACCTCCCAGTGATTGATTCCCTCAGCAGCTTCCGGGACCTTTATTGTAATTGTAAAATTTACCCCCAGATGCCCAATTGCAGCAAGCTTTATCACTGCTATATAAGAGCTAGCAGTGCCGTGTTATGAGCCATTTCCACAACATTTTAACAACTGGTGGGAGCATCTACAGGACGAATGGGAGATGTAAACAAAGAAGAGGGAACGATTCGGTGAACCCCCTGGTCAGGCCAAAATGTGTACAGGTTGAGGATGCATCCTCTTATTTGAAAAACAGTGCGCATTTACAGCCCAGCTAAACCAGAGAGGCAATGAGATTGTTGTGGAGCTGAAAATAGCCACTTATTTCTGTGTTGAAGGCTTTTTCCAGGCACCCGAAAGAGACAGCAGTGACACTGTTCAAGGCACCATGCCTGTCTGTATTCAGGAGGTGACAGATGCACTGTTCTCTAAGATTGGCAGGTTCATTCATTTTTTTCTCCAGAAGTGAAGAGAAATATTTTGCCATGAGGCAAAGTTTAATGCCCCTGATCTTCCCCATAATTCTGGTAGTCTGTACCCCTACAGAGACACACCTGTAGCCGGTCAATCCAGTGGCACATACCAACTCCGAGGAATTCCATTCCCTCGACAGATGGATGGCTGGATCATTTTCTGATGTAACTACGCGTGACTCTTTTACCAACAGACTCTTGTGTGCCTGGATCATTTGAATTACATAATCATTGGCAGGGCAAGCGTCTGGGGGGAAATAGGCTGGATCATTTGCTGATGTGCGTGGGAGTGAGCCCGCCTCTGCTTGGCCTCCCTTTCGTTTTTCAGGTGACGGCCCTCTGATTAGTTTGAGGCAGGACTTCCGTCCGTCCCCAGGGTAAAATCCTGCTTCACAAAGCTGCCGGCCAATCAGAGGCCGGCAGCTCTGCACCACACCAAGATCGGTAGCCAAAGCCGGTATTGCAGGAGGCCTGGGCAGATGAGGAGCCATGGATCCCGCAAACCCGTGTAAGTCCGGGGATCTCGACGGGTCCAGGTTGGCAGGCCCCCAGCAATAGGAGGCGAGGGGGTGAGGCGTGTTGGTCAGGGCATGAGAGGAAGGTGGACACAGGGAGGTAAAACTCTAGGTGGGGGCCTCCGATTGGCATGGGGGCCCGGGAAGGAGGCACCCCCATCCCCTGCTTTCAGGATTAACCCTGCCGGGCTACAAGCTGGACGCAGGCCTCTCCCACTGTTAAATTAGAGCGGCAGCTGGGTGATGCCCTTAATTGGGCATTAATTGCCCACTTAAGGTCCTCAATTGGATGAAGGGCAGGCGCCCCACTCCACATCTCCCTTGCCACCTGACTGGGATGCAGTGGACAGGCCAGCAGAGGGAATGCCACCAATGGCACGGCATCCTAATCTACAGGTCTTCCCACCTGTTTTCCCATCCACGGGTGGCCTGTAAAGTTCAGCCCAGTGTACGTGACTTGAAACCCCAAAGCTCGACTCCTTTGCACCAGCTGAGTAATTAGCCAAGCACAGCATAACTGCATGATTTGGTTTGTAGATGCAGTGACCTAGCAATTTGGCTGTGCAGCACCATAAGACCATAGGACGTAAGAGCAGAAGTAGGCCATTCGGCCCATCGAGTCTGCTCCACCATTCATCGAGATCATGGCTGATCTGATAATCCTCAACTCCACTTTCCTGTCTTTTCCCCATAACCCTGGATTTCCTTACTGATTAAAAATCTGTCTATCTCAGCCTTGAATATACTTAACGACCCAGCCTCTACAGCCCTCTGCAGTAAAGAATTCCAAAAATTCACTACCCTCTGAGAGAAGAAATTCCTCCTCATCTCTGTTTTAAATGGGCAACCCCTTATCTGAGATTGTGCCCTCTGGTACTAGACTCTCCCACAAAGGGAAACAACCTCCCAGCATCTACCCTGTCAAGCCCCCCAAGAATTTTCTATGTTTCTCCTAAACTCCAATGAGTACAGGCCCAACCTACTCAACCTCTCCTCATAAGAAAATCCCTCCATACCTGGGATCAACTTAGTGAACCTTCTCTGGACTGCCTCCAATGGCAGTATATCTTTCCTTAGATAACGGACCAAAACTGTTCACAGTATTCTGGGGTGTGATCTAACTTGTGCCTTGTATAGTTTTAGCAAGACTTCCCTGTTTTTATACTCCATTCCCTTTGAAATAAAGGCCAACATTCCATTTGCCTTCTCTATTACCTGTTGAACTTGTATGTTAGCTTTTCGGGATTCATGCATGAGGTCACCCCAAATCCCTCTGTGCTGCAGCTTTCTGCAGTCTTTCTCCATTCAAATAATATTCAGCTCCTCTATTCTTCCTGCCAAAGTGCACAACCTCATATCTTCACACATTATATTCCATCTGCCCAGTTTTTGCCCACTCACTCAGTATCCCTCTGTAGACTCCTTGTGTCATTCTCCTCATTTGCCTTCTCTATTTTTGTATCATCCGCAAACTTGGCGATAGTACATTCACTTCCCTCATCCAAGCCATTGATATATATTGTAAATAATTGTGGCCCCAGCTCTGATCCCTGTGGCACTCCTCTAGTTACAGGTTGCCATCCTGAAAATGCCCCCCTTCTCCCAACTCTCTGTCTTCCATTAGTTAGCTAACCCTCTATCCATGCTAATATACTACCCCCAACACCATGGGCTCTTATCTTATTAAGTAACCTTATGTGTAGTACCTTATCGAATGCCTTTTGGAAATCCAAATATATTATATTTACTGATTCCCCTTTATCTATCCTGCTTGTTACCTCCTCAAAGAATTCTAATAAATTTGTCAGGCATGATTTCCCCTTCATGAAGCCTTGCTGACTATACTTGATTATATTATGCATTTCTAAATGCTCTGCTATTATATCCTTTATAATAGATTCTAACATTTTCCCAATATGGATGTTAAGCTAACTGGCCTATAGTTACCTGTTTTTTGTCTCCCTCCCTTTATGAATAAGGGTATTACATTGGCAGTTTTCCAGTATTCTGGGGCTTTTCCAGATCTAAGGACCCTTGGAAGATTACTACCAGTGCACCCATTATCTGTGCAGCCACTTCCTTTAATATCCTAGGATGCAACGCATCAGGTCCAGGGGCCTTATCGGCCTTTAGCATTATTAGTTTCCCTCGTGCTTTCACCCAGGTCTTTGTGTAGGAATTGACCTCCTAAGCCTCCAGTATGGTGAGCAGGAAGTATAGATATTGTGAACAGGAAATGCTCAGCCATGTCATCAAAGTTAGGCCAGAAAAATCATCACGCATTCCCCACACCTAGACATTAGAGCTTTTGTATGACACCAGAGATTGCAGTTTATCTAATCAGGAGAGGATGGACAGACTGTGTCCCCTTTCTTGAAAGGGGATAGGGGTGATCTAAAATTAATTTTTATCTCGATTGATCTTTAAAATGATCAAAGGTTCATATGGATTAGGCACAAAGAGAATGTTACCGCTTGAGGGGAAGAGCAGGACTTGAAGCTATCAAAAAAGATAAATCACCAAGAAATCAAATATTGAGTTCAGAAGAAACTTACTACGACTGGGAGTGCTTGAAGTGGCAGGTTGGTTATGTGAGGGAGAAAGGAGCAGAGGGTTATTAGGTCAGAATTAGACGAGGAAAGACAGAAGGAGGCTTAAATGGAGCATAAAAGCTAGCATGTACTGGTTGGGCGGAACAGCCTGTTTCTGTGCCATATATCCTATGGGCAGAATTTTCTGCCTGTCAGGCGGGCAGGCCCGACCCAATCTCTGGCAGGCGGGGAGCCAATCCCCGCCAGTGAAGCGAACCGCACCGCCATTTTACGTGGGCGGGCCAATTATGGCTTGCCCAGTGTGACGTCCGGCGGGAAGTGCTATGCATTTCCTGTGTGGGCGGGGGGGGGTTCCCTAAAAGCGAGAGTGTGCTCTTTCATGCATGCGCACGATAGAGTGCACATCTCCCTGAGGCTAAGTGCAGCCTCAGGGAGATTGCGTGCACTTTGAAAAATATTAAAAATAGAAAAAAAAAATTCCCTAACATGTCCCCCTCATGTGACAATGTCACGTGAGATGGGACATGTTCATAATTTACGCAATAACTTTATTAAAACTTTTAAAACCCTGCATGAAACCTCATCCCGCCGCTGGATGAGGTTTCATGTTTTTTCTATTCCCCGCCGGGGCTCCTGGCCTGCCCGCCAACCTTAAGGTTGGACGGGCAGGTCCTTTTAATTGTTTAAGTGATCCTGTCAATGGCCTCAATTGGCCATTGACAGGTCGGCGGGCCCACAGCTGATTTTGCTGCGCCCCCGCCTTCACGAAAATTTAAATGGGGCGGGGTGACGTCGGGGGTTCCGCCCGACGTCATTTTACACGTCGGCGAGCGGGCCCCGCCCCCTGCTCGCTGACGGAAAAATTCTGCCCTATTGTTATCCACTATAATGGAGCTAAGGGGCCTAACACTAGTTGAGGCTCCCACTACAAGGCTGGTTTGCCCAGACTGCATCTGACACCGGCTGCACTCAAGAAAATTGAGCAGCCTTACAGGCTGCAAGCAGAAAGTAACGGTTTTAAAATATGCTTACTTTAATTTAGAGCCAATGACGAGCATCAGGCATTTACCAACTTTTGAAATTAATTCATATAACACTTGTTGAGGGGATACCCAAGATCCCACCCAGTTAACTTTCCCATATGACACCCAGACTTTCTTAAATATGTTTCAGATAAAGACATTTCCTTGCATAGCAATCTTTGCAGTTCACAAGTAATTCATCCTGTGAAACATGTTGAAATAATATATGAATGCAAGTTTTATTTATTGAAGTACATTTGCTCTGTAGTGTCTTTTATATTGAGTTACTTCAAACTTTAGCTGGTGCTGCTTTGTGTCAGCTCCAATCTGTTTAAAAGAGCAACCTACTGTATTACAACAAAAGTAAAGATTTACAAGAAGCAGATACATGATGTATAAATATTACATTTGTTACTGAGTGCAGTAACATCAACCTACCTAGATGGAACAGTCAATCCCAGAAAAAAACTCTCTTAATTTATGACTTAACCTAGACATTCGGAACCTTCCATAATAAAAATAATTTTAGCCAATGCTGACAAGATGTTAGAAATTATACTAATTTAGTGATATACATTTGAGTGGTTAAGTTTATGAGCCAATAAATGACTCCCACTCGCTATATAAATTATGAAGCTGGAGCCCAACCAGTTTAGCCAAGTAATGTGGCAAATCCAATTCATATACCTGGATAACTTCATAGCAGATAACTTTTTTGGAGGTTTTTTTCTTTTTCCTTACTTTTGTAAACTTGTTCCCTTTTGTTTTAAATTGCAATTTTTTTTCGAAAGATCTCCCGAGTTCTACCTAGCTCCAACTCCAAATTGTCCAGCATTCGGCAGCTTGTACACTCTCTTGCATTAAACCCCATGTGGTTTTACTCTTGTTGGTACAGGCCAACACTCGTTCCTAGAGTGCATTAACTTTAAAATCCTTGGGGCAGAAATTGGTAGAAATGTTGCACCCATTTTGAGTTTGTGTTCATTTTCAGATCTCTTCACGAACTCACCACGTCTCAGCAATCTTCACCAACTCTCAAGCACTCTCTGCTCTTCTGACTTAATTCCCAACCCTCCACTCTGCTCCATCATTGGTAGAAGCATCTTCAGTCACCTTGCTTCTGCATTCTCGAATTCTGTTCCCAGGGTTCTCCACATTGCTACCTTTCTTGCCACCTTCACCAGCTTCTTGGAAAAACCCATTGGGCAGAATATTACAAGCCCCTGCTGGTGGGTTTTCAGGCAGGGGCCCTGTAAAATTCCCTGGGTGGCCTTTCTGCTGCCCTTCCCTCTCCCCCTGCCTCCAACCTATCTGAAATTATCCAGGGGAGGAGGCAAGGCCTAGGGTTGCGCAGCCTCGCCCCAATAAATGGCCACTTAAGGGTTGCTTCCTGCCCAGCCTTAGTTTTGAAGCCGCTCGGCGAAGGTCAGGGGCAGGGAGATACCTGGCAGGTTATCCTGCTCAGACCTCGGGGGGAAAAGGATGTGCCCTCCATCATTGGCCCCCTTTTCTAATTGGAGCCCCAGCCCGCACAAGGTCTTTCCCCCACCACCCTCCACACCCTCCCCCCACCCCAGCTCCAACCTCCCTCTCGTCTTCTCCATCAAGAACCCACCATCTATCACCCCTCCAGCCCCCACCTGGGCCTCCTCTCCAGCCCTTGCCACGACACCCACCGCACTTACCTCCATCCTGGATCAGGCACTTAGACTCATGGGACTATCTGTTGGCCTAACATTGGCCACCACTCCCAGTGGAGCTACAGGATTGGCTGACAGCACTCTGAGGTGGGACTTCCTCCTGATTAAGGGGCAGCTGGCATCAGCAGGGCGCGTTTCTCGCTGACTCTTCTGGTGGCCCATTCTGCCACCAGAGATTCTGCCCATTGAGTAAACCATTGGTACTTGGACAGTTGTTGGAGAAAAATTGCTAGGGATGCCCTTTGACCACCATAAAGATCAGCAGGAAAGAAGAAAGAGATTGCATTTATCAAGTGCCTTTCATAACTTTAAGCTGCCCAAAGTGATTCGCAGCCAAAGAACTACTTTAGAAGAGCATAGGATCATAAGAACAGGGGTAGACCATTCGGCCCATCAAGCCTGCTCCAGCTTTCAAACAGATCATGGATGATCATCTACCTCTATGCTATTTTTCCCCATTATCCCCATATCCCTTGATGTCATTAGTATCCAGACATTTATTGATTTTTGTCTTGAACATACTCAATGATTGAGCTTCCACAGCCCTCTGGGGGAGAGAAATCCAAAGATTTATCACCCTCTGAGTGAAGAAATTCCTCCTTATTTCAGTCTTGTAATGGCAGGTGGATGGTGAATCCAAGCTGCTCTAATCTCAGAGGGAAACTTGAAGCAGCTGCCACAACTATTTGCAATTTGTATTTATTTTGAGATGCGGTATTTTGAATCCAGTAATAAGAAGGCCACCGAGGCTTAGAGGTTTTTACAAAACTAAATTAAATATTTATTAATAAAAGAAGAGATTGTAAGCCCATACATGCATCTACAAATTACTGCTATAATAACTTCTAAGTCCCCTAATTAATCTAACTCCCAGTTACACCTCCATTAAGGCAACAGTAAAACACACAGGCAAAGCTCATCCTGGATAGTCGAATTCAAAGTGAGTATTTCCTCAGCTTCGGTTCCTCGTGGACAGCAACTTGAGGCTTTTCACACTCTTAAAATTGCCTTCCCTTCAACACAGCCTTCTCTCCTTTGTACATATTTTCCCCTCTGAATGCAAATTCCCATTGTTTCACTGTGTCTTTGGACTTTACCTCTCTAATAATAAAAATCTATCGTAGAACCAATTTTGCCAGTAATCTTTGGGAAAAAGAAACACACTGGCCTGAATCTTCTGGTCGGCGAGCGTCCCGACGTCAGCTCGTGTCATTCCGATCTTCAGTTCGGCGGGCCTCACCGGAGTCAGCTGCGCACCTGCCGAACTGTCAAAGGCCTATTAAGGCCATTTAAAAACTAATTAAAATAATTAACGGAGCTGCCCATCCCAACCTTAAGGTTGGCGGGCAGGCAAAGAGCCCAGGCAGCCTTCGCATTTATCATGAAACCTCATCCACGGGCGGGATGAGGTTTCATGAAGGATTTATAAATCAAGTAAATTATTTTAATTAAAATTCATTGACATGTCCCAGCTATCACATGAGGGGACATGTCTGAAAATTTCTTTTTTCTCTTTATTTAAATTTTTCAAAATGAAATTAAACTCCCTGAGGCAGCTCCGTGCCTCAGTGAGATTTCTGTGCTCTTCATGAAAGAGTGCAGGCCCTGACTCAGCCTCCTCGCCCCGACCGCACAGGGAGCGCTCAGCACTTCCGGGTGTGCGTCAGACTGGGCGGGTCTTAGTGGCCTGCCCACTTAAAATGGTGGCCCGCCCACGCCCACTCCCGCTCAGCCCCCCACCCCATGGGGAGAACATTCTCCCCACTGTTCCTTAACTTCTCCTGGCTAAGTGAAACATTTCACCCCTTCTTTTGAATTCAAGCCAGTCTAATTTATTTAAAAATGCAAATGTTCCCTTTACACCTCACATTCTAAAATTTCACCCGTGTTTACCTATTTAACATATCAAACCTAGCTTCTCTTCTTATATCAATGCCTTCAGGCCAGCTGTCTTTAATTCAATTAAGCCCCACACACACAGACACATGCACATACATAGACACAGATCCCACTATTACTCCACAATAAATTCCAAGGGCTGAATCTTCTGGTCGATGTGCAGGGAGGGGCCTGACACACCACCACGTAAAATGACACGAGAGGAGGTCGGGCATGCGTCCCGATGTCATCGCGCGTCATCTCGATATTTTGTTCGGCTGGCGCATGCCGGCTAAAATGGTAGCGGCCTAATAAGGCCATTAGGAAAGTAATTAAACTAGTTAAGAACACTGCCCGTCCAACCTTAAGGTTGGCGGGCAGGCAAGGAGCCCAAGCGGCCTTCGCGTTTTTCAGGAAACCTCATCCACGGGCGGGATGAGGTTTCCTGAAGCTTTCATAAAATGAATAAGTACATTTTCCAAACTTCACAAACGTGTCCTAACTCATGTGACGCTGTCATGCACGAATTTGCATGTGCGAAAGGGAGCTGGCCCCAACTCTCCCTCCTCCCCCCCTGCCCGCACAGGTAGTGCTGAGCAGTACTAGTCACGCGTTACGCTGGGTGGGCCTTAATTGGCTCACCCGTGTAAAATGGCGGGCGGCAGCTGATCGCAGGCAGTGCCCGCTTCTGCCCGCTCCCACCCAACCCGCCCGCCATAGGGAAAATCCTCCCCCAAATAACATTATGAAAATTATTATATCTTCCTGACAGTCTTAAATGGCCTGCCTCTTATTCTGGGACTGTGTCCCCTGATTCTAGACTCATCAGCCAGGTGAAACATCCCATCCACATCTACCCCCTCACGCCCTGTAATAATTTTGAAAGTTTCAATGAGATCACCTCTCATTCTTCAAAACTAGAGAATACAGGCCCAGTCTCCTCAAAGTCTCCTCACAAGACAATCCTGCCAACCCAGAGATTAGCCTGGTGAAACTCTGGCAGGTATATCCTTCCTTAGGTAAGGTGACCAAAACTGTACACAGTACTCCAGGTTCAGTCTCACCAAGGGTCTATACAACTGCAGCAAGACATCTTTACTCCTGTCACTCAAATCCTCTTGAGATGAAGACCAACATATCATTTGCCTTCCTAATTGCGTGCTGCACCTGCCTGCTTGCTTTTAGTGACTCATGTATAAGGACACCCAGATCCCTTTGCACATCAACACTTCCCAACCTCTCACCATTTAAGAAATATTCTGTCTTTCTGTGTTTTTTTTTTCTGCCAAAGTGAATCACTTCAGACTTATTCACATTATATGCCATCTGCCATGTTCTTGCCCACTCACTTAGCCTGTCCAAATCCACTTGAAGCCTCCTTGCATCCTCCTCACAACTTACAGTCCCATCTAGTTGTGTGTCATTAGCAAATTTGGAAATATTACATTTAGTCCTGCAGTGCAGTCATTATTGTGATGGAGAGAAACACAGCAAGCAATTTCTACACAGCAAGATCCCACAAACTGCAAGGTGATAAATGATAGTGATGTTGGCTGAGGGGCAAATGTTGGGCAAGACACCAGGGCACCACACTCCTCCTTTTCTTCAAGAAGTGCCATGGGACCTTTTATTATCAACATAGGAGGGTAGACATGGCCTTGGTTTAATGTTTGATTTGAAAGACAGCACCTCTGACTGCATTATTCCCTCAGCACTGCAGTAAAATCCCAACGAGTCGAGTCCCAGGGGATCCGCCCACAAATTTTTGTTGAGCGGAGCTTCTTGATAGCCGAGGAGGCCCCGTTCCCACGTGAATGCAGCTCCATGTAATCCGACATGCCCTCGAACATGTCAAAAACAACAGATTCGAATGCCAAATGAAAAGACAATAAAGCACTAAGCGTGTGAAAAAGCCTTTGCTCAATTTGTTCACGATTACAATTCACAACAAGCCTTACAATGGCCTGACCTTGTAAAAGGCTGGAGCTTTCCAGTGAAAAATTCCCAGCGCTCCGTGATTTCACACTCTTGTGTGGTCTAACCCGTCTCTGATTAGACAGCACAGTCATATGACAAGCTGAGACAAATTCGGCTAATCCGGAGTTACCGGTGCAGAGTTTTGGCTGATCACGGGCGTCACTCTATGGGATTTGCTATTTTGCCAGTGGGAATGGTTGACGACTTCGACATAACCGGAATCTCATGTCATCCGAATTTGACTCATTGGGATTTCACTGTACACTGAACCGTCAGCTGAGATTATAGGCCCATGTCTCTAGACAATTGAGTATTTTTTGATAGCCTTTTTGATCATTTTTTTTGTACTTACTTATAACACTTTAACGTTCTGTATACATGGATCCTCAAGCCTCTTTGGACTTTCAATGTTTCTAGTTCTTCACCACTTAGAAAGAAGTCCATAGATGAAAAACTGAATATTTTAGAAAAAATAGTCATTGCACCTCATGGTGCTAGCATGATAATGTGGAATGTACCTGTACGCTCTGCAGGAGAACAAGTAAAGACAGACCATGGTCGTGACTGATAGTAAATACTGCTTGATAGGCCTAGAACTGTTTGCCCGATGCACTGTGTCTCCACTGAAGGCTTTTGAGGATTGCTTTAAAATACCTTTCGAACAGCCTTAAAGCTATAAAGCAAAAACGGAAGCAAAGTGTTACTTTATGCCGCCACTCTGAAATATAAACAGAAAATGCTGGAAACACTCAGCAGGTCAGGCAGCACCTGAAAAGAGAGAAACAGAGTTAACATTTCAGATCAATAACCTGCTGTCAGAACAATCAGAATAATAAAGGGTTAGATGTTGGATTGAAGGTACAGTTGATGATCACACTCCAAATAAACCATCCAGCACCACTCTGCACTCCATAACAGGTGTCAAAAGGTTTTGAGATCAAGTTACATCATTGTATAACTATCCACACTGTTCATTTTTTGAGGCCATTTATGTCCTTGTGCTAACATAAAAGCACATTACTTCCTTGCGAATTTGCATAATTATTCCTTCCCAATCCCTTTTCCCCAGTCAAAATGTATTTAAGTTTTATTACCGTATTCTATGTGGCTCGAGTCATGCCTCTAAATGCTTCCGAAAACAAAGGGATCACTGGTTGGCTGACTTTGAATTTATGAAATTGACTCGAAATTGACAAGTAGATAATTGGAAAAAGGATATTGCAGTTGAAGAGGAAGGAAGATTTACAAACAGGAGTGGGTGGTATACTGCAGAAACATGTCCTTGTAGCCTATAAAAGGAGTCCTAATAAATGCAGTACTAATGTAGTAGTAAATGTTATAATGCAGAGCACTTTAAAATGGATAAAGTATAACAAAATTATTCATAAAAAGAAATGGGAAGAGATGCCATCCTGAGTGGCTACATACAGTTATATGGAGCACTAACAAGGTTATCATTGAAAGCTGAGTGCTGTTGCTCACTTATAGCTCTTTTACTTACTACGTTTATATGCAGGCTGAAAAATTGATGTTTAAATTGTTGATTTTTCCCAAGAGAAATGTTCCCTCCCCCCACCTCCACCCCTCCCCCACTGATTCCAGGCCAGCTTTTATATTGGCTAATCCTTGAAAATAATTCGTCAGGAAACATCAGCTTTCCTTGCGATGTCAAATCTGCAGTTAAACAGGCTGTCAGTCAAAGAAGTATCACTTTCAGACTGTGGAAGTTTTGAGAGATTGCTATTCACAATAAACAGAACCAAAAATCTATAAGGCTATTAACTATCAGTCTCCTTAATCAGAAAATCATTGACTGAAGGCAGTCATGCCCCTGCAGGTAGTGATGGTTGCTTCTATTTGCTCAATTATTACAATAGAATTAGATTTTCTTCTGTATTAAAAATTCACTTGTTGGATTAACAATTTTTTAAAAAAAATTAACTCGACCATATTGCAGTTTGTGCAAAATGAGCCATTAACATTATTATTCATCTGGATGCATCATTTCTTCTGATTCCCTCTCCACTTAGCACATGCAGCCACCTGCAGCAAATTGATTCGCCGCCATCATGGATTTCCTGTGATACGTTTTAGTTGGAAGATTGAGGAAAGGCAATATCAAATAAAAGATGAAATACTAAAGGGGGGTCTAGGAGCAGAAGGACCTGGGGGTTTAGAACCATAGAACCATAGGGCAGAATTTTCCCCCCGTCGGGGGTGGGGGATGTTGAAGAGCGGGCACGGGGAGGCGCCCCCAATCGGGGGCGTTCCGCCATTTTACGTGGGTGGGCCACTTAAGCGCTATGCGCTCCCTGTGCAGGCCAAGAGTGCGTTCTTTCGCGCATACGCGTGAAGGAGCGCACTCCTCTCCCTGAGGCTAAGTGCTGCCTCAGGGAGATCGGCTGCACATTAAAAAATATTAAAAATAGAGGAAAAAAATTTGCCTGACATGTCCCCTCATGTGACTCTGTCAGATGAGTTGGTGCATGTCCATCACTTTTAAAAACACTTTAATTAAATTTTTAAAAACCTACATGAAACCTCATCCCGCCCGTGGATGAGGTTTCCTGCTTTTTCTAATGCCCGCCAGGGCTCCTGGCCTGCCCGCCAACCTTAAGGTTGGACGGGCAGGTCCATTAATTACTTTCATGACTCTGCCAATGGCCTCAATTAGCCATTGACAGGTTGGCGGGCGCACAGCTGATTTTGCTGTGCCCCCCCCGCCTACCTGAAGATTTAAATGGGGCACGGTGACATTGGGAGTTCCGCCCGATGTCATCCCGCGTCATTTTATGCGTCGGCGAGTGGGCCCCGCCCCGCCCCTCCCGCTCGCCGACGGGAAAATCCTGGCCTTAGAAAAGTTACGGTACAGAAAGAAACCATTCAACTCATCGTGTCTGCGTGGCCGAAAAAGAAAAATAATTGTTTATGTGCGCAAATTGTTGAAGATGGCAGGGCAGGTTGAGAAAGGGTTAATAAGGCATTCAGGATGCTGGGCTTTATAAATAGGGGCACAGGGCACCCAATTGCAAAGTAATTATGGCGAACCTTTATAAAACACCTTTTCGGTCTTAACTAGAGTATTGTGTCCAATTGCGGGGCTCTACACTTTAGGAAGGATGGGAAGGCATTAGAGAGGATGCAGAAAAGGTTTACAAAATTGGTCCCAGGGATGAAGGACTTCAGTTATGTGGAAAGATTGGAGAAGTTGCAGTTGTTCACCTTGGAGAAAAGGACAGCAGTGTTCAAAATCATGAGGGTCTAGACAAGAGTAGATAGAGAGAAACTGTTCCCATTGATGGAAGAAGCAGAGGACACTGATTTAAGGTGAGTAGCGAAAGAACCAGAGGCGCCATGAGGAAAAGACGTTTCACGCAGCAAGTGGCTAGAATCTGGGATGCACTTCCTGACAGTAGATGGAGGCAGATTCAATAGTGAAGTTCAGAAGGGAGTTTGATAATTATCTGAATAGAAAAAAATTGCAGGTCTATGGCAACTAGCTGAGTTGCTCTTTCAGAGAGCCAGCATGGGCACAATGGGCCGAATGCCTCCGCCTGTGGTGTAACCATTCTCTGATCCTATGTTTCCTGAAGTGTACCACATGGATCTTTAGCTGTGATTTGAGAAGGGTTGGAGAGTGTTGGGGGTTGGCGGGGTGCAGGGAGATGCAACAAATTTAATGATGACCCAAATTTGGGAAGCACCTAAAAAATGTAAAAAGATTGCAGCTGGGTAGCCTGTTAGTTCTTTGAGCCAGCTTGTTCATTCAAAAAGGTTGCGACTGATCTTCAACCTTAACTCTGCTTTACCACACTCTCCCTATGTCACTTGGTATCCAGAGATCCATTGAACTCTGATTTGAATATACCCAACAATTGAACATCCACAAACCTCTGGGGTAGAGATTTTCAAAGATTTACAATGCTGAGTGAATAAATTTCTCCTTATCTCGGTCCTAAATGTCCAACACCTTATCCTGCATTATTCTGTTCAAGGCGCAGCAGACCGCTATCATTGTGGACATCCTTGCTGGAGCACACTCCAGGGTGCTCCCAGATCTGTCCAAGGCACCTGAATTGCATCTTCAGCATTCCGCCCGATTGCTCAATGAGCACCCTTGTATTCATGTGGCTTCTGTTGTACCTTTCCTGTGTGTCAGTGGTACTCAGAGGTGACATCAGCCATGTCGTTAGAGGAGCCAACTGCTGCCTCTGCATGGAGATACCGGTGAGATACTTGACTGGTTCAGAATAAAGACATCATGGCAGCTTCCCGGATAACCTTTCGGTGGTTACATATCAGCTGGACATTCATGGAGTGGAATCCTTGGGCAATCCTGCTATTCCCAATTCCCCATGCACTTGGTGGACATCAGCACAAGGGCTTGAGATATCATGATGGAGACAGATGCTGCGGATGCTGGAAATATGAAAAAAAACCCAGAAAATGCTGGAAAAACTCAGGAGGTCTGACAGTAGCTGTGGAGAGAGCAACAGAGTTTACGTTTCGAGTCTGGATGACTTCTTCAGCGCTCTGCAGATGAGTCGTGCTGACTCGAAACGTTAACTCTGTTTCTCTCTCCACAGATGCTGTCAGACCCAATGTAGGGGAAAACATGGACTGTTCTCTAAACATTCACCTATTCCAGCACTTCAATCACATTTACAACCAAATAGAGGTTAACAATTTCATAGCGCGTTAGGAAGCCTAAAACAGCATGGACAAACAGTCCAACGAAACCTGAGTTAGTAATAAATCACCAAGGAATCAAAGGATTTGGTTACACTTCAATTTTGGGGTTAATGTATACCAACACAAAATTTGTAATCTAAATCTGGAATGGAGAAATGGAATGGATTTGCCTGCTAGGGCGTGATCTGTGCTTGGATTTGACAGCACAGAGAGTGTAAATGTAGATGATGAGGGTGTTTAACACCAAGCAATGTGTCCATTAAGCAGAGTAGGTGTGTGGCCGTACAGCAGGCTGGAAGATAACTTCATGCTAAGGCGTGTATGTGCAAGTAAAGTTAAAAGGATTGCACACCAGAAAATAATGGCCACACACAATTACTATATTTTAAGGGGAACATTAATGACTCCAAAGCAAGAAGCATTACTTCAATGCAAAGGAGGGTAACTTCAGAACAGGGAGTATAACTACAGTATTTGGAGGAGTGTAATTTCAAATGGAGTATAAGTGCAGGGCAGTAACCCCAACATAGTGTCAAATCAGCTCAAAAAGTGCCCAAAGGGTTCCTGGTGATTTTTGGATACGTGTATTTAGAGTTAGTCTAAATTTCCAAAAGGTGTGGACACTCCCACTCACTAAACATTAAAGTTGTAACTGCTGGGAGAAGAATTCTCCCTGCACCAGTAACCATGCAAGCACAAAGTCCTATCCTGGGTAGATTTGGAGTTTGCCAACATAATAACAGAGGCTGCACTTATAAAATAATTCATTGTCTGTAAAGTGCTTTGAGACACTCTGAACATGTAAAAGGCACTTATGAGTACACACAAGGCAAGTTCATCCTATAAAATAGTTCCCCCTATGCGTACAACATGCCAGCCATGAGGTTGCTCAAGCACTATAAGTGATGTTATACTGATTTATTAACCAAAATCATTATGAAAAAAATATTATTGCAGTCCTTGGTGAAAGTCTGAAGCAATAATAGAAAATGATGGAGGCAATCAAAAGGTCAGGCACAAGACCATAAGGCCATAAGACGTAGGAGCAGAAGTAGGCTATTTGGCCCATTGAGTCTGCTCTGCCATTCAATGAGATCATGGCTGATCTGATGATCCTCAACTCCACTTTCCTGCCTTCTCCCCACAACCCTTGATTCCCCTACTGATTAAAAATCCATCTATCTCAGCCTTGAATATACTTAATGACCCAGCCTCTGCAGCCCTCTGTGGCAAAGAATTCCACAGATTCACTACCCTCTGAGAGAAGAAATTCCTCCTCATCTCTGTTTTAAATGGGTGACCCCTTATCTGAGATTACGCCCTCTGGTCCTAGACTCTCCCACAAGGGGAAACAACCTCCCAGCATCTACCCTGTCAAGCCCCCTAAGAATCTTATATGTTTCAATAAGGTCACTTCTCACTCTTCTAAACTCCAGTGAGTACAGGCCCAACCTACTCAACCTCTCCTCATAAGAAAATCCCTCCATACTCCGGGAGCAACCCAGTGAACTTTCTCTGGATTGCCTCCAATGCAGTATATTTTTCCTTAGATAAGGGGGTCAAAACTGTTCACAATATTCTAGGTGCAGTCTAACTAGTCCCTTGTATAGTTTTAGCAAGACTTCCTTATTTTTATACTCCATTCCCTTTGAAATAAAGACCAACATTCCATTTGCCTTCTCTGTTACCTGTTGAACTTGTATGTTAGCTTTTTGGGATTCATGCATGAGGGCTCCCAAATCCCTCCCAAAGCCTTCTGCAGCCTTTCTCAATTTAAATAATATTTTAGCTCCTCTATTCTTCTTGCCAAAGTGCACAACCTCACATTTTCCCACATTATGGGCAGGATATTGAGGTCGGCGAGCGAGGGCAGGGCCCACTTGCCGACGGGTAAAATGACGCAGGATGACATCGGGCGGGAACTAATTGAACTAGTTAAAGGACCTGCCCGTCCAACCTTAAGGACTTCAGAAAAAGCTTGAAACCTCACCCACGGGCGGGATGAGGTTTCATGTAGGTTTATAAAAATTTAATAAAAATTTAATTGAAAGTAACAGACATGTTCCAACTCATGTGGCAGTTTCACATGAGGGGACATGTCAGGGAAATTTTATTTTCCTACATTTAACATTTTTAAATTTGACGCCGATCTCCCTGAGGCAGCACTTAGCCTCAGGGAGATGAGTGCGCTCTTCCGTGCACATGCGCGAAAGAGCACACTCCCGGTTTACGGAATCCCCCCCACCCACAGCGCTTCCTGGTGGACGTCGTGCTGGGCAGGCATTAATTGGCCCGCCCACGTAAAATGGCGGCACGCCCCCAATTGGGGGCACCGATCAGAGGTGCGCCCGCATGCGCCCACTCCTGAACTTCACCCCCCCGACGGGAAAAATTCTGCCCTATATTCCAACCTTTTTGCCCACTCGCTTAACCTGTCTGTATCCCTCTGTAAACTCTGTGTCATTCTTACCACTTGCCTTCCCACCTATTTTTGTACCATCCGCAAATCTGGCATTAATACTTCCCTCATCTAAGTCATTAATATATATTGTAAATAATTACGACCCCAGCACTGATCCCTGAGGCACTCCACTAGTTGCAAGGTTGCCATCCTGAAAATGCCCCCCCTTATCTCACCTCTCCGTATTCTATTTATAAAGGTAATCCTCTATCCGTGCTAATTTGCTACCCCCAACACCATGGGCTCTTAGCTTATTAAGTAGCCTTACGTACGGTACCTTATCGAATGCCTTTTGGAAATCCAAATGTATTACATCTACTGGTTCCTCTTTATCTATCCTGCTTGTTACCTCCTCAACGAATTCTAATAAACTTGTCAGGCATGATTTCCCCTTCATGAAGCCATGGTGACTCTGCTTGATTAGATTATGTAACTCTAAATGCTCTGCTATTACATCCTTTATAATAGACTGACATTTTCCCAATGATAGATGTTAAGTTAACTGGACTATGGCACGTGTTTTTTGTCTCCATCCCTTTTTGAATAAGGGTGTTACATTGGCAGTTTTCCGATCGTCGGGGACTTTTCCAGAATCTAAGGATTCTTGGAAGATTACTACCAGTGCATCCACTATCTTTGTAGCTACTTCCTTTAATTTCCTAGGATGCAACCCATCAGGTCCCGGGGACTTATCAGCCTTTAGCCCCATTAGTTTCCCTAGTACGTTTTCTCTGGTGATAGTTATTGTATTTATTTGCTCTCCCTCTTTTGCCCCTTGATTATTTAGTATTGGAATGCTCTTAGTGCCTTCTACCGTGAAGACTGAAGCAAAGTATTTATTCAACTCCTCTGCCATTTCTTGGTTCCCCAGTATAATTTCCCCAGTCTCATTCTCTAAGGGGCCTATGTTCACTTTGGCCTCTCTCTTCCTTTTTATTTATTTAAAGAAGCTCTTACTGTCTGTTTTTATATTACTTGCTAGTTTACCCTCAAAGTTTATTTTCTCCCTCTTTATATTTTTTTGGTCATCCTTTGATGGTTTTTAAAACTTTCCCAATCCTCTGGCTTACCACTAATCTTTGCCACATTGTACACCTTTTATTTTAATTTGATACTATCCTTAACTTTCTTAGTTAACCATGGTTGGTTTATCCCCTTCCTTGAATCCTTCTTTGAATCCTTCTTCCTCACTGGGATATAGCTTTGTTGTGGGTCATGAACTATTTTCTTAAACATTCATCAACCATTTTTTTCTGCTAAAATCCTATCCCAGTCCACTGCAACCAACTTTGCCCTCATTCATTTCTAATTACCCTTAAGTTTAGCACAGTTGTTTCTGACGCAAGTTTCTCACTCTCAAACTCAATGCTAAATTCTACCATATTATGGTCACTGTTTCCTAGGGTATCTTTTACTTTGAGATCATTTATTAAACCTGCCTCATTACACATTACCAGATCCAAAATAGCCTGATCCCTGGTTGGACCTACAACATATTGTTCTAGGAAACACACTCTAATCCTCTCCATGAATTCTTGCTCGTGGCTACCTCTGCCAATTTGATTTTCACAAAGTACATAAAGATTAAAGTCACCCATAATTAATATACTACCTTTTTCACATGCCCTCATTATCTCCTGATTTATTCTCTGTCCTACAGTATAGCTACTGTTCTGGGGCCTATAGACTACTCCCACCAGTGTCTTCTTCCCCTTGTTATTTCTTACCTCTACCCATATAGATTCTACATCTTCTAATCCAAGATCCTTTCTTGTTATCGTACTTATTCCATTTTGTACTAACAAAGCTACCCCACCACTTTTTCCTTCCTGCCTGTCCTTTCGAAAAGTCACATACCCCTGAATATTTAGTTCTCAGCTTTGATCTCTTTGTAACCACGTCTCTGTGGCTATAAGATCATACCCATTAACCTCTATTTGTGCTGTTAATTCATTTATTTTGTTCCGAATACTATGTGCATTTGAGTAAAGAGCCATTAATTTTACCTTTTTACCATTTTTTTTCCCTTTTAACCCTATTTGCTGCTTTTTTTTTAATGTTTGTACACTCCTGTCCCTTCCTGTTACACCCTGGGTCTCATTACCTAAATAGCTGCCCTGCAAGGCTGCCATATCCTTTTGCTTTGCAAGCTTGCATATCCCCTTTCCAAAACCCTCCCTGCCTCTATTTAGTATAAAGCCCTCTCTACAGCCCGAGTTATTCGGTTCACCAGGACGCTGGTCCAGCACGGTTCAAGTGAAGCCCGTCCCACCGGAACAGCTCCCTTTTGTTTATATAGCACCTTGAACATAATGAAGCGTACCAAGTCGCCTTACAGGAGCATTATAAAACAAACTATGACACTGAGCCACATAAAGTCTGATAAATGAAAGCTTGGTCAAAGAGGTAGATTTCTTAAAGGAGGAAAGCAAGGTAGAGAGTGAAAGGTGTAGGGTGGTATTCCAGGGCTGGGGACCGAGGCAACGGAGGAAATGGCCACCAGTGGTAAAGCAACTACAATTGGGGATATCAAGAGGCCAGAAATTGAGGACCACAGATATCTCAAAGCATTTTGGGGCTTTTTTTCCTTTATCCTTTCATGGGTATTGCTGGCAAGGCCAACAGTTATTGCCCATCCCTATTTGCCCTTGGACTGAGTGTCTTGCTAGGCCATTTCAGAGTCAGGCCAGATCAGGTAAGGATGTCAGATTTCCATCCCTAAAGGGGAACTAATAAGCCAGATGGGTTTTTTACATCAACAATCAATTGTAGTTGTTATGGTCACCATTACTGAGACTAGCTGTATATCCCAGATTTATTAATTGAATTTAAATTGCACTAGCTACCATGGTGGGATCTGAGTCCATCTCCTCAGAGCATTATCTTGGGTTGCTAGATTACTAGTCTAGTGATATTACCACTACACCACCACCACCTCTCCTCCGAAGGAGATTACAGAGATAGGAAGCAGCAAGGCCCTGGAAGGATTTGAAAACAAGGATGAGAATTTTAAAATCAAGATGTTGCTTGACCAGGAGCCAGTGTAGGTCAGTGAGCACCGGGGTGACAGGGGAATGGGATGTGATGTGAGCTAAGACAAGAGCAGCAAAGTTTTGGATAACCTATGGGTTAGGGAGGGTAAAATGTGGGAAACCAACCAAAGAGTGCATTGGAATAGTCAAGTTCAAATAAGGCATGAATAAGGGTTTCAGCAGCAGATGAGCTGAGTCAGGGGTGAAGTCGAGCGACGCTAAGGAAGTGGAAATAGGCAGTCTCAGTGATGTCAGGAGCTCATCACAGGATCAAATGTGACACCAAGGTTACAAACAGAGTTTAATCTCAGATTGTTCCCAGGGGGAGGGCTGGTATCGATACCTAGGGTACAGTAGGAGTAGAACTTTCATGTGTAATTCCTTCCTTAGAACTGAGTTTGGTCAAAGTGAGCACATTTGTTCTCTCTGACCTGCATTGGCTCCAGGTCTGACAATGCCTTGATTTTAAAAATTCTTATCCTTTCCATCCAATTTTAAGATCCCTCCACGGCCTCATCCTTCCCTATCTATGTAACTTCCTCCAACCCCACAACCCAATGAGATCTCTCCAGGTCCCGCCTCCGGTGTGCAGCCCTCATTTTAGTTGCTCCATTGCTGGTGGTCGTGCCTTTAGCTGCCTAGGCCAGCATCTGTGGAGTCATGCTCTGTGATAGCCGCTGCCCCCAAAGTAATGCAGATGCAGCAGCTTTTGGAGTTACGCCCCAATCCCTCCCCTCCCCAGCACCTCCATGCCGATGCCAACCGCCACGGGCATCTCAGTCCCAGGCGGGCACTAGCGAGCAGTTTGTCTCCATCCCATTCTCAGCCACAGGCCAAGGAGCACCTTGTAGGGGCGGCTGTGAGCACAGACCACTCCGTCACTAATGCCATTGTCACTCGAGTGTTTCTGTTATAAATAATGGTGAAATGTTAAGCGTTAAAGCACTGGGCAAGTTGTTGCAATAAAGGTGACTTGTGGGTTTCCAATTCATGTTGGCACGATGCAGGAGAAAAGGAAGTGAGGGTTGGCAGAATAATGGGGGTGGGCTGGTGAATATTGTCTAAGGCGGAGAGTCAGGACCCTTCCTGCCCCTACGTCCTCACCCCTTCACCCCACTGCCCATGCGTCTGCCTCTCCTCCAGCAGAGGGTGCTCCTCATTGCTGGTCAGAACAAGTTTGGAGAAGCTTGATCCCATTTCCTTTAATGCCCTTTGGCAATAGAACGCAAAGTCTTCCTGAACACCAACCCCACTCCACCCCCATGCCATGTTCCCATCAGCAGATGGGCTCATTGCCACCCCTGGCCCCCACCAAAATCCCAGCCCACCTAAAATGCCCTTGTCAAGAGTGCAGAGGTATGAAGGACAATTCCTCTCACTGAGTAGGTTGCCTGTGAATGGGAGGGCTTCGCTCTTTAATACTGCCTCTTGCTTCTCCCCGCCGTTCCAGCTCGCTGTCCGCTGGGCCTCCTTCTCTTCCTCCCTGCTGTGACTGACGGTGCATTGAACCCGCACCTTAGAAAGAAAATCCAAAACTGGGCCTTTAATGAGCCAACAACAAGTTCATTAATGGCCTTGAGTGGCCATTTGTACAGAGCAGGAAGGTTGCCTCTTCCAGCTCCTGCAAGCTGATCTTGAGGGGTGGGTTTAAGGAACTGCCCACCCCCTTTTCCACCCTCATGAGCAATCCCGCCCCTTGCTAGGATTGCCTGTCCCCACCGAAAGCCAATGGACTTTTGGCTGGGCCGTTGAATTTCCCACGGCAGCCCAGAAAACCCCAGCCATAGATTCCAAGAATCTTGCAGCCCAGAAGCAGGGCTGCTGCAACCACTCGGAAAACTCGGCAATTGCCTAGAGTGGCAAAATTTGGGGAACAGCCAAATAAAAACTGAATGAGCTATTCATGAAACTACATAAGTAAACAAACAGGCTTCAGCAGTGGAAATGAAAGATTTAGATCTACTAATATACATCCACATATACTGACAGGCATATACATTTTCATGTATTTGCATTGCAGTCTTTACAAAATTTGTACATCCACATGATTATTCCAAAACTGTGAACCACTAAGTAATATCGAAGAACGTAATATAATCTAGCCCACTCTATCGAAATGATTGATTGTGTAAACAGTACATAAAGTCATTTAGAAATTGTTGCAGGGAACATAATGTTACATCATGTGAGACATATTACACATTATAATGTGCATTTCTTCTGGTACATATCCTGTGAAAAGTAGAGAACAATGAGAATTTACAGTCAGTATCATAGTATTCTCCTTTTTCACGTAAAATAAATCTGTAATTATAAAGGTAGAGCCTTTATTCATACTAATGTACCATAGTCATTTTCAAAAGTTAATCGTGGGGTGGGGGGGGCACAAGGTTTACCTAGGCTGCATAATATTCTTGCACCAGCCCTGCCCAGGAGGTGGCCATTTGGCCCATCATGTATATGCTGGCTCTTTGAAAGCTCTACCTAACTTGTCCCACACCTGCTGCTCTTTCCTCTCAGCCCATCAGTTTGTTTCGCTTCAAGTATTTATCCAATTCCCTTTTGAAGCTTACTGTTAAATCTGCTTCCACTGCTCTTTCAAGCAGCACATTTTAGATCAAATAACTCACTGCGGAAGATATATATGCTCCTCCTCCCACCTCGGGCTCTTTCACCACAAAATGCACAAGACTTTCTTGTTTGCTTTCAGTTAAACATCACGGTCTCCTGGGGCTTGTTTAAGTGGTATATTAAGCCAAGGAGGAATTTTGTTAAGTTTTTCCTAAAACTGGCCAAAGTTCTTTTTCCTGTATCCCTGGGAGTTGGCATTGTTAACAGTATTGTGAAGATTATGAATGAGGTTGCATCATCTACCCGGATAAGGCAAGCATTGTGCCCAGACACTGTCAAACAGCTCGATATACTGAGCACTGGAGCTTATTGCACAATCCCATTCAGCTTACTACAGCTGGGAGTAATTTTGACTCTGTGTGATAGTGTAGAACAGGTGATAGTGAATTGCCAGCCCATTTCACATCTCTTCCCCGTTTTTATTTCCATTGAACCTAATCAAAATAAAGCTCATGACAGCTGTAAAATGGCCCACCAATTCACTATTACCTGTTTCGTACTAAGGGACCAGGTCAGAATTACCCCCTGTGACGTGCTTAGACAGCAAGTTTCAATCTCACAGTGCGTTCAAGGCGCCTATAACAAAACTTGGAACAGAATATACTGAAGTTGGTGGAATGGATGAATTATATGTTAAAAAAAAACATGGAATGGAATTTGATTTTTTTTTTAAATTACAAACCCAAAGAGCTATTGTGGTAGAATCACAAAAGCGACAGAGTTGACTAGCAATGGAATGTAAACACGCAGGACCGTTTTTGTCTTTCACCGTGAAAAGGTGTGGCTCTCAGAGAAAAGACAAATCTTGCATTTACCTGATACGTCCCCATGATGTCCCAACGTACTTTTCAGCCAGTCAGTTACTTTGGACAGTGTAGTTGCTGTCATTATGGCAACAAATGGCTCACAGTAACATTCCACGATCAGAAAATTAGCTAAACGCTCCTTTGAATTGTTTTACTTGTATTCATTGAGGGTGAATATTGGCCAGGGCACTGAGCCAATCTCTGCTCTTTGTTGAATAGTGCAAGGGGATCTTTTACATCTAGGCCGATGGGCCCTTGGCTCAAACTCTACATCCAACAGATGTTAGCTCTGACTATGGCGGCAATTTTTCTGGCCCCCACCTGCCAATGAGATCTTCCGGTCCCGCCAAAAGTCAATGGACTTTTGGCTGGCCCGTCGCAGCAGGGCCATAAAATGCCGGTCTATATGTCAGATACACACACTCCATTTGTACTACAATCTGACAAGGTAATATCGCATACTTCCTGGAGCGAGGCTTCAAGTCAATAGCTTCTCCGCCTACTGCACTACTTTACTGAGAGTTGACAGGTAAGCTATGAATGTAGTAATCAAAATCAATGTACTGTAAAAAAAGGTGACAGAATTTAAGGGCTGCATTTTGATATCGCCGTGGGTGCTCCCGTTGACTGGCCCAAAAACGAGGGCTTCGGTGGTCTCTGGGACCCAGAGCTGCATCTTGTCAACAGTCAACAAAGTGATCTCTAATACGAATGGCCACCTGCCCCCAAGAGCTTTTGGCCAATCAGAAGGCTTGCAGCTCAGCAGCCTCAGCAGCGCCACCAGGAGCTGTGGCCACAGCTGGGACTGCATCTGGAAGAAGAGGAAGCGATGGAAGGACGCTGCCCTCACAACAAGGTAAGTGGGATCTGGGGTGCTGGGGCCATTGGGCAGGACTTGGCATTGCCGGGGTTGGGGGGTTGGTGGTGAGGGGACTAGTAAAATTCAGCCCTCAAGTACAGCTTGATAATTGATATGAAAAAAATTGAAAAGCTTGATAAAATTAATATCCTCATGTTGCTTAAAATTATCTTTCAACATAATATCATGACAAATAAATCTCTTACATTGGTTCTGTCTGTGCATTTGTAGAGACTGTTTGGCTGGGTTACTGTGGCACTTAGTGCTTCAAACCAGATGCATACCATTTAGCGATTGAAACACTCTTGACACTCAACACTTGTCCTATCATATTCCGCAGCAGAGTACTGTTTACCTGTCCGGCAAAGCTCACCACACACCCATCACGTGCACACTCAATGGAACGCAAAGATGCACATCATAGCTGGAACCCTCCACTCAACACCCCTCCCCTGGCTCCCTGTTCTTGCAAAAATCATTCCCCCGCACATCTGCCAATTAGCAAAAACCCACAAGCTGGTCGAAACCATACGTGCTGTGCCTCACTTACCACTCCATGATGACCTGTTCAACCCACCTACTCCTCACTTTCCATCTCGGTGCCCCATATGGAGCAACTTTCCTGAGCAAGACCTACCAGCAGATGTCCTCTGGATCAAGGAATGGGAAACGCAGGAAGTCACTAACAAATTCCTTGTGAAAAATCCCATCTTGTCAAATGGCAGACTTTGAACTTACAGTGGTCCCTGTTAAACAGGTTCAGGACAGGCCAAGGCCCCTTGCAGCCAACCTCCAATGCTGGGCCTCAATAACAACCCCTTAAACAGTTGTGTTGAGACACAAACAATGATGCACATCACCGAGGAGTGTCCCCTCTACAGACTAAGTGGTGGACTAATCACCTTAAACTCAACAAGTGGGGAGGCTATTGCTTGACTTCAGGGATTTGCATTTGCTAAATAAATAAAATTGAAAGCTGAAGGAGCTTTGAACCATGAGTTGTCCTGTGGGTTGACCTTCCATGTTGAGTGCATTGATGATGTATTATATATTAACATCTCCAAAATCTGTTTGAAGAATTGGGTGTGAGCAAGGGATATATGCTTTATTTGCACAGGGAAGGGTGGGGGAGGGGCAGTTTCAGGAAATCTGCAGTGTTACCTCTATCAGTGTCATCTCTATTGATTTGTCAAACTTGAATAAATAGTTTGATTAAGTTCTGTTTTTGATTATACACTTTACAAAGGGGGAGGTGCAGAATGAAGATAATTGTTTTGTTTATTTCAGATGTAATAGACTCGTTTTATCAAAATGAAAATACTAACCAGAGGGGTAAGTATTTTCAGCACAAAGTATCTGTTATTTATGTGATATATTTCCTGACTTCATAGTTGCTTTTTCTTTGAGAGAAATATTTAGCCAAAGGATTTCTCCATTGGGTGCCGACATAGAGACGTTTCAATCAAGCGGAAATAAAAGAGACTTGCTATACTGATGCCAAGCTGGGAGCTCCTCAAGGGACATTTTCACATCATCGACTTCAGCATAGTCGGGCTGTTCTTAAAACTATTGGGAGCTTCTGTTCAACATGGCCAACATTTTTTATTTATTCTTTCACGGGATGTGGGCGTCGCTGGCAAGGCCAGCATTTGTTGCCCATTCCTAACTGCCCTGGAAAAGATGGTGGTGAGCTGCCTTCTTGAAATGCTGCAGTCCATGTGGTGTAGGTACACCCACAGTGCTGTTAGGGAGAGTGTTCCAGGATTTTGACCCAGCAACAGAGGAGGGACGGTGATATATTTCCAAGTCAGAATGGTGTGTGGCTTGGAGGGGAACTTCCAGGTGGTGGCGCTCGCCTCTATCTGCTGCTCTTGTCCTTCTAGATGATAAAGCTGGCGGATTTGGAAGGTGCTGTTGGAGAAGACTTCAAAACCAAACTTTGCTTTCACAAGTCTGATCCCACTAACTGCATTTCCATACGTTATTGGCAGTCGTCCCTCGATTCGAGGATGACATCTGCTCAGATATTCTAGGCCGTCGTATTTCAGAGTCTCTCCTTCAATATATATGGGAGGTGGAATATTTGGCTGACCAGGTGTGGATTGTTAGGAGTTTTTCTTTTGGCAACATTCAAGGACAGGCTAAGTTTCTTGTATGTAGAATTGAAGAGTGGATTGAAAATCTGGTGCAGAGTGAGCAACGACAAGAGTTTTTGCAAACTGTAGATCATGTATGTCTATGATGATCAGTTTAGTTTTGGCACAGAAGTGACTGAGTTTAAACAGTTTTACATCTAGGCAGTATTTAATACTGACACCAGAGGTGAATAGACACTATCAGGTAGATTGTAAATATTACAGGGATTATCACACAGCCTTGCTTGTCCCTGGTCCAGATTTTGAAGGCGTCTGTTTCAGATCTTCCACTCAAGACAGTTACAGTCATATCCCTTATGAAGCAATTGCAGGATTGTGAAGTTTCTTGGACACCCAAATCTTTGGAGCACAATCCACAGAGCCTCACAGTTACTGAGTCAAATACTTTGGTCAGGTGATGAATTCAATGAAGAGTTCTCACTTTTCTTGGATTTGTCTGGCAACAAAGAAAATGCCGGAAGCTCCTCTGGAAGGTTCAAAGCCACACTGTGTCTCTGGGATGATTTCCTCAGCCACAGGAAGTAGGCGATTCAGGAGAATGTGTGTCAGGATTTTCTCTGCTGTGGACAAGAGGAAAATACCTCGATAGTTTCCAGAGCATGATTTATCTCCCTTCTTGAATTTAGATACAACTGTCAGTGGGATAAGGGGGTCCTTCTCAGGATGGCGGCCGGTAACTAGTGGAGTTCCGCAGGGGTCAGTGTTGGGACCACCACTTTTCACTTTATACATTAATGATCTATATGAAGGAACTGAGGGCATTCTGGCTAAGTTTGCAGATGATACAAAGATAGGTGGAGGGACAGGTGGTATTGAGGAGGTGGGGAGGCTGCAGAAGGATTTAGGCAGGTTAGGAGAATGGGCAAAGAAGTGGCAGATGGAATACAACTGTGGGGAAGTGTGAGGTCATGCACTTTGGTAGGAAGAATAGAGGCATAGACTATTTTCTAAATGGGGAGAGAATTCAGAAATCTGGAGTGCAAAGGGACTTGGGAGTCCTAGTCCAGGATTCTCTTAAGGTTAACTTGAGTTGGTAGTTAGGAAGGCAAATGCAATGTTGGCATTTATATCAAGAGGACTAAAATATAAAGGCAGGGATGTGCTGCTGAGGCTTTATAAGGCTCTGGTCAGACCACATTTAGAATATTGTGAGCAATTTTGGGCCCCGTATCTCAGGAAGGATGTGCTGGCCCTGGAGAGGGTTCAGAGGAGGTTCACGAGAATGATCTCAGCAATGAAAGGCTTAACATATGAGGAATGTTTGAGGACTCTGGGTCTATACTCGATGGAGTTTAGAAGGATGAGGGGGGATCTGATTGAAACTTACAGAATACTGAAAGGCCTGGATAGAGTGGACGTGGGGAAGATGTTTCCATTAGTAGGAGAGACTAGGACCTGAGGGCACAGTCTCAGAGTAAAGGGAAGACCTTTTAGAACAGAGATGAGGAGAAACTTCTTAAGCCAGAGAGTGGTGAATCTATGGAATTCGTTGCCACAGAAGGCTGTGGAGGCCAGGTCATTGAATGTATCTAAGACCGAGATAGATAGGTTCTTGATTGGTAAGGGGATCAAAGGTTACGGGAAGAAGGCGGGAGAATGGGGTTGAGAAACTTATCAGTCATGATTGAATGGCAGAGCAGACTCGATGGGCCAAATGGCCTAATTTCTGCTCCTATGTCTTATGGTCTTATGGTGTTGGGGGGAGGGGAGGAGTGGGGAGGGAGTGAGGTGGGGAGGGGTTGAGTTCTTTTTTTCTCACAAATCTGATGGATGAGTGCATGGAGTCTTGATGTGAGTAAAAGTCTGCCAGCTTTGAAGGCCTCAGCTGGAATATTATCCCCAGGGCCGCAGGTTTTGTTATTTTTCACGTGTTTGATTGTTCGGTGCAGCTCTCCCATTGATGGTGGTTCACCCAGGAATTCAACCACAGGTACAGGGAGTTGGAGGTCTTGTATCCCTACTTCTGAGTCGGAAGCACCAGTTTTGAGTCCTAATCCTGGACTTGACACCCAAGGAAGGTGTGGACAAACAGGTTGATTGTCAACCTGCAAATCCTTCCCACGCACACCAATGGCAGGTGGTAAGAGCGGAGAAGATTCCTGGTCAGTCCTGTGATGGAAAGAAAATTGGAGCCTCAAGCATCTCTATCCATAGCTCCAGACTACAACATGCATGTAAAAGTGTATGTTGCCAAAGCAACTCATACTCCCTGAGTGATCTGTAACACACCATTACTGGGGGCTAGCCTGGATAGTATCAGCTGCCACTGTAGATTCATAGTTGAGGATTTGTTGATTATATTCTTTCCAGCATTGATGGATAGCACTGTCATCCTTAGGAAGAGAAACACTATCCTGTGAGCGAAGGGGATTTTGTCCATTTGACCTTGGTCTATAGATGGCCCTGGTGGCTTCAAAAAAACTTTGCATGTCATGATGGTCAGCATAGTGTTGGATCTGTCGGGCTTTCCCTTTCCTCCTCATGTCCTTCATCTTCTGGAATTGTCTTTGGGCAATAGCATTAACCTGATGGAATGCTGCCTTCTTGACTTGTGACCTTGGGTTGTTCTGCCAGGCAATGAAGGCTGTGCAGTTTTGTTCCAGGGAGGTCAAATATTTCAGCACTGTTTTCATCAAACCAGTCCTGGTGGCAGTGATGCTCGAATGATGGTCCTGGCACAGGAGTCCTGTGGAACTGGCTTTATTTGTTCCCACTGTTCTAGAATTGACTTTGGATGCGTGAAGATTTTCTAGATTGGTTGTAAGATGCACTTGGAATTCCCCTGTCCAGCTGACCGCTTTACAGCTGAGATGTTGATCTTCTTCCTGTTGGACTTTTGGACCTTACGATGTCTTGGTGCTAGGTTCATCACCATTCAAAAATGTCTATGATCTGTCCATCAGGCATCAGCCCCCTGCAGATTGAGTGATACAGACATCACTTAGATCTTTGACCTGAACAATGAAATAATCCAGGAGGTGCCAGTGCTTTGATCTAGGATACCTCCATGTAGTTTTGTATTTGTCCTTCTGGTGGAAAAGGGTGCTTGTTATAATGAGGCCATAATGAGCACACTTTGGAAGTAGGAGGACACCATTTACATGGGCTTTTCCCACCCCGTTTTTCCCAGTGGTTCTGTTCTAGGCATTGGAGTCACAGCCAATTCTTGCATTATAGTCCCCCAGAAGGATGACCTTTCCTTCTTTTGGGATGGCAGTGAGGGCTTCATCAAGATCAGAATGGAACTTTTCCTTAGCATCTCCATCGGAGTCAAGGATCAGGACATAAACATTGATGACGGTGGCATATTGGTTAGGGCTGAGCTATAGGTAAAGTGTCATGAGATTTCATTTATACAATTGGGGAGTTCTGGCATTGCATCCAAGATCCTATTCCAGATGGCAATCTCAGGCAAACTCAATTCTGCGGACAGGAGGATCATTGTCAGCCTTTTCTTTTCAGTAGAAGGTGTATCCCCCCTGCTTGTTCCTTCATCTGCCCTTCCCCTGGAAGGCAGGTCTCTCCAAGAGTGGTGATGCCAATTTGAAGCCTTGATAATGCATGTGATACAATTGTCGTTCTTCTTTCCGGATGGTCACTCTTGAGATTATTCATGAGTGTTCTCTCATTCCAAGTTGCAAAATTTAAAGTTTCCTTTCTTTGACCATGAAGACAGTGGTCCCACAGGGTGTGGCTCCCCCAGCCAGGACAAAGTGGGACGGCCTATTTTTTAGGGCACCTTTTCTAGCCCCCCTCTTCATTTGGGGTGAGTAGAGGGTATCCTGAAGAGGACTGCTCAGTCACAGATGCTGCTGCCCAACCTCTGTCCCAACACAGGTGTCCAACAACCTTCCTGCATCTGTCTCCTGTGTGCAGATTCTTAACTAGGAGCTACCAGGTCCACAACCCTGTCCCCATCGCCAATTCTCCATTGCCACAGGACTTGGCAAATGCATCCTGGTAAAAGCCTGCTTGTGACTTTGTTTAATGTGGGGACCTCGGGGCACCACCATTGTCCACACAATTTTGACGGGTTGGTGGTCAGATCTTGGTGACGTGTCACACCACGATGACGAAGACCTTTCCAGCCATTACAGCCTTCACAGCCGGTGAGACGCACAGTCTTACTTCACCTGTTCTGCTGTTGAGGATTTTTAATTATATCGTACTGTATTTGCAATTCATGTGTCCCAGTTGCTTTATCCCTTTCCCATCAATGTTTACTTGTCTGAGACAATTTGCCATCATCTAAAAACATGGGCAATTAAAACATTTTCAACACCATTGATACAAATTCTGAGCAGCGTGACTGATTGCTATGTTTTCTGTTAGTCACAGCAGCCCAGTTACAGCCACTACCGTTGAGCACTGGTCTTTGTTTCCCATTATTTAGCTAGTTAGCCAATTTACTACTTTTTTCAATATCCAAGTCTCTTATCAAATGTCATCTGAAATTCACTTATCCAACAGTTATCATATCAACATCATCTGCCACTATCGTACATAATCAAAGGATTTTAATAAATCTGTTAAGTGCAATTTAGCTTTTATAAACTTGTATTTGTCTGGAATTTGTGCCTTTATATTCATTAAATGTCTCTGACTTGCTTTCTTTATCATACTCCTTTTCCTACTATAGGAGTATGATTTGCAGAATAATTAACCTACCCTTTAAAAATACTGCAAAGCCACATTAGCAGCCCTGGTTGTTTGCTGGGGCAGAGATATCACATCATAAAGAAGCTAAGTGCATTAACAGCTAATGTATTCGTAGTCTTCTGGACTGGTTTTGAGTGGATGGGGGAGGAACTTACCCAATTAGCCCTGCTTACTTGCCTCTCTAAGGGCATTATGTGTGTTTGTGGGCATTAGTAATATCTATTTAAGGGATATCAGCAGGATATCACTAAAAGAAGTGTGTCATGTGATCCAGTCTTAGTTTCACTTTTGCTTCGAGCAGAGCACATCACACAGCAGTGATGTCTTCAAGCTTTATACCTATGTATAACTGTTCTCATGCATCTAGTCTTAATAAATGAATCCACAACATATTTACCCAATCACTTATGAGTGATTAGTGTCTATATCATGATAATAACACAACATGGTGTTCAACGGTGGTCAAACAGCCTCTCAGCAAGATTAAATACAGGTACATCATGGTGAACAGCTTTAGATCATGGTACGTGGCTTGATGTTTTGGTCAGATTGCATCAAAGTTGCAGTGTTGGAGAGTGTTGAAATTGCAGCATGGTAACTGTGAAGAAAAGCTTTGAAGACACATTGCCAAGATAGTGCTCAAGTAAAGAGCTGGTAAGCAGACGGATCCCTCATGGTGCGATTGCAGCACATAGCCTGTCAGTTCAGTGAGTGAGACAGTGCGTTGAGAGGACCAGCACCGGGTTAGCTCAGTTGGTTAAAGGTGAGTAACCAGGGTGTGGGCCAGATCGATAGTGAGTGAGGGGGAGTCAAACAAACAAAAAAAAAGTCATACAAATCGGGCCAGAGAAGGCTGCAATTATAACAGACGGCTTCGGGAGTTTCTGAATAATAACTTGAATAAAAAGCAAAGACGCCATTACTCTGTGGTGCGTTACCAGCCACAACTCGTCTTCATGGGCTGAGCTTCAGAAAAGCGGGTGAAAGTGGCTACAGCGACACTCATCCCAGATACTACAGAAGAAGGAAGGTCAAAGTGGTATTGTCAGAATGTCCACACAATTCCCCAGTGTGAATTGGGATGCACTTGAACAACCATCCAAATTCAAAATATTTAAACAGCGTACAGAGCTATGGTTTCTTGATTCAGGTGTGTTTGAACTGGACAAGTAGGCCATAAAAATTCACCTTCCAATTGGGAATGAAGGTCTACACAGGCTGAACATATCCAGGATTAACAGCAGAAGAGCTAAAGAATCCCCAAAAGATGTGGACTACATTGCAAGTCCAGTTCAGTGTCAGGTTAAACTTCTGTATTCATCGACTAGAGTTCATGTCAATTCAACAACAGCCTGTCAGCAGATGCAGAGAAAAGGGTATGTACTGTGATTTTTCAGACAGAATTGTTGAGTTTGTGATCACTTCCACTCCCTTGGAAGCATTCCAGAAAGATCTGCTGGATAAGCCCAAAATGTATAGCATTAAAGAGCTACTCAAGGATGGACATAAGTACAAAATGATTCTTGCAGTACACTGGCTCACTAATTCCATGTGCAGGATCCCCAGAGTCCTGGAGTGCAAGTACAATTAATCCTCCTGGGCCTCACAGGTATTCTACATCTTGGAAAATAATTGCCCAGCGATTGCAGGTCTACCGGCATGTCACGACCTCACTTTAGTCACAATGCATAGAACCAGGCAGACATCAGCAGGCAGATCAATGTCAGAAACTTCTTCTATCACCTCAGTTCATGACCTAACATCAACATATCCAGAATATTTTGACAAAATTGGCAGTTTCAAGGGATCTGCAACATTACACTTATAGGAGAATGCAAGTCCATCAATTGATCCATTGTAAGTGCAGCATCCACTTACAAGACAAATTGAAGGTCCAATTAGATAAAATGGAGAAAGACAGAATCATTGGAATAGTGCAAGATCACACAGATGGTGTAGCTCGATCACATGTGTCATAAAGAAGGACGGAGCCATGATGGTTAAAAGCAGCTTTGAAACATTGTCCTTACAAAATACCCACATTAGAAGAATTAAATCTGAGATTTTCAGGTGCAAAATTCTTCTTGAAGCTTGATGCCAAACATGGCTACTGATCAGTACAATGCACAGAGACATCCCAAGCGCTTACTACATTTTGTACCCCTTTCGGACGATACTATTTTCAATGACTTCCTTCGGGCTATCTGTTAGCCAGGATCTCTTTCAAGCTTATTACCATCCCAGCTGATATTACTACTGGACAAGTCAGATCCCAGATCCCAGAGGCCTGGCTTGATAGATCCTAACTTTTATTTATTTTTTAGAAATCGTGGAGGGAAGTTACCGAACAAATTCACAGGCATCTGCTGATGAACTTTTAACAAAAAAAACACATTTATTAAACAAGAAAAATGAACTAAATTATGCTAGACGAAAAGGTTGGAAAATCTCAATACAAACACAAGAAAATGATTCAGGTATTCACTATTCCCTCACCCCAGCTACATCATTACAGATACACACAAATTCGGAAAGATAAAACAGTTTACCTTATCTTTCTTATACTCAAATAATCAGGGTATGTACGTGGTAAATGTGAATTAACAGGTGAAATGTGGTCAGACACACCACACTCCAAAGTGAATGACGGGTGCGACCTAAGCAGATTCTATGGATTTGTCAACAACTCGCCCAGACATTTGTAACATCGTGAGCCAACCAGGCTCAGTGAAACCCTATCCTTCTCACGAGGGTTTCCAATCTCCACATTTGAAGAACTTTCCTTAGAATTCTCTTCAAACATCGTCCCCACTCAGACGGCTTCAACCAGGATCCACCTCCAAGTTTTCAATCTCGCTTTCTGAGACTCCTTTCCTCTGGATCTCTGCGTACGCTCAAGCTTCACCTTCCTAATTTTTCAATTTCAGATCTTTGGCCATGCCAGGCAGAACACCACTGCTCCAAAATGCCACCTTTGCCCGTACAGTCTGCAGCACAGATTCGCCAAACTTCAGCAGCCCTCTTGGATCTTCAGGACTTCTCTTGAGCCCACTTTGCTCAAGACTAAAGAAATTCTCTTTCTTTAACTTGGGACTTTTTTCTCTGCTCCTTTCTCTCAGCTTTACTTAACAAGATCTGTTTCTGATCGCTGCCCTTGTCCCTTACCTGGGACTGTCTTCTGGGACCTGTTTCTGATCCCTGCCTTTATCCCTGCCTGGGACCTTCTCCTGGGACCTCTTTCTGTCCCACTCTTTTGTTTGGGATCTTCTTCTTGGTTTGGGATCTACTCCCTGTCCCCCACCCTGCTCCCTGGGACACCTTCTCTCTAATGGTGCTCCAGTTCAGGTCACCTGACCTGTTTTTCATGCCATTTCACTTCTCTTCTTTATTTCTTTTGTGCACTTGCACAGGGTCAGTTCCCGGCCTAAAGACATGAAAATGGATGAACTACGCATGTGCGGCCCTTTCCCGTCTGGCACATGAGTAGAAGTCCCAAGGCCTGCTGGCTACTGCAGTTCCCAAAGTCCGAACTCATGATCAGATGAGTATTTTTTGGGTTTCCTAACAAAACTCACCTGGACCGTATTACATGCACTGTAACAGGATGCACCTGTATGACCTATGACATTGCTGTTGTGGGCAGAACAAAGCAAGAACATGACCAGAATCTGCACTTATTGATGCATGCAGCACGTGATGAAGAATTGGTGTTCAGCAGCCTAAGATCATCAACATGCAGCAGATGAATTTCTTCGGTTTTATTTATTCCAGTGCTGGCATATAAGACGATAAGACCATAAGACATAGGAGCAGAAATTAGGCCATTCGGCCCATCGAGACTGCTCCGCCATTCAATCATGGCTGATCCCCTTACCAATCAAGAACCTATCTATCTCGGTCTTAAATACACTCAATGACCTGGCCTCCACAGCCTTCTGGGGCAATGAATTCCACAGATTTACCACTCTCTGGCTAAAGAAGTTTCTCCTCATCTCTGTTCCAAAAGGTCTTCCCTTCAATCTGAGGCTGTGCATTTGGGTCCTAGTCTCTCCTACTAATGGAAACATCTTCCCCACGTCCACTCTATCCAGGCCTTTAAGTATTCTGTAAGTTTCAATCAGATCCCCCCTCATCCTTCTAAACTCCATCGAGTATAGAGCCAGAGTCCTCAAACATGCCTTTCGTTCCTGGGATCGTTCTCGTGAACCTCCTCTGAACCCTCTCCAGGGCCAGCACATCCTTCCTGAGATACGGGGCCCAAAATTGCTCACAATATTCTAAATGTGGTCTGACCAGAGCCTTATAAAGCCTCAGCAGCACATCCCTGCTTTTATACTCTAGTCCTGCTCCAAGTAAAATAGAGGATATTAAAGCCATGCCAACCCCTCAAGACGTCTAGGTCTTTTTAATTTCTTGTCTCCATACATTCCCAAATTTGCTCAGAAATATTCATCACCGGGGGAATTTGAGTCTTGCTGAAAAAAAACATTTTGTCATAGCTTTTTGTCTTGCACTCATCAGGACAATCACAATTCTTGCGATTGTCCTGATGAGTCCAAGCCAAAAAGCTTTGACAAAATGTCTTTTTTCAGCAATACTCATGTTCTGTATTTTCAAATGACTAAGGGAATTGTTGAGAAAGGATGTGCCTTTCCTCTGGCATGAAGATTATCAATACCTCTTCAAAGCACTGAAACAGCCATTATCAGAAGCATCGACATTGCAATTTTATATCCTAGGGAGATAACTACCCTGGAAATAGATGCCTCACAGAAAGGTCTGAGGTACTACAAAAAGTCAAGCCGATTTCCTTTGCTTCAAAATCTCTATCTGTAATGCAGTCCAACTACTCCAACATCGAAGGTGAAACATTAACTTTAGTGTTTGGAATCATGCATTTTCACACCTATCTATTCGGCAAGAGATTTGAGGCTGAGACCGACCACAAGCCACTGGAGATGGTTTGGTGAAAACCATTGACCAGTGCACCACCAAGATTCCAACATCTCTTGATAACGATTCAAGGGTATGACTGTGAGATTAGGTACAAGTCAGGTAACTTGATGGTCACATTGGGTACACTTAGCAGATTGCCTAACCCAGCGAAAAAAGCAGATATATTCTTAGATCGACACGTTGACCTGATTGACATCGAACTTGAAGATGTTCTCCAAATTGATCTGGTTCATTTTGTGCAATGCAAATACCAGTACAAGAAGAAATGGCGAAAGATTCCACACAATGGAAACTGTGGAAAACTATCAAAGGGTGGCCTGCTTCAATTCAGCATGTCCACAGCACAAGATCATTTTGGCCTTACTGGGATGAGATAGGCATCTCCCAGGAATCTCTTTTAAAGGCAGGCAGGTCATCTTACCAGAATCTTTGCAACCTGATACTCTTCAACAAATTCATCACTCGCACATGAACATAGGTAGGACAGGAAGACTCACAAGAGAGGCAGTCGATTGGCCAAGTATGAACAATGACATTGAAGTCAGCACAAAGCACATTGATTTCACATGAAGTTCCTACCCTTCCTTGATCTAAAGTTGCACCTGATCTCTTTCATGTCCATGATACTGACTTCATTGTCATCATTGACTACTTTACCAAGTACCCCATTATTTGACAATTGCACAATATGTCAAGTATAGCTGTTGCGCACACTCTATGTGCTATTTTCAGTTTATTTGGTGTGCCTAGAGAGATCATTATGGATAGCGGTCTTCAATTTATTGGTAAGCCATTTCAGGATATGTGTGAGAAGTAGAATATCGATCACTACTTCTTCTCCTCATTACCCTACATCTAATGGCCTTGTTGAATGAATGATTCACATGGTGAAATCCGTAATATAAAATGTAGACAGACCATGCAAGATCTACACATTCCAATGTTACATCTGAGAGCGATACCTTTAAGTGCAAATATTCCATCACAGCGGAGCTCAGGTTTGGCAGAACAGTGCATACCACTTGACCTACTTTTACCCATTCTACTCCCTCAGAAACTGGAGAGCATTTTTTAAAACTACAAGAGAAGATGACCAATGTGCATGATAAAAATGCAGGTACAGAATTGCCTACTTTATAGTTTGGACATCAAGTTTGAATCCAGGATCCCACAGAAGGTAAGTGGAAACCAGCCAAGGTGACAAGGGTTTGTTCAGAACCAAGGTCCTATGAAGTCACTACACACAAAGGCGTAACAGTGAGGCATAACCAAGGGCAAGTCAGATCCATTCTGGCTCATCAACCACCATACAGTCCTATTGCATCTAGAACAGGATCTCAGATACAACCAGGAACAATATCCAAGAATGACAATTCCACAGATCACTGTGAACAATTAAAGAAACCTCCAAACAAGGTTACCATCACAAGATCTGGGAGTAACAGCAGATTACCTTTATTCTTTACAGACTCATAGATTCATCAGTTCTATACACTTATGTAATTGTAACTAAACACAAACATGTATTGTAAATAGTTATACTCCTTTGGAAAGGGGGAAAGTATCTTTAAAAAAGGGGGATGCTGTAATATGCCTTTAAGAGCTATCAGCATGATATCGCTAGAGAGGAAGTGCATCATGTGATCCAGTCTTAGTTTCACTTTTGAGTTGAGCAGAGCGCACACACATTTCTGATGTCCTCAAAATCAATACCTATGTATTACTGGTCTCATGTGCCTAGTCTTAATAAATTAACCCATAATTTGTTTACCCAATCCCTTGTGAGTGATTGTTGCCTAGATCATTATAATAACACGATTATGTGTGCGTGTGTGTGTGTGTGCACAGTAATTTGAGAAGTAAAGCTGGTGTGTTACAAGTGTTCCTCTCGAGTACATTCTCTGAGGGGTGCAATACTCAAGTATGACAGGGCCACCACTGGCCGTAAGGTACTGTTACAGCATAACAAGTTTTTTTTATTCATTCACGGGATGTGGGCTTCACTGGCTGGGCCAACATTTATTGCCCATCCCTAGTTACCCTTGAGAAGGTGGTGGTGAGCTGCCTTCTTAAACCGCTGCAGCCCATGTGGTGAAGGTACACCCACAGTGCTGTTAGGGAGGGAGTTCCAGGATTTTGACCTAGTGACAGTGAAGGAATGACAATATATTTGCAAATCAGGAGGGTGAGTGACTTGGAGGGGAACTTCCAGGTGGTGGTGTTAGCATCTATCTGCTGCCCTTGCACTTCTAGATGGTAGTGGTCATGGGTTTGGAAGGTGCTGTCAAAGCAGCCTTGGTGAATTCCTGCAGTGCATCTTGTAGATGGTACACACTGCTGCTACTGTGCGTCAGTGGTGGAGGGAGTGAATGTTTGTGGATGTGGTGCCAATCGAGTGGGCAGTGTCAAGCTTCTTGATTGTTGGTTGGAGCTGCACTCATCCAGTTAAGTGGGGAATATTCCATCACACTCCTGACTTGTGCCTTGTAGATGATTACATAGGCAATTTCCATTGTATGGGTGTGGGGATTTAGAATGGAAAATACTGACAGGGAGTGTGCACGGACAAAGGATTATAACAGTCTGCACGCACTTCCTGGCTGCATCAGTTGACTTACTCTCTTCATGTTTTTGTCACACTTTTTTCGGCGTTTTCCATTCTAAAATCCTGTAGGTCTTGCCAATGTAAATTAGTCAGGTGACTGTGAAGCAAACTTTGAGCTGGCTGTGCTGGTTCACCCACCGCCTTTTTTTGTTCCAAGCTTTAATATTCTCTCACTCAGCTCCCAGTCTGATCACCCACTGTTTGAATCGAGTCTCACAGGTTCCAATGGGGTCTCGAGTTGTGCCTATACTCCCCCACTACAGTTTCACACAACCAGCTCCTATTCACTGTGTGTTCTAGCCTACCACAGCCATCCACTGGGATCATCCATCCTCCCTTCATTGACCATTCCTCCCACCTCTGACCCTATCCATTGGTCATAGTCTCTCCCTCCAAAAAAGCTAGCTTTTGAAACTAGCTGTAAAGGCAGGTAAATGGAGTCAAGGTACAGATTAGTCATGATCTAATTGAATGGCAGGTCAGGCTTGAGGGGCTGAAATGCCTATATTTCCCCCTATCTTTGTTATGATCCCCAGCTGAGGTTACCACTGGGCAGGCCTGATCCCAGAGTGGAAACCGGCTTGATACATCCTAACTTTTATTTGTTTGTTTAGATACATGGAGAGGGGCTACTGAACAGTCACTGGAGTCAACTGATGAACTTTTAACAAAAACATAAAACATTTATTAAACAAGAAAAGATTAACTATATTATAGTACTCCTTCACCCACTATTATACCTTCAAAGGTATACACAGATTTGTAAGGATAATATGAGTTACAAAGATATCTTATACTCTAATGTTCATAGTGTACAGTCCATGTGGTGACTCTCATGGAGAGGCTGCTTCAGGAACAGAATCAAGGGTTCCTGGGGCTGTGCTTGGACCTGCAAGCCATGGAAGAGGCTTTGCGCTCGGCCATGAGGGTCAACGCAATGCTCACGCTCTGCAGGGACTCCTCCACAACGGAGACCATGGCACGCATACCCTCTTGGATCCCCACCAGATCCTCCCGCTGGACATCCAGCATCTGCTGCCTAATGGACAACTCCAGAGGCCCATCATCAACCTTCGACTGAGCATCATCCTGGTCTCCAGCAATCTTCTGACTGCCAGCGCCCCGGACACTCTCTGCCTCCGCCTGCACCTCAAGCGAGTGTGAAGTGCCCTCACCAATGTGCACCAAGATACTAGCCACTGAACTAATGCCCATCGAGGTGCTGGTATCTGCGCTAGTGGCTGGTTCACAGAGTGGGTGTGACACAGGTGCTTGGGGAGCATGGTGGTCCTCCTGGGTTAGGGGTAGCTCCTGAAGGTTGGGCGTTTTGCTGCTTGGTGGCAGATCTAAGGGAGAAGAAGGACATGTCATTAATTTAAGTCATGACAATGTCACTGTGCATGCCAGGCACTCTAGTGAGACAATGGAGCTGTGCATCATGGTGCCATCATCTTTCAATGATCAATGAGGAATCCAATCTGGAGGCCCCCATCAATGATGAGACTTCACAAGAATGTTTGAGCCATCCAAAACTCTCACCTCAGTGCACTGCACTCTTACCTTCGTCTGACACCCCAGTCCCAACATGGCCGGTTGATCGAGGTGAATGGTGCCTCTGGAGCTCCAAGGCCTCCTGCTCGTACCGGGAGAGGATGAGGAGGTGTGGGGTCATCCGCCAGTCCACAACCTCTCAATATTGTTATTGGATTTCTTCTCCTGAAAGGACAGAGGAGCATTGATTGGTCCACTCTCTACCTGCAGCACCATTGCAGCCTGGCCAATCCCAGCTGAGGAACACCTTGCATGGGCTGATCTGAGTTGTGGCCCTCGAGGTGCAAGGCACTCAGTCAAACCAGCCAGGGCTCACCCCCTTGGCCTGCTCTGGCCTGATTGAAGTTGGCACTCAGACTCTAACACCTCTGAGCTCCACGGGGAGATGGCCAGCCCAAAACAATTCAACACACTAACACATGCCAACACGGTACTCACCCTTCCTGAGCGCAGCAGGTCATTAAACCTCTTCTGGCACTGCAACCAGGTGCGCTGCACCACGTCATGGCTGCTCACCCGGGCTGCCATCTCCTCCTATGCCCGCTTTGTGAGGGGCGGCGGACCCCTCCTCCCATCTCTGGGGACAAGGGTGTCCCTTCTGGCAGCCACCTCCTCCAGGAGGGCAGTGAGGCACTCGCTGGAAAAATGGGGGCCGAGTGCCCAGCCGACCTCACCTCCTGCCTGGTCTCTGCATCTTTGTTTGCAGCCATGTCGCTGCTGCAACTCTGACGTGGGCAGCCTCCCTGGGGCCCCCTGCGTCAGTTTTGAACTGGCTGCCAAGTCGCCATTGGACCCAGTGGACAACAGGCTCCCGCCCCCGCCTGCCACTTCTCAGAAGTTCTCCAGCTGGCATTCACGCTGGGTGGGCCTTAGTTGGCCCGCCAGCCTGAACTCGCAGTCCGGCCCCAATCGCGGGTGCGGTTGGCTTCCCGACCGCTCCCGCCCATCCCCGCCGAGCCTGCCCGATGAGGGCAACATTCTGCTCACGATTTCCCTTTCACAAAACCATGTTGACTCTGTTTGATTGTGTTAAGCTTTTCTAAATGTCCTGCTACTTCTTCCTTAATAATGGACTCTAGCATTTTCCCAACGACAGATGCTGGGCTGACTGGCCTATAGTTTCCTCCCTTCTTGAACAGAGGCATCACATTCGCAGTTTTCCAATCCGCCGGGACTCTTCTGGAATCCAGTGAGCTCTGGAATATTCCGACCAATGCCTCCACTATCTCTGCAGCCACTATCTTTAAAACCCTTGGACGCAGGCCATCAGGTCCTGGCGACTTGTCTGCCTTTAGTCCCATTAGTTTGTCAAATGCTTCATCCTTCGTGATAGAGACTGTTACAAGATCTTTCCTCCCATTAGCTCCTTGCTTATCTGATATCTTTGGGATGTTTATAGTGTCCTCCACCGTGAAGACCAATGCAAAATATTGGTTTAAATTATCTGCCATTTCCCTGTTCCCCATTATCAATTCTCTAGTCACATCCCCCAAGGGTCCAACGCTCACTTTAGCCACTGTCTTTTTATGTACCCGTAGAAGCTCTTGCTGTTTGTTTTTATATTTCTTGCCAATTTACTTTCATAATCAATTTTCTCCCTCTTTATTAGCTTTTTAGTCAACCGCTGCTGGTTCCTAAAAAATTCCCTATCCTCTGGTCTACCACTAGTTTTTGCCGCTTTGTATGCCTTTGTTAAGGGTGGTTCATCCTTCTCATCGAGTCCTTCTTTTTGGCCGGGATAAATGTTTGCCGAGCATTATGAAATATCTGATAAATGTCTGCCAATGCTCATCCACTGACCTTCCCCTTAGTCTATTTTCCCAGCCCAGCTTTAGACAATTCTTTCTTCATACCTCTGTAATTGCTCTTATTTAAGTTGTGGACACTGGTTTGAGACCCGAGATGCTGAACCTCAAACTGTATTTGAGATTCTACATGTTATGATCGCTACCCCCTAGAGGATCCTTAACTATGATATCTCTTATTAATCCCACCTCATTGCACATTACTAGATCTAAAATAGCCTGTTCCCGTATAGGTTCTGCAACGTATTGCACTAAAAAACAATCCCTGATGCACTCTACAAATTTGTCTTCCATGTTACTCCTGCCAATCTGATTTGTTCAGTCAAAATGCAGATTAAAATCACCCATGACAATTGTAGCGCCCTTCTTACACGCCTCCATTATTTCCCGATTTATACTTTGTCCTACAGTGAGGCAATTCTTCGAGGGCCTATAGATGACTCCCACCCATGACTTCTTCCCCTTGCTATTCCTTATTTACACCCAAACTGATTCCACATCACGATCTATTGCACCTATATCACTACTCACCACCACACTGATACATTCCTTTATTAACAAAACTACCCCACTTCCTTTTCCTTTTTGCCTATTTTTCCAGAATGTCCAATACCCTTGAATATTGAGTTCCCAGTCTTGGTCACCCTGCAACCACGTCTCTATAATAGCTATCAAGTCATATCCATTTATTTTTATTTGTGCCGTCAACTCATCTATCTTGTTACAAATGCTGCGTGCATTAAGATAAAGAGCCTTAAGCTTTGACTTTTTACCACTATTATTCATTCTGGTTCTAATTTTTGTTGCACTCTTCTGCTCATATTTTCTGCTCCTTCCTGTCACACTTTGAATATTGTTTGCCTCTTCACTACCCTGCACCTCTGCTCTCTTGTTTCTTTTTGACTTTTTAAACTTCCCTTCAATTGAACCCTCTCCCCCCTCAGGGAGCTTTCACTGAGCACGCCCGCCACGCATGCACAAGTTCAGTACACGTGCTCCTCCCACCCCCACCCCAGCAGCACTGACATTATCAGCGTGTGTTTCGCGTGAAATCGTAGTTGGGGCCTGATTGCGGGCGGCGGTCTGTTGCATGGCCACTCCCAAGCCCACCCACCTGATGGGGTAAAAATTCTGCCCCAACTACCCCCAGATGATTGTCACACCGTGAGCCAACCAGTCTCACCGAACTCCATCTTTCACACGAGGGTTTCCAATTTCCACTCTCTCAGGACTCACCTTGGAATCTTCTCCTGCTTCAATGCTTTCTCTCAGATGCCTTCCGCAAGGATCCATTTCCAGGGTTTCGAACTCTCCTTCCAATGTTCCTCTCCCCTGGGTCACCACAAGCATTCAAGCTTTCCTCCATGCTGGGTGTACACCCATGTGCTTCACGTGCCCACAGCAAACTGTTACAGATCTTCAATTGTCTCTTTGGACCTTTTGACATTTACCAAGCCTTTATCTCTTTAAGCTTGAACCTTGGAGCCTTTCTCTCTGCTCCTTACATTCACTTTCATAGAACAGGGCTTTTTCCAGGTTCCTGTCAAGCCTTTGACTAGAAGGTCTACTTGGGACTTTCTCCTATTCCACTCCCTGGGATTTTGGGGACTTTCTTCTTTAGCTTGGGACTTTCTATTTTCCCCTTTTGCTCCAGTCTCTCTCTGACAGCTATTTTCAATGAACTTTAGCTTGGGACTAGCTATCTGCCCCCTCTAGGTTGCTTCTGCTTGGCAGCTGTCTTCAAAACTTGGCTGATTGAATCAAACAGCATGTTCCTTTGGTCGTTCGTACAGACCACACTCAACCAGCCCGCACTGGAAAAACCCAAAACAAAATATCTACTGTTAGGTATGATTCTGCAATTGGGCAGCACTTGCTACACTACACTAACAACCAATTTAAGGTAATCAGCCGAACTAATAATGTGGTTCATTTACACTTGCTAGAAGTGACGTACATTCAGACATGGGGACTCATTCTCTCCAAAAATAAAGGGATATGTTCAAGCCTTGTGCCTCTTTAGAACTACTTTGGAGGTTGGGAAGCCTATAAGCCCCCTGTTGCTTTCTCCCTTGGTCAATCAGGGTCAACTTGCCAACAAATCAGCACCTTTTTTCTCCTGCGGTATAAATCATTGTGATCATTTGAAATTTGACATTCTTGTGTTTGTCCTGATGAGTGCGAGATGAAAAGCTTTAGCAACATGCCTCTCTTTTCGGCAATATTCAAGTTCTATACTACCAAGCGACTATTTGTAAGTTTCTATGAATTCCATGATTCTAAACTCATTCAGTTCCCTATCTGAAGGTCTGTGATGAATCCATACTTACTACACACTTTCATCATCCATTTCAGAAATTAGTGATTCTCTGCGCAAAGAAATATTTCACATTTGAAGCTTATTTAATATGCTACAGAGTGTTTAGGGAGAGATTTCCATTTTGATTCCCTGTGCAAACAAAAGTACATTTGTGTTGCATTTGCACTAGGAATCACACACAGGCACCAATTAAGAGAAAAATTTTGCCCTGTTTGGTCCCCAAGAAGAATTTAATTAATCAAACCAACTCCCTTACTGATTTGAACTGTCAGCGGGAAAAAATTTTAATAATTGACTGGTCTTTGGAGCTTAATCAATGTACTTTTTTTTCTTGAATGTGAATCGTGTGCACGGTTAATCTGTGTGGAAAAATAGCTTCAAGTAAAGACTAATATTGTAGAAGTAATTAAAAAGCAACAGGGTGATGCTGTAATGAGAATGTTATATTTACAGGTTAATTAACCAACAAAATCTGATCAAAAAAAATAACATGATTTATAGGAAGTATATGAGCTGGAAATGAAAAGCATTGTTTGTGATTAGTTTGATTTTAATTTACAATGCTTGTAATTATTTATTCAGGTTTCATAATATGAAAGTGCTCTCTTCAAGCACTGTATTAATTTTCTCTTTTCGAAACATACTTCATGATCTTAGTGATTATATTAACAGTAACTATAATGAATGCAGCGTGGGTTATCAACAACAGCTTGTATTTCTATAGAGCTCATCACACATACAAAACATCTCAATGCACTTTATAGTGGACATCGCGTGGTAGAAAGAGGGTCAGGTTGTGGAACCAGAGACACGGTCTAAGAGAGGCATGGAAAAGAGTGCAGGATGCTGCTAAGAGGCCAGCAAAGGTAGGGTAGAGGGTGAAGCTGATAGAGAGTGGCTTAGTGCTGGAATATGTGCTTGCAGGGTATGTAAGGCAGGAGGGGTTTACTCGAGTAGAGTGAAGTGAGACCGTGGAAGGATTTGGAACTAAGGATGATTTGAAGTCAATTGTCTAGGATTGGGGGGGGTGCTACTGGAGGTTGAATTGGACCTTGATTATTGATAGTATTAATTTCCTAGTCCTTAATATGTTGTACATCACATAGAACAGACTGTGCCCATTGTCTTTCATTGGTGTTAATTTATTGTGAGCTGACAACACAACAAAGTTCCATGCAAAGTTGTTTTTCACAACTAGAATGGCTGTCAGCTGACTTAATTGGAAGCACTCTTGCCCCTAAGAATTAAGGTTGCGGGTTAAAATGTGATAACTTAGCCTAACACTGCAGTGTGGCACTGAAATCAGTAGTGCACTGTAGAAGTGATGCCCTTTGAATCAGATGTTAATCTGATGCACTGTCTGTTGACTCCCATCGACTCCGATCAAAAGGAAATGTGAAAAATCCTGTGGCATAATTCAAAGAGGAGTAAGAAAGTCTCCAAGGGCAGAATTTTACAACAGCGGGAATTTATGTTCCCGCTGTCGTCAATGGGGTTTAGAATGTCTCGCCGCATTTTACGGCCCTGTTCCTGCTGGAACGGGGCCGTAAAATTCTGCCCCAAGTCTTGGTCCTGGGCGGAGGCAGTGGCATAGTGGTATTGTCACTGGACTCGTATTCCAGAGACCCAGGCTAATGCCCTGGGGACCTGGGTTCAAATCCCACCATGGCAGTTGGTGAAATTTGAATCTAATAAAAGTCTGGTGATGATGACCATGAAGCCATAGCTGATTTTGTAAACACCCATCTGGTTCACTAATGTCCTTTAGGGAAGGAAATCCTTACTTGGTCTGGCCTACACATGTGACTCCAGACACACAGCAATGTGGTTGATTCTTAAGTGCCCTCTGAAATGGCCTAGCAAGCCTCCCCCTTCTCAAGGGTAATTAGGGATGGGCAATAAATGCTGGCCTAGCCAGTGATGCCCACATCCCATCCATGAATAATAAAAAAAATCTTTTGTGGATGTTTGATTCCCTCTGCACAAAGCAGTCTACAAATTTTCCCCGGCATCTTTCATGGGCCTACACTCTGTTCTGATTAGATAGGTTTTATCATACTTCCTTCCAAAAAGACAAAAGAGGGAAAGTTCAGAAGATAGAAACAGAAGAAGCTTCTGCTCCTGTCATTCTGACATGATCTGGTAACCCTGGCCGTGTCCTGGAATGTGACTGACTGCAACCATGGATGTCCTGATTACAGGTTCATGTCGGTGATAGCTTCCTAGTCTGGAACTGCTGTGCACGATTCCAGCATAAGCACAGGCATCGTGAGCTATGGCTTTTCAGGGCCAGATTGTTTTCCGTGAAACTGAAAAAGATGCAGTTATACAATGGCTTATTACATCTCTCAGAAACATCTGCTAGCATACAATTAATTACTTTATAGTAAAGTAACTGATATGTAAGCAAATGCAGTAATTACTTCTGCACAGCTAGATTCCTCAAACAGCAATGACATGAATGCCCAGTTAATCGATTTTCGGTGGCGTTGGTTGACAGAAGAGTATTTTTTTTACTCATTCGTAGGATGTGGGCGTCACTGCCTAGGCCAACATTTATTGCCCCATCCCTAATTGCCCTTGTAGGATGGCACCTTAGTGGCATGAAGGCGGCAATCCGTGCAGGACCACTTGCTTGCGCACGCTACCGCAAAATCTGACATCTAGACGTCGTTGGTGAGAGTGAGGGATTTGACACCTCCCTCTTTCTGGAACATTTCAGCAGATTCTCGCCTCTTTTCCTTTCTAGTAATGTTGAAGTGTTTAGAATCAGCATACCGAGGTGGTAGTCTTCGAAGACATAAGGCCTTCCTCTGATAGCTTTAATTTCTTTGTGATTTCCTGACGCCGTCACTGACTGCATCTCAGTGATGAAGGCTTGCAGAAATACACAATTTCATTTAAAGGCAGCTGAACAAGCTATATTTATTTATGGCGGGCACAGAGCACATTTTGATGAGGGAAAAATGACATGGAACATCTCCTTTAAGAATCTTCTGAAAGAAAACAAAGTCGGAAAAGGTCAAAGGTTCGACCACAGTAGAATTGAGCCTGTAGCCAGCTCTGTCTCCAATGGATCCCCTCAGGCCACAGGCCCCCAGGCTGCATCAGTATAATAAAAGCTTTTTAACATCTCAGGCTTAGAGCACTCACAGGTGGGAGTTTGTGATAGTCCTGAATTATTCCACCTATTGTGGGCATTTAGTCCCCTCTGTAAAAAAAAAAGAAAGTCGACAGATTTCCTTATCGTCCTCCACACGTCTACGTTTCACTTCCATCTGATCATTTTCTCTTTATCACGTCTCCTTCCCGAAAAGGAGAAGGGTGGAAAGTTTAGAGAATCAGAGAGGAAGAAACTTTATTTCCCTGAGGGGTTAACTCGAGGCTTCAGCCTCTGTGCGTTCCTGCCACAACCTGCTGTTCCCGTCTACCTCGGGAATGTGATTGACTGTGGCCTGGAATGTCCTGATTACAGGTGCCTGCAGGCAATAACTTCCCAGTCCTCCTGGTAAGGATCATTACCTGATATTATTAGAACATTAAAGGCAATCAATAGTTTTTTAATTTTTTTTTTTGGTAGCACAATTCCCTCAGCAGAATTATAGCAACATATTCATGGGGTTGCAATAATGAGCGTATTGACTCCAGTCTTGCATAAATCACTGAACACAGTATCTAGTTAGAACGAACCATATAGATATGCTGACCTGAATATGCACTCATTTAAAATATGCTGAACTGGCCCATAATCCTTTCAGTGTTAAAACTCCATTATAGCTTCTGGCTCGATCACACGTGTGGTGAAACTGTAAAAAAAAATTTATTTTATTTTCTGGGTGAGGATTACACATCAAAATTAGGATGCGCGTAAGATGCTTTTGAAACTGCTCTCTTTGAGTGCCTCGAAATGAGCGCCTGTAATATTCAGTATAATGTAGAAACTCTATCACATACTTCTTAGGGTAATGCTAGGTCACGTTACAATAATAGTGCCTGTGTAGTGATCGGTTTTACATACCAGTTATGGGGCCATGTAGCACAGATTCAGAACATACATTCCTACAGGTCTTCATTCTATTTTCAATCTTTCCATCATTACATCTGTCCCCTATTATTTTAAAAATGAGTTTTCTGCAAGATGCCACATTGTTATTTTAAATACAATCAACATAAAAAAGAAATCAATTAAAGTACAATCACTTGTGAACTTTTTCATCTCCCTTGGCTGTTTTAATTTAAAAGGTTCTGCTCTTACAAGGTCACTGACTTTAAATTTAATTTCTTTTTTTTTTCACAGCTGTGTTATCAAGCACACAGCAGGGAATAATTATCTTACAACATCATTAGAGACTGCAAAGAATCACCCATCCAGAATGATGAAGACCACAGCAAATGCCTTTAAATACACCTAATATATAGCCCCATTTAGACTGGCGCAAGTCTGATAAGAGTGTACACCAAAGATCAGGGTCTGAGCGGCTCCATTTAAAACAACAGTCACCGCGCCACCTGGTTTAGATAAGGAGCTGAACACAGTGCTGTGAGCTGTACCCAAGTGTGTAATGTTTTCATCGTGGCATCTGCCTGATTTCCAGGCAACACCAGCGTCAATCAGCTCTGAAGAAAGGTCACGCGGACTCGGAACGTTAACTCTGTTTTTCTCTCCACGGATGCTGTTAGACCTGCTGAGTTTTTCCACCATTTTCTGTTCTTTATATCAATGAGATGGGTACTGAATCGGTAGTGGCAGCACCAAGCACAGATAGCGTGGGCCCGCTGGTGCCAAATTAGAAGCGGCTGTGCCAATGCCTATGGGTCAGGTTTCTTAGCACCGAACTGATAGAGGAATAGGTCTACTGGTACTGATGTAATGTAATGGCAGCTTTCTGAATTTTGTGACTGATTATTATGGGCAGAATTTTGCCCTTGATGGGCGGGCGGGCCCCACCAGCTCGGCGGTGGGCAGGCAGCCCATCGCTGCCGCTGAAACAGGCCCCACCGCCATTTTGAGTGGGCGGGTCAATTAAGGCCGGCCCAGCGGCCTGGCCAACGGGAAGCGGTATGTGCTTTCTGTGCTGGGGGGGGGAGGGATTCCCCAACAGTCAAGAGTGCGCTCTTTCACGCATGCGCACATCTCCCTGAGGCTAAGTGCTGTCTCAGGGACAGTGAGACAGTGTTTGAAACTTTAAAAATAGAAAAATAAAAAATTATTAACATGTCCCCCTCACATGACAATGTCACATGAGATGGGACATGTTAATAAATATCACAGAAACTTTATTAAAGTTTTTTAAAACAGACGTGAAACCTCATCCCGCCGGTGGATGAGGTTTCATGTATTATCAGAAGCCCGCTGGGGCTCCTGGCCTGCCCGCCAGCCTTAAGGTTGGACGGGCCGGGCCTTTAATTGGCTTAATTATCCTGTCAATGGCCTCAATTGGACATTGACAGGTCGACGGGCGGACAGCTGATTTCGCTGTCCGCCCACCTTCCTGAAAATTTAAATGGGGCGGGATGACGTCGGGGGTTCCGCCCGACATCATCCCGCGTCATTATCGCGTCGGTGAGCAGGCCCCGCCCCCAAATCGCCGACGGAAAAATTCTGCCCTATATTACTACAGGTGTTTAATTTGTTTCAGCACATGTATATTAATTCCTGGCAATTAAAGATTAAAAATGTTTCCTTCAATACAAGATGGCATAAGAACATAAGAAATAGGGCCAGGTCTGCCACCCCCCCAAACCTGCTCTGCCATTCGCTAAATTCATAGCTAATCCTTGACCCCAAATCCACTCTCATGCCCGATCCCCATATCCCTTGAGACATGAGTGAAGCTGAATGTTTAAGTGAAAATAATCATGGCAAGTACAGCTTTGCTATAAAATTGGATATAATTCAGCAGGATATCGATGGTGAGATAATTGGAGCATGATATTGGGAATCAGCCTTGGCTCAGAGGTAGCATAGTAAACTCTGAGTTAGAAGATTGTGAGTTCAAGACCCACTGACTTTATTTAACAAATGGGTCAGTAGAGAACTGAAGGGGCGCTAGGCCACCTTTTGGATGAGATGTTAAAACGAGACTCAACCTTCTCAGGTGGGAGTAAAGATCCCTTCGCGCTTTTCCAAGAAGATCAGGGAGTTGTCCCCATTTTCCTGGCCAGGGGAGTTTTCCCTATTCTCCCTCAACCAACTCCAATAAAATACACATTATTTGGTCATCATCTTGTTGCTGTTTGTGGGACCTTGTGTGCAAATTGATCGCGGTATTCCTCTGCAATATTGCACGGACGCCATTTTAAAAATATTTCATTACCTGTGAAGAACATTGGGACGTTCTGAGGTTTCAGAAGGCGCTTTATAATTGCAAGTTCCTTGTTTCTTATCATGGCAGAATGAATAAAACATCAGGTAGAAATGATGACAAGGGGTAAATACGTTTTTCATCATTAGAATGAAGGCTTTTACATTTGTGAGGCTGTCAGGGTGAGTCAGCAAACTTTGGATGAAACAATTGGAAGGCTTTCTGGAAACTGCAGGAAACCGAGTTCTTTTCACCTTTCAACAATAGGCACTGACACAATTATGAAGAATGTGGGAAATTCCCCAGGATATAAAATTTGATTAGCTTCTCTGAATCACCCCCAAATTTAAATCGATTTTTCCTTGCATGGTGTCACAAAGGTGGGCCACACCCTCACCAACTACCCACAGGCATCTTGAACGTTTTAAGGAACACCTGTGTTTTTTAAAGAAATACAAGTAAAAACACTGATCAAAAGATGGCTGATATTTTAAAGTGACACAAAAATAGAAAATGCTGGAAAAACTCAGCAGATCTGGCATGATCGCTGTCTGTGGAGAATTGTAATGGGCAGACAACAAGCCTTGGTGGCTGGTCTTGGAACATCAGAACTGTAGTAATTATAGTTTTGATAAACGTAGGACCGTAGCTTTAAGAATAATCCTGAGTTGTAAGATCGCATATCTGTGTAAACCAATCAGTTTGCAGCGCGGGGAACCTCTAGGAGGGAGTTCTTCTTTAGTTATAGAGTTAAATGCACACATGTAGCTGCTGCTGTAAATAAAGTTCAATGTTTCTACCAAGAAGAGTTGCCTGATAAACCAACTTTATAACAAACTGGCGATGAGGATAAATCAAATCCGGTGTTGTCGCTCACCCAGCAATTGTGAGTATCTAAGATAATTAAAAAGAAAGGAAGATATACTCATCTGAGATGTCACAGCTTGGCAGGATCGATCCCTTTGAGCCAGCCATGGACGTCTGGTCTCAAGATATAGAATGTCTTGAGTTCTGCTTTCAAGCCAACAAAATCACAGGGGAGGAAAAGAGGAGAGCAATCCTCCTGAATATTTGTGGGAGCAAAACCTACAGTTTAATTCAAAGCTTGATGGTCTCCAGTGCCCCTGATTCGAAGACCTTCAGCAAATTAATAGACCTCATTAAGCAACATTTCCAACCCAAACCCTCAGTCACAATGCAGAGGTTCAGGTTCAATTCAAGGAATAGAGCCCCGAGGGAGACCATTCCTACCTACGTGGCAAAATTAAAGCAACTAACAGAATATTGTGATTTCGGTGAAACCTGTCATGAAATGCTCAGGGAACGTTTGGTCTGTGGTGTGCAGGAGGATGCTATTCAGTGAAGATTGCTGGCTGAAGTGGAACTTGATTCTCAGAAAGCGCTAGAAATAGCACTTACGATGGAAAGTGCTGTAAGGGATTCACAAGCGATTTAAGGTGTGCAAAATGGCACCATTTTCCTAGTTGGGCAGGAATGGTCAGCCGAAAGTGGCGTGAAAAGCTGGGACTCCACCGCAAAGCGAGAAATAGCCCCCGCTAATCGGAAATTTAAAGGAAACAGCTCAGCAGCAAATTCGAAAACTAATTTTTACCGGCATGGAAGCAATCATATGCCTAACGGTTGTCAATTTAAAAAGATGGAGTGTTATTTTTGTCACAAAAGACGGCTGATATTGAAACATTGCAAAGCAAGATTAAAACAGGCTTCCAGGCAACAAACGAAGTCCAATGAAATATACAGTGTGGAAGAGCCAGAAACAACCAATTCAGACATTTATTCCTTATTCAACATGAAAGTTGGGAAGACAGGGCCAATCACTGTCACTTTACAAGTGAATGGTAAACCCTTAAAAATTGAAGTAGACACTGGTGCTTCTACCACTGTAGTAGGAAGACACACTTTCAGATATTTAAATAAAGCTGATAAGCAATTAAATTTGGAACAAACTTCTGCCAAGTTGAAAATGTATACAGGCGAAGAAATCCAGGTAAAAGGTATCACCTGTTCATTTATAGACACCAATCGGCACAGCTACCAGTGATGGTATTAGAAGGCAGAGGACCAAGCCTCCTAGGTTGAAATTGGCTGAGGGAAATTAACCTTGATTGGCCAGTGAGATTTCAAAAGGAAACAGGAAAAGTTCCTGAGTTGGAAAAGGAGCAAAGCAAAGTACTTCAGAAAGAGCCTGGGGAGTCCAAGGATCACAACTGGATGGAAAATGAGTGTGTAGCCATTCAGCAACCTTAAGAAATGAAGACTGTCTTAAACAACAACATGGAAGAACAGCAGAAGAAACTCAAGGAGACTCTGCTGAATTACACAATTCAAGATTAAGTGAGTGAGCTTTGCAAAGAAAAGGAAAACCTGTTGAAAGACCTTCACACAGTACAAGAATCCCTCAGGTCAAAGTTTGTACCTCTGGAAAATTACAAAGAGAAACAGGAAGAATTTAACATTACTCTGAACAGACTGAAGAACCAGTTGGCAGAGAAGATGCAGCAATGTTCAAGTTTCCTGGAGGAAGCCAACAGATACAAGAAAGAGACAGAAGAGCTGAAAAATCAGCTGAATGAAGCTACAGAGGCCTTGAAAGGAAAAGTTGTCGAACTTTCCAAGATGTGAGTAGATAATAAAGTCAGGGGTAGCTCAGCTACTGAACTAAGACAAGTTGAGGTTTCACCTAAGAGAAATCTGGCCGACAGTGAAGTCAAAATGAAGGACGAGACTAAACTCTGTAGTAGAAAGAAGAAGTCAAAAAGGAAGAAGGCTCCAAAAAGACAATAAAAGGTGAGAATGAAAAAGCTAACAAGTGAATCGTTGGAAACTAAACTTGCTCATTTCCTATTTCACTACAAAATAACACCCTCCTCCCACCCCCCACCCCACTACGACAGGTGCAACACCTGCAGAGTTACTGATGAGACGCCGTCTTCAAACAAGACTAAGCCTGATACTTCCCAATTTGGAGGGGAAGGTGGAGAAAAGTCAAGGGAACCAGAAAGCAACTCATGATTTGCATAGTCATGAGTGACAATTTACCGTTGGAGAAGCAGCATATGTAAGGAAGGAGGAGGAGGACCGAAGTGGTCACCTGGTAAAATAAGCTCTGTGACCGGATCATTATCATACCATGTGGAAGCAAAGGGCCAGATCACCCGTAAGCATGTGGATAATTTAAGAAGAAGGGAGATATCCCAACAAAATTACGTTCCACCTGTAACTATTGCTGAACTTGTGGTTCCTGTTGAAGTTGTTCAACCAGGGATTGACATGTCCGATATCTCTGTTGGAGTGGACAACACTGATCTGCCTATGTCTAATGAGGTACCTGATGTTAATGCAGTTCCAGAGAATGTGGTTCCTGCCATAGAATCGGAAGGCGTGGAGCTGCAACGTTCCACATAGGTCAGGAAACCACCTGAAAGACTGAACTTGTAATTTCATGACCTGTGTAAATATTGTAATGTCATGAGGTAAATATCTTTGTAAATACAAAATGTACAGAAAAGTTAAAGGGGGAGGAACATAGTAATTATAGTTTTGGTAAGTATAGGACTGTATCTTTAAGAAAAATTCAGAATTGTAAGGTCACATGATCTATGTAAACCAATCAGTTTGCAGCACACGGAACCTCGAGGAGGGAGTTCTTCTTCAGTTATAAGGTTAGATGCACACATGTAGCTGCTGCTGCTGTCTTGTAAATTAAGTTCAATGTTTTCATGAAGAAAAGTTGCCAGGAAAATCAACTCTATAACAAGAACATAAGACCATCCCTGCAAATAAATGGAGAAACAGAACCAATTTTGATGATAAGGTTTTCACTAGAGTGATGGGAGATGCAGGTTCTGCAGTCTATGTGAGAGCTTCTTCTGGCAGTACTATATATTGTATTGCTGAAAAGAGGGACATGTTGCCAAAGCTTTTCATCTTGCACTCATCAGGACAAACCCAAGAATGCCAAATTTCAAATGATCACAGCAATTTATGCTACAGGAGAAAAGGATGCTGATAGGTTGGCAAATTGGCCATGGAGAAAGCAACAGGGAACAATAAACTCCCCAAGCTCCCAGGTAATCCAATAAAACTGCAAGGCCTAAATATATTCCTTTTGTTTATAGAGAATGGGTTCCTGCATTTGATGGCACAAAAATAGTAAGACGGGACCCAGTAATTTAAAAAATTGACCACCCCAAGAGCACTGCAGAAAACGTTTCTTCAGTTCGCTTTTATTCAAATAAATGGAACGGTTTAAGCTGTGGTTATTTAAAAGTGGGATTGCGAGGTTGCAGTTCACATATTCCAATTCCTCGCTACACCCGATGTCAGCGTGTATCAATGGGAATTAGCAAGCTGACTGATTGCGCGTGCGCGAGGAGATCGTGGGATTGTTCCCAGTTCTGTGAATGGGCGAGTGGGCTTTGGCTATGATTAGAAAAAAAAACTTAAAATCCCTCTGACCCCAAAGTTAACCTCGTCAGGGAATTTGTACTGAGTTTGTCTCCAAATAGGATTACTTTTAACTGATTTTCAAGCTTGTTTTGGCAAAATGGTTCATTGTCTAAACCTGGAAAAGCCAGCAATAACAGTCATTTCCAGCTGCTGAAGCACAACAAAACAGAGTCTGTTTAAGTGCTGATTGTACAGACTTGACTCCGATGGATAATATTTGGTAACATCTCAAGGCCTTTCACCTCTTGGAGCAACTACAAATGCAATCGACTGGTAAGACAGAAATTCCGGTCTACATCAGGAACATAAGTAAAGGAATAGGCCATTCTGCAGCCCTTCTCACCCATTCTGCCATTTGATTGGGTCATGTATGTTAACTCCATTTAACCTGCCTTGGTTCCATATAGGCAAATAGGATCCTGGGCTTTATAAATTGTGGTACACAGTACAAAGGCAAGGAGGTCATGATGAACATTTATAAAACACTGGTTGGGCCTCAACTGGAGTACTGTGTCCAATTCTAGGCATCACACTTTAGGATGGTGTGAAGGCGTTGGGGAGGGTGCAGGAAAGAGTTATGAAAATGGTTCCAGGGTTGGCAGACTTCAGTTACATGGGTAGACTGGTGAAGCAGGGGCGGTTCTCTTTAGAGAAAAGAAAGTTGAGAGAAGATTTGAAACAGGAGTTCAAAATCATGAAGGGTCTAGACAGAGTAGAGAGAAAGAAATTGTTTTCACTGTTGGAAGCGTCGAGAATGAAAACATTTTCAGGGCCACGGGGAAAAAGCAGAGAAGTGGTACCAGCTAAATTGCCCTTGCAGAAAACTGGCACAGACATGATGGGATGAATGGCCTCCTTCTGCACTGTAACCATTATTTGATTTTATGATATCCCTTAATACCTTTACCTGACAAAAAAACCATCAATAGTTTTGAAATTTTCAAAGGACTGCCAGTCTGAAGAGCTGTTTTGGGGAAAGTGTCCCACATAACTCTATCCGTGTTAAGAAGTACTTTTCTCTCTAATCCCTGAATAACCTAGCTCTAATTGTAAGATTATGACCCCTTGATCTGGATCAACTCTTATTCAGGTAACAGACCCTACACTAGCCTCTTGCCTTGATGCTATTTTATTTAAGTTCTTTGGCCACAAAATTCGGCTCTGTAGAACCACTGATGTTGGTGCTATGGGAGCCCGGAGGTAATAAAGATGGTGGTGAGAGGGCGTGGGGAGGGTAGGGAGGGGACAGTGCTGCTTCCAGCACTGTTTGCCTGATCACCACCTTAGGAAGGGCAATAGGTGCGGGCCTGCCGTGCGTGCACCAGAAACATGCAGAGTGAGCAGATCGTGATGCCAGTCACCTCTTCAAACCAGACCCCCAGCTGCAGAGCAGGAAGAGGATGGCATTGCCAATGGCTGTCAAGGTCACCATCACCCTCAATTTCTACACCTCAGGATCCAATGTCAACATCTCTCAAGTCAACTTCAGGGAGGTCACAGAGGCTTTGTACACAAGAAGAGAGACTTCATTGTCTTCTTTCTGAGCGGAGAGAAACAGGAGTGGGCTTTGCTAGGATACTGGGATTCCAAATGGTGAAAGAAGTCATCACCTGCATCCTGGTAGGTTTGTGAGGAGAAATGTCAGAATGGCAAAGGGTCCAACTCCCTGCACTCCTGTGAGAGTCATCGAGCACTGGTATCTGCGACCATGATAGCAGCAGTCTGTGCCTGTAGGACACCAACCTGGGCTTACACTGACCTCGACCTGAGCTTCCACTCAATGGGTGGGTTCTGCCTGTGCTGCAGTTGAAGCTGAGATATTGGACTTCAAAAGCTGCATCATGGCTGAGTCTGCAAGTGCTGTCATGGAGTTGGCCACTAATTCCATTCTGGAAAGGATGGGCACCAAGCTCTGTGTGAAGTCCTGTGCCAGGTTGGTGCTGGACTTCTCCATACTCCTTGGCAGTGGGCAACAGTCTCTGTGGCAGGCCTCTCAGTGTATCATGCATTTCAGTGTGCATGCCCATCAGCCTTTTACTGTACACGCCCTTATCAAAGTCCTCATCTGGGTCTTGTGCAGCAGAGCTTGTCTGCATCTCACTCTGTGGCAAGCTTCCCCCCTGCCCTATAGCCCAGGGACTCACCATGTGCAGATTCTACCTCTATACTGCCCTCTAAGTTACAGGTTGTGCCAATATCCGAGCTGGTGACTGTGAGTGTTAGAACAAGTGACAGTGCTTCTTCCTCAGATGCCAGCTCTCCTTTCTGCCCTTCATTGTCAGGTTGCACTGGCTGTCCATTCGGCAGGTTTTGGATATTTGAAAGCATAAATGTAAAAGAGGATGGATGGGCTGAGGGATGTGCGGAAAGTAAGAGGTGCAAGGTCAGACCATCTGCAGCTTTTACTTCATACCAAATTGCGGGATGAAGGTGAAGTGGGATTTCAGAAGGTGCGTCAGGCAGGAATGTACTGTCATCCTGGATGGTTTCCCGATGCCAGTTGCAAGGTCCTCAGTGACTGTTATTCAGAGTACGGTCTCCTCCAAGGGGCTCAGGAGATGCAGCCATGCCTGTCCCACCAGTTCTTTGCTGCTCCCTCCTGTCATGTGAATCCACCCCGCCCCCAACACCCCCACTTCTCCTGAAAGAATGAGGGAAGAGTGTCATTGAATGTGTTGTAATGTGTCTGGGTGATTGGTCTGTCATAGTTGACTAGCTGGCAGTATGTGAAAGCTGCAAGATATGGTCTTGAGACCTGCAGCAGTGCCAAGTGTGCAAGGAACATAGGAGCAGGAGTAGGCTATTCAGCCCATTAAGTCCGCTCCCCCATTCAATACAATCATGGCTGATCATCCACTTCAATGCCTTTTTCCCCACACTATCCCATATCTCTTTATGTCATTGATATTTAAAAATCTGTCAATCTCGGCTTTAAACATAGCTTCCACAGCTCCCTGGGGTAGAGAATTCCAAAGATTCATAGCCCTCTGAGTAAAAAATGTCTCCTCCTCTCAGTCCTAAGTGTCTTCCCCCTTATTTTGAAATTGTGCTCCCTGGTTCTAGACTCCCCAGCCAAGGGAAACATCTTATCTGCATCTACCCTGTCTATCCCTTTAAGTATTTTGTAGGTTTCAATGAGGGTGAGATGGCACACATGAACGTTAGAATGAGTGCTGATTGCTAGAGATTGCTGATGGATGAGTGATGGGGGTGCATTGAGCAGTGTCTGAGATTAGTGTGCAGTGGGTAAGAGTTGGCATTGAAGACGCATTCACTGACCTTGACCACTCATGCGAAATGATTGAAATTTTGTGGCACAGCAGCCAGGTCCTCAGGGGCATTGACCTCTGTGGCGATCTGCTCTCACTCCTGTCAAATTGTATGTCCGGAGGGCCTCTGGCCCCCTGTGGAAGCATGACATCCCCCTTCCTTTCTACCTCCTGGAGTAAGGCTGCCAATGCTGCCTCAGAGAACGTTGGAGCAATCCCTCTCCGAGCTGCTGTGCCATGTCCCTTCCTTTGTGCTTGGGAGAAACATTTTCAGAAACTATTCTGACATATGCTGCAGCCAGAATGCAGCTCTCCTTTCAAGAACTGCTTTAATAAATGTGTTTAACACTGGGCTGTATGCCCCAGACATGGAGAAGTGCAGTCCAGCCGTGCAAAGTTTGGGTTCTGCATGCGTCAACGGCACCGGGGTGGTTGCGCAAGCAGTCCCAACGCCTGAAAGTGAGCCACACCCAAGTTTTCCCCCTTTGACCTACCACACTTCTTGTTTTTCTTGGTGTATCTTTATCAGTTTCTTTTTCTTTTCTCTAAACCTGAAACATTTAGATCATCTTTAGCACTGTTTATGACCTGAACTTTACTCTCATCCCAGCAGAAGAAAATCTGATGTTCTTCTGGATGGGAAATGATACTTGAGCAATCTCAACCCAGTTATGAGTCAGGTCCCATCGCATAAAGTTGCCTTTACCTCAGCTTTAAATGGTTGTAGCTCATGAACCACAGGGATAGAAAATCTATAGGAGATGAAAAATTTAAGAGTGGTTAATCGTGGTTGGGAAGTACTTATGAGCTTGGATTCCTTTGAAGAGTCATTGGAGTTGTATTATAACTGGAATCATGTAGGACACCATCTGGCAGGAAGAGCTTTTTCTTCTCCAACTCAAAAAGGATCTTCTCTACAGTTTTTTGGCTTGATTCCATGCATTTGTATAGTTACGCATCCCAGTGTTTCTGCAAGAGATATTCTTGTATGGAATAGATACCTAGCTTCATGTAAAGTAGAAAGATGTCCATTATATACGTAAAGGTTATATACCATAGATTATGGAATTTAAGTCGACATTTGAAACTTCAAAAAAAATGCTTCCAAAAATGGGGTTCGACTGAATATAAAATTTGAACAGCCAGTGTTGGTGCAGGTGGTATAAAAACAGAAAATGCTGGAAAAACTCAGCAGGTCTGTGGAGAGAGAAACAGAGTTAACATTTCGAGTCCATATAACTCTTCTTCAGAGCTAAAGGGATGGATTTTATACTGTTTAAGAGGGGGTGGAGCAGGTAGAGTAAAATAGAAGGTCAGGGATAGGTGGGAGCTCAGGAGAGATTGACAAGGGTGTCATTTTTAAAATTTACTCATGAGATGTGGGCTTCACTGGCTAGGCCAGCATTTGTTGCCCATCCCTAGTTGCCCTTGAGAAAGTGGTGGTGAGCTGCCTTCTTGAACCATTGCAGCCCCTGTCGTATAAGTACACCCACATTGCTGTTAGGAAGGGAGTTCCAGGGTTTTGACCCAGTGACAGTGAAGGAACAGCGATACATTTTCAAGTCAGGATGGTGAGTGACATGGAGGGGAACTTCCAGGTGGTGGTGTTCCCATCTATCTGCTGCCCTTCTCGATGGTGGTGGTCATGAGTTTGGAAGATGCTGTCTAAGGAACCTTAGTGAATTTATGCAGTGCATCCTGTAGATGGTACACACTGCTGCTACTGTACGTCGGTGGTGGAGTGAGTGAATGTTTATGGATGTGGTGCCAATCAAGTGGGCTGCTTTGTCCTGGATGGTGTCAAGCTTCTTGAGTATTGTGGGAGTTGCACTCATCCAAGCGAGTGGAGAGTATTCCATGACACTCCTGACGTATGCCTTGTATATGATGGACAGGATTTGGGGAGTCAGGAGGTGAGTTGCCAGTTGCAGGATTCCTAGCATCTGACCTGCTCTTGTAGCCACAGTATTTATATGGCTAGTCCAGTTCAGTTTCTGGTCAATGGTAACCCCTAGGAGGTCGATAGTGGGGAATTAAGTGATGGTGATGTCATTGAACGTCAAAGAGCGATGGTTAGATTCTTTTTTGTTGGAAATGGTCATTGCCTCACACTTGTGTGGCACAAATGTTACTTGCCACTTGTCAACCCAAGTCTGGATATTGTCCAGGTCTTGTTGCATTTGGAAATGGACTGCTTCAGTATCTGAGGAGTCACAAATGGTGCTGAACATTGTGCAATTATCCGCGAACATCCTCACTTCTGACCTTATGATGGAAGGAAGGTCATTGATGAAGGAACTGAAGATGGTTAGGCCGAGGACACTTCCTGAGGAACTCCTGCAGTGATGTCCTGGAGCTGTGATGACTGACCTCCAACAACCACAACTATCTTGCTTTGTGCTAGGTTTGGCTCCAACCAGTGGAGAGTTTTCCCTCTGACCCATTGACTCCAGTTTTGCTTGGGCTCCTTGATGCCAAACTCGGCCAAATGCTGCCTTGGTGTCTAGGGCAGTCACTCTCACCTTACTGCTGGAGTTCAGCTCTTTTGTCCATGTTTGAACCAAGACTGTAATGAGGTCAGGAGCTAAGTGGCCCTCACGGAACCCAAACTGGGTGTTAGTGAGAAGGTTATTGCTAAGCAAGTGCCACTTGATAGCAATGTTGATGACCCCCTCCATTACTTTAAAGATGATGGAGAGTAGACTGACAGGGCAGTGATTGGCCGGAAATTGAACTTCGGTCCAGCTTTTTGTGCACAGGACATACCTGGGCATTTTTCCTTATAGCCGGGTAGATACCAATGTTGTAACTGTACTGGAACAGCTTGGCTAGGGGCATGGCAAGTTCTGGAGTACAAGTCTTCAGTACTATTGCTAGAATATTGTCAGGGTCCATAGCCTTTGCACTATCCAGTGCTTTCAGCCGTTACTTGATATCATGCGGATTGAATCGAATTGGCTGATGACTGGCATCTGTCTTGCTGGGAACCTCTGGAGGAGGCTGAGATGGATCATCCACTCGGCACTTCTGGCTGAAGATTGTAGCTAGCAAACGCTTCAGCCTTATCTTTTGCACTGATGTGTTGGGCTCCCCCATTATTGAGGATGGGGATATTTGTGAAGCCTCCTCCTCCAGCGAGTTGTTTAATTGCAGCAGACCAAGGACGGACATCTGGGCATGAGAGCAAGATGGTATGTTGAAATGGAAAGCGGCAGGAAGGTCTGGGTCATGCTTGCAGACTGAGCGAAGGTGCTTCACCAATCGGCCACCCAGTCTGCGTTTACTGCATCCGCAGTATTTTGCTTTTATCTTGGCTAAATGGTCGCCATTTTGAAGTGTGAAAAAAAAATAAGACCGGTAATTCAAATTAAATCAATGTGTCACATTTTATTTAATGAAATAATTCTACGAGGATAGTTTGAACTACAATCATAATATTTTAAAAAACATCATTTTCATCGTCTCTGGCATCCGACAGTGTTCATTGAATTCAACCTGAGTCACCTAGACTATGGCATCATCAGAACGGTCCCATACTCTGGACCAGATTTGATGCTTTCACTTTCAGAAACATCCCTCCACAACAAATCATTTGCCTCTCCGTCAATTGAATTAGATATTCCACATTTTTTGAACAATCTGATGACTGTGCATTAAGGGCGCTCCACGACTTGATGATGAAACCACACATAACATCAAGTGGGGCAGCACACATATTTCTACAGTTTGCATTGGTTTTTCATCCATTAACCATTCACCTATCCCATTCGAAGTCAACATGACCCTTGAATGGCTTGTTAAGGTACACATCCAAAGGTTGAACTTTGGATGTTAGACTCCCAGGTATAACCGCAATGCGTATGTTATTTCTTCGCAAGCACCTCTTAATCTCATCGGTCATGTGGGATCTGAACATGTCCCGCATGAATAAGCTGCATTCTTTGCAAAGGCATCTGGCCACTATTCCACACATTACCGATCCGTAACTTCACTAATCCATCCAACCGTTGTCATGGAAACGCGCAACATGTCCTGCAGGGAACTTGATTTTTGGTATTATTTTATGTTTGAAATTACCATGGGCTTTAATTTCATTCCATCAGCCATGCAGGCTAGTATCACCATGAACTGGTCTTCTCATGTCCTGTGGTTTTCACTATAACTGTTATCGAACCTTTCCACTTCACAGTTTGGTTGCTGGGCATATCAAAATCCATGGGCCTTTCATCCATGTTGCCAATGTGGAAAAATGGGTGCTCTTGTTTTTTTGCTGCTGACGGATGATGAATCATTGGAAACTGGGAGTTTGGCGTCGAGGTCTTTGGTAGCCTCTGAATGATCTTGGTTTTCCCTTGCAACATTAGACATTTTTGTTCCAGAAAGCAGATACATCAACTAGCTGTTGCTCTGAAATCTTTGCCGGACTCAGGGTTTGATTTGGCCCACTAGTGCACGTATATATACGAACATATGAATTAGGAGCAGGAATAGGCCACGAGGGCCCCTCAAGCCTGCTCCGCCATTCAATAAAATCATGGCTGATTTGAATGTAACCTCAACCCCACATTCCTGCCTACCCCCGATAGCCTGTCACCCCCTTGTTAATCCAGAATCTATCTAGCTCTGCCTTAAAAATATTCAAAGACTCTGCTTCCACCACCTTTTGAGGAAGACAGTTGCAAACACTCACAAACCTCCAAGAGAAAAAATTTCTCCTCATCGTCTTAAGGGGTGACCCTTTATTTTTAAACAATGACCCCTAGTTCTAGATTCTCCCACAAGAGGAAACATCCTCTCCACATCCGCCCTGTCAAGACCCCTCAGGATCTTAAAGGAATCAATTAAGTCACCTCTTACTCTTCTAAATTCCAGCGGATACAAGCCTAACCTGTCCAGCCTTTCCTTATAAGACAACCCGCCCATTCCTGGTTTTAGCCTAGTAAACTTTCTCTGAACTGCTTCTAATGCATTTACATCTTTCTGTAAATAAGGAGCCCAATATTGTACACAGTATTCCAGATGTGGTCTTACCAACACCCTGCACAACTGAAGGATAACCTCCCTACTTTTGTAATCAATTCCCCTCATAATAAATGATAACATTCTATTAACTTTCCTAATTACCTGCTGTACCTGCATATTAACCTTTTGTGATTCAAGTACCAGGACACCTGATCCCTCTGAATCTCAGAGCTCTGTAATCTCTCACCATTTAGATAATAAGTTTCTTTTTTATTCTTCCTGCCAAAATGAATGATCTTCCATTTGTTTACATTATACTCCATTTGTCAAATCTTTTCCCACTCACTTACCCTATCAATGTCACTTTATAGCTTCCTTACGTCCTCTTCACAGTTTACTTTCCTACATATCTTCGTGTCTTCAGCAAATTTAGCAACCATTCCTTCGGTCCCTTCATCTAAGTCATATATGTATATATATATATATATATAGTAATAAGTTGAGGCCCCAGCACTGATTCCTGTGTCACACCACCTGTCATATCCTGCCAACCAGAAAACGATCCATTTATGCCAACTCTCTGCTTCCTGTTAAGCTAGCCAATCTTCTGTCCATGCCAATATATTACCCCTACACAGAGCTTTTATTTTCCACAATAATCTTTGATGTGGCATTTTATCAAGTGCCTTCTGGAAATCTAAGTATTGTACATCCACCGGTTGTTCCCTTTTACCAACAGCACATGTGACTCCTTCAAAGAACTCCAATAAATTGGTTAAACATGATTTCCCTTTTACAAAACCATGTTGACTCTGCCTGATTGCCTTGAATTTGTCCAAGTGTCCTGCTATAACATTATTAATAATAACTTCTAACGTTTTCCCTATGACAGATGTTAGCCTAACTGGTCTATAGTTTCCGGCTTTCTGTCTCCCTCCCTTTTGGAATAAAGGAGTTATATTTGCTATTTTCTAATCTAATGGAACCATCCCCGAATCTAGGGAATTTTGGAAAATTAAAACCAATGCATCAACCGTCTCACTAGACAATTCTTTCAAGACCTTAGGGTGACGTCCATCCGGACCTGGGGATTGGTCAGCCCACAGTCCCAACAATTTGCTGAATACCACTCCCCTGGTGATTGTAAAATTCTCGAGTTCCTCCCTCCCTTCCATTTCCTGATTTACAGCTATTTCTGGGATGTTACTTGTGTCCTCTATAGTGAAGACCGAAGCAAAATACCTGTTTAATTCATCTGCCATTTCCCTAGTTTCCATTATCAATTCCCCAGATGCACTTTCTATAGGACCAACACTCACTTTGTTAACACTTTTCTTATTTAAATATCTATAGAAACTCTTACTATCTGTCTTTATATTACTAGTAGCTTTCTCTCATGCTCTAATTTTTCCCTCCTTATTAATCTTTTGTCATTCTTCGCTGTTCTTTATATTCTTTCCAATCTTCTGACCTGCCACCCCATCTTTGCGTGATGATATGCTTTCTCTTTAACTTTGATGCTGTCTTTAACTTTTTTAGTTAACCACGGATGGTGGGCCCTCCCCTTGGAATTTTTCTTTCTGATTGGAATGTATCTATACTGTGTATTCTGAAATATCCCTTTAAATATCTGTCACTGAAACTCTATTGAACTATCCCTTAACCTCATTTGCCAGTTCACTTTAGCTAGCTCCGCTTTCAGACCCACATAATTGCCCTTATTTAAGTTTAAAATACTAGCTTTGGATGCACTTGTTTCTCCCTCAAAATGAATGTAAAATTCAATCATATTATGCTTGGGGTGCCTTCATTATGAGGTTATCAATTAATCCCACCTTGCTGCTCAATACCAGGTCTAGTATAGACTGCCCTTTGGTTGGCTCCAGGATGTGCAGTTCTAAGAAACTTCCCAAAAAACATTCCATGAACTCCTCATCTACACTACTTTTGCCCATCTAATTTTTCCATTCTCTACTTAGATTAAAATCCCCCGGGCCTATGCTAGTCCAATGTCAGAGTCACCAATTAGGATCTTGTCGGCTTGCTTTTAATATAGTTCATCTCCATTGACTAATGTTACTGGCTTAGATCCAATACCTAACTGTAATTTTGAATTCCGTGTTCCAATAATTTTTTTAAAAAATTCTTTCATGGGATGCGGGTGTTGCTGGCTAGGCCGGCATTTATTGCCCATCCCTTGAGAAGGTGGTTGTGAGCTGCCTTCTTGAACCACTGCAGTCCATGTGGTGTAGGAAGAGAGTTCTAGGGTTTTGACCCAGTGACAGTGAAGGAAAGGCGATATATTTCCAAGTCAGGTTGGTGCGTGTCTTGGAGGCGAACTCGTGGGTGATGGTGTTCCCATGGGCTGCATTTTATGGCCCAAGCGTGGCTGGGGTGGGGCCATAAACTGCGGTGAGCCATTCAAAAGCCCATTGACATCAGCACGACCGTAAAATCCCGCAGCGTAAAGTCCTGAACTATTTTGTTGGCTGCCCTTGACCTTCTAGGTCGTAGAGGTCGCAGGTTTAGAAGGTGCTGTCGGAGGAATTGTCTGGTTGTCTGTTTACAACCAGACATGCTCAACAGCCTCTCGGGACTTTGGAGACCAGCAGTCTAACCACTGTAAACACAGATGCTGCTGCCATTGTCTCCAAACGTGAACATCATACCCCATCTTTCCAGCAAAACAACCGGGCCTACCTTTAATCTTTAACAGCCACATCGCCCAGGCCTGTTGTCAGGCAGACTTCAGAACATGTCACATGACCCACTTCATTTTACCCTAAATTAAAGACATAGGGCAGAATTTTGCCCTCGATGGGCGGGCACGGTGGGCGGGCCTGGGAGCGGTGGCAAAGCTGACCACTGCTCGCGATTGGGCCCCAACATCGATTTCACGCTGGCTGGTCATTGATTGGCCAGTAAGCGTGAAGTACATGCTGGGAACCTCAGTGCTGCCAGGGTGGGAGTGGGAGGAGCACGAGTGCTGAAGTGTGCGCATGTGTGGGAGTGCGTGCAGTGAAAGCTTCCTGAGGCACAGCGCTGCCTCAGGGAGCTGAAGATTTTAAACATGAAAAATGGAAAAATAAGGAAAACATGTCCCCTCATATGACTCTGTCATATGAGCAGGGACATGTTATAAATGACATTTCAACATTATTTTTATTTTTAATTCCTGTTGGAAACCTCATCCCGCCGGTGGATGAGGTTTCATAAAAAATCCAAAGGCCACCTGGCTGAATCGCCTCAACTGTAAGGCTGGAAGGGCAGCGAAAAATTGAATTCAATTAATACTTCAATGGACTTAATAGGTTGGTTGCCTAATATTCCTGGGAAATTTTCTGTATCTTCTTCCATGAAGACAGACACAAAGTAACTGTTAAGTTTCTCTCCCATTTCCCTGCTCTCCACTATAAATCCTACTGCCCCCACCTGTTATGGGCCCACGTTTGTCCTAGCTAACCTTATTCTTCTCATGTACCTAAAGGAGCTTTTACAGTCCACCTTTATGTTCCTCGCTAGTTTGCATTCATCTTCTATTTTCCCTTTCTTAATCAGTTTCTTGGTCTTCCTTTGCTGGGTTCTAAATTGCTCACAATCCTCAGGCTTACCACTTTTTCTGGCATCTTTATTAGCCACATCCTTTGATCTAATGCAATCTTTAACTTCCTTCGTTAACCGCTTTACCTTTCTGTTTGGGTGTTTGTGTCTTAGAGGAATGTATATCTTAAAATTGTGAGGGGGCTGGATAGAATAAATAGGGAGAAACTGTTCCCGCTTGTATAAGGATCAAGAATGAGAGGGCACGGACTTAAAATGATTTGTAAAAGAAGCAAATGTGAGAAAAAACTTTTTCACACAGCAAGTGGTTCGAGTCTGGAATGCACTGCCTGGAAATGTGTTGGAGGCAGTTTCAATCGAGGGCATTAGATGATTGTTTCTATTCAAATAATGTGCAAGGGTACAGGTAAAAGGCAGGAGAATGGCACTAAGTCATAATGCTCATTAGGAGAGCCGGTGCAGACACAATGAGCTCAACGGCCTCCTTCTGTGCTGTAACATTCTGTGATTCTGTGATATCTGTTGTAGACCATGTAGGCATTTCTTTAAAGACCAGCCATTGCCTGTCCACTGTCAAGACTTTTAATGTGTTTTCCCAATTCACCATAGCCAACTTGCCCCTCACCTTCATAATTCCCTTTTGTCAGATTTAAGATCCTAGTTTCAGAATGAACTATCTCACACTCAGTCTGAAACTAGGGTGTTAAATCTGAAGAAAGGAAATTATGAATTTAATTGGGCAAATTTTACGGCCCCTCCCACCGTGGGATCTTCCAATCCCCCCAAAGTCAATGGACTTTTGAATGGCTTGCTGCATCTTTTAGCCCCTTCCTCTCCACGACGGGACCATAAAATTCCACCCATTGTACTCATGTGCATTGTTCTGTATGCATTGGCGACATACAATAGACTTAAAAGGCTTCCCACATCTAGAACGCTTGAGGCAGACTAAGCACATGCTTACGTCTGTTTCCATAGCGTGGGGCACCACTCCACATCAAGCATGGCTGACCATCAGTCTCTACTGTCCTTACCACCTGCCACAGACATAAAGGAAAGATTTGCAGGTTGACAATCAACATGTTTGGCCATGTTGTGCACACACTGTCTATGGCTATCAAGTCCTGGAGTGGGACTCAAGCCCAGAGTTTCTTGTTCAGAGGTAGGGACGCTACCCACTGCACCTCAAGACTTCCCACGTAATAGCGCAATTCAAAAGCTATTCTTTGGATGAGACATGTTTTGTGATGCCCTGACCATGTGATGGAAAGAAAGACTTGCATTTACACAGGATGCCGAGATGTTACAAAACAATTTATAGATAATTAAGTACTTTTGAAATTAATTTCTATAAAGACAAGTACTGTTGTAATATGTCTTTAACGGATAGCAGCATGGCATCACCAGAAGGGAAATGTGTCATGTGATCCAGTCTTAGTTTCACTTTTGCTTTGAGCAGACTGCACACACAGCTCTGATGCCTTCAAGCTTTATACCAATGTATAACTGTTCTCATGTGCCTCATCTTCATAAATTAACCCACAACCTGTTCACACAATCCCTTATGAGCGATTGATGCCTTGTGTCCTGTACAGTAAATAAGCCCAAGGTATTATACCGTTATGATACTTATAAAAAGTTTGCAGAACATTTATATATATAGGACATTATAACAAAGTTGTTTTGTTTCCAGAACCAGTTTCACTCGTTTTGTTTGAGTAAAAACTGCTGTGTTCAAGCTAGTAATTGAGTATTATGGTCTGGAAATGAGATCAATAGTCAACATGTTTGTGCTAGTTTCTGAGAGAGAGAGAGAGAGAGAGCACTGCCCAGCTAGAGGATAGGATCAAAGGGTGCAGTCAGAAGGTAAAATCAGGGAAATTGAAGAGTGAATTGAACAGCATGTTGTGGTAAAGCTTTAAGTGGGTGTGGTTATGTTAACTGTGTGCATGACTAGAGGGGAAATGGTGCAATATATCATGAGATTCAGTCTTACAATCTCAGTTTGTTCAGATGAAGCTACCCGCTCTGAGTTCTCCCCCTCTGTAAAACTGCTACCAACTTGCCAAGTCCTTAATCAATGAACAACTTTCAGATTTTTAACCCAGTTGAGGGTGAAATTGGTCTTCAGCAATGGCACAAAATCTGGGGTTAGTGAATTAGAAACCTGGGGCGGGATTTTCCAGCCCCCACCTGCCGCTGGGATTGTCCGGTCCTGCCGAAAGTCAGTGGACTTTTGGCTGGGCTGTTGAATCGTCCATGGTGGGTCCCGCCACAGGTATGAGAAAAAAAGTTGTATTTGAAAAGTTAACTGGATTGAAGGCTGATAAATTCCCTGGACCAGTTAAGCTTCAACCCAGAGTGTTGAAGGAGGTGGCTAGAGAGATAGTGGATGCATTGCTGGTTATCTTTCAAAACTCTATAGATTCTGGAAAGGTTCCTGTGGAGTGGAAAGTAGCAAATGTGACCCCAGTATTTAAGAAAGGAGGAAGAGGGGGAATGAAGAAATACAGACCTGTTAGTATGACGCCAGTAGTAGGGAAAATATTAGAATCTATTATTAAGGATGTGATAACTGGATATTTAGAAAAGAATGGTAAAATTGGGCAGAGTCATCATGGATTTATGAAAAAGAAATCATGTTTAATAAACTTGTTGGAGTTTTTTGAGGAAGTTTCTTCTAGCATAGATAAAGGAGAACCAGTGGATGTAGTACATATGGATTTTCAGAAGGCTTTTGATGATGTCCCACACAGGAGGTTAGTAAATAAAATTAGAGCATGTGGGATTGGAGGAAATATACTAGCATGGGTTGCGAATTGGTTAACAGACAGAAAACAGACTGAGTAGGAATTAACAGAACAGTCCCAGGATGGCAGGTACCACAAGGATTGTGCTAGGTCCACAGCTGTTCACAATCTATAGAAATGATTTGGATGTGGGCCCAATTGTAATATTTCCAAATATGCATATGACACAAAACTGGGTGGGAATGTAAGTTGTGAGGAGAATGCAAGTAGGCTTCAAGAGGATTTGGACAGGTTAAGTGAATGGGCTAGAACAAGGCATATAGAATATAATGTAATCCCCTGTTCCTATGAATGATCAATTAATCCGGTTTGGGTGGTGTTAGTTAAGGGAAGGACGTTGGCCTGGACAATGGTTGAAAAAACAGAAAGGCAGAATATTCCTTAAATAGTGAGAGGTTGGGAAATGCAGGTGTCCAAAGGGACCCGAGTGTCCTTGTTCATCACTAACAGCTAGCATGGAAGTGCAGCAAACCCTTAGGAAAGTTGGCCTTCATCATGAGGAGATTTGAGTACAGAAGAATGGATGTCTTGCTGCAGTTATCTAGAGCCTTGATGAGACCCCACCTGGAATATTATGCACAGTTTTAGTTCCCTTATCTAAGGAATTATATACTTGCCATAGAAGGAGTGCAATGGATGTTCACCAGATTAATCCCTGGGATGGCAGGATTGTTTTAGGAGGAGAGATTGGAGAGATTGAATCTGTATTCCCCAGAGTTTTGAAGAATGAGGGGTGACCTCATTGAAACTTACAAAATCCTCACAGGGCGAGACAGGGTGGATGTAGATAAGATGTTTCCCCTGGCTTGTAAGTCTAAAACCAGGGAACATAATCTTAGGATAAGAATAGGTCATTTAAGACTGAGATGAGGAGGAATTTCTTCATTCAGAGGGTGGTGAATCTGTGGGATTCTTTTTACCCCAGAGGGCTATGGAAGCTCAATCATTGAGCACGTTCAAGACAGAAATCGATAGATTTTTGGAGAGGGGTAGTGCAGAAAAATGGCTTTGAGATAGATATTAGCCATGATCAAATTGAACGGCAGAGCAGGCTCAATGGGCTGAATGGCCTTCCCCTGTTCCTATGTTCCTATGAATGATCAATTAATCTGGTTTGGGTGGTGTTAGTTAAGGGAAGGACGTTGGCCTGGACACTGGAGGTAAGGAACATTTGTTCTTCTTTGAATGGTATCATGGATCTTGAGCAAGGAGACAGGGTGCTGGCTTAGCATCTTACCAGAGAGGCAGCTTCAGCTCCAACAGTGCAACACTCCCTCAGTGTTAACTCTTAAGCGGTGACACATTCTAACATTGCCATTCACTTTTGCATTTTCAAATTGATCTCACTGTAGGTGTAAGATGTTATTCAGTCCTACGCAGGTTCCTTCTGAAAACACAAGTCACACTTATCTTGAAGCTCCTAGCTTCCTGCCCACAGCAGAACTCATTTCCTGGTTTGTCTGTAATGCTATCGGCAGATGCACATGTTTACATTTGTCATGCTAGTGAATCAAGTGCAATGGAAGTGGCCGATACTGTAATCACCAGGAAGTAACTAAGCTTGTCAGAGAGGGTGACGCACCATTCCTTTGCCTGTTCACAAGTCGGCATTGTTGTAATTTCCCCATGTGTCTTTATCAGCTGCCATCAGGGTCACTTCCCTGCCTTAAAGGCCTGACTAGCTACAATGAAAGTTTATCTTGAAACTTCCCACTGTAGTTTGCTACTCAGTTCTTGTTTTCAGTCCTGAGTCTTGCTGAAGCTATTCCGTCGAGTGCCGACTGGGCTCCCCTTCTGCTTCAAGTGTGTTCAACCAGTGTGTGGTTGAGTCAGACCAAGTTAACTGATTCGTCATCTGGCGCAGGGGTAGGAGTGATGTGATACACTTCAGTGCTCCTGAGACTGAGTCAGACAAAAAGCAAGCCAGATGGCTGTGCTGTGACCCCTACTACAAGTGCACACGAGTAGGTGTTGGTTGAGAACAGGATTGAACTTGACTTTGAATTCCCCTCACACTGTTTCCTGTGGTAACTAGTTTGCTAACAGTCACTGCAAGGTACACACATAATGCTATGATCCCCAGCTGAGGTTACCACCGGACAAGCCTGATCCCAGGGTGGAACACAGCTTGATACATCCTTTTACTTGTTTGTTTAGATATGTGGAGTGTGGCTACTGAACAGAGTCAGTTGATGACATTTAAACAAGAAAAAACACTTATTCAACAAGAAAAGATGAACTATATGACAATAGTCCTTCACCCATGATATGTACAGATTTGGAAGGATAACACAAGTTACAAAAGCTATCTTATACTTTAATGTTCACAGTAAATACCCAGTCCATGTAAACCAATAGGCACCCTGTGGTCAGACACACCACACTCTGAAACCAAGCGACAGATGTCACCTCAATCAAATGCTATGGATCTCTCCTGAACTCCCCCCATACGCTTGTCACACCATGAGCCAACCATTCTCGCTGAACTCCATCTTTCACACAAGGGTTTCCAATCTCCACTCTCCAAGAACTCACTTTAGAATCTTCTCCCAAACCAATGTTTTCTCTCAGGCGCCTTCAACAAGAGTTCACTTCCAGGGTTTCGAACTGTCCTTCCAATGTTCCTCTCCCTCTGGGTCACCACATGCATTCAAGCTGTCTTCCACACACTCTCTCTCACTGACTCAGCTGTCAACAGTACACCACTGCTTCACATGCCCATAGCAAAGAGTTACAGACCTTCAGCCATCTCTTTGGACTTTCTTGCCTCTTGCAAGTTGTTCTCACTTTCGATCTGCTTTTTGCAGCTTTTGTCTCTTTAAATCTGAAGCTTGGAGCCTTTCTCTCTGCCCCTCACTCCTAGTTTCACTTAACAGCACCTTTTCCAGGTTCCTGTCCTTCCTTTGTAAGGTCTTCTTTGGACTTTCACCTCTTCCACTCGCTTGGATTTTGGGATTTTTCTTTAGCTTGGAATGGGCTATCTGTTCCCCTTTTCCAGTCTCTCCTGCAGCAACTTTCAAAAAAACCAACTGAACTCCACAGCTCCCAAATCAAAACTTCTGTTTCTCTTCTTCTGTGTGTGTATGTGTGTGTCTGAGGAGGGACCTGCCTCTCCGGCCCCCTGTTGCTAGGCAACAGTTCAATTCTTCTACCCTTATTTGTTTAACTTAGCTACAACAGTCGTAAAACACTTCATGAGAAATGCAAGCACCCTTTTAAAGTGAAACTAAAACTCCATTTGACCTTTCTTAACACAGAAATACAAATCAAACTTAAACTTTAAAGCTTAAAACTTTCATTCCTAACATCTACAGATACCAATATAACTTACTTAAACTATCTCTATTTTCTAACAATAATGACACCGGCACAAAGTGACATTTACTTTAAATGCTGAAATACTTAAATTAAAATAGAGGATAAAATAATGCCCTAAAAACATGCTAACCATTCATACTCCTATACTGCAAACATAGGCTTAGACCTTTGGGGCCGTTCCATGGCTTTTGAGACCCATAGTCAAGTGGTTGTGTGTGAAGTTTTACTGCCTGTTGAAAAGATGAGCTACATTCTCCATCCTGGGTAACCTCCCATCCCACGTTGACACAACATTGCTGGCGGAACAGTCAGATCAGCAGCAACGTCTAAGCCAGAGTTATTTAACATATTGAAAAATACAGGCAGAACACCTGTTGGGCTCTGGTCATGTAGAAGTAAAGATCCTAGAATTTATGAGGCACTGTTTGTAAAAAGAATTAGACTGAAAACATTGCAGTGGTGCAAGAGGCAGTTCAAGCACAGGCCAATGCCCCATTACTTCCCCGTGGACACATCTCGGAAAGGGCTATTTAAAGCCTGTCAGATCAGTGCATGGTTGGAGAAAGGAAGATAGACTTGCATTTACACAGCACCTTTCACAATCTCAGAATATCCCATCGCACTTTAGGGCCAATGAAACATTTTTTTTGTAGTGTTGTAGCAGCCAAACTGCACACAGCCAGCCCCCCGCAAACAGTAATAAGGTAATGATCAGGGACTGGATTTTATGAAAAGCCATGCTCCCCGAACCCTCCGACTATAAGTCAGTTGGAAGCCCACCCACGAAAAAGGCAGCTTCCCCAAGCCAGTTCGTGCTCAGGGCGAGATTTCCACCCCCATCCCGGGAGGAACTCGTGCCTGCTGAGCAATCCAATTGGCCGGCAGCTCTGCAGTCGCAACAGCGCCAGATTTGAGCTGTGGCCACTGCTGGGACTACAGCCAGACCCCAAACAAGAGGAGGTTACGGAAGCCAGGCAGAAGGTAAATCCAGGGTATCGGCAGGGAGCCGAGGGGGTGGAAGGGGCCATGTTTGAGAGGCCGGGGAGGAGGGTCTCATGAACCAAAATGCTGTATAATATACAAATTAAAGAAAGAGGGACATGCATTTACATAGCACCTTCCACAAACTCAGTTCATCCCAAAGTGCTTTACAGCCAATGATGTACTGTTGAGGTGCAGCCACTGTTATGTTAATGAGGTATCCCAAATGGTTGTCCTTTTGTGCCCTATCTAGGTTTGCATATTGTTTTGGCGCCTTGGTACTTGATGTGCATTTTTGATGTCATTGAATGAGAAAATCCTGGGAAATTAATTGAAGGGGATGTTTTTAACAATGCAAATAAACTGCTGTTACATTCTTTTTTAAATGAAATTTATATCATACCGAAATAAATCACAGCAGATGTGCAGCCAGTTGAAACACATGAAGCTGCCCTTTGGCAGTGGAAACAGAGTCTCAAAACTCCACGCATTCATAATTCAAACCAGGATCGCAAGTCAGAACTTCCATCGATACCTGCTCTAACATATTGCAGGTACAGACTTGTACTTGGAGCAATTCCATAACTCCATCTTACAGTCCCTTGTGAGATAGCTCAAGCCACTCACCTCTCAACAGCAGAATGATACCAGGAAACAGGTTATAATTATGGGGAAGTCTTGAAAATTTGTTTTTTTGTTACCGGAACATCAAAAGTTAGGCGTCGGGGCTGTGGGAGAAAACGGTGCAGGCATTTAATAGAAGTTTTCAAAATTGTTGGAAGGATTTGATAGTGAAAGGTCATTTTCACTGGTTGGTGAAATAGCAACAAGGGAAAATAGACTGAGTTTTCAACGGAAGAACAGAGTGAGAAGTTAGACACTTTTTTTAACACTGAATGTTATTTGAGCATAGAATGCTGTTCCCCCCACTAGTGCCTATTGAGGCAGAGAGTACAACATAATTTAAGAAGGAATTGGATCAGCATTTGTAAAACAATATTAAAAAATGCTGAAAGGGCAGAGAAATGGTACTGGAATAAATAGCTCCAACTGAAGAGATAAACTCAACACAGGTATGATGGGCCGAAAGGCCTCCTTCATGAAATGCAAATTCTGTAATGATTCAATGGACAGTCTTGGATGTATTTGGACCAGTATCTTCCTATGAAATGGCAATGAATTTGAGGAAGAGTCAATCCAAATCAGAACAGAGTGTGATATTTTCTGTCACATTCTCTCATTATCCCATTCTGTTGTGTCAACCTCCTTCACTGTCGCTGGGTCAAAATCCTGGAACTCCCTCCCTAACAGCACTATGGGTGTACATACACCACATGGGCTGCAGCGGTTCAAGAAGGCAGCTCACCATCACCTTCTCAAGGACAACTAGGGATGGGCAACAAATGCTGGCCCAGCCATCGACATCCGTGTTCTGTTAATGAATAAAAAATACATTGCATGTCATCTCAATAAAGCTGCTCCACCCCTCCCCAGACTGCTCCCACTTCCAACTTTTGGGCCTATGTTTACTTCTCAAACCGCCGCTGGTGGACCACTTTCTTTCAAGCAATACCTGGCTTTGAGTTGATGGTATTCACCACAAACACTATTGGATATAAGCTCTTCATTGTTAACCGTGGTTGCAACATGACACAACTTGGGCACATTTGGTGGGAAACACCATTGTCCTTTCTCCAATATCTCCAGGACTTGTATAGCCCCTTTGTGTCTCAGTGACCAGATTTGAAAACATTCAAAAAGCAGTATACAGCTTCAGTAAACCAGTAAATTGGGTAATATAGATGATCATTCTCTTTGGTTTGATATTTTTTGCCCTTCACTGTTGAATTGAATTGTTCAAAATTTACTTTCAACTTCTCCCCTGTCTAGTCCAACTTTATTTGCCAAGTTTGTTCCCCATTTTTCCTTCCAGTGTATAAAACCTGCAGGTGTTAAATTTGATTTGCTGTGGAGCTTTTGTAGTTACTTGAACTTTTGTAGTTCCTTGGGTACTGTCTATCCCCTAACTTACATTGACCCAAAATTTCCTGGGGAAAAAAAAGCAACAGCAAGTTTACAACCATTAATTAATGTGCAAATCAGAGAGCGAGTTCAGGCGATGAACAGGTCTGTCACGAGTTGTGAACTGCTGTAACTGATTTTGTTTTGCAGAGGGCCGGTTAGCTCAGCTGAGTAGATAGCTACTGTGTGGTTTAGAATAATGACAACAATGCGGGTACAATTCCCGTTCAAGCTGAGGAAGACTTGGGACCTGCCCTGCGCTCGATGTAGAGTGGCTCCCCTCGTAACTAATTGTCTCTCTTTAAAAGAGAGACACACCTATGGTCCCTGATGGACAATGGCTAATTGCCTACCTGCTTTGGTTTTGTCTCTTTTCTTGGTCTCTCTTAATACAATATTTACTTGCCACTCTTTTTTTTGTGCTTTCAGTACTGATTTGACTCTAATTCATACTCTCTCTGCCCTTCCTCTGTTTCTTTCTCAATCCTGAAATCTCATTGTTTAAGGGGATAAGCTTTTGGTCCCGTCATTCACTGTGGTTGCAGATGCCCCATCGCCCTTGCCGTGCCATTATCAGCTTGCACCTTTAGCAACGTAAAGCACAAACATTTTCTGAGCTGAAGGTAACAGGAAAAGTTCTAACTAATGACAGGCACCATGAGATGCCCAGCAGCAGCAATGTTTGACTATTGAGTTTCTGAACCCAGGTTCTTTACATGGATGAACAATGGTACAGAGCCTAGAACCAATCTCTGGGATGCTTCACTCAATGCTCTGCTCAGCCTGGCATTAATCTCCTAACCAGCACCCATCGCTTCCTCTCTTTCAGTTTGTTCCTTATCCACATCGAGCTTTGCATTTGTTACCCACTGTATTAGAGTGGAGCAGCAGTCTTTCACATGGTGTCTCTATTTTCTATGCACTAATATCTAATTTTTTTTGTCACTGTCCTTGCGTTCTTTTCAGGCTGCCTTACTTATTCTGCTTCACAAATGACAACCAATTGCCCTGAAACAATCCACTTTACAGATCCCTACAGATCTGTCCAATTTCCAGTCAACAAACAATCACCCCCATGGTGTAAAATTTCCAGTCTTATAAATGGGACAGTTGGATTCCACAGTCCTGTGGTTAGTCCTAAATAGACCAGTGGACGTTCAATCAGCCCCCTGTAGGTCGCTATCAATAGGTAATTAAAGAGCTACAGTTTACAACCTGCACAAATACATACATTATCCCTCAGCCATTTCAAACAATCATCCCTAACTGTGTTATTTAAAAACAAAGACTGTGGAAACCACATTCCATTCTGCTTTAAATTCATTAAGGGTGGATTACAGATGAGCTAAGGAATAAATTGATGGGTTCTAATAAGAATAAATGCAAAGTAATTAATAGTGAAACAGTAAAAGTACAAAACATACACAATGGAAGTTTATCCATGAGGAAAGGCTGAGCAGGAAAAAGACTCAGTGTGATTGATCATTCACTCAAAGTAACAAGTCAATAAAATTGGAGGGAGATGGGGGGAACATAGGTGAAGGCTTCAGTCTACCCAATGTTTAATTAAAGGAAATTGTGGCCCATCCAGGGCTAGATATTGAACAAACAGATTGACAACACTTGGAAACAGTGAAGGGGCAGAGAAGGATGGTGGAGAGGAGGTAAAACTGGGCTTTTGTGTCAGCTATGGCTCAATTAGTAGCACACTCGCCTCTGATTCACAAGGTTTTGCACCCAAGTCCCTCTCCAGGATTTGAACATTACAATCAAGGCTGACTCTCCAATGGGCTAAGGGAGCACTGCGCTATCTGAGACGTTGTCTTTCAGATGAGACGTTAAGCCAAGGCCCCATCTGCCTGCTCAAGTGGATGTAAAAGATCCCATGGATTTGTTTCAAAGAAGAGCAGGGATGCTATTTCTGGTATGAAAACAGAAAATGCTGGTAAACCTCAGCAGGTCTGACCGCATCTGTGGAGAGAGAAACAGAGTTAACGTTTCACGTTCATATGACTCTTCTTCAGCAGCATTTTCTGTTTTTATTTCAGATTTCCAGCAGTATTTGCTATATTTCGCTTTTATCTGAGCTATTTCTGATGCCTTGGCCGATATTCACTCCTTAATCAACATGACAAAAGACAGATGACCTGAAATAAAAACAGAAAATCCTCAGCAGGTCAGGCAGCATCTGTGGAGCTAACATTTCAGGTCACTGACTTTGCCGAGTATTTCCGGCACTTTGTGTTTTGATGTCAGATTTTCAGGCATCTGCTTTTGTGATTGGAAGAGATTATCTGGTCATCGTTACATTGCTGTTTGTAAGAGTACGCTGGGCGCAAATTGGTTGCCGCGTTTCCTACATTAGAACAGTGTCTACACTTTACAAAGTACTTCATTGGCTGTAAAGTGCTTTAAGATGTGCAGTGGTCATGAAAAGTGCTATATAAATGCAAGTCTATCTTTCTTTTTCGTCAGCCCGTTTGATGGGTCCAGAGTGGAAGAAGGGGCAGATGGAGGTCAGCCTATGCCTCTGTCTGGTCTAAGCTGAATCCCAAAGGAATTAGAATCCCTTCTCCCTGCCTCCACCATACAGAAATCTTCTTTACCACCCTCTCCAAGCAAAGATTATAGTTGATGATTACCTCCTTTAAAAACAAACTCAAATACTAGCTCGCTAGAAACAGGATTGTGAGTTGAGCTAATTCTAACCTAACCCATCTGGCAGGGAATGGATGGGGTCAGGTCAACTGCTCATCTTACAGACCCATCTGATTTTATTTTTCATTGATTCCCATTGTCAGATAAGGATAATATCAAATATACTTGATCAAATACTCAGTGCAATAGTAAATATCATTGAGTGTTGCTTAAAAACGTTTAAGGAGAAAAACCTGCATTGATGTATAGCACTTTTTGTGACCTCATGGCATCTCAATGTGCTTTGCCGTAATAAAGCACTTTTAAAGTCACTGGCCGTGATTCCCGCCCGAAGCCAATGGACCTTTGCCTGGTCCGTCAAATTTTCCGTCCCTCCCGCGACGATTCCGGAAAAATCCCAGCCGCTGTTGTAATGTAGGAAATGGCGAAGCCATTTTCTTTCTCTTTATCCTTTCACGGGATGTGGACATCGCTGGCAATGCCAGCATTTGTTGCTCATCCCTAATTGCCCTTGAGCTGAGTGGCTTGCTAAACCATTTCAGAGGGCAGTTAAGAGTCAACCACATTGCTGTGGGTCGGGAGTCACTTGTAGGCTAGACCAGGTAAGGAAGGCAGATTTCCTTCCCTAAAGGACGTTAGTGAACCAGATGGGTTTTTACAACAACAATCATAGTTTCATGGTCACCATTAGCTTTCAATTGCAATTTATTAATCAAATTTAAATTCCACCAGCTGCAGCAGTGGGGTTTGAATTCATGCCCCCCCACAGAGCATTAACATGGGCTTCTAGATTACTCGACCAGTGACATTACCACTGCACAATCATCTCCTCCAAAATTTGCCCTTAGCAAGACCCCACAGCAAATAATGAGATAATAACCAGATCATTTGTTTTTTTAAGAGTGGTTGAGGGATAAATTTTGACCAGAACACCAGGGAGAAGCCCCCTGCTCTGCTTCAAGTGGTAGCATGGGGTCTTTGACATTCACCTGAGAGGGTAGATGTCTCATCTGAAAGACCACAGCTCCAACCATGCAGTGCTGCACCAGAGTGTCAGCCTGGACCAAGTGCTCAAGTCCCCAGTGTGAGGCTTGAATCCACAAACCTCTAACTCAATGATATCACTAAGCCACAGCTGACACCTCAAGAACCACAGAAACATTTTACAAAACTTTTCTCTAAAAAGATTCTGTAATCTGGGTAAAATCCCTGACATTGCACAATGTTTTCAGGAGGATGGGCAATTAGGTTTCGACATTAACATCACAGAAAGACCTCGTAATAAATGCTGTTGATTTGAGGTCAGTGGCGCTGTGACAGAAATCTCCTTAATGTCTGGTCTCACTTCCTAACATTAATGGAAAAATCAGCATAAGTATAAAGAAGAAAAACACCCTTTATATTTACAATGACTTCTTAAGGCAACAGCAGAAAAAAATACTCCCTTAGCTACCCTGCCCCACACCCACCCCACTATCCCCATTGAGAGCTGATCCAGATGGCAGGACATACCAAGAAAAATCTTCACTTTTAATCGTCAATTTGAGCTGGAAGATGGATCTTGGAAGTGAATCTAATAAACTGGTAATGGATTAGAACGTAAGCACTTAATGGACAATATATCAGAGCAGAGTGAGAGTGAGATAATCTTTCACTCCCATAATAAATGTGAAGGTTGGCATTTTGAAATAATTAGACGCATAAATGTACTGATGAACATCTTCTTCATTCTTTTGCATGAGGCAGATGAAGCACATGCTTGTGCCTGTTTCTATTAGCTAGCGTTTCCTGGAACAGATAGCCAGCCTATCACCAGAGGCTATAGCTTGAGGGGAGCCACTCCACATCAAGCACGGCTGACCAGGCAACTCTCCTGCTTTTACCACCTACCATAGGTGTATTGGAAGGATTTAGAGGCTGATAATCAGCCCAGAGCTCTGAAGAAGAGTGTACAGACTCGAAACGTTAACTCTGTTTCTCTCTCCACAGATGCTGCCAGACCTGCTGAGTTTTTCCAGCAGTTTTTTTGTTTTGATTTCAGTTTTCCAGCATCAGCAGTATTTTGCTTTCATCTAATGATAATCAACCTGTTTGGCAACACTACGAACGCACCTTCCGTGGCCATCAAGTTCTGGGCCAGAATTTTCGGCTCGGCGAGCGGGGGTGGGGCCCGCTCGCCGAGGTGTAAAATGACACGCGGTGATGTCCCGACGTCACTGCACGTCATTTCGATTTTCAGTTCGGCTGGCACACAGCCGACTCAGCTGCGCGCCCGCCGAAGTGTCAAAGGCCTATTAAGGCCATTTAAAAACTAATTAAACCAATAAACTGAGCTGCCCGTCCAACCTTAAGGTTGGCGGTGGGAAGGCAAAGTGCCTAGGCAGCCTTCGCATTTTTCATGGAACCTCATCCACGGGCGGGATGAGGTTTCATGAAGGGTTTATTAATTGAATAAAAATTTTTATAAAAATTCATTGACATGTCCCAGCTCCTGTGACATTGTCACATGAGGGGACATGTCTTAAAATATTTTCGTTTCTTTATTTAGCTTTTTAAAACTTAAGCTAATCTCCCTGAGGCACAAGCGCAAAAGAGCGCAGGCCCCAACTCAGGGAATTCCACCCCCCCCCTGCCCGCCCAGGGACCGCTCAGCACTTCTGAGCGCGCCGATCGGGTTCGAGCCTGCCCCCGCACAACCTGCCCGACAGATGGGAAATTCTCCCCCTGGATTGGGACTCAAATCCAGGGCTTCTGCCAGGGACTACTACCCGCTGCACGACAAGACATCCCTTGACGAACATACATCGCTTCAAATTGATCTTATCGGGTTATCCTTCTTTAATATTTAGCAAGATGGCAAGATAATACTAAACTGCCAGAGCTCTTTCAAGTGCACTTTGCAACTGATGAAGGGGAAACTGCTCAAGAAAGGTTCCAAAGCTGCACAGAAATCCCCAAGGGACAATTTTCTTTCAGCCAATGACTGGGCCAGGGAACCCTACTTACCCTTTAGCCCTGCTTGTAACTGGCAGCACCCCAAAGCAAACATTGAAGAGGCATATCAGAATGCATCATGGGATTACCCAGGCTTGGCCGAATTGCAGATATAAGTTTTTAAAAGCGCTTTCAGTTAAAAAAAAAATTAGAATGAACATGATCTTTTTGCCAGGCCCGGGAGTTAATGACTAGCCCGTGGGTTAGTCCATGATAAAGCTAAAGGATTATGGCCTTTGGGTCAGGATGAGATATGTTGATGAATGGTCTGTGAGTTATTTTGTAATAAACTGATAGCTTGGCCTCAGGCTCAAGATATGCGGATGACTAGGCACAGCAGCAAAATATCAGGATCGATAAGCAAAGTTTATGTTTTGGAATGAACTGTGAACATCGTTTGTGCTAAAGGTCAGATCATTCTGTGATTGTTTTACAAATTCCTGCAGAACTGCAGAGGTGATGAACAGGTCATTCCGTGTTTATGTTGTAAACTCATTTGTAATTGAGGATGTAACAATTAGACACACAAGATAAGAACATTGTGAGTTAATAATGAGTTATCCCAAAGATGCTATATATGACCAACAGAAACTGTGTAACTTTGAATTGCCTTTTAGAGCATTCTGAAAGAGTATTTCGCCTGTGTGCACACTTGTACTGAATAAAAAAAACTGCTGCTTGATTCTACCTACAGTCGACTCTATGTCGAGTGTCTTTTAGATACTCCACAACACACATGAAGAGTCGAATCTCCCATTTCTGGCAGCATGGAGATATATTTCAGTTAGAGCGTCTTGAATTTGTAGCCTGCTGTTCTCATGAGCTTCTAACCTCATGTGTCTGTGTGTCTGTGTGGATGTGTGACCAGGAGGATTCTTTATAACCCCAGAGAGTGGCACTATTGCAACCTACAGTCAACTTGGACAAATGTATGCATTCTGCAGCAACAGCCAAAGGCAGCCGGAATGATTAAATAAGTCAAACTGAGAGCTGAAGTAAGGGTACCAGCAAACCGAGCAGATAAGCTGTAAACCAACAGCAACATCCTTTTTAACATCATAGATTAATGTGGATACCAGATTATGTGTGTAGTATTAGGGTGTACGGGACTGTAAGGGTTAATGTGGGACAGGGGAAACAGTACTGCCCATATTATGATGTAGACAGTCACATGGGAGTAGTAGTAGGGAGTCCAGTAGAAGTCGGCATAAAGATAGCAACTAGTCAGGACTGTATCCACTTTATATGCATATAGTTATGCATTATTAATAAACAGTTCGTTCAACCATACAAGCCTCTAGACCTCTTCATGAGGTCAACAACGTGTATACCTTGAGATTTAGGGCTAATAGATAATCCTTGGAAGGTATTGTGGTGCAGTGGTAGCATCCCTACCTTAGGGCCAGAAGCTTAGGCTTCAAATGCCACTTGATAGGACTTGATAACCATGTCGGAAGGTGCATTCATAACGTGGCCAAACAGGTTGATTATCAGCTTGTAAATCCTTCCAATATACCTGATACCTGATGACAGGCAGTAAGGGCAGGAGAGTTTCCTGGTCAGCCATACTGCAGAAGGCAATGGCAAACCACTGAAATACTTTGCCAAGCACAATTATGGACCAATCCAATGGAAGTCCATGGTTGCCAACACCCTCTTGGGACAAGTTACCTGAAGGAGGAGGAGGAGATAATTTTTGCATAATCTCTGTTTGCCTAGCGTTCAGGAGTTTTGCTCTTCAAGAGTGCTTCATGTATTTAGAAATGTCACATCAGTGTTCACATTCCTACAGCTGTGCTTGGCACAAATAGCCAAAGGTTTTACGACACTATTCGGATAGAAGCAGGGAGAGATAGAGAGATAAATCCCTGCGGGGGTGGGGGTGGATTCCTGATCTCCTTCAAGGGGAAGATGAGTGGGAAACCCCATGGAAATTCTCCCTGAAGCTTTTCTTGTGCCTTGGCCAACATTCCTCCCCTAACCAGCACTGTGGAAAACAGATAACCTCGTCATATTACTTATTACTACATCATGCTTGCATTTATTTACCACAGACTCAGCAGTTCAAAAAGCCCTATTACCATCTCCCCAAGGGTAGGGGAGATAGGCAGTAATTAGAGCCTTGCCAATGATGCCCCAATTCTGCACATTTTTTAAAAATACATAGTCCCTTTCAGATAGTAAAATCTTTCAAAGTACTTAGAGAGGTGAAAACAGGTGCTGAGCAATGGATCATCCATGATAGTATGGAAAGACACGAGTGTTTATTTCAGCCATTGCATTGCATGGGAAGAAGAATAAAGGACATATGCTAGGGAGATCAAATGGGAAGCAGACCGACTACATCTAACGTTATGCCACCAAACATGTCTAAGGCCCCAGATATTGCAAACAGGCAATGATGGAAAAGAACCACCTCCACAACCGAGCTGTGCCATTTGTCACAAGAAATCCTGCATTCGGTTTCAACAGAGGGACTGCACTGCCAGTGGCATCAAGGTCGGCGCTGCCCTCAACTTTAATGGTTCTTGCCCCTTGCCGGCCAGCAGAGAAAGCAGGTGCAGTATCAACCAATTTGCTTATCCTGGCTGTATCAAACAGATGTCACATTATTATGCAGGGCTAACATATTCTCTTTACCCCTTGAATAGCAAAAAGCCTGATGGCAAAGCTGCCCAAATTCATCAGGCTGCTGGACTACTCAAAATATAAGGGGCCATTAATGGCACAATTTAAACCATCTGCGCAGCAATTTCCTGCCGTTCCTCTAGCAGCCGCATTTGCTTCTCCTCGCTTGTACACACTGACTCATCCAGTGCCACCTCTTCAAATTCATTATCTGCATCCTCCAGGATATTCACATGAATGAAGCAGGAAGCAAATTGCCAGCTTGCTTAGGGCCACTGGCAGTCCTGGAAAGGTACTAATTCAGCTGTACAAAAAAAACAGGGGAGGAAGCTTTAAACAGAGCTTGCCTTGTCATATACTATGCAGCATGATTGTGTTAAGGAGCACAATGTAGCGCACTGGTGAGCATCCCTACCCCTGAGCCAGAGGTTCCGGGTTTTTTTTTCACCCATGGCATGTGGGCATCGCTGGCTGGGCCAGCATTTATTGCCCATCCCTAGTTGCCCTTGAGAAGATGGTGGTGAGCTGCCTCGATGAACTGCTACAGTCCATGCGGTGTAGGTACATTCACAGTGCTGTTAGGGAGGGAGTTCCAGGATTTTGACCCAGGGACAGTGAAGGAACGGCGATATATTTCCAAGTTAGTATGGTGAGTGGCTTGGAGGGGAACTTCCAGGTGGTGGTGTTCCCATTTATCTGCTGCCATTGTCCTTTTAAATGGCAGCGGCTGTGGGTTTGGAAAGTGCAGCCTATGGAGCCTTGGTGAATTCAGCAATGCATTTTGTAGATGGTACACACTACTGCTACTGTGCATCAGCGGTGGAAGGAGTGAACGTTTGTGGATGGGGTGCCAGTCAAGCCGGCTGCTTTGTCCTGGACAGCAACAAGCTTCTTGAGTGTTGTGGGAGCTGCACTCATCCAGGCAAGTGGGGAGTATTCCATCACACTCCTGACTTGTGCCTTGTAGATGGTGAACAGGCTTTGGGGAGTCAGGAGGTGAGTTACTCATTGCAGGATTGCTAGGCTCTGACCTGCTCTTGTAGCCACAATGTTTATACAATTCTGGTCAATGGTAACCCCCCCAGAATGTTGATAGGGGTTTCAGTCCCACGCCAGGTCTTGGTGGCCAAGAAAAGTGTGTTCATAACGTTACCAAACAGGTTGATTATCAACTTATAAATTCTTCCAACACACACCAAAGGTAGGTGGTAAGAGTAGGAGAGATTTCTGGTCAGCCATGTGAAATTGAGCCTCTACCATCACTATCCATAGCTCTGGACCATAAGATGCATGAGGAGGTCAGCCATCCAGCACAGGAAGAGGATGAATGGTCTCATCTGTTCCACCAGGGTAAGTCAATCACCTCATCACTCTCAACTATCAAACTCATAAATCCAACACAAATCCACAGGGATCTCACACCTTGTGGGACAATACCACTAACTCTCACACACACGCTCACATCTCCATCAGGCTCATACCATCTCAAGCTCGTGTCCTCATCCTGTCATGACTCCGCTCACTACACAAACATTCCACACAGTGCCATGCGTCCCGCTCATGCTCTCTCCATCTGTTTTCATGCAGGAGCAGCCTGCTCACATCAGCAGGAAGAGGTCCCAGACAGGGGGTGGGGGTGGTGGAGTGGCCCACATTAGGCCCCTCACTCACTTAGAGGAGTGTGCCATCGCGCTGACCGGTGAGGACATGGGCCGTGCCTGTAGCGACGGTGAGGTCGACGATGGACGTCCACGTGAAGATTCTGCACCACATCATCCCTCTCTCAACGCAACAGGGAGTGATCTCTCTCCTGCTTCTGACTCTGCTGCCATGCACTAATTATCTCTACTTTAGTTCACAGGGACCTCTGCCAAGTGCTTGCTCCTCCTCAGCCAGCCAGTCCCTCTGCTCCATCCGTATCCTCACTTCTGGCCAAAAGGACCTCTGCTGCATTTAGGTCCTCACCTCCAGCCAAGAGGACACTTCCTCCATTGAAGAGCTAGAAATAAGCAGCCTGGAAGACCCGCCACAGTGCTTACCCACACCCTCCACCAGCGCAGAGACACACACCTCGGTGGGACTTAGATCTAGAGCAGGCTCGGGTTCACAATCTGGTGGTCACTGCACGAATATGTGTCCACAGCAGCAGGAGGAGGCAGGTTCAGCTGAGCTCCCTGGCACTCTGAGGAGTGCTGGGGAAGAGGCATCTGTGAGGTCTGAGTTAGATGACGAGCTCCTGGATTCAGCCTTCCAACTCATCGTGGAGAGTCAGCAGAAGGCGTGGGAACATCACACAGAGCTGTTGGAAGCCCTCAACAGAGTGGCATACGAGTCGGAGGAGTGCGTCCGTCTGCTATCTGATGAAATGGTGCCCACATGTGCGCATATGGAGGTCTCCATGGTGAGGATGGTGAATGCCATGGAGACCCTGGTCCAGCAGAACGCGGAGATGCGTGCAGACCTGCTCTCCATTGCAGGAGCCAATGGGTGAGTTCTTGCAGTGGCAACACAAGAGGGAAAGGGGGCACCTCAATGTCCCTCCAGGTGCTCCTTCCCCTCAAGGAGTCAGGCCGGGATTCTCAGGCACCCGAAGTGAGGAGGAGTGGGAGCTGCATACCCCTGAGTCATTCACTCAGGAATCCCAGAGGCTGTCTGCTCCCTCCAAGTCCCCTTTGTCTGTGACCCCCTCAATCTCGTCCTCTGTCACCGCAGAGGGAGCAGCTGGCCCACAGGAGGACAGCCAAAGCAAGCCGGGGCCCTCAAGAAGAGTCTCCGGAAGACACATGCCAAAGTCATCAGAGGCAACAGGGTCAACCATTGCACAGGCTGTCTCCCCCCTGCTGTGGATGTCAGGGCAGCACCAAGAAGAGGTGGTAGGCCTAGAAAAGTTAAGAAATTCTGATCACAAGTGGTTGCACGGGTGAACACATTTTGTCACTTTATAATCTGAAAATATATTCACTGTCTCTGAATAATGTCTAATGTTGTCTTTCAGCTTCATTTACAGGCTTTGTGAGTCCTCCCCCTGCACCCCCCCACCCCGCCGCCACTAGCAGTTCAGCTGCATGTAGCCAGACCACAGGTTATTCTGGAGGGAGAAGTGTGTGTGTGGCAGGGCCTTTCAGAGCCCCGTGTAAGCACTCTCCCACGCACACAGAGCCTTCATCCATCACACTCATCTCACTGTCCTGAGCATTTTCAATGCTGCCTGCTGGGATTCTCTTTCAGTTATCCAACTGAGCTGGACCTGCATCTCCGCCCACCCACTGACTGCCTCCCACGCAGCACCTGTGCCCGTCCAACATGAGACTTCCCTTATTTTTGATTTCGACAGCATGGTAGTTGTTAAGTTTCCGATCAGCTCCCCTTCCCTTTCCCCTCTCCCAGTCACCCATGTCCTTTGCCCCATCACTTTTGAACCCCCTAGCATCACCCTCCACCTCCCCACCAACACCTACCAACCCGAACGCTTTTCCAGGTGAACGTGTATGTTCCCTACTTTCCTGAGAATCCCACCCCCATCCACATTGACCCCCCCAACTTCCTTCTTTCCACCCCAAGAGTCCGTGCCTGCCTCCAAATCCCCACCAACCATCCTCGCTGTCCCTTCTATCATTAGTGGATGCACTCTTAGCCTCCCACCCTTCTGGTTCCCTCTACGCTGTCTCATACTCACCATTCCCTCCTACCACACCTACCCTCACTTCGCTCCCCAGAAGGCAATCATTGATTCCACAGACCCCTCCCTTGCACATTCACCTGGACATTGCCCCCACCCCGCTTACTCCCTCCTTCACCATTACTCCCTCCTCCACCCTTAGTCTTTCCTCCCCCCAGACGCCTTCCTCCCTTTTGACTCCTTCCCCCCTCTGAGCTCCTTCCTGCCCCCGAATTCCTTCCTCCCCCTGGACTCCTTCCCACCTCCGAGCTCCTTTTCTTCCACCTTCCTCCCTCCTTACACCTGCCTCCCCACTTGCCATATTGTCCCCCGTTACACCCTCCTCCCTTCACCCAATCTCACAACGCCCCCCCCCCCCCACCCACCCTGGTACACCTTCCTCTCCCAGTCAAACCTAGACCTTCCTCTCCCACTCACAGCTGGACCTTCCTTCCACCCCACCACCCCCCCAACCCTCCCCCGCTACCCCCCACCAATCATCCATAGTAGCCCATGGCCGAGATGTTCTGAAGCAGGCCTGAGACGTCAACAGAGACCTCCCACCTTCCATGAGGTGCTTCACGGTGGAGCCATGTCCATGAGAATCCACCCAGCATGCAATGCACATGTTCCTCCAGCATCCGGTAGCTGTAGGGCTCCAGCATCTCCTGCTCCTCGGATGTCTGAGCGAGGTCCTAATGGTGAGTCCCGACTTTTGCACGTCACATGTCCAGACGCGTTCTGGGCCGGCATGTTTTCCCGGCGGCGTAACGTTAAATCTGGCGTGGGGGGGGGGAATGATTGCGGTTGGGCCTTACTTTGCATCGCAATAGCAGGATGCAAATTGGGTTCACACTGGCCTCCAGCAGGATTGGCGCTCTGCCATGGCGGACGCCATCGGATGGTCCTGCTGTGCTTTCAGGCGGCGTGTGACCGATTTTTGGCCTTTTCGCCATATTGTACCCCCCACCCACCCCCCTGCCATGATGCCCGACATCTGTGGGGCCAGAAAATTCCAGCCTACAACTCGCCTCAGTAGTCTCCCGGTCAGGAGAGAATGGGAAGCCACGATCTCCAGGATCAGTGTGTATGATTGTTGAATTCAACTGTGGGATGGTCTATAACTGATTCCAGACAGTCCCGAGACATGGATGTGGCATTTTAGGTAAATATACATGAGGGAGTGGGCACTAGTACCCACAGGGTTATACCGGCCTTCAGGTGGAGTTAGAGGGAAAAAAACTGGAAGAAACCTCTCTGATTTTAAATGTCCGTATTTCAATATTTCACGGACTGCTATTGACACCACTGAATCAGCCAATGATTTGGAGGTGGCTCGGGTCTTGCAGCAGGGCTCACCGCCAGTGGTCTATTTTAGGCAAACAAAGTCTATTTAAGCAATGCATGACGACAAACAGTCCGCAGAGTCTATTTAAAAAAGCACCTCCAGCAAACAGAACTCATGACCAAAACTACAGCAACTTCCCTCAATAAAAGCTGAGTGATTTCTTCAGCAAAATGCTGTGGGTGAAGGATAGTTACATGGAAATTATGCACATGAAATCAATCTCAATCACTTACAGTGATCTTCAGGCACGAATGATTGGGAAACTACCCAATCATCTCCACTTTGGCAGGAAATAGTAGTGCTAATATATGCAGCTAGTATTTTGTGCCAATAGTATTTATGTGTTCTTTACTGCAAAAGAAGCTTGCAGTTGTAAAAACATAAAGAACAGGAGCAGGAGTGGCCCCTCGAGCATGCTCCGTCATTCACTAAGATAATGACCGATCTTTAACCTCCAGCTATATTTTCTTGCCTGATCCCCATATCCCTCTATTCCTGATCCCCATATCCATCTATTCCTGATCCCCAAAGCCATCTATTCCTGATCCTCATACCCTTCTATTCCTGTAGAATTCAAAAATCTATTGATTTCAGTCTTGAATATCCATGACCCTCTGGGGTAGAGAATTCCAAAGATTCACATCACTCTGACTGAAAAATTTCTCCTTTTCTCAGACCTAAATGATCAAACCGTTATCCTGAGACTCTGCCCCATAGCCCTAGACTTTCCAGACAGCGGAAGCAGCCTCCCAGCATCTACGCTGTCAAGCCCTCTCAGAATCTTATGCTTCAAAGAGATCATCTCTCATTTTTCTAAACATCAGAGAGCTTTGTCCCATTTTCCTGAATAATTCCTCGTAGGACAACCCTATCACCCATGGATTAATCTAGTGAGCCTTTATTGCACCTCCTCAAAGGCAAGTGTATCCTTTGTGATGTAATCTGTACTCTCAAAACTTGTATCTTTTGAGGCAAATGCTAACTGGATGCAAACTGAAAACAGAAACTGAAAAGGGAAACCAAAAACGAAAACACCAAAAGAAAACTGACCGTCTCAGTTTTTTAGGGAAATGAAAATCGAATCTGAGATTTGGAAACCAAAACTTCTGAAACTGGTTGAGGCTTTATAAGAGGATGCAGAGCCATCCAAGCTGTGTAGTAGCAGTTGATGAGTCCAGTGGTGCATTACAGGCAAGCTGAAGAAGACAGAGCCAGATCCAGAAGCTGAGAATAAGTTACTGCAGCTGTTTCTGTTAGTTGAAGATAACATTGGGGAATCTACACCATCCAGACTGAGTTGAAGAGGTTCTGTAAGCCTGTGCCATTTGTGGTGAAGTCCAAGCCCGTGGAACTCGGGTTGGCTGTGTGCCACTGTCGGGTGGGAATCAGTCTAGCTCCTGGAAGAAGTAGAACTGAAATTCTTTGTAAGGAAGATATAATTTTGAATTTGTAAGATCTGTTTTAGTTGCATCTGCCACTTAATATGTAATTTATAGTTTACAATCAACATAGACATGTTGGTGGATTGGGCAGTCAAGTGGCAGATGAAGTTCAATGCAGAGAAGTGTGAGGTAATTCATTTTGGCAGGAAAGGTAGGGTGAGACAGTATAAAATAAAGGGAGAGCCTCTAAAGGAGATGCAGGAACAGAGGGATCTTGGTGTATATGTACATAGGTCCATTGAAGATAGCAGGGCATGTTGAGAGAGCAGTTAATAAAGCATATAGTATCTTAGGCTTTATTAATAGGGCCACTGAGTACAAGAGTAAGGAGGCCATGTTGAACTTGTATAAGACACTAGTTAGGCCTCATCTAGAGTACTGCGTCCAGTTCTGGGTACCATACTTAAGGAAGGGTGTGAAGGCGTTGGAGAGAGTACAGAGGAGATTCACAAGAATGATTCCCGGGATGAAGAACTGTAGCTATAAGAATAGATTGGCGAGGTTGGAACTGTTTTCCTTGGAGAAAGGAAGGTTGAGAGGAGACTTGATAGAGATATTCAAGATCCCGAGGGGTATGGACATGGTAAATCGTGAGAAACTGTTCCCACTCAAGAGAACATCAAGAACTAAAGGGCACAGATTCAAAATAATTGGCAAAAGGAGTAAATGCGATGTGAGGAAAAATTTTTTCACCCAGAGGGTGGTTGGAGTCTGGAACAAACTTCCTGAAAGTGCAGTGGAGGCAGGTTCGATTGAGGTATTCAAAAGAGAATTAGATTGCTACCTGAAGAGAGATAATGTTATGGGGATAAGGCAGGGGAGTGGGACTAGGTGGAATGTTCTTTCAGAGAGCCAGTGTAGACTCGATGTGCGGAATGGCCTCCTTCTGCACTGTAAAGATACTGTGATACTGTGAACTGCAACTTGCCTGTTAATTCATGTTTAACTTATGTTGATTCTGGATGTTAGAGTATAGGAGGTTATCTAAGATAGCATTTAGTGTTTGCTTTGTTTGATTCTTATATAGTAAAATTTCTTCCATTTTAAACTGTGGAATCTTGTGGCTTCATTCTTTTAGCAAATAGCTGGGATTTAGGATCTCTTCTCTTTAAAAAAAATAGTTATTGGTCTCTACGGAGATCAAAACACTTTCCTTAAGGCTGGAAACCAAAAGTGTGCATAGTACTCCAGGTATAGTCTTACCAAAGCCCAGTACAATAGCAGCAAGGCTTCCTTGCTCCTATACTCCAAACCCCTTAAGATAAATTGCTTTCTGTACCTGTATGGTAACATCTGTGTTTCATGTACAAGGACATTCGATTCCTTCTGAACAGTTAATAATTTCTCACAATTTAAAAAATATTGTATTGCATTGCTCCTATTATAGCATTAATTATTCCCGCAGTCAGAGGAAATTGACTTTTTTCACTTAATTTTCCTTTCAGGAGCTGTTGTGAGCAATGTCTTGCTGCCTCCTCAGCAGCATCTGACAACATTGGGCAGTTCATTACCTTTATTCAATGTCAGACAGCTGATTGTTCTTTTGAGCTTGAACCTTGTCCAATGATATTAGCTCCCTTGATGTTATTCAAATGTGGAGCTTGCAAAGAAAGTAGGCTTCAGTTGCTTAGTTTAACTGAATCAATCGGAGTGATGCTGGGTTACCCCAGTGTCACTGGTAGAAAGGCAAGATTGCCTCCACAAATTTAATGAAAAATAAAATCCAATCGACTATTTTTATTTTAGCACTCACCCATGAAATTTGAAACGCAACACATTTACCTTTAGAATGTAAAGTACTGTAAGTATTAGTTCACCCTTTTAGGTGTGAGCTATGACCCGCTGGTAGCACTCTTATCGTTGTGTCAAAAGGTCATCGATTCAAATCCCGCTCCAGAGACGTGAGCTCATCTTCCAGGTGATCCCTTCAGTGCAGTACTGAGGGAGTGCTGCACTGTTAGGGAAATCCTGGCAGCCTCCCAGCAGCTTCCAGGGTTGGCCCTCCTTGATGGGTACTCCATGGTCATTGCAGATGCCCTGGCAGAAACGGTCACCCCCATGGCAATGGTGCACCACGACCCTGGCCCGTCCCCCGGCAGCCTGCCCAAACGCTGGGGACAGCCACATGGCCTTGGCACCGCCCCCCCCCCCCCCAACCAAACTAATCTCCCTTCAAGGGTGCTCCACCACTTCTCCGTGGAGTGGCAGCCTCTGCACTGGCCACCTTTAGTTTGGGTTAGAAGCTCTTGGCTCGGGTGCTATTCTTAATTGGGTAGCAGTCCTGGCAATGGCATTTTTATATTGGCGGCTGCCGGCAATATGGTGCCCCAGGCCTACTGTCTGCCAGAAATGAGTCAGCACCTCATTTCAGTCCTGGTGGCAGGACTCACAGGCAAGGAGAAAAATTCAGCCCTATATCCCTGGGTGCAAGTGAAAAATCCTAGGGGCAATTTTTTTTTGTATTTTGGGGGTTCTGCAGGAAATTATATATGGGCTGTGAGGTTACATCATCCCTATATGAAAGTCATACGGTTATATATGGGGCTCATAAAGGACAATGGGGTCGATGTTGCATGCCTTCTCCTGGTGATAAGAGGAATGGTAACAGCCTCAAAATGTTGGCCAGGAGGTTGTGCTTCAAATCCCACTCCAGGACCTGAGCACAAAATTCAAAGCTCACACTCTAGTACAGTACTGAGAGAGTGCTGCACTGTCAGAGCTGCTGTTTTTCAGATGGGACATTAAACTGAGACCTGGCTGCCTCTCAGGTGGATGTAAAAGATACGAACGTACGTACGAATTAGGAGCAGGAGTAGGCCACTCGGCCCCTCGAGCCTGCTCTGCCTTTCAATAAGATCATGGCTGATCTGATTGTAACTTCAACTCCACATTCCCGCCTATACCCAATAACCCAGCTTATCAAGAATCTATCCAGCTCTGCCTTAAAAAACATTCAAAGACTCTGCTTCCACTGCCTTTTGAGGAAGAGAGTTCCAAAGACTCAGGACCCTCTGAAAGAAAAGGTTTCCCTTCATCATAGAGCAGCCCCTTATTTTTTAAACAGTGACTCCTAGTTCTAGATTCTCCCACAAGAGGAAACATCCTTTCCACATCCACCCTGTCAAGATTTATCCTTTTAAGAACTTAAGAAACAGGAGCCAAAGCAGGCCATCCAGCCCCTTGAGACTGTTCCGCCATTCAATAAGGTCATGGTTCATCTTCCACCTCAACTCCATTTACCCACCATATCCTTATAGCCCTTGATTCCCTTAGCACCCAAAGATCTATTGACCTAAATTTTGAACAAACTCAATGGGCTGAATTTTCCCGTCGGCGATTTGGGGGCAGGGCCTGCTCGCCGACTCGAAAATGGCGTGAGATGACGTTGGGACAATGTCATCCTGCCCCATTTAAATATTCAGGAAGGCGGGGGCGCAGCGCGATCAGCTGTCCGCCCGCCGACCTGTCAATGGCCAATTGAGGCCATTAACTGGATAATTAAAACAATTAAAGGCCCTGCCCATCCAACCTTAAGGCTGGTGGGCAGGCCAGGAGCCCCAGGGGGCTTCTGAAAAAACATGAAACCTCATCCACCGGCGGGATGAGGTTTCATGTCAGTTTTTAAAAAGTTTATTAAACTTTTTGTGCAATTTATTAACCTGTCCCATCTCGTGTGACATTGTCACATGAGGGGGACATGTTAATGATTTTTTTATTTTTCTCTTTTTAAAGTTTGGAAACCTTTCAGCGATCTCCCTGAGGCAGCACTTAGCCTCAGGGTAATGTGCACATGCATGAAAGAGCGCACTCTCGCATTTGGGGATTCCCTCCAACCCCTGACTGCACAGGAAGCGAATAGCGCTTCCCGGCAGACATCATGCTGGGCAGGCCTGAATTGGCCCGCTCACTTAAAATGGTGGCGGGGCCTGCTTCTCCGGCGGGGATCAGCTCCCTGCCCGCCGGAGATTGGGTCGAGCCAATGAGCCACAGGCAAAAAATTCTGCCCAATGACTGAGCATCCTGGGACAGAGAAAACCAAAGATTCACAACCTTCTGAGTGAAGAAATTTTTCTCATCACAGTCCTAAATGTCGAAACCCTTATTCTGATGCTGTGAACTCTGGTTCTAGATTCTCCACACAGGTGATACGGCCTCGCAGCATCTACCCTCTTTAGCCCTCTTAGAATTTTATACATTTCAAAGGAGATCACCTCTCACTCTTCTCAACTCCAGAGAATATAGACTCATTCTACTCAGTCTCTTCTCATAGTACAGCTTTTGTGTCTCTGAATTTTAATCTAATTAAGTTTGACTGGAAACTGGACTTCAAAAACAACATTAAATAAATGAGAACAGTAACTTGCTGCAGTTCTTCAATTCATTTATGAGTTCTGAGGTTAGTTCAGGTAAAAGGATTTTGTGATGTGAATTTTACATTGGGTTCCATTCTAATCAACGTTAAGACTGCAAAGGGCCCAAATCCGTGGAATTTTCCTGTCCAAAGGCCCCACAGCTTTATTTCAAAGAAGAGCAGCATTTTGTTCTGGTCACTATTTCTCCCCCAATCAGCATTGCAAAAAATAGATTATGAGGTCATTATCACATTGCTGTTTCTGGATCTCGTGCAAATTGCCAGCCACGCCTTCTACGTTATAATAGTAACTACACTTCAAAAGTACTTCTTGGGCAGAAAAGTGCTTCATGATGTTCTATTGTGGTCATGAAAAACACCATAAAAATCCAGATTTTTTTTTAACTATTCTGTTAACACTGGCAATGTGGCTGTCTCCATTTTGAAAGGGGCCAACCTCTGCATGTTGAAAGTGTCCACTGATTAATTTTATTATTATTCATTTACCGGGATGCGGGCATCGCTGGCTAGGCCAGCATTTATTGCCCATCCCTAATCGTCCTTGAGAAGGCTGCCTTCTTGAGCCGCTGCAGTCCATGTGGTGTGAGTACACTCACAGTGCCCTTAGAGAGGGAGCTCCAGGAGTTTGACCCAGCAACAGTGAAGGAACGGCGATATATTTTCAAGTCAGGATGGTGAGTGGCTTGGAAGGGAACTTCCAGGTGGTTGTGTTCGCACCTATCTGCTGCCCTTGTTCTTCTAGATGGTAGTGGTCGTGGGTTTGGAAGGTGCTGCCTAAGGAGCCTTGGTGAGTTTCTGCAGTGGTTCTAATAGATAGTACACACTGCTGCCACTGTGCGTCGGTGGTGGAGGGAGTGAATGTTTGTGGATGTGGTGCCAATCAAGCTTTGTCCTGGATGGTCTCAAGCTTCTTGAGTGTTGTGGGAGCTGCACTCATCCAGGCAAGTGGAGAGTGTTCCACCATATTCCTGACTTGTGCCTTGTAGATAGTGGACAGGCTTTGGGGAGTCAGGAGGTGAGTTACTAGCTGCAGGATTTCTAGCCTCTGACCTACTCTTGCAGCTACGGTATTTATATAGCTGGTTCAGTTCAGTTTCTGGTCAATGGTAACCTTCAGGATGTTGATAGTGGGAGATTCAGTGATGGTAGTGCCATTGAATGTCAAGGGGCAATGGCTAGATTCTCTCTTGTTGGAGATGGTCATTGCCTGGCATTTGCATGGCATGGATGTTACTTGCCACTTGTCAGCCCAAGCCTGGATATTGCCCAGATATTGCTGCATTTGGACATGGACTGTTTCAGTATCTGAGGAGTCGTGAATGGTTCTGAACATTGTGCAATCATCAGCCAACATCCCCACTTCTGAACTTATGATGGAAGGAAGGTCATTGATGAAGCAGCTAAAGATGGCTGGGCCTAGGACACTATAGATAGAATAAATATAAGATAGTCACCAAGATGATCACCAAAGAAATCCAATATTCAGAAGAAACTTCTTTACCCAAAGACTGGTGAGAATGTGGAACTCTATCACAGGGCGTGGTTTAAGCCAATAGTATAGATACATTTAAGGTAAAGCTAGATAATCATTTGAGGGAGAAGGGAATAGACGGTTATGATAGTAAATTTAGATGAGAAAAGATGGGAGGAAGCTCCAGTGGACCAACAAACACCAGCACGGACAGGTTGGGCCAAATGGCCTGTGCTATATGTCCTATGTAATATAGCAATAGGGGTCTTACCACAAAAATTAGTCCAGAATTGGTCATAACCTGTGGAAACAGGATTCAACTGGTTCTGCGAGCAGTGGAAAAGAAGATGCCGTCTAAAGATGTTATTTTTGTGTGCCTATTACCTTGTCGGCAGCATCTGTGTCCCGTTGAGCAGACTTCTATCTGGTGAGCTGTGTTGGAATGCCTGACTGGGGCCCTCCCCAACAAATTTAAATGAGGCCACAGCATCAAAATGAGGATACAGGGCAGGGGAACGAGACCTCATTGTTGCCGGAATAGGGGGCCAACAGGTGCCTCTACCAGACAACACTTAAATATGGTTAGCCCAGAAATACCCAGTGGAATAACAGAGAGATTTGCTAGAAGTCACAAGGTTGAAATCATAATGGAGCTACACTGATATGTCATAGAGCCTGTATAATATTGGGTCCTCCACTATTAAGCTTGCAGACCTCCTCAATCAAATTTGTTACAATACATTTAACAAATACATTTCATGTGAAACTCCTTGTAACAGTCATTTGTTAAGTTGAACGAAGAACTACCTGTTCAAAAGTGATTGATTCAGCTGTAATTTCCAATGATTTCCCAAACTAAATGCTAAACATAAAATAATTTAAATATCTTTCGCTAATGCTTCTTAAAGGCATTGCATGTTGCGCTTCAGTGAGGCACTTTAAATGCCAGCTGGTCTTATTCTGAGCAATAAACTGGAGTATAATGTCATATTGTCTGGTGAACATAAACAGACTCACAATTTATTACAGCAAATGTTAATATTACAAAAACAAGAACAAAATAGCTCATCCTAATCAGACCACACTTTAGCTTTTTCCAGTGTATCTATTCCTAGTCCCACTGCCAACATTCCCATACCACTCCTCAATCCTTTGAAGCAATGCGATGTTGTTTTGATATTGTGATCAATAGCAAGAACATCTGGCTCTCAAAGTGGCTTTCTTTATCAAATACAGACCAGTATACTTACTGCCCACCCTTTCAAAGTCATGAACACCAGTGTGAAGGAGATACTGTCCCTACATCTCAATTACAACCACCCAGCTATCATCTCACCAAGTGCTAGTATGCCATACTGTACAAAGACAATTGGTGACTGAATCACTGCAGCTGGATATCGACAGAATTGGATAAATGGGATGTTATCCTTGGTTCTAAGAAGACCAAGTCAATAAGTGTCAAGGAAGATTGATCATGATATTGTCCATCTACCTCCACTGTATAAGGATGGCCAATACTCTTCAGTTATAAACATACAGCACCTGCATGATCATGTCTGATCTACACTGAAGGAGAGAAATATGGCAAAGATCCCTGTAAAGGTCAGTAGAAGATTTACCCGCTGTGTGTCACTGTCAGTAATATAAGCTTTGTGCGAAACCTATAATCGCCCAGTGATGGACTTTGGCAGCCCTGTTTAGTGGGCTGCATAGAATCCTTTGCTTCCCTGGGCGCATTGCAGCCTGGTTTAGTTCATAGCCAAATTGTCTCTGAGACAGCAGGTTGTGAGTTCAAGCTCCAGTGTAAGACATATGCACATAGTGTGATTGATTCTTCAGTGTAGTCCTGAGGATTTGGTGCACAGCTAATTCTCAGACGTGGCGCTAAACTGATCTTCTTGCGGCTGACCCAAGCCTTGCCTGCCATGGTAGGTATGGGAGGAGGTGGTGGGTTCAGCATGGTGAAGTCAGGTACTGCCCTGACTTGCGTTTCCCAAACCTGAGATGAAGATCCAGCTCCCTATCTCTTAGCCACCTCTTTTAAAACTCTAGAATGCAGACCATCAGCTCCAGGGGATTTGTTGACATTTAGCCCAATTTTTCCAGTGGTATTTCTTATACTGTTTTTTTAAGTTCCTCATTCTTGTTAAGCCTTTAGTTCCCCAATATTTCCAAAATGTCTATTGTGTTTTCTACCGTTAAGACAGATACAAAGTGTTTGTTTAATGTTTCTGTTGTTTCCTTAGTCCCCATTAGGGGAGGCAGTGGTGTAATGGTATGGCCACTGGACTAGTACTCTAGAGACCCAGGGTAATGCTCTGGGGACCCAGGTTTGAATCCCACCAAGGCAGATGGTGAAATCTGAATTCAATAAAAAAAATCTGGAATTAAAAGTCTAATGATGACAATGAAAACTCATCTCATTCACTAATGTCCTTTAGGGAAGGAAATCTGCTGTCCTTACCTGGTCTGGGATACATGTGATCCAGACCTACAGCAATGTGGTTGACTCTTAGCAAGAGTCATAGCAAGCCATTCAGTTCTCAAGGGCAATTAGGGATGGGTGATAAATGCTGAGCCAACCAGTGACTCCCACATCCCATGAACAAATAAAAAAAATTATAATTTCACCTGTCTCCACCTTTACCATGCCCATGTTCACTTTTGCTAATCAGAAACTTTTACAATCTGTTTTTATGTCTCTAGCTAGTTTGTTCTCATATTCTCGTTTTAATTTATCAACCTCTTCTCCAAATTCTAAAATTCTCCCAATCCTCAGGCTTACTTCTTATTTTGGCAAGGTGATAAGCATTATCCTTTAATCTGGTGCTATCTTTAACTTCTCTTGTTAGCCACAGTTGGACCACTTTTCATGTGGGTTTTTTTCCTTGCGTGAATGTATATTTGTTGCAAATTATGAACGATTTAAATGTTTACCATTGCTTATCTACTGTCGTATCTTTTAATATAGTTTCTCAATCTACCTTAGCCAACTTGCCTCCTCTACCTTTTAAACCCCTAGTTTCAGTCTTAACTAAATCACTTTCAAATTCAATATAAAGTATCATATTATGATTCTTTTCCTCAGAGGCCCCTTTGCCCAGATTATTACTTAACCCTTTCTCTTAAAATAGCCTGATGGTTTCATGACATACTGATCTAGAAAAGTAGCTTGTATACATTCCATGAACTCCTCCTCCACACTTATGCAAATGTGTTTTGTCCAGCCGATATGAAGTCTAAAGCCCCCTATGATTACTATATTACCCTTACTAAATTATTCTGTAAGTTGCTGTGGTAAACTCTAACCAACACCAAAACTAGTATTTTGCAGCCTATTAAGTACTCCCAACAATGATTTTTTGCTGGTTGTTGTTTTTCCACCCTCACTGATCCCACAGCACTGGATTTTGTTACCCAATGTTGAGTAAACTCACACTGGACAGCTGAAAATGGAGGTGCCATTCAAATCCTTTTCTTTCTTATTCTTTTTTTAAAAAATTTTTCAAAGGCTCAATGATGGACTTTCAGTTGAAGAAGCCCATCAATTGTTCAGCCATTTCAAAGGCTCAACAAGGGTCTAGACTTTAAACCAATCTAAAAATCAAAGCACAGGGTCTGGATGAGACATTAGTTTCAGACTTTCAATACTGTTAAATGCAGAAGAGTGTTTTATCCCTCAGGCTTTAGGGGCCAGGAGGAGAGTTACTCATCGCAGGATTCCTAGCCCCTGACCTGCACTTGTAGCCACAGTATTTATATGGCTAGTCCAGTTCAGTTTCTGGTCAGTGGTAATCCACAGGACGTTGATAGTGGGGGATTCAGTGATGGTAATGCCATTGAATGTCAACGGGTGATGGTTAGATTCTCTCTTGTTGAAGATGGTCATTGCCTGGCTGGAGCTCAGATGACTGACCTCCAACAACCACAACCATCTTCCTTTGTGCTAGGTATAATTCCAACCAGCGGATTTTTCCCCCTGCTTCCCACTGACTCCAGTTTTGCTAGGACTCCTTGATGCCACAGGAGTCACTCTCACCTCACTTCGGGAGTTCAGCTCTTTTGTCCATGTTTGAACCAAGGCTGTAATGAGGTCAGAAGCTGCGTGATCCTAGCAGAAGCCAAACTGGGTGTCAGTGAGCAGGTTATTGCTAAGCAAGTGCCGCTTGATAGCACTGTTGATGACCCCTTCCATCCCGCTACTGATGATCGAGAGTAAACTGATGGGACAGTAATTGGCTTGGTTGGATTTGTCCTGCTTTTAGTGTACTGGACATACCTGGGAAATTTTCCACATAGCCAGGTAGATGCCAGTTTTGTTGCTGTACTGAAATAGCTTAGCTAGGGGTGTGGCAAGTTCTGGAGCACAAGTCTTCAGTGCTATTGCTGGAATATTGTCAGGGTCCATAGCCTTTGCAGTATCCAGTGCCTTCAGTCGTTTCTTGATGTCATGTGGATATAATCGAATTGACTGAAGACTGGCATCTGTGAGGGTGAGCACCTCTGGAGGAGGCTGAGATGGATCATCCACTCAGCACTTCTGGCTGAAGATTGTTGCAAATGCTTCAGCTTTATCTTTTGTACTGATGTGCTAGGCTCCTCCATCAGGGTGGGTATATTTGTGGAGCCTCCTCCTCCAGTGAGTTGTTTAATTGTCCACCACCATTCACGACTGGATGTGGCAGGACTGCAGAGCTTAGATCTGATCTGTTGGTCATGGAATCACTTAGCTTTGTCTATCATTTGCTGCTTATGCTGTTTGGCATGCAAGTAGTCCTGTGTTGCAGCTTCACCAGGTTGACACCTCATTTTTAGGTATGCCTGGTGCTGCTCCTGGCATGCCCTCCTGCACTCTTCATTGAACCAGGGTTGATCCCCTGGCTCAGTGGTAATGGTAGGGTGGGGGATATGCTGGGCCATGAGGTTACAGATTGTGTTCGAGTGCAATTCTGCTGCTGCTGATGGCTCACAGTGCCTCATGTTTGCCCAGTCTTGAGTTGCGAGATCTGTTCAAAATCTATCTCATTTAGCATGGTGGTAGTGCCACACAACATGATGGAGAGTATTCTCAATGTGAAGGCGGGACTTCATCTCCACAACGGCAGTGTGGTAGTCACTCCTACTGATACTGTCATGGACAGATGCATCTGCGGCAGGCAGGTTGGTGAGGATGAGGTCAAATATGTTTTTCCCTCTTGTTGGTTCCCTCACCACCTGCTGTAGACCCAGTCTAGCAACAATGTCCTTTAGGCCTCAGCCAGCTCAGTCTGTGTGTCGCTACTGAGCTTCTCTTGGTAATGGTCATTGAAGTCCCCCACCCAGAGTCCATTCTGCACCCTTGCCACTCTCATTGCTTCCTCCAAGTGGTGTTCAATGTGCAGGAACACTGATTCATCAGCTGAGGGAGGGCAGTACGTGGTAATCATCAGGAGGTTTCCTTGCCCATGTTTGGCCTGACACCATGAGACTTCTTGGGGTCAAGACCCGATGTTTAGGACTTCCTCCCTCCCTCCCGACTGTACACCACTGTGCCACCACCTCTGCTGCATCTACCCTGTCGGTGGGACAGGGCATACCCAGGGATGGTGATGATGGTGTCTGGGCCATTATCTGTAAGATATGATTCCGTGAATATTATTATGTCAGGCTGTTGCTTGACTAGTCTGTGAGACAGCTCTCCCAATTTTGGCATGAGGCCCCAGGTGTTTGTAAGGAGGACTTTTCAGGTTTGACAGGGCTGGTTTTGCTGTTGTCATTTCCGGTGTCTAGGTTCGGTCTGGTTTCATTCCTTTTTATTTACTTTTTAGTGGTTTGATACAACTGAATGCCTTGGTGGGCTATTTCAGAGGGCGTTTAAAATCAACCACATTACTGCCGATCTGAAGTCAAATATAGTCCAGACCAGGTGAGGGTGACAGATTTCCTTCCCTAAAGGAAGGAAATGTCCTGAAGGGCATCAGTGAACCAGACGGGTTTTTAGAACAATCAATGACTGTTTCTCGGTCATCATTAGACTTAATTCCAAATTTTTATTTAATTAAAATTTCCACCAGGTCCCCAGGTCATTACCCTGGGTCTCCGGAGTACTAGTCCAGTGACAATACAACTATACCACCCCCTCCCGTGGGCTGCATGGGAGTTGCGAGGGGACATGGGGGTTATGGAGGGAGCATGGGAGCATGCAAGTATGGAGGGGGTATAGGGGATGGTGGGGGTTGAAGGCTGAGGGTTAGGAGATCTAACAATCATCCCCTGAATTGACCGATGTGCCAATGGACGTAGGTGGGCCTTTTAACCTGCCATCCTCAACACTCACCTGCCTCTGTTCCCGCCTCAGGCCTGTTTCTGAAGGCAGTGGCCCCATCTCCAGCCTGCCCCTGATCCCCAGGGTGAAAGTTACATGAGCATGCGGATTCATTCCACGACTACTAGATTCGCACCCCCCAAACCTCCCGCCACCACCCCCTCCCCCCCCCCAATCCCCCACAACCCCCCTCCACTTACATTTCTTCTCCAGTGATGTGGAAATGTTCTGAATGCTGGAGTCAGGCAGCCAACACAACCTTCTCTGATGAAAGTTCATCAAACTGAAACGTCATCTCTGTTTCTCTCTACGTAGATACTGCCATATACCTGCTGAGTATTTCCAGCATTTTCTGTTTTTATAATGCAACTTTCAGAACTCTGGACACTGCTGTAGAGAATACTACCTATTCCCCTGACTTAACTGTTGCCTACCATTAACACATTCCTTTTCAACTCCCCTTCCTTGAATGGTCTCCTGTACCACGATTGCTTATCCACCCTGTAGACTTTGCACTCATCCACACTGGCAGCAAGAGGAGATGGAGACGTAGTGGTAATGTCATTGGGCTTGTAATCCAAAGAGCCAACCTAATGCTCTGGGGACAGGGGTTCAAATTCCACCACAGCAGCTGGTGGAATGTAAAGCTATTCTCAGTAATGTTGACCATGAAAATGTCATTGATTGTCGTAAAGACCTATTTGGTTCAGTAATGTGCTTTAGGGAAGGAAATCTGCCATCCTTATCTGGCCTGGCCTACATGTGACTCCAGACCACAGCAATGTGTTATTGACTGTTAACTGCATCTGAAATGTTCAGTTCAAGGGCAATTAGGGATGGGCAACAAATGTTGGTCTTGCCAGTGACACCCTCGTCCCATGAAAGAATGAAGAAAAAGATAAGGGCAAAGCCAAAGCTCCTTCAGCCTTTCATCTGGAATGCTTTTACCTGCATGACTCATAGTAACACCCTGATGTCCGTGATCACTAACTAGATGTGCACCACTTCCTAACCTAAGGGGTGTGACTGCCTCCTGGAGCAAAGTGTCCTAGTATCTCTCCCCATCCCTGATTACCCACACTGCCTGTGCCTCGGACTCGAGTTCAATACTCTGAGCTGAGATTATCCTTGAGATGCAGCCACTCGGTGCGGGTGTAGGGTGCAGTGGCTGTCCAGGATCACAATGCCCTCTGCAAACACGCAGTGTGGCATCCGCACTGCCATCCCCATATGACCCTGTTTTATTTATTTAATTAACTACTCAATGTATTTAATCAATCTATAGTTTTAAGTTTTTTAACTAATTACTTGATCTAATTTAAGTTGCAGGGTCAATCAGATTAAATGTTTACCTGTAACATGAACCACTGCAAGTATTGAAGACAAAAAAGCAGCATAAAAGACCTCATGGCATCACAGAAGCAGAGTAGCAAGACCTCCTATTCTCCTTCAGTCAGCACCATGAAAAAAATACAATTTGTTTTTGTGAAACCCATTTGTGGTTTGTGGCACCTTGTTGTGAATGACTTGGCCAAAAAGCAAAAGTGACTGTAAAACAATGATGGTGAAGCATTCTTCTGTAGTTTAAGGATATGGTGTATGTTAGTAAATGCAAGTTCTTTCTGTCAGTTGCACAATCATGAAGATGTGTGAACTTGTTAAAGGTGCTAAAGCCTATCCGCCACATCATTGCAGAGATCAGGCCAGGTATTTAGTACTCCACTAAGTTACGGCTGGTTTCAGGCCACAAGATTGCTAGCAGTTAGACTGAATAATAGCTAAGTAATCCTCAGTGTGCTAAGAATTATGCTGACAACCAATTTAAGATTGTCAGTCCGGCTCACAATGTGACACATTTGCTTGCACTGGAAGCTACATATATTAATACTCAGGGCCCTGTTATTTGCAGACAGAAAGAACATGTACACACAATGCACCTGTTTCAGCTAAATAAAATAAGTGACATCCATTCGCTGACTCATTCCTCAGGTCAATGCCTTGACCAATCAGATTCAAGCTGCCTGGTTTAAATTTCAAACAATTCTTGGCAGTTAACTGTCAGTCACCATCAGTGGTGCATTCTCCATGGCAACGCCCCTACCAATCAGAGTCCACTTGCCAACCAATCAGCAGACTCTTCTCGTATAGTATAAATTGTTATTTTCTCTTTATTTTGGCATTCTTGCCAAGTGTCCTGATGAGTGCAAGATGAAAAGCTTAGACATGTCTCTCTTTTCAGCAATATTCAAGTTCTGTACTACCAAATGACCTTCAAGAGTATAATTGGGAAAGCTGGTGCATCTCAGCACTTTGTATAAACTTGTAAGGTTGCATGGAAGTCAGTGGAGAAGCTTTATAAACTGCATCTCCTGGAATTGACCTAGGCTGTGTTCTCCTGTAGAGCATAGACAAACCTGGTCTGGCCTACATGTGGCTCCAGACCCACAGCAATGTGTTTCCTCTTAAATGCCCTCTGAAATGGCCTAGCAAGCCACTCAGTTGTAACAAACCGCTACAAAGACACAAAAAAGGAATGAAACTGGACGGACCACCCGGCATCGACCTAAGCACCGGAAATGGCAACAGCAATCGCTGTCCTGTCAACGCTGCAAAGTCCTTCTTACTAACATCTGGGGGCTAGTGCCAAAATTGGGAGAGCTGTCTCACAGACTAGTCAAGCAACAGCCTGACATAGTCATGCTCATGTAATCATACCTTACAGATAATGTCCCAGACAGCACCATCACCATCCCTGGGTATGTCCTGACCCACCGGTAGACACAGCAGAGGTGGTGGCACAGTGGTATACAATCGGGAGGGAGTTGCCCTGGGAGTCCTCAACATCGACTCTGGATCCGATGAAGTCTCATGGCATCAGGTCAAACATGGGCAAGGAAACCTCCTGCTGATTACCATGTACCACCCTCCCTCAGCTGACGAATCAGTGCTCCTCCATGTTGAACATCACTTGGAGGAAGTACTGAGGGTGGCAAGAGCACAGGACGTACTCTGGATGGGGGACTTCAATGTCCATCACCAAGAGTGGCTTGGTATTACCACTACTGACCGAGCTGGCCAAATCCTAAATGACATAGCTGCTGGACTGGATCTGCGGCAGATGGTGAGGGAACCAACAAGAGGGAAAAACATACTTGACCTCATCCTCACCAACCTGCCTGTTGCAGATGCATCTGTCCATGACAATATCAGTAGGAGGGGACACCGCACAGTCATTTTGGAGAGAAAATCCCGCTTTTACATTGAGGATACTCTCCATTGGAACAGCACCTCATCTTCCGACTAGGCACTTTACAGCCTTCCGGGCTGAATATTGAATTCAACAACTTTAGATCTTAAACTCCCCCTCCCCCCATCCCCACCCCGTTTCTTCCCCCTCCCTTTTGTTTTTTTTTTCAATAATTTATATAGATTTTTCTTTTCCCACCTATTTCCATTATTTTTAAATCTACAACTAATACCTTGTCAGTCTTTCCACCCCACCCCCACTAGAGCTGTACCTTGAGTGTCCTGCCATCCATTCTTAATTAGCACTTTTCTTAGATAATATCACCACCTTCAACACCTCTTTGATCCTTTTGTCTGTGACATCTTTTGATTATCTGCTCCTATCACTGCTTGCTTGTCCCTACAACCACCCCACCCTCAACTTCTCTCCCCCCGCCCCCCACCTTAAACCAGCTTATATTTCACCCCTCTCCTAACTATACTTCAGCTCTGTTGAAGGGTCATGTGGACTCGAAACGTCGACTCTTTTCTTCTCCACCGATGCTGCCAGACCTGCTGAGTTTTTCCAGGTAATTCTGTTTTTGCTTTGGATTTCCAGCATCCGCAGTAGCTTTTTGTTTTTATACTCTCCATTGTGTTGTGTGGCACGACCACCCAAATGGTGCCAAATGAGATAGATTTCGAACAGACCTGGAAATTCAAGACGGGGCATCCATGAGCTGCTGTGGGCCATCAGCAGCAGCAGAATTGTACTCGAACACAATCTGTTATCTCATGGCCCAGCATATCCCCCACTCTACCATTACCATCAAGCCAGAGGATCAATGAAGAGTGCAGGAGAGTATGCCAGGAGCAGCAACAGGCATACCTAAAAATGAGGTGTCAACCTGGTGAAGCTAACACAAGACGACCTGTGTGCCAAACAGCATAGGCAGCAAGTGATAGACAGAGCTAAGCGATCCCACAACCAATGGATCAGGCCTAAGCTCGGCAGGCCTGCCACATCGAGTCATGAATGGTGGTGGACAATTAAACAACTCACTGGAGGAGGAGACTCCACAAATATCCCCATCCTCAATGATGGAGGAGCCCAGCACATCAGTGCAAAAGATAAGGCTGAAGCATTCGCAACAATCTCCAGCCAGAAGTGCCGAGTGGATGATCCATCTCGGCTTCCTCTGGAGGTCCGCAGCATCACAGATGCCAGTCTTCAGACAATTCAATTCCCTCCACGTGATATCAAGAAACAGCTGAAGGCACTGGATACTGCAAAGGCTATGGGCCTTGACAATATTCTAGCAATAGTACTGAAGACTTGTGCTCCAGAACTTGCCATGCCCCTAGCCAAGCTGTTCTAGTACAGTTACAAAACTGGCATCTACCTGGCTATGTGGAAAATTGCCCAGGTATGTCCTGTACACAAAAAGCAGGACAAATCCAACCTGGCCAATTACCGCCCCATCAGTCTACTCTCCATCATCAGTAAAGTATCAGAAGGGGTCATCAACAGCGCTATCAAGCGGCACTTGCTTAGCAATAAGCTGCTCGCTGACTCTCAGTTTGGGTTCTGCCAGAGCCACTCAGCTCCTGACCTCATTACAGCCTTGGTTCAAACATGGAAAAAAGAGCTGAACTCCCAAGGTGAGGTGAGAGTGACTGCCCTTGACACCCAGGCAGCATTTGACTGAGTGGGGCATCAAGGAGCCCCAGCAAAATTGGAGTCAATGGGAATCGGGGGAAAACTCGCCGCTGTTTGGACTCATACCTAGCACAAAGGAAGATGGTTGTGGTTGTTGGAGGTCAGTCATCTCAGTTCCAGGACATCACTGCAGGAGTTCCTCAGGGTAGTGTCCTTGGCCCAACCATCTTCAGCTGGTTCATCAATGACCTTCCTTCCATTATAAGATCAGAAGCGGGGATGTTCGCTGATGATTGCACAATGTTCAGCACCATTTGCAACTCCTCAGATACTGAAGCAGTCCATGTCCAAATGCAGCAAGGCATGGACAACATCCAGGCTTGGGCTGACAAGTGGCAAGTAATATTCACGCCACACAAATGTAAGGCAATGACCATCTCCAACATGGGAGTATCTAGCCATTGCCCCTTGATGTTCAATGCTATTACCATCACTGAATCCCCCACTATCAACATCCTAGGGGTTACCATTGACCAGAAACTGAACTGCACTAGTGATATAAATACTGTGGCTACAAGAGCAGGTCAGAGGCTAGGAACTGTGTGACGAGTAACTCACCTCCTGACTCCTCAAAGACTGTCCACCATCTACACGGCACAAGTCAGGAGTGTGATGGGCTACTCCCCACTTGCCTGGATGAGTGCAGCCCCCACAACACTCACGAAGCTTGACACCGTCCAGGACAAAGCAGCCCACTTGATTGACACCATGCACAAACTCCCTCCACCACCAACGCACAGTAGCAGCAGTGTGTACCATCTACAAGATGCACTGCAGGAATTCACCAAGGCTCCTTCAACAGCACCTTTCAAACCCACAACCACTACCATTTAGAAGGACAAGGAACAGCACCACCTGGAAGTTCCCCTCCAAGCCACTCACCATCCTCACTTGGAAATATGTCACTGTTCCTTCACTGGGTCGCTGGGTCAAACTCCTGGAACTCCCTTCCTAACAGCACTGTGGATGTACCTACAGAGGTTCAAGAAGGCAGCTCACCATCACCTTCTCAAGGGCAACTAGGGATGGGCAATAAATGCTGGCCCAGCCAGCGAAGCCCACATCCCATGAATGAATTTAAAAGAAAATGAAAGCAGAAGTTAAATACTGACTATCACAGAGTCTTTACAGTGCATAAGGAGGCTGTCCGGCCCATCGTGTCTGCACTGGATCTCTGAAAGAGCATTCTACCCACTCCCGCTCCCCTGCCTTATCCCTGTGACCCTGCACATCCTTTTTACGTAGCAATCGAATTCCAATTTTGAGTACCCTACCCGAGCCTGCCTCCACTGTCCTCTCAGGGAGTTCGTTGCAGACTCCAAGCACCCTCTGGCTGAAAAAAAATTTCCTCACATCGCTTTTACTCCTTTTGCCAATTAGTTTGAATCCGTGCTCTTTAGTTCTTGATGCTCTCTTGAGTGGGAACAGTTTCTCACAATTTACCCTGTTCATATCCCTCAGGATCTTGAATACCTCTATCAAGTCTCCTCTCAGCCTCCTTTCCTCCAAGGAAAACAGTTCCACATACTCCAATCTTGCTCCCAGGGTAGTTAGACCGTATATTATGCTATGTGTTATGAATATTCAGCTCGTGATTCACTTGTTTTGGAATATAACATTTGGTTTTGGGAATTGAAGTTTTACCTGTAGATAAATTGGGTGGGGGGGGCATCTGATTAAGAAGCTGATAAGCAACCCTGAAGCAAATGCAATTCAAACAAGCTTAGGGTTTGTTACACTTAAATGACCGGGGCTATGTTGACTTAAAAAGTTAAAAGCTGTACTTTTGGGAAAGAGGGGTGTAAAGCTCCATTAGAAATGTAAATTATTTTTATGGTTTCTCAGAATCAGGGAAAACTTTGGAATTAAAAAGTAGAGGAGCAGGCCATACGTGTCATATTTCCATAGAGATAGTGATTCGGGGTGGAGCCTTGGTTAGAAGGTTCTTTAATTTATTTGTGTGTGTTTGCTGATGGAAGCGGGCAGCTCAGTGTGGGAACAGACGGAGGCTGTTGTAGCTTTGCTTTTGTGAACATTGCATCTCACTGATTTGAGAGAGTCAACAGGAGGTGATACTTAGGCCTGCTTTTCAAGCAGAGAAAATACTAGCTTCATCATTCACTGCTTTATCTCAAGGCAGTGAGGGAAAGGCAGTTGGAACATTTGCTCTAGCTTGTAGCTTGTGGAAGAAATCTACAGTGGTCCTCGCAGAGCCTTATGGCCGAAAACAAGAGAGTTAGCTTGAGAAGCTGTGGGGAGGCAGTTGGGTGGACTAGCAATCTGAACAAGGAGCTGAGGCATCCACAGTCACGAGGTCTGAAAAGTAAAGGTGGAGGGTCATGTAGCCAAAAAGCTAATGGAAGGACCCCAGCAGAATCCTACCTTGAGAAATAGCCGGAACACTAAGGAGAGTTAAAATAAATTCCAGAGGGCTGTGGCACATCATTTGGGTTTGCCCCAGAAAATGTGAATGAACCTCCAAGATTTTGTATGAGAAAGGAACTTTTGGGGAAAGTATAACTGAGTTTATGGCATAAATCTTTATAATTTATAGTGTTAAGTTAAAAGCTTGCCTTGTTTAATTTTTTTTGATACACAATAAAGTTTATTTTTGTTTATAAATGTGAAATCCTGTGGCATAGTTCTTTTGGTTAGTTATTGCTGGGTGTTCAGATTTCATCTTTAAACATTAATGGTCCCTAACATGGGAAAACTGCGACTTTCCTGTTTGATTTCCTCAAGTGTTCTCTGATCCCAAGGGTGGAATTCATGAGCCATTATCCTTGACCTTTGTTATTTGGCATCTTGTGCGGGTGACATTTAGGATACTATGATAGAAAATCATCATTGACACCTGTAGGTTTTATAGCTTTTCTCTACAAGGAAACGAAAATATAGACTTGTGTTTAGATAGCACCTTATCAATTCTCTCAGGAAGGCTCCAAAGTGTTTCATAGACAAAAGAGGCAAAAAAAATGAATTCCGTTATACACTGTTCAAGGGTATAAAATACGTCTAATGAGCACAAATTTTGGGGACCAACATCCCAATGCCTGAACAACATCCGACCAAGATCTTGCACCTTGCTGCATTATGGCTCCGGGGTGCTGGGAGCCTCCCCCAATATTTATGGGTGAAACCTTTACCAGCATCAATCAGTCAATTCAACCTCGGGGTTGGGGCGGCAGAGATATGTTGGGCGGTAGAGATATGCTGGAAAGAGCAGATGACAGCCGAACCCGATCTCATCTTTGCCCAAGGTTTACTCCCATGAACTGCCAGAGGCAATTACATAAATTCTTGACATCTGTAGTCAAGTTCAAAGCCACATGTCAACGAAAGTCAAATTCTCGTTTATAAGCATTGTTTAGATCTTTTAAGTGTATGTGAAAAGAATCCTAGTGAGCCATATAATCACAACGCTCTGCTGTGCTTTCGAGGTAATGCATTAATACAGTCTGCGTACAGGACCCCTGTGTGCTTGATTTATAGCACACCTCTCAGTCTGTCCCCATTGGTACTGGGAATTGCTGAGTAAGAACACATGAAAAATCTCACACTCGGATCAGCTCCTAACCATAATTTCTTATTCAGTTGGCAATACTCCCACATAATTTGAGGGACTCTTGCATGTTGGAATATGGGCCAATTGTAACCCCAAGTGTGTTTTGGACAGTTGATGGGAAGGGTAGGTTGGGGGGAGGGCGTGGAGGGGAGGTGATGGGGTGGCAAAGTACACTCCCTGGCCTAAATTTCAGGCTTGAGGTATTTAGACACATAGGCCTTGTCTACATTCTGCTGGTCATCCGCTTGCCTGAGACAAGTGGAAAACTGCAGTTGTTTGATGGATAGAATCATAGAATTCTGGAGCACAGAAGGGGACAATTTAGTCCATCATGTCTGTACCAGCTCTTTGAAAGATCTATCCAACTACCCATGGGAGAGAACATTTGGACAGCCAGGGAATATCAGCCAGAGCTAAAGGAAAGTAAAGACTCACCAAGGAGATAAAATGTGAGTATTATGATGTGATGTACATGTACCTTTAAGGGACCGTATCTTAAATTGCTGCGTTGGCATGGGGGATTGTATGATCGGGGACCGGGATGGGGTGGGGAGGGGTGAGAGGTGGGGGTGGGTTAACGACCCCATAAGAGCGGGCCTTAGGATGAGAGCGGAGTGCGCATGCTCGGATGTGTAAACCAAACATCAAAGCTACAGGACAAAGGCCATCCGGGCAGCAAACATCCTGGTACACAGGACAGCCACCACAACTACTGTAAAATCTGGGATGGTCGGTCTCCCTGATGTAACCCTGTGACTTTGAGACCAAATACACCAGCAGTGCTCCAGGTCAGCCATGTCTACATTACATCTCAGTTACCATTATCTGTAAATAGCCTTATCTTCAAATGAAGAACTCACATTATTGTTTGACCAATCCTTGGTGTATGATTGGTACATCTGCAACAAACAGAAGAATGCAACCATGAGGAGAGGGGAGGGGCTAGGTCTAGGGCAGGGGAGGTAACGATTTTCCTTTTGGGACTCAGAGAAAAACCCCTGATTCTCCTGGTCTCATGGAAGATTGTTTTACACTCTCGTTAGAGTGCTTCTTCTTGTCTGAAGAGTAGCTGAAGACGTGCTTCACCCTGGCCTGATGCCTTCCCCTCTCATGCCCCACTTAAAATGTAGTCAGAGTCATTTTGACATCATATGATGCCAACTTGCATAAATTCATGTATCTTACACTCCGCTGCCTGCTCTGGGCTCTTGAACTCTTGCAGATTGAGATGGGAAATCATGAAAAGGTTACCTGGCTAAGTAACCTCCTTATTTGTTTCTATCCTAACTGCAAGGTGGGTAGGGTTAAAATTAACCTGTTATGTCTCGTTCAGCAATGCTCCCAGCCTGGGGAAGAAACACACACCAAACACTATTTTCCATTTTCTTCATCAAAGGAACAATTTGCTTCAATACATTGCAGGCAACATCAAATAGCAAGAACAACTTTATATGCATATCATAATGCAGAAGTTCAGTTGATTGAAGGACACAATTTACAGTGTATCCCTTTAGTTTCCCCAACCTATCCCGAATGTTGCAGCACAGTACAGGCATGCATATGCTGTCACTTAATTATAAATTTAGTCCTGTGCACTGCTGCCCCTTTGATCTTCCTAATGAAATGTGAGTTGCTGATGGCACAGCAGCTGTTAGGAAAAAAAAGTGCCAACTGTAAGGAAATGCACTCCTTTTCAGCATAAGCCAGAAGCACACGCATACGTACACTTGGCGCATGAATGAGTTTGCTGCTTGTGTGAATGAAAATTCAGGTTACAAAAATCAAGGTGACCCAATAATGAATACTGCTCAATGAGACTAGGCTTAATGCAAAAATGTTCTTTCTTATGCTTTTTCGTTCCCATCCTGAAGGCACCAAGGTAGAACCTGACTTTGGACAATTGTGTAAAACAGACGATAGTGAGTCAACATTCCATTTCCCATCTATTTCAATTTTTAGTCCCATTGACTTCACTCCTGTCCTAACAACAACACCATCTTACATTTATATTATGCCTTTAACTGAGTAAAATGGCCCAAGGCACTTTACAGATTTAAAATTGGCACCGAGCCAAAGAAAGGAAATAGTTGGATGGGTCACAAACATAGATTTTAAGGAGCTCCTTAAAGGATGTGAGAAGGGCTGAGAGGCAGACAGGTGATCCTGGAGTAATGAGCAGCTTTTGCAGAGGGAAGCAAGACCGGATAATCCTTCACGTAATCCAGCCAGCTTTGGCAATCAGTTCAACCAATCGTACACCGTATATGTTCAAGTTTGCAATCATTGGATGTTCGAGAGTAAAGATGGGGGCCATGGGGGTGAGCTCAAGGCTCCCAAAAGTTTATTTTAGCTTGGTTTATTTTCAGCTGAGCAGAAGTAGTGGCACAGTGACATGATATGCTTCCATTTGGAAATAACCACCTTACCGTTTAATACTCCTTTTAATACTGATTAACACTTCAAATTAATGTAGTAACCAGTCTGATTTCAGACTGCTAGCTCATTCTTGCAAAAATAAATGCTGAATTTAACCTAACGGAGATACTGTATTAGATTTTAAGAAATTCGGGTGAGGAATGACCTGAGGGAGGCCTTTAAGAAGATGAAAGGATTTGATAGGGTAGACGTAGAGGAAATGTTTCCACACGGGGAGACCAAAATTAGGGCCCATAAATATAAGGTGTCACTAATGGATTCACTAGGGCATTCAGGACAAATTCCTTAACCCAGAGGGTGGCTGGATTGTGGAACTCACGACCACAACAACAACAACTTATATTTATAGTGCCCCCTAATGTATTAAAACGAAGGCGCTTCACCGGAACCTTATTAAACAATATTTGACACTGAGCCACAAAGAAATCGTTTTTTAGGAGTGGAAGGAGAAGAAGAAAATGAAGAGAGCAAGGTAGTGAGGCAGAAAGGCTCAGGGAGGAAATTGGAGAACTTAGGACCAAGGCAGCTGAAAGCATGGCCGCCAGTGGCGGAGTGAATAAAACTGCGATGTGCACGAGGCCAGAATTGGAGAAGCACAGATATCTTGAAGGGTTGTAGGGCTGGAGGGAGATACAGAGATAGGGAAGGGTGATGCCATGAAGGAACTTGAAAACAAGGAGCTCAGAAAGCACAGGGGAAATGGGTGAATATTTCCAGGAGCAGATGCAGAAGGAAATGGGATTGGAAATTGGTTACAGCAAAGGCTATGGCCCCTGACAACACCCTAGCTGTTGTGCTGAAGACTTGTGCGGCAGAATGAGCTGCGCCCCTAGCCAAGCTGCCAAGAGGCAGCTATAACACTGTCATTTGCTTGACAATGTGGAAAATTGCCCATGTATATCCTGTCCATATAAATCAAACAAATACAACCCAGGCCATTACTGCCCCATCAGTCTCCTCTCAATCATCAAAGTGATAGGAAGTGCCACCCTCAGTGCTGTCAAACCGCACTTACTCACCAACAACTTGCTTGTCATGCTCAGTTTGAGTTTTTCCAAGACCACTTGGCTCCAGCCCTCATTACAAGCTTGGTCCAAACATGGACAAAAGAACTGAATTTGAAAAGTGAGGGGAGAGTTTCTGGCCTTGACATCAAAGCAGCATTGGACTGAGAAAAGCCCAAGTAAAATCGAAGTCAGTGTGAATAAGGGGGAAATCTTTCAATTGGTTGGAGTCATACCTAGCACAAAGGAAGATGGTTGTGGTTGTTGGAGGTCAATCATCTCAGCTTCAGGACATCACTGCAGGAGTTCGTCAGGGCAATGTCCTAGGCCTTCAGCTACTTCATCAAAGACCTTCCCTCCATCATAAGGCCAGAAGTGTGGTTGTTCACTGATGATTGCACAATGTTCAGTTCCATTCTCAACTGCACAAGCATTGAAACAGTCCATGTCCACATGCAGCAAGACCTGGACAACATTCAAGCTTGGGCTGATAAATGGCAAGTATTATTTGTGCCACACAACTGTCAGGTAACGACCACCTACAACAAGAGAGAACCTAATCATCGCCCCCTGATATTCAACAGCATTACCAGCACTGAATCCCCCACCATCAACACCCTCAGGATCATCACTGACCAGAAACCGAACTGGACCTACCACATAAATACTGTGGCTGCAAGAGCAGGTCAGAGGATGGGAATTCTGTGGACAGTAATTCATCTTCTGAATCCTCAAAGCTTGTTCATGTTTACAAGAAACAAGTCAGGAATACTCTACTTGCCTTGATGAGGGCAGCTCCAGCAACACTCAAGAAACTTGACACCATCCATGACAAAACAGCCCACTTAGCTGGCATCTGATCCACCAGCTAAAATGTTCACTCCCTCCACAGCTGGCACACTGTGGCTGCAGTGTGTACCATCTACAAGGTGCACTGCAGCAACTTGCTTTGAAAGCACCTTCCAAACCCACGACCTCTACCACCCAGAAGATCAAGGGCAGCAGATGCATGGGAACAACACCCCTTGAAAGCTCCCCTCCAAGTCACATACCATCCTGACTTGGAACTAAATCACCAAACCTTCACTGTCACTGGGTCAAAATCCTGAAACTTAGTCCCTAACTGCACTGTACCTACACCACATGGACTGCAGCGGTTCAAGAAAGTGGCTCATTACCTCCTTCTCAGGGGCAATTAGGGATGGGCAATAAATGCTGGCCTAGACAGCGACGCTCACATCCCGTGATTGAATTTCAAAAATGGGATGTAAGTGATGAGGGCTATAAGGAGGAAGTGAACAGAGATGCCTGTGTTTGTGATTGAGTCAATGAGAATGAAGAGTAATCCAAGTTTATGAGATCTGTCAATCAATGCTACTAGCCTTTGAAGTGTGAGTGCGGGGCTCCCAAACACTTATTTTCAGCAGTGCAAACATATTGTAACAATGTCTGCCCTTTCAGGAGCTATCTTTTCACAATGACATGAAGTGCTTTGGTTTGAAAATAGCCACCTTACCTTTTAACATGGTTTTCATTACTGATAAACACTCCACATCACTGTGGTAACCAGACTGGTTTCAGATTGCTAATTTGGTTTTGAAAAAAATGCTGAATTGGACCTTACAGAAACACTGTAATGTATTTTAACAAATTCCATTCAGGAACACTGGGAGAAACCTAATTTGGTACAAGTGTCCGTGCTGAACATCACCAAATGGAATCCCTGGCAATAAGTCTTTAGTGCTGGGGCCCAGAATTAAATCATTCTTCTGTGGACTGAAGCGTTAAACTGAATACAGTCCAGGTTTGTGGCTGTTTCTGGCGGGATTAGGAAGTACCTGATGTTAACACCTCATGGGACCATCATGCCCAGTGTAAGCATGGTCAGAGTGTGGGGAAACTGGACCATTGATAGGAAATGTTCTGAGGTGGAGTTATTGCTGAATGGTAGCAGATACATGGCAAAGAAGATGAAATTGGTGTCTAAAGTTTGGATTAAGTACGGTGATATATTGAATTAGGGCTGGCTTTAAGATTGCAGCATTTTATATAGCATTAATCTATATATATCCCTATATCAAGGAAATTTTGTGTTAAAATGAAACTGAACCAAATCCCTAAGTTATTAACTCTTACTGGGAGATCAATAACTTTATTTTACATATATACAATATTGCTGTTACCTTATTTCACATGTCAACTTGTTTGTTAATCTAAGGGATTATCCTTTTTATTGCGCTCATACTGCAAAACACTCTCAGGCCAACACTTACATATGGCATCAGTGTTTGTGCTTATATTTCCAATGTTCCTGCTCATCTTGGCTGGTGTTCCTGCCATGTTTCACAGTTTCTCAATGATGTTATATTCATTCCCAGCCTGGTGCGCAACAAGAGGTATTTCCTCTCTGAAAAGCTGTGTATCAAATATTGTAAGCCTCTTTAAGGCAGAGACTCATGAACCCCAGTGTTAATCTGAGGGGTGGGAGGGGGGAGGGGAAGGAAAATATGCAAGGCAGGGGGGAAGATCTCAAATTGTGAGACCTGCACCATTTTAACTCCCGGGCCTCATTTAAATGTCAGAAATGGGATTCCCTGCCCCAAGACAATGGGAGCGATATGATGGTTGATGCGCGGGATTGGGAAATCGCATGGCCACAGCATGAACCCCACAAAACGGTCCCTGAAAACGTTATAGTGACAGGGGGTGCCCAACGTGATCGGAGGGTAAGAGAAATGGAAAGCCCCAGATAGGGGAGGCTAAAGCTCCCTCTTGAGCCTGTTATCGTGGATTTATCGTTCACCCCTGCCTGGAGGGCACGTCGTCTGCCGTGCCCCCAACAGTGTATAACACAGTGCTAACTTGATCTTTGTTCTCTTTAGTTGTGAGGCCTGAGGTGCTGCAGTATTGGATAAAACATTTTTGTCAATTTTGCCATTGCTCAGCCTGTATGAGGTCCTCAATATTTTGAAAAGATTCTGGTAGGGGCAAAGTAGTAGCCATTGCTCACCCGGATCCAAGGTTGTCTTTTCCCGTGCTGCTTGCCCTGCCAGTCACTGGTTTGTCCTTGAAGTCCTTCACCCACTGAGCTGCGCTATCGCTGGGCTTCAGTTGAGGCTTTTCTCGCTGTTTTCTACCATTCTGCTGTGAGTGAAGTCATCACTGTCGCCATCTGTTGTCACGGGTTAGTCTCAGGATTCGTTAGCCTCTTTTTCTAGAAGGTCTTTGTTCAAAAAGCATTTATTTACATACCAAAATTAAATAAGACCAACAAATAACTAGATGCTACTCAGACATCCTCTCTCAGCATGACATCACTGTGATATAGCTTCTTATGCACGTGCTCAGGATGCTCTTATTAGAGTTAATCCTTTACTCTGCAGTGAATACTGATGATCCTCCTGGCCCAGAAGGAAACCTTTAAAGAGAAATGCCAAGTAACTTGCCTGGGCCTCATGTCACCCTGAATCATATCCCGCTGACAGCTTTCCCTGCTGACTTCAGGATTGGGTGTCACAGTTATGATAAGTTTAAATTACATCAGGGTCTGAATTAAGTCAATCATCCTGGCAGTTGAATAGTTTTAAAGGATGCTATTGTTTGAAAAACCCAGAAGGGTGAATGGCAGGGTCAGAAACGCGGCAAGAACACAGTAGATAGCGCCTGGCCAGGTGGACAGGGTTAAAATTGGGGCTACCATTCCACTACACAGAGAGCACAGAGGATTTTTCCCCCTCGTACCTGCAGCATCTTCCCTGTACTCTGGCCGTCGCACAATAATAGACAACTAAGGAAGTACCAAGGAAGAACTTGCAACGTGCCCTCAGGCACCATTGTAAAATATTACCGCATGGCACATACAGAAAGCTGAGTAGAGAAAGAATTGAGCAGAAGACACCATAGGGTGATAGTAATTGATTTAAGGGGGCGGATACAAAGGACAGGAGAGATTGAGCAAGATGTACAAGAACTAAAGCAAAAGAGGAAGGAAGAGGTTAAACACTTACAACTTTTTAAAATCAGCTTTTTAAAGATTTGCAGAAAATGCAATTCAAATTCAGGAAAAACTTATAGACTGGACAATCATAGTTAGGACAATGGTACGTTCACAAGTATTTGCTTTCTTGAATATAACTTGTATTTTCTTGTATTTTTCAAAGAGTCTGAGAATAATTATTTACTTCCTCCTTGATTTTTAATCTTGTTCCTTCAGGCAAGGGTCAGTGGTCAATTTTGACAGCATGGTGCCTTGGTATCTGTAAACTGGGTGGGATCCATTTTGAATACAGAGACTCAGAGAGTGAATGCACAAGACCAGCTCTCCTGTCTTTACAGAACCATAGCAGGGTCTGTTATCCCAAAGGTGTAATTACAGAGTCACAAGTTCATTTAACTATGATATCATTGGTTTCTAGAATTTGGGCTTCTTCTCCCTACAGAGTGCAGCTAATGTAGGATGGTTTAAGCACATGTATGATGACACTACTGACAGTAATTTCCACACTTAAATGACACTGGTCCAAGAATACGCTGTACAACTTAAAATGGTTCCAACAAAGAGTATGTAATTCATCTGGCCGATAATTCTGCTGAAAAGTTCCACTGGAACGGAGTTTGGAATTTCCTACTTTGCACTCACTCTGGCTTGTTGACAGGAAGTATTCCTCCTGCAGCATGTGCACACATGGATTCAGGACAAAGCAAACATACTTTAAGAATCAACCCCTCAATGTGGGCTGGCCATGATTAATACCTAGTGTTCTAAAAGAGTTAAATAGTATTTAAAAGGCTTGGACTATTTCTTTCCAGTGCTAAATGTGTAGTCACTGTTGTAATTTGTAGAAAATGTGGTAGCAAGATCTCCTGCTCCTCCTCCTCCTCCTTCTCCAGGTACCATGCCCTAAGAGGGGATTGGTAACCATGGGCTTCCTTTGGATTGGTCCATGATGATGCTTGGCCAAATGGCTTGCCGTTATCTTCTGCAGTATGGCTGACCAGGAAGCTCTCCCACTCTTAACGTATTGGAAATATTTACATGGCTGATAATCAACCTGTTTGGCCACGTTATGAACACACCTTCCATGGCCATCAAGTCCTGAAGTGGATCTTGAACCTAGAGCTTCTGGCCTTGAGGCAGGGACATTACCCACTGCCCCATAAGACCTCCCATAGCAAGTCCAAACAAATAGCAATTTGACAGTGGCCATAACCCACATTTAAAATGCTGTTGGTAGGGGGATAAATATTGGTCAGTACACCAGGGTAACTTCCCTGCCGTTCTTTGAAATAGTGTCATGGGATCTTATACCTGCAGGTGAGGTGAGGCATCAGCTTCTTGTCTCATCTGAAGGACGGCATCTCTAGGGAAGAAGGAACTCTCGCACTCTGCTGCTGCAGAAACACTGTTTGCCCTTAACTTCCACCAAATTCCTGAGGAAACTCGCACCGATAAAATTTACCCCAATTTTGAAATTAGTACCTAACATAAATAAAGCCACTTTCCAACAGTGAAATTCCTTCCCCTGAGTACCATCCTTCACAGCCAGATCGATGCTGGCACATGCTTCACTTAAGCTGCAATATGGAAAGTGTAGTTATCATTCTGTTCTGCACAGGTGCTCCCTCCCAGCCCATCAAACAAGAAGAACTCACAAACTTAACCAGAAAGAAAGAACCTTATAAATTCGATATAGAACTCCAGTGTTATTGGGGATAATGGGCAGTGTCACATTTTAATCCCCCATGTTAGCAGTGGTATCAGGACTTTTGTTTGTAGGGACAGGCACTGGCAAATTACCACGAATACAAGGTAGTAAATGCTAGCGGTTTCACTGATATTTGTGGTTTGTTGGCCAAAGTACTCAAGGCAAAGCTCAGTGGCTGAATAATCTTCTTAGCCAGCCCCTCAGGATTAAGGATGACTTGCTTCCACTCCGGTTCAATGGTTCCTGAGATGACTGATAAGTCCAATGTGTGATCTGCAGACTCTGCCACATATGGGACAGGTGGTGCTTCAAGGATCAGATACCTGGGTTGTTTGGAGGTTTGTGCGTTCCCTCCAATGCCTCGACTTGGCCTCTGCACATTCCCAGTGAGGTCTCCTGATGTGTTCGGTGTCTTCCTGAATGAACCCGCTCCATTTTGTTCCGTCCCAAAGCCAGGATGTCCCATGAGTCTGTGGGGATGTTTGACCTCTTCGGGGATGCTTTGATTATATCCCTAAAGCGTTTCTGCTGTCCTGGGAATCTCCTGCCATGACCAAGTTGCAAGTAGAACAATTGCTTTGGGAGTCTGGTATCAGGCATACGACCGACATGTCCCGTCCGGCAGAGCAGGTTTTGGGTGATTAGTGCCTCGATGCTGGGCGAGTTGGCTGGGGAGAGGACGCTGCTGTTAGACCACCTTTCTTGCCACTGAATTTGGAGGATCTTCGCCAATGCTTTGAGATGTCTACTGTAGGTTGTTCAAATCTCTGAAGCGTATAGGAGCTCAGGCATCACCGCTGCCCAGTAAATCACGATCTGTGAATAATAACCTTGCAGGTGGTACAGCAGAGAACTGTACAATCCGTATTACAAACAAGGAGCTGAAGATTTTATACAAGAATTTATTGAGCCCTGTCTCTTGCGGTGCAACAGTCTGTGTGTACACTTGTACTAATCAAACAATTCACACACAGCAGGCCAACTGATTTGCCACCTTTCTATGCCTTGCTACTGCTTGTATTGGGCTTAAGGTTTTGCAGTGCCAACCTGGTCAAAAAAATACCCTGTGAGCTTTCAAATGAACATTGAATGGATTTCCTGTTGGGTCTCAAAGTATTATGGTTGACCATGGAAAGCAGCTCTGATATGTAATTCCATATTAGAACTGACTGAGGTAGATTTAATCATTGGCTGCTGCATCTCTCCTGATTGGAAGTAAACATGAGGAAGGGATGGAACCTGAGCTACCGACTCACTAAACCCAGTTTTGCACTATTGCACAAAGTCAAGGTCTAGCTCATTTTCTACTGCTCCTAGTTTCAATTAGGCAATTGATGGGAACCCAGAGGGGAAAAAAACAGTAAAAACTGGGAAATAAGAATACTGGTCCAAGCTGGTCTTGTACAACTTAAAATGTAACACCAGCAAAAACTGGGAAATACGAGTACTGGTCCGAACTGTTTTTTTTTCCCTTCTGGGAAATGGCTACTTTCTCTCCTGGTCTCATGTGTTGTTGTTCAACCTGGAAAACCACCAAAGAATACTCCAAGTTAATAGGCGTGTTCATTGTGATGTCCTTAAAATCCACCATGTGCCATTGGAGTGATTGTCTTCTTGCCCTTTTTGAGTTAGTAACTCTTTCTTGTCTGCACCACAAGGCTGTGAGTGTGAACCTCACTACAGGATTTGAATGTACAACCTTAGTTGGCACTCATGCATTACAGAGGGGATGTGGTATTATTAGAGGTGCCATCCTTGAGAAGAGGCTTTGAGCCATAGCCCCTTATAACTGCACTGCTGCTTCAGTTGGTCATTAAAGATATTGGAAAAGGAGTCAGTTGTCCCAATGTCCTGGCTAACATGCCTCCATCAAGATCACCAAAAACAGATTAACTAGTCGTTGTTGTTTGTGGGATCTTCTTGTGTACAAATGGCTGCCATGCTTGCTTACACAATAACTGTCACTGCACTTAGAAAGTGAATTCATTGTACATGAAGCATTTTGAGACACTTGTACGAGACATAATCAAGTGCAGTATTAAGACAAATCTTTCCTTTCTTCCTTTATTCCAGTTTTCTCCACTCATCCTTTTCCTTCCAAAGGGGCAATTCCCATTGGAGGAACACCAGCAGTGAATGAAAGTGAACTGTCACTGCTGAGGCTGATGTTGTCCCCTCAGATGCGCACTAACCAAAATGATGTCAATAAAGGGCGAGTCGAGGCTAACGTCTTTCCCTTTCATAACTTAAGCCTCCAGATCCCCAGGCCATGCCTTGAGAATCAACTAACTTAATGTAGGCCAGAGATTGAGCATAGAACCCTTTTGCTAGTCAAAGATATAAAAAGGCATGGAGCCTACGCAAGCCAATGGAGATGAGATACAGATTAGCCATGAGCTCATCGAACGGCGGGACAGGCTCGAGGAAATGAATGGCCTCCTCCTGTTTCTATTTTCCTGCCTGAACACATGAGGTATTCTAATCCATTGAGGTAACTGAAACTACAGACTTAAGAACTGTTATTAGTGTTGCTATTAGCACCAACACACAACAGTAATAAATTCTAGCCAAAACTGCAGCTCTTGGGAACGTCTTTTATTTCCATCTGAGAAGCCAGCCAGAATTCTTGAGCAATTTTCATCTCCTGCCCTTTTTCTTTCTTTTTCTCATACTTCTCTTTAATTTTGTTTTATTCCTCCCTTTTGTTTACCTTCATTATGCTGTCAACATTTTGATTAGAAATGATAGATTGCAATGACTGGTCCAATGCTTCAGTTAATATTTCCATTTACCTAATTGAATAGCTAACAAAGTAGGACCATTTTTTAATAAAATCAAATGACAGTTTTTAATCAACGTACAACTCAGCTGTACTCAGCTGTTTAATGCCTGCTTGTCCCAGATTGACATTCAGGACTGCAAAGATGTGGATCTCCCCTCCTGACTCAATGCAGGTAGATGGTACCAGAGGATTTTCACTTCAGATGTCAGCCCACTGAGTGCAGCACACTGTTATGCGGGTGGACTTTCCCCTCGTTAATCTTATTTTAAAGGGACATTGCATCATACTGATTCCACAGCATGGAAACAGACCATTCTGCCCAAATGATCTATGCTGGTTGGCATTTATGCTCCACATGAACCTCCACTCACCTCTCAACATTGAAACAAACCAACATATTCTTCTATTCCTTTCTCCCTCATGTGTTTATCTACCTTCCCTTAATGCATCTACATTACTTGTCTTAACTACTTGTTATGGCAGTGCATTCCATATTCTGTCCACTCTTTGGATAAAGAAGTCCCTGAATTTTTTATTGGATTTTGTCACGAGACTAAACCCCATTATTTTTGAAAATATGATTTTTCAACTTTCAACTGACTGTAAATTTTGCAATTTGAACTGAGACAGAGCAAATTCCAAGGTGAAAGTGAGAAACAAACAAATCACCTTCAGGGGAATGTGAAGAGAGAGACATTTCCTATAATCTGGACACCCATCGAAACTCATAACTGTCGAAGGGAGAGACATTAAAAATGCAAAGCGCTGAGTATTGAAACAATGGCTGCCACAGACAGAACCACCCAAAACCTCTTGGAAATACACAATGGGTGAAGTATTTCAGGGCAAGGCTGCTCAGCCACTAGAGAGAGGGATTGCAATTGACACAGTGGGTGTCATGAGAGTCTCCAGCAGAGGAAATAGGCTGAAGGCTGCTCTCTATCCATTTCTCTCTTTTGGAATAAGTGTGTTACCCAGTTCGAGAAGTCAACTTTACCAGAAACATACCAGTGAACTGAGATCTCCTAATAATAACTACATCCTTTACATCTGACCATACCCAAGAAACCAGCTAACCCAAATCGGCCGCAGCATTTAAAATCTACACCTCAAGGACAATCAAAGGACACTTAACCATATATTCTTTTATCTTTTTTTAATTGGACTCTAACTCTCCTTATTTCTGATAACAGTTTGTGTGTGTCTGTATGTGTGTGTCTGTGTGTATGTATTTGTGAGTGTGTGTGTGTGTGTGTGTGTGGGCCTGAATGATTGCATGAGGACCAAATGCTTAACAAGGCATTTTTATTATTTTTCTTGGGGTTAGCGGTTAATAAATTTGCTCTTTCTGTGACTCAAGAACATCTTCATTGATTGACTCCTTATTGCTCACAGCTTAAATAATTAAATACATTCTAATTTGGAAAAGGCATATCCTTGTGAAAAAGAAACTTAAACCTTTGTTGTGACCGACCGAGGAGGTTGAATAGAGGGGAGCCAGTTCACCCCTTCTCACCTGATCATAACAAAATATTAGTGAATATCTTATATTTATGACCCCTAGTTTTTGTTTCTACACAAGTGGAAATATCTCCTCCATGCCAACTCTATCAAACCATTTCATTATCTTAAAAACCTCGATCAGGTCACCCTCAGCCTTCTCTTTTCTAGAGAAAAGAGCCTGTTCAAACTTCCCTGATAACCTCTCAGTTCTGGTATCATCCTTCCTCGTACCTTCTGCAGTGCCTCTATATCCTTTTTATAAGATAGAGTCTAGAACTATGCACAGTACTCCAAGCGTGGTCTCACTAAGATTCTGTCCAGGTTTGATGTGACTTCCCTGCCATTTTTTTTTGGTGTGCGGAGTGTGGTTCACAATCTGCCCGCAATGGTTCTATTGGAGGTGGGTATGTGCTCCCAACTCATTACCATTATTGCGGCGTAAGGCCAACCTGGTTCCATGCTGCTGGCTTCCTCTTCACACTATCGGTTGCTTCTGTGCTCAGCAGGAGGCCCATCAACGTTGTACTGAGAGCACATGGTGCAGTTAGCCTGCTGCTCTTAAAGGCAGTCTTTCTTAAAGGAAAACTGCACTGAATAACATTGACACCATCCAGGACAGCCAAAATTAGAAGAGAGAGGAAGTGAGTCTGGAAGGCAAAGAAATTATAGACCAGTTAAGGCACAAGGGAGTTTGGCAAGGTTGGATGGTATTTATTTTAATGCAAGGAGTCAGACGAATAAGGCAGATGGAGTTGAGGGCACAAATTAACACATGGAAGTATGATGTCATTGCTGTCACAGAGACATGGTTGAGAGAGGAGCAGGATTATATTCCAGGATATAGGGTCTTCAGGCGAGACAGGGAAGGAGGTAAAAGAGGAGGGGTATCGCAATATTGATCAAGGAATCAATTACAGCAGTAAGGAGGGATGACATCTTAGAAAGCTCCTCAAATGAAGCCATATGGGTAGAACTGAAAAACAAAAAAGGAGCAATCACATTGCTGGGAGTGTACTATAGGCCTCCAAACAGTCAGAGAGAAATAGAAGTGCAGATATGTAGGCAATTTTCAGAGAAGTGTAAAAGTAATAGGGTAGTACTAGTGGGGGATTTCAACTTCCCCAACATTAACTGGGTTAGTCATGGTGTGATAGATTTAGAGCGAGCGGAATTCTTAAAATGCATCCAGGAGAGCTTTTTAAGCCAGTACGTAGAAGGTCCTACAAGAGAGGGGGTGGTCCTGGACTTAATTTTATGGAATGAAGCCGGGCAAGTGGTAGAGGTATCAGTGGGGGAGCATTTTGCAGATAGTGATCAAAATTCCATTAGATTCAACGTTGTTATGGAAAAGGACAAGGATGGGCCAGAAATCAGAGTTCTAAATTGGGGGAAGGCCAATTTTAATAAGATCAGAGATGATTTGGCCAGAGTGGACTGGGAGCAGCTACTTTTAGGTAAATCTGCATCAGAGCAGTGGGACTCATTCAAGAAGGAAATAAGGAGAGTACAGGGCCAACATATTCCAGTAAAGACAAAGGGTGGGACCAACAAGTCCAGGGAACCCTGGATGTCGAGGGATATACAGGATTGGATAAAGAGATAAAAGGAGGCTTATGGCAGATACCGAAGGCTCAAAACAGTGGAAGCCCGAGAGGAGTATAGAATGTGTAGGGGGAAAACTTAAAAAGGAAATTAGAGAGCAAAAAGGGAGCATGAAAAAACATTGGTAGGTAAAATAAAGGAAAATCCGAAGTTATTTTACAAGTACATTAAGAGTAAGAGGATAACTAGGGAAAGAGTAGGGCCCATTAAGGACCATAGTGGTAATTTGTGTGTGAAGCCGGAAGACATAGGTAGGGTTCTAAATGAAAACTTTGTGTCAGTGTTCACAAGTGAGAGGGACGACGTGGGTATGGAAATCAGGCAGAAGGACTGTGATATAATTAGAAATTAGCATAGAAAGGGAGGAGGTTCTAAGTGGTCTGGCAGGCTTAAAAGTAGATAAATCTCCAGGCCCAGATGAAATGTATCCCAGGCTGTTGAGTGAGGCAAAGGAGGAGATAGCAGGGGCGCTGGCAATAATTTTCAATACCTCTCTGGCCAGAGGAGAGGTGCCAGGGGACTGGAGGACAGCCAATGTGGTACCGTTATTCAAGAAGGGAGGGAAAGATAAACCAGGGAACTACAGGCCAGTCAGTCTAACCTCAGTGGTGGGGAAACTATTGGAAGTAATTCTGAGGGACAGAATTAATCTACACTTGGAGAGGCAGGGATTAATCAAGGACAGTCAGCATGGTTTTGTTAAGGGGAGGTCATGTCTGACCAATTTGATTGAATTTTTCGAAGAGGTAACCAGGCGTGTAGATGAGGGTAATGCATTTGACGTAGTCTACTTGGACTTCAGCAAGGCTTTTGATAAAGTCCCGCATAGGAGACTAATAACAAAGCTAAGAGCCCTTGGGATCCAAGGCAATTTGGCAAATTGGATCCAGAATTGGCTGAGTGGCAGGATGCAGAGGGTGATGGTCGAGGGGTGTTTTTGTGACTGGCCGCCTGTGTCCAATGGGATCCCACAGGGATCGGTGTTGGGTCCCTTGCTGTTTATGGTATATATAAACGATTTAGATTTGAATGTTGGGTTGGGTTTGAATGGAGGGTTGATCAGTAAATTCACGGATGACATGAAAATTGGTGGGGTGGTAAATAATGAGGAGGATAGCCTTAGATTACAGGAGGATATAGTTGGGCTGATCAGTGGCAAATGGAATTTAATCCGGATAAGCGTGAGGTGATGCACTTGGGCAGGACAAACAAGGCACAGGAATACACGATGAATGGTGGGACCCTGGGAAGTACCGAGGATCAGAGGGACCTTGGTGTGTATGTCCACCGGTCCCTTAAGGTAGCAGGACAGGTAGATAAGGTGGTTAAGAAGGCATATGGGATACTTGCCTTTATTAGCCGAGGCATAGAATATAAGAGCGGGGAGGTTATGCTGGAACTGTATAAAACACTAGTTAGGCCACAGCTAGAGTATTGCCTGCAGTGGAATTTGCATTATAGGAAGGATGTGATTGCACTAGAGAGAGTGCAGAGGAGATTTACCAGGATGGAGAGTTTTAGTTATGAGCAGAGATTGGATAGACTGGGGTTATTTTCCCTGCAGCAGAGGAGATTGAGGCGGGACATGATTGAGGTGTATAAAATTATGAGGGGCATAGATAGGGTAGGCAGGAAGGAACTTTTCCCCTTGGTGGAGGGATCAATAACCAGGGGGCATAGATTTAAGGTAAGGGGCAGGAGGTTTAGAGGGGATGTGAGGAAGAATTTTTATACCCAGAGGGTGGTGGGGATCTGGAACTCACTCCTTGAAAGGGTGGTAGAGGCAGATACCCTCATAACATTTAAGTAGTATTTGGATGTGCACTTGCGATGCCATGGCATACAAGGCTATGGGCCTAGTGTTGGAAAATGGGATTAGAATAGTTAGGTACATTTTTGACCGGTGCAGACTCAATAGGCCGAAGGGCCTTTTTCTGTGCTGTAGACCTCTATGACTCTATAAAGCAGCCCGCTTGATCAGCACCCTATCCGCAAACATTCACTCCCTCCACCACCGACGCACAGTAGCAGCAGTGTGTACCATCTACAAGATTTACTGCAGCAATTCACTAAAGCTCCTTAGACAGTACCTTGCAGACCCATGGCCTTTACCATGGAGAAGGACAAGGGGAGCAGGCACATGGGAACACCACCACCTGCATGTTCCCCTCCAAGCCACTCACTATCCTGATTTGGAAATATATCGCCGTTCCTTCACTGTTGCTGGGTCAAAATCCTGGAACTCCCTTCCTAATGGCACTGTGGGTGTACCTACACCACATGGACTACAGCAGTTCAAGAAGGAAGCTCACCACCACCTTCCCAAGAGCAATTAGGGATGGGCAATAAATGTTGGCCTAGCCAGCGACACCCACATCCCATGAAAGAATAAATTTAATAAAAGCTATATTTTAATGAGGGCCTTAAAGGAGAAGATGGATGTAGTGAGGCAGCATGATTTAGTGAGGGAATTTCAGATTTTAGTGCACAGGTATCTGTAGGTATGGTGAAAGGAGTTGGGGGTGCAGGGGAATGGTGATGCACAAGAGGTCAGAGTCAGCAAAAATCTTGTAGATGGTACATACTGCTGCTACTGTGCGTCGGTGGTGGAGGGAGTGAATGTTTGCGGATAGGGTGCTGATCAAGCGGGCTGCTTTTTAGAGTCATAGAGTCATAGAGGTCTACAGCACAGAAAAAGGCCCTTCAGCCCATTGAGTCTGCACCAGCAGGTCAAAGAGGGTTGTAGGCCTGTAGATGAGGAACAGCAGGAGTTAAAGGATGTGCTCCAGAGGAAATAGTGCAGGAGGTGGGAAGAGAAGCCACTGCTGCAGAAGCTGGATAGATAAGCATGGAACTGAATGAGCATAGTCTCATTAAGCTGAACAAGGGAGGTGAGGTTGACTGACACAGAAAGGTTGAAGAGGGTGGGAAGGGTTAAAGCACCATGGCCAAAGTCTAAAGGATGTTATTTGTGACTTACCTTAGTGTTGTTTTGGTGTTGCGGTAGGAATTCAAACTTCATTGGAAAGATTCAATCTTGGAGTGGTAAAAAAGATAGACAATGATTCGAGAACATTCATGAACTTTGGAGAGATTGTGGAATTGGAGGAGGGGTGATAGTTTCCATGGATACAGTGTCAACCTATTGAGGAAGTTGGAGATGATGGTGGTTTTGAAAGCAAGTGGAACAGTATCTGAGGGGAATAGTAATGTCAGCTAGCATGAGGGCCAGGGAGAGAATTCAGGCGGTCCAGGGTTTAGTGGGAATGGGGTTGAAGTTGAGGTGGGTATCAGGGACAAGATGAATTCGGAGAAGATGTGAGGAGAGATGTAGAAAAATAGAGAAACCAGAGAAAGACATGGGTTCAGATCTAGGGCACTTGCTATTGGAGGTAAGGGTGAAGGGGACAGAGGAGCCAGGAGTTTAAGGAGACAATTGATAATGGAGAATGAGATCTGCAGTTGTCTTTCTCCTCTGGACTGTAACCATTGTCCAGATTGTTAAGGAGAGACAGACAGTGAAGAAAGGCACAGCTCAGTACTGAGGCCTTTCCGGGTCTCTTTAGAAATCACAAATATACAATATTAAAGAAGATTTGCACAAATGGATTCACAAGAGAGAATAAAGGAAGCTTCACTTGAGAAGGCTTTTGCCAAACAATGCAGCAACGTTTATGTCACTAGTGCTCAAAGAGTTAACCAGACCAAACCAATTAGTTGTAATTAGTCAAGTAAAACCACAGAAGGTCACAGCAACCTTTTGTTTCAATTATGGAAAATTTACCCTTAATGAAAGATAATGAGCAGAAGTTCTTTTTAAAGCAGTCACACTACTGTACCTCTTAGGGACTTTATGCTCACAATTTCAAGTGCGCTAAGTAACATTTAATGAGTGTTGATGCTAGAAAAATAAGTCTCAAATTGCCTGCGTTTGAAGAAGGTTGGAAATTTCCATGCTTGAAGCTCATTTAAAATAATATTTCACCACCAGAGCTCGACGGAAGAAAATAGCTGAAAGCATCCTCCATGATGCCATGAGTGAGTTTGAACCTTACGACATTGCGAAAAATACCTCTTTTATTGAAAAAGATTGAGAGAATGCATCATGTGATTCATGTTCTGCTATTGGGCCTGAAACCTTCTGCTCTTGCCTGCGGCGAGCTTGGAAGCGGGAAGGACGTTTAATAAGGAGGGATCGTGGCGTGCCTGAATGTCACTGCTTCCCACCTCCAGCAGAATTAAGGTGTGGGCGGAAAGGCCCATAACCAACCTTCCCACCCCACCACCAACTGAAGCCCTTAAGTGGCCAATTAATGACCACTTAAGGCCCTCATCCCACTGCTGCTGGTATTAATGCAGCTGCAGATGGGCCTGTTGCTATGAGGCGTGTACAATAGGTAAAACTGTGCGGGCTGCATGTCACTTCTGGGGTGAGGCGGTGGTCCCTCGATTAAATGCGCTCAGTGCCTAGGACAGGGACTGGCCATCAGAAAGGGGGTACTCACGGACAGCCACCCTGCTGCCCTTGCTGCTGCCCCCCACCCCTCGCACCCCTCTCCCCGTGACCACCACCCCACAAAATATCACCTCCCACCCCCCCGCCTCACTTTTACCTGTGGTCTGGGTCGCTCCGCAATGCTGGGCACTGGTGCCTATTGTTCTGGCAGCAGCCACCGCCTTCCCAGTGGCGCTGCTGAGCAGAAAGAGCTGCCAGCCTCTGATTGGCCGGCAGCTCTAAGTAGGCAAGGCTTACGGCCCTGGGATCTTGATTCCGGGACTGTATCCGCTGCTGGCCTCTCCACTGCCTGAATACTGTGTCGTTCAGTAGGCCTTCCAGAAAAGAGGCAATGCAGGTCTCTCACCAGCTCGTCAGCTGGCAGGAGAGACCCTCGACCTTCAACAAGATTCCCCCGCGCCCCCCATCCTGGTTTCAAATTACAGCATCACTGCAAAAACAAATTTACTGATTATTTATCTCATTGCTCAGTAGAAAAATACAGTAAAAACTGGGAAATAAGAATACTGGTTCGATCTGGTCTTGTATACCTTAAAACGGAACACCAGTAAAAACTGGGAAACAAGAGTATGGTCTGAAGTGTTTTTTCCTTCTGGCTGCTATGTGGGAGATCTGGTGGGAGAATGGCTGCCGTGCTTGCCAAATAATAGCTGCTTGCTCTTGAACAGGTAGGCGAGGTAGATTCTTTCCTCCTGTGGGCATAGGACATCCCTACTCTTCTAGACCTCCTCCATCAAGACCTCCAGTGTCGCGTCTGAGAATCTATGTGTGCCCTCTCCCTCGGTGCCTCAACCATCCTGAAACCTGCTGCAACGTGTCAGCCAGTGCACCCAACAACTGGAAGTAGTTGTGAGCCTACATATGTTGACAGCTTTGTGACAATTCTTACCGATCGGTGTTTGAGTGCTACAGGTTTCTGGTGTAACGCCTCCAGGTGAGTTCAAATTACGATAATCAGCAATTAGAAGGAAAATTGCACTCTAAATCCAGACGTTCAAACAGGCATGTCTTATCAGCTCAGCAAACACTTAGGGCAGGATTTTCACTCCGGGGCGGGAGAAGTCAGAACTCTTTCCGGGTCCTGAACCCGCCCCTCTGTGGTGGCGGGGGGAGGTGGGGGGGTGGGGGGGGAGTAGTCACAGGCCCTAATTTTAACAGGGACGGCCAGAATGGTCAGAGATCGGGTTCACCATCCAATTCAGGACAGCCGGCACCCTCCTAAAGCTGCAGGGCCAATCAGAGGCCTTCCAGCTGGAAAGGAGACCCAGGCTTCAATTGAGGATAAGTAAGGGAGAGGTTGCTTCAAAATGGAGGTCTTCCCTGTCCAACCTTTTTTCAAACTTAAATTATAAAAAGGATCTAACAGCCATGCCATCACTGTGGTGGGAAGGGAGCCCCTCTACAGAGTGGCCAAACCAGGCAAGCAGGGAGGGTCTCAAAAGGCTCTTCACGTGCCATGTTAGCTAACAGTCACCTAGCCCAGGGTGTGATGGAGCCAGGGAAGCATCATGGCAGCTGTCATGGCTATTTTTTTAGCACCTTCCCGCCTCCGATCCCGGTCCTCATGGGGACTAAAAATTAACCCTTAACTGCTTTCCACCCTTTCACCAAAATAACTGGTATGATAATGTATTTAGGCTGCTTATAGAATGCAGCACAGGGCTGTCCTTCAGGTGAAACATTCAGCCAAGGTCTAGCATGCCTGTTCAAGTTTTTTAAAAATTCTTTCATGGGATGTGGGTGCCGCTGGCAAGGCCAGCATTTGTTGCTCATCCCTAATTGCCCTTAAACTAAGTGGCTTTATTGGCCATCTCAGGGAGCAGTTCAGAGTCAACCACATTGCCATGGGTCTGGAGTCAAATATAAGCCAGACCATGTGATTTCCTTCCCTAAAAGACATAACAAAACAAATGGGTTTTTAGGACAATCGATGATAGTTGGCATGGTCACCATTACTGAGGCTAGCTTTCAATTCCAGATTTTATTAATTGAATTTAAATTCCACCAGCTGCCATGGTGGGATTTGAACCCATGTCTCCAGAGTATTAGCTTGGTTTTATAAATTACTGGTCTAGTGATGTAATCACTATGCCACTGTCTCCCCATAATGGGTGCTTATGAAGATCCCATGACACACTTCAGAAAACAGCAGAATGTTTCCTGATGTCCTGGCCAACATTCTGCCCTCAACCAGCAACAGCAAAACAAATTAATTAGTAGTTCATCTACTGGCTGTGGGATCTTGCTGTGTGTAAAATGGCTGCCACGCCTGTAATGGCAAGAATCTCTTCTGGAGTAAATTCATTGTACCGAAGCATTTTAAGACACCTTTGAGGGCTGAATAAATGCAAGATTGTTCTTTTCTTAATCGTTCATTAGTCACGCAAAAAAACTTAACATTCTCCAAATTAAGAACCCGGCATTGTCCTATTTTCCACTCAGAAAGGGAATTGCAGTATCTTATTTGTTCCCAAGAATGCACGGCCCTGAATATAGGAGGAGTGCCTTTCTTTTTTTCCGGAAGTTTTCTCTTCTAATTAAGAAATGTAATTAATTAGATCTTCCCGCAGTTTTCTTCCCAGCGATGAGTTGACAAGAAACACTGCGAAATGTGAGCTGAGATTGCATGATGTGAATTTAAGCTCTTGGCTAGGGGTGTGATGGGGTGGGGCAGGGTGGGAGGAGCGGTGGTTGGTCAAACGTATCTCCTAAATGTGTTTTAGGTTGCAAATGGGAGAAAAACCTTTGAAAATGAGTGCTTTGACTCCAGGTTAATATAATCCCACTTAAACTAAAACTAAATAAACTTTCTGCTTTTTAATATCCTCTAAAACTATTAATGTAAACATCAAAAATGATAAACCCAACTCCCAAACTATTGCAAAAAGAGCCAGATGCAAATCGAAACCAGTTGCTGCCTAAGCAACGTCACATTTCCCTTATTATTGTTTTCCTGAAAGCCACATGCTTTATAATCACTGTGCCCTTCCCTTGTTTATAATGTCACAGGCAATGATTTCCAGATGTTTCGTTCTACCATGCTTTGACACAGCTAGCAAAAGCCAGAAGGAGGGAATAGCAACTTTTGACAAAACCCACTCCCCCCCCCACCTCAACAAGCGGCATAACAAGTAACCGGTGTGGCTCCTTTTTTCTTTTCAAGACAGCTGCTTAAATATTCAATCTGTCAGGCATTCCTGGGGACAGCTCCAATGGGGCCCTGATCGTGAAGCCCACATTTCGAAACTACAGAACATCCTGTTTTCTTCACTTGGAATCAGCTGATTAGTCAGACACTTTCAAACTTCCTGTCAAAACAATTAACTGCCTCAGCTGGGTTTTTCCTTGATAAAGTCCACGGTCACTTTTTTTTGCTTTCAGTTTTGAATGACAGTGTTAACGTTAATTAGAGCTGAGGTTGCTGTATCCCATCCCCTAGCCTCTGGCACCCCCACGCCCCCCCCCGACCACACACACACCTCCTCTTCCCCACTCCAACCCGCCCCCTCAGTTGGAAAGCCTTGCTGCTTTACTGGCGTCTTGCCCTGTAGCTTCTAGGGTGGGATCTGGATCAAGTCAGTTTACAGAAGAGAGTTTTTTAAAAAAAAGAGAGAAAACATTCCCCTGCCTTTTTGAATTACGCCAAGCACTGAAGAGCCTGAGAAGAAAAGTGTCAAGAATGGAGAAGAGGAACGGAACACAGAACACCACTGGTAGCAGCACTGAGCTATCAGTCGTGATTCCAGGTAACACAGCCTTGTTATCGCTCAGTACACTTACCGTTCTGTTTTGCTTTCAACAAGTGGCTGCTTTAATATTTGAAGCTGTGAAGCGCTGGCCCCTGACCACTCAGGAAGTTTAACCGGCGAAAAGCGAACCTACGCAGACTGGGGATGATCGTGGGCTTGACTCTTGGTTGGTGCTGTATTGCCAGCTGAAGTTGGCAGTGGGAACCAGCACAATGCCCCTGTGCCAGGGAGGAGATAGTCAGCTGCTAATTGCTACCAGGGCTTTCAGCTCCAAGCTTCTTTGTGTTGAAAGCCCCTCAAAGTGAAGATTGGCCTGTTGTTGTGGTTAAATAGTCTGCCCACGTACGCTGCAAATGGCACTATGATGAGGTACCTATGCTCCGGAATTCCCTTCCTAATCCTCCTCGTTTCCCTCTGTTTCTTCATGCGGCTACTTAGAACCTACCTCTTTGACCAAGCTATTGATCTACCATCTTAATGTCATCGTACGTGGCGTGGTGTCAATTCTCTCTGTCTGATTACATGCCTGTGAAAAGCCTTGGGATGTTTTACTACGTTAAAGGTGCTATATAAATGCAGATTGGTCTTGTTGTACCAGAGGGTGACTGACTCCCAATGAACTGTACTTCAACAAAGGGTTAACTGGGAGAGGGGGGAGACAAGGGCTGGAGAAAATCAAGAAGAAAAGGAAATAAGTACAAGAATGTTTTGAAGGCAGGTTTTATCTGCATGTAGCCTGTGTCCTTTAGACAGAGTTATGGCTAGCATGCAATGACACAGCAGATTTGTACAATAACATGCTGACTCAGTGTGGAAGGCAATTTTAGAAAATGAAGCGTGTTTTCTTTGAAAGGTAGCTTAAACTATTATCAGTTGGCTGAGTGAAAATGAGTGGGGTTTCTTCACAACTGATGTACCCACAGAACATTTAAGGAAACAATCTTTGTCAAAGATTGTTGGCAAATGCAGGACATGATGTAAGTCAGGTTGAAATGTCTCTCTGAGTTAATGACAGAAATTTCCATCTTTTCCCTCATTTTTGAAGATCCTTTTACACCCTTCAACTTTTAAGCTATATACATTTATCTCATTATTCAGTTTATTGGAATATTTTGTATACTACTTAGCGTGGAAACGGCATTCAACCCAATGGACTCATGCCAGTGTTTATGCTCCACACAAGCCTCCTCTTTCCCTACTTCATCTAAACTTATCAACATAACCTCCTATTCTTCCTTCCCTTATGTGTTTATCTATCTTACCCTCACCAATCCTTGTAGTAGTGAATTCCATATTTGAACCACTTTCTGGGCAAAACAAAAAGTTCTTGAACACCCCATTGAATTTATTATTGACTGTCTTGTATTTATCGCCTGCAGTTCTGGTCTCACCCGCAAGTGGAAACATCTTTTTTGATGTCTATCCTACCAAACCCTTTCATAATCTTGAAGATCTTCATCTGGTCCTGACGGTGTTGTGGCACAGTGGTAACGTGTCTATCTCTGGGCTAGAAGCTCTGGGTTCAAGTCCCACTTCAGGACTTGATGGTCATGTTCATAACATGGCCAAACAGGTTGACTATCAAACTGTAAATCCTTCCAATATGTCTGATGGCAGGTGGTAAGAGTGAGAGAGTTTCTTGGTCAGCCATCATGTCGAAGGCAACAGCAACCGCCACAGTACTTTGCCAAGCATCATCATGGACCAATCCAGTGGAAGTCCATGATCACCAGTGCTCTCTTAGGGCATGGTACCTGAAGGAGGAGAAGGATCAGGTTATACTCCTCAGTCTTCTCTATTCTAGAGAAAAGACCCCCAGCCTGTTCAGTCTTTCCTTCTGGGTATAAACTTTCAGTTCTGGTATTATCCTTGCAAATCTTATTGAATGAATTAAATTTTTAATTAAGCAGAATAATGTAGGCTTTCTGACAGGCCAAAGCTTCTGGGAGCATGAAGGAATAGCTGAAATCCCAGTGAATCTAACTAAACTGTTGGAGTTTGGCTGCAATTTCTCCTTTAAAAAACTTTTCTCAGGGCAAAAGCTTTCCAATTGTGTGCGATGATTTAGCAGGCTGCTCATACAACACAGAACTGAAGGGATGCTGTGTCATTGGAAGCGCTGCCCTTCAGATGATCCATTCAACCAGGGTCTTGTATACTGCTTCAAGTGGCTATTGTAATGAGCCTGTGACATTCTTAAGGGAGCTTCTTGGTCAACAATCCTCCCATGAGCAATCCCAGCAGAAATAGACTGGTCATCAATGATGTCATCAACCGTCAGCTCAGTTGTAGGCTGGTTCTCAATTAAAATTTGGCTGGTGAGCTGCTGGGTGTGGGGGATGGGCGGGTGTGGGGAATGTGGGTGGGGAGCGGATCCAAACAGGTTTGCCAAATTGAAACCTCAAGATTGGGCCTGGGCAGTTCCAGCAGGATAAATTGCAGAAGGTGGTCATGAACAGGGAGAGCGGTGCTCCCAGGGGCAACAGTGGCCTGGATTACCTTTGTGAAGCTCCTGCTTCTCCAAGACCCTACAGAGATAATTCACCACTTAACCACTGGGCGGACTGTTCCATCATCTGTAGAACTGAGTGGAGCCTACACTGCACAGGGTCTGGTTATTTCCCACCAAAAATGGCAATCGGGGTCCTCTTCACATCAGAAGACCATGATTTCCATATTAAAAGGGTCCTACTGCCTGAATCAGGTCAGTTTCGAAATTTTTTTCTCTCGGATGGTCGTACAACTTTGGAATTCTCTGCCTCAGAAGGTGGTGGGGGCGGGGTAATGGAATATTTTTAAGGCAGGGGTAGATAGACCCTTGTTAGGCAAGGGGATCAAAGGTTATCGGGGTTAGATGGGAATGTGGAAACTGAAACACAAGAAGATCAGCCATGATCTTATGGAAGGGTGGAACAGGCTCGAGGGGGCGAATGGGCTCCTCCTGTTCCTATTTCTTATGTTCTTACGGAGTTGGCTGCATTGCCAGTAGTTATGGGGCATTAAGGGGCACCAACCAAGATTACACAGCTCTTTTAGTCCTGTTAATGCAGGGTGAAAGCAGTGAGCATTAACACTATTCTGCTTACCTGCATGCTTTTCATAGAGTAGTAGCTTAACTACTGGTAAGATGAAATGTTTTGATGAGTCAAGGCCCTTATCTATAGCTGAGTCATTTCAAATTGTCGAGTCATGGCTCCCAGAGAACGATGCAGCAGATTCGCAAACAGTTATTTTGACTGCAAAAAGGGCAAATTTGTTATTACCAAAGGGTTGATTGTTATTAATTAACAAATTGCCAGACTGATCTTGTGGATTCTGGGCTGGAGCGTAGAAATTAGCTTGAATTTCTGGTCCGGTGTTCCATCTGGCAGGCTGGCGATTGCGTGTGCAGGCGTCGGATGAGAGCTACACTGTGATTCCACCTGTTATCAAACAACTTGCTAACGCTACCTGTCTATACTCGTGTGTGAGGAAGAACCACAATTCTTTAAGCTGTATCATGCATGGATCTATATTCGGTAGGGATTCAGTGACATCATCAGAAGAAGAAGAAGGGGATCAGATAAAACTGGCAAAAAAAAGATAGGGAACAAATTCAGAGCAAATATTCCACTGAGCTCTGTCTGGGTATTTGAGGGATGAGATATATTTTTTCTTGGCTGTTATATTTAGAAAAGGTTATTTGGCAAACAGAGGATATGATGACTTGAGTCACATTGCATGCAAGTTACCCAATGATGTATTTCAGTGTTACTGTGTGGCAATGTACATCCTTTCTGGTTTAATTGGCGCTAAAACAATATATTTTTTTAAAAATTAAGGATTCTTGCTGAAGTAAGTGGCAGTTTAGAAGGTGACCACAATCTCTTAAAGCCAGTTTTTGTCAACAACCTGAGACGCTGATATCAGGGACATGCTACCTTGTCAGAGGCTCTGTTATTCTGATGACGCATCAAGTAGGACATCCAAAATATTTTATTTTGTCTATTGTGGATCCCCGATTTTCATCATTCCACCATTGGTGGCTGTGCCTTCAGCTGTGGAGGCCACATCCTCTCCCTAAGCCTCTCCATCCCTCTACCCTGCTTTTCTCCTTAAGGATGCTTATTAAAACCTCTTTGACCAAGCTTTTAATCGTTTGTCCCTAATATCTCCTTTTGTAGCTCAGTGCCAGATTATATCCGATTACGCTTCTGTGAAGGGCACCGGGTGAGTACCAGTATACCAATACTCGATAAGCAGAAATTTCCTCCAATTAAATATTGGGAAGACTGAAGCCATTGTTTTCGGTCCCCGCTGATGACTCTTTTCCCTAGCTACTGGCTCCATCCCTCTCCCTGGCAACAGGCTGAGATTAAGCCAGTCTGTTTGCAACCTTGGTATCACTTATGATCCGAATATGAACTTCCGACCTCCTACTTACGTAATCACTAAGATCACCTATTTCCAACTTTAACCTGGCCTGATGTTGCCCCTGTCTCAGCTCATCCACTGCTGAAACCTTCATTCATGCCTCACTTACCTCTAGACTCGACTATTCCAATGCAGTGCTGGCGGGAATACCCTCCCTCCACGTCTCCATATCTCTATCTCACACTCCTTAAAATCTACCTCTTTGTCCAAGATTTTGGCTATCTGACCAAAGAGTCTCATCTTGTTGCTTGGTGCCAAACTTTGTTTGATAATGCTCCTGTGAAGCGCCTTGGGCGGTTTCATCATTTTAAAGGCGCAGCATAAGCAGCCTTCCGATAAACAAGGACAAGGCAGAGTGGTCATGAGAAGAGGCAAAACAGAATTGCAGTGGCTGTTGATAGGGGAGGAGACAGTTAGTGTGTGAGAGAGTGGGGAACGAGACAAGCACCAGCAGATAAAAGCAAAATACTGCGGATGCTGGACAGCTGAAACAAAAACAAAAATTGCTGGGAAAACTCAGCAGGTCCGACAGCATCTGTGGAGAGAAAGACAGAGTTAACATTTCGAGTCCAGATGACTTCGGAAGAAGAGTCACCTGAACTCGAAACGTTAACTCTGTCTTTCTCTCCACAGATGCTGTCGGACCTGCTGAGTTTTCCCAGCAATTTTTGTTTTTGTTTGAGACAAGAACCAGCCTGTTTGGAACTGGAGTAGCGGCAGGATGACTGAATCTGTTTGGAACTGGAGTAGCAGCGGGATGAGTGAATCTGTTTGGAACTGGAGTAGCGGTGGGATGAGTGAATCTGTTTGGAACTGGAGTAGCGGCGGGATGAGTGAATCTGTTTGGAACTGGAGTAGCGGCAGGATGAGTGAATCTGTTTGGAACTGGAGTAGCGGCGGGATGAGTGAATCTGTTTGGAACTGGAGTAGCGGTGGGATGAGTGAATCTGTTTGGAACTGGAATAGCAGCAGGATGAGTGAATCTGTTTGGAACTGGAGCAGTGGCGGGATGAGTGGAGCTGGAGCAGTGGCGGGATGAGTGAATCTGTTTAGAGTTGGAGCAGTGGCAGGATAAGTGAATCTGTTTGGAACTGGAGTAGCGGCGGGATGACTGAATCTGTTTGGAACTGGAGTAGCAGCGGGATGAGTGAATCTGTTTGGAACTGGAGTAGCGGCGGGATGAGTGAATCTGTTTGGAACTGGAGTAGCGGCGGGATGAGTGAATCTGTTTGGAACTGGAGTAGCGGCTGGATGAGTGAATCTGTTTGGAACTGGAGTAGCGGCGGGATGAGTGAATCTGTTTGGAACTGGAGTAGCGGCGGGATGAGTGAATCTGTTTGGAACTGGAGCAGTGGCGGGATGAGTGAATCTGTTTGGAGTTGGAGCAGTGGCAGGATAAGTGAATCTGTTTGGAACTGGAGTAGCGGCGGGATGAGTGAATCTGTTTGGAGCTGTAGCAGCGGCGGGATGAGTGAATCTGTTTGGAACTGGAGTAGCGGCGGGATGAGTGAATCTGTTTGGAACTGGAGTAGCGGTGGGATGAGTGAATCTGTTTGGAACTGGAATAGCAGCAGGATGAGTGAATCTGTTTGGAACTGGAGTAGCGGCGGGATGAGTGAATCTGTTTGGAACTGGAGTAGCAGCGGGATGAGTGAATCTGTTTGGAACTGGAGCAGCGGCGGGATGAGGTAGCATTTTACATTTGCAGACTGTGCATCATTTTATCACCAATGCAATTTTACACAAAGGGCCAGGGTTAATTCTGAGGATAAAGTTTACCCAAAAAAATAAATGTCAGCAAATAAGCAAGGTCAGTAGAAGCACTAATGTCTCTATTTGGAGCCTGGATTCCATGTCAAAGTATGTTTATGCAAGTTAGCCCACCAAAACCAGAATGCTCATTAAAGGACATTTAACACAAGCTGTTTTACTTACAGTGGAATAAATAGGATGATTGTATTCATTATATTCAGACTGGTGAATTAGGAGAGGAAGGGCAAGGTTTGAAAGCCAAAGTGGAATTAAATTCTAAAGTTATGGTACAATGAGGTTTTATCCCAACAACATGAATGCAGAAACTTTGGTTAGTTATTACATGGTGCTGTAGGTGAATTGCGCCACCTGCAAACACAGAGGACGTGGGTTTACCACAACAGATATCCATACTTCGGGAAGGAGTGAGGGATTTTGATGTCTCGCTCCACTGCCCAATTCATCTGCAAGACCAAACAACCATCTGCACTGCACACCCACTATTGTTTTCAGATGCTGCGTTCTTCCAAGTACAGGGCATTGTTTCCTGCACGCAACTAGTCATGTGCCCTTCCAACAATCCTGTAGCAGACCCAAATAGGAAGCGATATGGGGCCAGAAATTATTGTTCCCTTGCCACTGACTCCTTTACTCTCCCTGGCAGCTGTGTGCAGACTGAACCAGATTGTTCACAGCCTTGTTGCTACATTTGACCTGTTGTAAGTTTTTGAACACACACCCACATGATCACCAAGCCCCCAATTTCCACCTCCGAAACATCGCCTGACTTTGATCTCTCATTCCTGTCTTGTAAACATTGATATTCAGAGAGACTTGGGTGTGCTTGTACAAGGAACAGAAAAGGTTAGCACGTGGGTACAACAAGCAATAAGGAAAGCAAATAGCATGTCGGCCTTTATTGAAAGGTGATTGGAATATAGGAATAAAGAAGACTGGCTACAATTGTGTAGGGCTTTGGCGAGACCACACCTGGAATACCGTGTGTAATTTTGGTCTCTGTATATAAGGAAGAATATACTTGCATTGGAGGCGAAGGTTCAATACTTTTGTCCTATGAAATGAGAGAGAGTAAATTGGGTCTCTATTCTCTGGAGTTTAGAAGAATGAAAGGTGATGTCATTGAAATATTCACCGTTATGAAGGAGATTGAGTGGGTAGACACGGAGATGTTGCTTCCCCTGACTGGGGAATTTAGAACATGGGGGCACAGTTTCAGGATAAGGGGCTGGTCATTTAGGACTGAGATGAGGAGAAATTTCTTCACTCAAAGGGCTGTGAATCTTTGGTAGAGCTGTCCCCCTCAAAATAGTACCATTTATATCATACTGCCTCTCCCTGCCTCTCCATATCAATTCTCCTCATACTTAGCTGCATAAAATTGTAACTCCCATGTGCCTGCCCATTTCACCTGTGTGTCTATTGTTAGAAGTGCGAGGTTTTATAAAAAGGTTAAGTATTAAACTGTCTCTTTAATTCGTAGTAAAATAGAGTATTAGAGAGGGTCATGTGATCTCCTACTAGTATTACCTATAAGTCTATGCAATCTGGTTGCCTGGAGACAGGGAGCCCAGGTCAAGTCCTATTGAAGCCCAAATGCCAGATTTCACACCTGGACACATAGGAAAGAGCAGCTGGCCTTGCTATGAGGAAAAGACTTACAGTCTCTCAGGCAGCCAGACAAAGGTTGTTCTCTGTTAGCCACCAGGCGGGATGCTGGTGGGAGCTTGTTCTCTGGTCAAAGAAACAGGGCCAATAGATAGTTAAGGAGTCTGAAAGATTTGTCCTCGTGTGGCTGGGAGGAGGAGTGCCAGAGTGGGACTTGCTGCTAGAAGTCGATTCGGGGATTCTCAGAAGTCTGAGGGAAAATGACTTTCAATGGATGCTGGATGTTGTGACTCAGCGCAATGGGGTTATGCAAGCCTGTTGGAAGCTTGGAGTAACTTTGGACAGGTTTCTGTAAAGACTATAATTCTGCAGAGTGTGATGCAACATATAAATGCAGTGCCGAGAAAGGGTTTCGGGCATTTTAGGAAGTTAAGGAGGGGATTTTTTTCTGTAGTTCAGTCTATTTGTTGCCTACTAAGAAATGTTTAGTCATTGTTGCTTTTAGTCTGTTGCATTAAACGTCTTAAAATGTGAAATTTTGTTGTGCGATCCTTTGAGTCAGTCACTGGGAATTCAAATCTCTTTTTAAAAGTTAACAGTCTCTACAGGGAACCATAACACTCTGTCCTCCTAAAGTCTGCTGCTCTCTCCTTCACTATGTATCATCCACAAACTTCAAAATTGTACTCCCTATACCCAAGTCCAGTGGTCCTATTACTGATCTCTGGAATACCCCTGAGTACTTCTCCCAAGTCAGACAAACATCCATCCGCCATTACTCTCTGCCTCCTTTTCCTTAACCTTATACATACCTCAGTTATCAATGTGCTGATACTGCACCTGGAGTATTGTGTACAGTTTTGGTCTCCTTATCTAAGGAAGGACATACTTGCCATAGAGAGAGTGCATTGGAGATTCACCAGACTGATTCCTGGGATAGCGGAATTGTCCCATGAGGAGAGATTGAGGAGACTGGACTGGTATTCTCTAGAGCTTAGAAGAATGAGAGGTGACCTCATTGAAGCGTACAAAATTCTTACAGGGCTCAATAGTGTAGATGGAAGGATGTTTCCCCTGGCTATGAGGAGGTCTAGAACCAGGGGATACAGAATAATGGATAGGCCATTTAGGACTGAGATGAGGAGAAATCTCTTCACTCAAGAGGGTGATAAACCTTTGGAATTCTCTACCCCAGTGGGCAGTGGAGGCGCAGTCATTGAGTATGTTCAAGACAGAGATTGATAGATTTCTAGATATTTAAAAACATGAAGGGATATGGGGTTAATGCAGGAAAATGGCATTGAGGTAGAATATCAGCCAAGATCTAGTTGAATGACAGAGCAGGCGCGAGGGGTCGAATGCCTTCTCCTGCTCCTACTTCCGTGTTCCATTAATCCCATTTTCTATTTTCAATTGGATTCTGTTACATGGTACTTTATCAGAGACCTTTTAAAAATCCATATATACAACAGCTACTGCACTATCTTCATCAACCCTCTGGCATTTCATCAAAGAACTCAGTAGTTAGTCAGACATATTTTACCTTTAACAAATCCATGTTGGGTGTCCCTCATGCTTCACCAGATGAGAATTAATTTTGTCCTTGACAATGGTCTCTCATAGTTTTCCGACCATTGACTGGCCTTAGTTGCTAGATTTATCTCTCTCGTCACTTTTTTGAACAGGAATGTAACCTTCGCAATCCTCCAGTCCACTGACACTGCTCCCATATCCAAGGAGGATTGAAAGATTGTGGTCAGAGCTTTTGTTATCTCCAGTCTGGCTTCACTCAACGACCTAGGATGTATCCCATCCGGACCGTGTGACTTGTTAACTTTTGAGTGATGTTAACCTAGTTGGCACCTCCTTTCTGTCCTATCTATCCTATCCAATATCTTTGTTCCCTCCTCCTCAACTGCGACATTAACACCATTCTCCTGACTGAAATCAATTCCAAAAAGAAAATCAAAACACAGAACTCATCATTCCTCAGTTCTGGTTTCAGCATCGATCTGAGCCTTGGCAGCAGGTTAATGATTCTGTCTGATTATTAATCTGAGTCCTTTGCTCTATCCCAGGCTCTGTGCCGGCTGGCTGGTGACACAGTGCTGTTTCCAACCATTATGTTTCTCGGTTTGAAGGCGCTGGTTGGAGTGTCTTTGCTTTTAAAACATCTCTACATGTGTTATAGAGTGTCCAGAACGTCGTAAAATCTACAGCACAGAAAGAGGCCATCCAGCTTATCATAGAATTCTCTGCTTTTTAAATAATGCCATACAGGTCAGTAACACCCACTTTAATTACCAAAACAGGGACCTATGGGGCTTCGGTTCAGCATTTCAGCAAAGATCTAGCCATTGGAAGGTAGACAGTGCGAGCTCAGGTGGCTTTTATGCTGATTTTGCTAGGCAGCCTCCACCTTGAACCCCGCCCCCCTCTGGTGGCCAGAGCTTGGCTTGTAGTGAACTGTCTTCCCACAACCCAGCAGGTTAGGGCAACTATGTGCTACACTATTGACCCATTGCGTGTGAAGTGTTTAACTTCACTGTCATTATCCAGTGAACTTTATACCCAGACACTGCATCTCTGAAATAAATCATTAACTTCAGGTACCCTTTTAAAAATAATTAACAGCTTTGGAATGCTTTAATTACTGAGTTGGCTATATCGAGAAGAACAATGCCCTGTTTGCTCGGACAACCAATGGGTTTAGCTGTTCTCTAACAGCGCACCGTATTCAACAAGTTCCTGCCTGCCCCTCTGCCTTAAATTTTCTTGAGCACCAGGACCTTGGAATATTCGAAGACGTTTCCAGCAGTTCTAGTACAGACTTCGCACACTGAGCTGAGGTTGACAGATACTCCTTTTTTCAGCCATTTTAAAGATGTACTACATATGACATAATGTTACGGGGTTAAGGCAGTCATGTAACACAAGTAATTGCAGGGATTTTAGTTGCGCTGTGCTGTAATCTAAAGGAATTTCCAGCTGGGCCCATGAGTAATATAGAATGGAATGCTTACACCACTTGTGGAGCGAAATCCTGTTTGTAAGACAGTCTTTTTCCACGCCACAGTGGAGTTTTAAAAACATGTTTGATCAATTGGGTTTTTTTTTAAAGCATTATCTTGCTTTCATATTTTTGTTTGCTAACAAAATCTGTAAACGTGCGAATAGCCTGTCTAAGTGGGATTTGCTCAAAGCTTTGCATTCATTCCCCAGGCATTTTTAGTGGAGCAAATGTTGTTTTATTTTCCTCATTGCTGCTCACTTTTCTCCCCGCTGTCAGAGCCTCTTAAACCTGTAGTGCTCTTATCTGGCCGGAGCAAAGGGCGAGAGTGTTCCCTAGTCAGAGTTTCCTTTGCCCCTGTGAGATTTATTGAGCAGGGGCTGTGTATTCACAGAACTGCTATTGGAGTGACTGTAGAATAATGCACACATTAATCTGGTGGTGCACACATGAAGGAAGATTGGAATATTTGTCTTCATCCATTTCTCACCCCCCCCCCCCGCCCCCACCCCCCCACCCCCCAACTTTTTGTACCTTCGTTAAAATGGGTAATATCTGTGTATCGGTGCTAGCTTTGGCTCTGTAACAATTTCACCTCTGAATCAGAAAGCCAAGACCAACTCCAGAGACTAAGCTCCAAGGTTTGACTCTCTGGTACAGTATTGGAGGAGTGCCGCATAGTCAGAGGTACTGACTTTCGGATGAGACATGGAACCCGCTCTGTTCTCGCAGGTGGATGTAAAAGATTCTGTGCCACCATTTCGAAGAAGAGCAGGGGGATTATTTCTGATGTCCTGGCCAATACCTACCCCTCAATCAACATCACAAAAGCAGATTATTTGGTCATTATCGCATTGCTGAACTCGGGACCTTGTTGTGTGTCAATTAGCTGCCCCTTTTTCTGTATCATAATGGTAACTATGCTTCAAAATATACCGTATTCACTGTAAAACACTTTGGGACATCTTGAGGTTGTGAAAGGTGCTATATAAATGCATATATTTCAAGGCCTTTTGTTATAAAAGCAGGATTAATGTGTGTTTGGAATGTCAAACAATATAATAGTGAATTCTGCAACCCTGTGCCCACAATGGGGATCTGCTTTTAAAGGGAGTGTAGTCAAAGAATATAATATTTTCTATAATATTTTAGGGCTATAATATTTTCACCCTATTTCCAGTTGATCAGTTTCCCTACCAGGAGTGACAAAGCCACCAAATTAGCCCAATAGTCGACCTCAGTAATTGTTTATACTGTGCCTTTCAGATCTCAGGACATCCTGAAGCGCTTCACATTTTGTATAGTGCCATCACTATTGTAAAGTAAATCCATACAATAACCTCCTAATGTTCTCTGTCTCTGTACCGACTCGGTCATCCCGAACAAAGCAGGCAACCGGATCCTTTAGCCCCAACAAACCAAGGGCACTGAATCCAATAGGCTTGAACCCACGACCTTCTGAGTCAGCACAAAGTGTGGGACTAATGTTATGTGCAGGCCAAAATGGATATGGGTGACAGATTTCCTTTCCTGGAAGACTATCCAGTAGTTTTCATGGTAATTTTTCAGATGTCAATTAGTTAACAACATTATCAGATTTTCACTTTTTGCCACGTTAAAATTTAAACCACAATCGTCACATATGGTGACCCATCATCATCGGCAGTCTCTCGATTCGAGGATGATGTCTACTCAGGGTCGTTGAGTTTCTGCCATGGATCTTATTGTGACTGAAAACACTGATTCTCGACCCACAGTTCTTTGAACACATTGGAATGTAGGATATCCCACAAGGGAGTGGGATCCTGAGTGCAGGATTTGCTTCCTCTTCTTCTCTGCTGCTGCTCTGCCTCACCGTTAAGATGGTGCAACTCAAAATGGTGATGCAGTTCGATGGACGAGTTGTCACCATTCTGAACAATTGATAGTAAGCTCCTCCCGGTCATGAACGTCAATACTGCCGCACTTCAAGCAGAGTTTGAGTATCTTTGAAGCATTTTCTTTGTCCTTCTCTGAAACGCTGGCCATTTGAGAGTTGAGAAAAGACTGGTAAGTGGATCAAAGGGGAGGCCGTGCCATGGTGGCGTTGTCACTGACTAGCGTTCCAAAGACCCAGGGTAATGCTCGGGGGACCCAGGTTCAAATCCCATCACAGCAGATGTGTAGTTCGAATTCAATAAAGATCTGGAATTCGAAATCTGTTGAAACCATTGCCTTTTGTCATAAAAGCCCATCTGGTTCACCAATGCCCTTTAGGGGAGGAAATATGCTGTCCTTACCTGTTCTGGCCTACATGTGACTCCAGACCCACAGCAATGCGGTTGACTCTTAAATGACCTCTGAACAAGGGCAATTAGGGATGGGCAATAAATACTGGCCTAGCCAGCGATGCCCACATCCCATGAATCATTAAAGAAAAACAGATGGTGAAGTTTCAAAACAAGACACAAGTCTTTTCCTTGTTAGTAGCTTTATTCACAGGGTGCAGCATTACACATCTCTGCCTCCTAGCTGCTAACCCAGTATCCCAGATGACTCTTTATAAAATAGACTAATTAAACAAATTCACAGCCCCTTAAAGGGGCAGTCTGTCTTTAATGACTCTCTTTAAAAGTTTTGCAGGTTGATAATCAACCTATCTGGTCAAGCTGTGAACACACCTTCTGTGGCCAACAAGTCCTGGAGTGGGACTCAAACCCAGAGCTTTTGGCTTGGAGGTAGAGTCACCTCCCACTGCACCACAAGACTCTCTTTATAACGCTTTTTGAGAGTCAACCAATTAAACCAAATCAACAAAATAAGGGATAAAGCAAACACAGCCCCTAAGTCAGGTCAGCTGTAAAACTAAGGACAAAGTTTAAAGGAAACTTACAAACATTAAACCAAAATGTGATTAAAGGGGTCAATAAAACACCCCACTTCCCACGGTGCCCACCGGGCACGGAAGTCCTCGACGGTGCCGGCAGACACCGCATGCTCCCTCTCCAGGGACACCCGGCCGCAGACGTAGCCGCGGAAGAGGGCCAAACAATCAGGCAGGACGACCCCCTCGATTGCACGCTGCCTGGACCTGTTAATGGCCAACTTGGCCAGGCCCAGGAGCAGGTTCACGAGGAGGTCCTCCTCCTTCCCGGCCCCCCTCCGCACCGGGTGAAGACTCTCTTTATAACCCTTATAGAGTTAAAACAATTAACTAAATTAACAAAATAAGGGATAAATCAAGCACAGCCCCTAAGTCAGGTAGACTCTCTTTATAGGTGCCCTCGGTCCTTAATCAAACAATGCTCATCACCTGTGTATCTTTAACAACATAATCAACCAACCATTAACAAAGACCTGGCAGGGAAGACACTTTTCAGCCATCTGGACAGTGTCCATTCCATCAGAGTTGGTTTTGCAGTTTTGCCTGAAAGCTTGCGGAGCTGGCTTCAAGAAGGACACACAGCATAAGCACTGCTTTACCTAATCAATACCATAGTCACTTAACCCAACAAACTAAATCTGCTTGAGAACTTATGAGACCTATCAAAGGTTAATTGTAGCTCTTTGTGAATTTCAGGTTCCAAGATGAAGACTGATTTTCTTTCTCATTTTTAAGATAGTTTTATCTTTACGAGAAAAAAAATGAGATCAGGCAGGTTTTCTTTTATTCATTCATATAATGTGAGTGTCACTGGCAAAATGCCAACATTTATTGCCCATCCCTAATTACCCTTGAGAAGGTCGTAATTAGGCCATTTTCTTGACAACTGAGTGTCTTGTTCAACAGTTGAGAGTCAAGTGCATTGCTGTGGGTCTGGAGTCACATGCAGACCAGACTGGGGGAGGACAGCCGATTTCCTTCCCTGAAGAGCATGAGTGAACCAGATGGGTTTTTACAACAATCTGGTAGCTACATGGTCACCATTACAAATTCCAGATCTATTCCAGACTTAATTAAATGAACTTAAATTCCCCATGGTGGGATTTGAACTCATGTCTCTAGATCATTAGTCCAGGTCTCTGGATTGTGAGTCCCACAACATAGCCACTCTGCACCGTACCCAGTGTGAGAGAGATTCAAATTACGCACAAGGCCTTAATATCTGTATACACTCAATTTTCCTTTGTACACAAGCTAATGGAAGGCACTAGAGGGGCTGAAAATAGAAAACGCATTTTGGGCATCACTTAAGTCGATAGTGGACAGTAAGTGGGAGGATGGGCCTTTCATGCGTTTCACCCCTTTCTCTCCTCCATTTCTCTCCTAAAGGCACTGACTCCCCCTAGAGTCTGGTTCCTCCTCTAGTACCTGGGCCAACTGACTATTCTTAATGTGTGAACTCAAAGAATGAATTTTGGTAGCTATTTGTCCATGAGGTGCAACACAGCCAAACTCATTTCATTAGTGAACTTCCGAGCATGGGTCAGAACTGGGAGCCCTGATTGATGGCCTAGGAGCATTGAGGCCTGTTGTAGGGCCTTTACTAACACATTGGCCAAGACTAGAAAACTCAAATGGACCAAGAAGCATTGTCCTTCTGCTCTGTATGGCTCAGTTACATACTATTAATTAGTAATTATGGTCACAAAATAATCCACTTAGGTCTGGAGGAAGATAATAATGCAGAGGTTGATAATAGTATGTGAGAAGAAATATTTCTTAAGAACTTAGGAGCGGGGTAGACCATGCAGTCAGTCCCTTGAACCTGTTCACCCATTTATTTAGAAGATGGGTGATCTATACCTCTACTCTGCTTACCTGCCCTTGTTCCATATAGTTTAGTATTAAGGAGGTCAAGGTTAACAATAATATGAAGGATACAACCAAAGCTTTAGGGAAAATCTGAGAAAAGTTTGTAATGGACATGAGAGATGGAGGCAACACCTTCAAGCCTTTGAGTTATCTAATGTCTCTTTATTGTTATAACTGGTGTTTGCAATAATTTAGACTGATTCAGCAATCCAATATTGATTATGGGCTGAACTTTTGCTCTCGGGTTGAGAGGGCAGACTCTGTAAATCTGACTCAGGAGAAAGCGCCCCGAATCTTCGAATTTTCAATCCAGAGGCGCAGGTAGGGGTGGCATGCTGGTGGGGGGGTGGGGGGGTCAAGTGTTCGAATGCTTACTGGACTCAGGCCCACCACAGGCCTACCTCCCCAAAACAGTACAGTGGCAGCCACAGGGGCTGCTAGGTGCCAAGGTGGGCTGTTTAATTGGCCTGCTACTTCATCCACATCCATGTCAACTCATACCATCTCGTGTCCCACACCTGCCCCCATGACCCCCTCATCCCTTTCATGCCAACCTATGCTCTTCTACCCACCTCACATGGCCCCTCATAACCCATGCAAATCTATATCCCTCTATCCATCCCCCATGGCCCTCATATCCTCCATGACAACTTATGCTCTACCTACCTCCATGACCTTTTATAGCTCCTATTTCAACAGTGCCAACTCATCCAATCCCCATGCCCCCCATGCACCATCCTTTGCCCTTACACCCTCCATGCCAACTCATCCAGCATCTGCCATATGCAGACCGCAGGAGCCATGGTGGGATCAAACAAAATAAAGTTCTAGGTGCCTATTTCTGACTTCACTTTATTTAAAAAAAAATTCTCATTGATAACATTTAAATCCATTATGAGAATAACATTTGCTTCAAGTACTTAATCACTTATGAAAACAACATTTGTATTCATAGCCCCAAATCGAAAACAGCAAATCTCTTTATGACCACTTGGAACCGTCAACCAAACTAAGAACCCACAGGCTCCCCACTATGATGATGTTAGGTTGTGAATAAGTGGAGCAGCACGAATCCTTATGTCAACAAACAGTTAAATAGCAAGCACCAACATTTTTCAACTGTAGGCTGGATATTTTTCAAAAATTTAAAGGGCCTGGGATTTAAATGACTTGGCAACTTGACAGATCCACTGAGCTTATCCACTTTTTACACACATTCATGTTTACTCTTAACAACCCCAAAGGGCACCTGACCGCACCCAAAGAGGTACTTTACCTATCCAAAGAACTCTGGCACCTCTAAACCTTTTCTTCGAATGTCTAAAGCTCACAAGTCATTTTTTGGAAATCTCAGTAGCGGAAATTTCTTCTGCTTGAAGGCAGCTGCAGTTTTACACATGCAGTTGCCTACGTGAACCAGGGATGTGCAAAGTACAGCCAACCCCACCGCCGGCGATAATGGTGGGTGCTGGGCTCGGGGCAGGACTTCTGGAATCAGGGCCCCAGTGCCACTTTGGCTAAGGTGCTTTGTGAAAATTCAGGCCATTTGAATACCTTGATTCCTCTGGTGATGCCATGAAGAATGAGCTAGTTTAAGCTTTTTATTATCCTTTCATAGAATATGGGCATCGCTGGGTAGGACAGAATTTATTGTCCATCCCTAATTGCCCATGAGAAGGTGGTGGTGAGTTGCCTTCTTGAGCTGCTTCAGTCCACGTGGTGTAGGTATACCCACGCTATGCTGTTAGGGAGGGAGTTGCAGGATTTTGATCCAGCGGCAGTGAAGGAACGACAATATATTTCCATGTCAGGATGGTGTGTGGCTTGAAGGGTAACTTGCAAGTTGTGGTGTTCCCGTGCATCTGCTGCCCTTGTTCTTCTAGGTGGTAGAGGTCATAGGTTTGGAAGGTGCTATCAAAGGAGCCTTGGTGAGTTACTACAGTGCATCTTGTAGATGGTACACACTGCTGCTACTGTGCATCGGTGGTGGAGGGAGTGAATATTAAAGCTGGTAGGTGGAGTGCTAATCAAGCGGGCTGCTTTGTCCTGGATGATGTCAAGCTTCTTGAGTGTTGTGGGAGCTGAACTCATCCAGGCAAGTGGGGAGTATTTCATCACACTCCTGACTTTGCCTTGTAGATGATGGACAGGCTTTGGGGAGTCAGGAGGTGAGTTACTTGCTGCAGAATTCCTAGCCTCTGACCTGCTCTTATATCCACAGTATTTATATGGCTAGTCCAGTTCAGTTTCTGATCAATGGTAACCCCGAGGATGTTGATAGTGGGGGATTCAGCGATGGTAATGCCGTAATTGATTGTCAAGGAGACATGGTTGGATTGTTTCTTGTTGGAGATAGTCATTGCCTAGCACTTGTGCGGCATGAGTGATATTTGCCACTTTTCAGCCCAAGCCTTAATGTTGTCCAGTTCTTGCTGCATATGGACATAGACTGCTTCATGTTAGTGCATAGCATGATGCATAATTTCACTATTCAAAGGGATGTCCCACGTTGACAATGTTGAGGAAACCATGAATAACCTGGTTATGGCAAGACGGAAAGAGTTAGTGAAAATTAGCAAGAAATTGGTTTAATAATCTCTTTGAATATTCACTTAATTAGCTGACAATATTTTTTCTATTAACAACACCATTCCAGGTTCATTCTATACTTGTAATCTCAGTACTCCATTGACAACTAAAATCGAATAGAAAATATGTATTTCTGCACTTGCATTAAATAATCTCATCCTCTGAATTAGACCAAGGCTGTCAATAAAATGAAGGATATAAATCTGAGGCCCAGTCTATACGTTCTGTTCTTCAGAGGGGGCTTATAAAATCCCATGGTACTATTGTGAAGAAAAGGAGTTCTTCCAGAGTCTGGGCCAACATTCATCCTTCAAACAAAAGACCAAAAATATAGAATAATGGCCACTCAGCTGTTTGAGGGAGCTTACTGTGTGCAAAGTGGCTCCTGCTTTTATCTACAGAACAACCACAACTGAACTTCAAAGTAATCGACTGTTCAAGAACTGCTTTGGGAAATTTCAGAGATATGATAAGGTTCAGTTTAATTGCAAGTTCTTTCTTCTATTATGACTACTACAATGGTAATGATTTAGATGAGAGAACTAAATGTAATATCTCCAAATTTGCAGATGACATAAAGCTGGGTGGGAGGGTGAGCTGTGAGGAGGATGCAGAGATGCTTTAGTGTGATCAGAAGACCATAAGACATAGGAGCAGGAATTAGGCCATTCGGCCCATCGAGTCTGCTCTGCCATTCAATCATGGCTGATAAGTTTCTCAACCCCATTCTCCCGCCTTCTCCCCGTAACCTTTGATCCCCTTACCAATCAAGAACCTATCTATCTCGGTCTTAAATTCACTCAATGACCTGGCCTCCACAGCCTTCTGTGGCAATGAATTCCATAGATTCAACACTCTCTGGCTAAAGAAGTTTCTCCTCATCTCTGTTCTAAAAGGTCTTCCCTTTACTCTGAGGCTGTGCCCTCGGGTCCTAGTCTCTCCTACTAATGGAAACATCTTCCCTACGTCCACTCTATCCAGGCCTTTCAGTATTCTGTAAGTTTCAATCAGATCCCCCCTCATCCTTCTAAACTCCATCGAGTATAGACCCAGAGTCCTCAAACATTCCTCATATGTTAAGCCTTTCATTCCTGGGATCGTTCTTGTGAACCTCCAGGACCAGCACATCCTTCCTGAGATACGGGGCCCAAAATTGCTCACAATATTCTAAATGTAGTCTGACCAGAGCCTTATAAAGCCTCAGCAGCACATCCCTGCTTTTATATTCTAGTCTCTCAAAATAAATGCCAACATTGCATTTGCCTTCCTAACTACCGACTCAACCTGCAAGTTAACCTTAAGAGAATCCTGGACTAGGACTCCCAAGTCCCTTTGCACTCCAGATTTCTGAATTCTCTCCCCATTTAGAAAATAGTCTATGCCTCTATTCTTCCTACCAAAGTGCATGACCTCACACTTCCCCACGTTGTATTCCATCTGCCACTTCTTTGCCCATTTTCCTAACCTGTCCAAATCCTTCTGCAGCCTCCCCGCCTCCTCAATACTACCTGTCCCTCCACCCATCTTTGTATCATCTGCAAACTTAGCCAGAATGCCCTCAGTTCCTTCATCTGGATCATTAATGTATAAAGTGAAAAGTTGCGGTCCCAACACTGACCCCTGCGGAACTCCACTAGTCACCGGCCGCCATCCTGAGAAGGACCCCCTTATCCCCACTCTCTGCCTCCTGCCAGGCAGCCAATCTTCTATCCATGCTAGTATGTTGCCTCTAACACCATGGGCTCTTATCTTACTGAGCAGCCTCCTGTGCGGCACCTTGTCAAAGGCCTTCTGGAAGTCCAAGTAGATAACATCCATTGGCTCTCCTTTGTCTAACCTACTCGTTACCTCCTCAAAGAATTCTAACAGATTTGTCAGGCATGACCTCCCCTTGATGAAACCATGCTGACTTTGCCCTATTTTACCATGCACTTCCAAGTATTCTGAAATTTCATCCTTAATAATGGACTCTAAAATCTTGCCAACGATCGAGGTAAAGCTAATCAGCCTGTAATTTCCCGTCTTTTGCCTCACTCCCTTCTTAAACAGGGGGGTTACATTAGTGATTTTCCAGTCCTCTGGGACCCTCCCTGACTCCAGTGATTCCTGAAAGATCACCACTAACGCCTCCACTATCTCTTCAGCTATCTGCTTCAGAACTCTGGGGTGTAATCCATCTGGTCCAGGTGATTTATCCACCTTCAGACCTTTCAGTTTTCCTAGCACCTTCTCCTTGGTAATGGCCACCATACTCACCTCTGCCCCCCGACTCTCTTGAACTTTGGGGATGTCACTCGTGTCTTCCACCATGAAGACTGACGCAAAGTATCTATTCAGTTCCTCCGCCATTTCTTTGTTCCCCATTACTTCTTCTCCAGCGTCATTTTCCAGCGGCCCAATGTCCACTTTTGCCTCTCTCTTACCCTTTATATATCTAAAAAAACTCTTGCAATCTTCTTTTATATTACTGGCTAGTTTACCCTCATATTTAATCTTCTCCCTCCTTATTTCTTTTTTAGTTGTCCTCTGTTGGCCTTTGTAGGCTTCCAGTCCCCTGGTTTCCCACTGCTCTTTGCCGCATTGTATGCTTTCTCTTTAGCTTTTATGCTGTCCCTGACTTCCCTTGTCAGCCATGGTTGCCTCGTCCTCCCTTTAGTATGCTTCTTCTTCCTAGGGATGAATTTTTGCTGTGTCTCCCAAATTATTCCCAGAAACTCCTGCCATTGCTGTTCCACTGTCTTTCCTGCTAGGCTTATCTCCCAGTCAATTCTGGTCAGCTCCTCCCTCATGCCTCTGTAGTTGCCTTTATTCAACTGTAATACCGTTACATCTGATTCCAGCTTTTTCCTCTCAACTTGCAGGGTAAATTCTATCATATTATGGTCACTTCCTCCTAAGGGTTCCTTCACCTTAAGCTCCCTTATCAAATCTGCCTCATTACACATCACTAAATATAGAATTGCCTGTTCCCTAGTGGGCTCCACCACAAGCTGCTCCAAAAAGCCATCTCGTAGACATTCCACAAATTCCTTTTCTTGGGATCCACTACCAACCTGATTTTCCCAGTCTACCTGCATATTGAAATCCCCCATGATCACTGTCACCTTGCCTTTCTTACACGCCTTTTCTATCTCCTGGTGTATCTGGTGCCCCACATCCTGACTACTGTTCGGAGGCCTGTACATAACTCCCATTATGGTTTTTTTACCTTTGCGGTTCCTCAACTCTACCCACACAGATTCTACATCATCTGACCCTACATCATTTCTTGATATCGATTTAATTTCATTTCTTACTAACAAAGCAACCCCACCCCCTCTGCCAACCTGCCTATCTTTTCGATAGGATGTAGATGTGGGCAAATGCATGGCAGTATAATGTGAGTAAATGTGAGGTTATCCACTTTGGTAGCAAAAACAGGAAGGCAGATTATTATAAAAGCAAAAAACTGCGGATGCTGGAAATCAAAAACAAAAACAAAAATACCTGGAAAAACTCAGCAGGTCTGGCAGCATCTGTGGAGAGGAACACAGTTAACGTTTCAAGTCTTCAACAGAACAGAACAGGCAGATTATTATCTGAATGGCTATAAATTGAGAGAGGGGAATGTGCAACGAGACCTGGGTGTCCTTGTACACCAGTCGCTGAAGGTAAGCATGCAGGTGAAGCAGGTGGTAAAGAAGGCAAATGGTATGTTGGCCTTCATAGCGAGAGGATTCGAGTACAGGAGCAGGGATGTCTTGCTGCAATTATACAGGGCCTTGATGAGACCACACTTGGAATATTGTGTGCAGTTTTGGTCTCCATATCTGAGGAAGGATGTTCTTGCTATAGAGGGAGTGCAGTGAAGGTTTACCAGACTGATTCCTGAGATGGCAAAACTGACATATGAGGAGAGGTTGAGTCAGTTAGGATTATATTCGCTGGAGTTCAGAAGAATGAGGGGGGATCTCATAGAAACCTATAAAATTCTAACAGGACTAGACAGGGTAGATGCAGGAAGGATGTTCCCAATGGTGGGGGAGTCCAGACCAGGGGTCACAGTCTGAGGATACGGGGTAGACCATTTAGGACTGAGAAGAGGAGAAATTTCTTCACCCAGAGAGTGTTGAACCTGTGGAATTTGCTACCACAGAAAGTAGTTGAGGCCAAAACATTGTATGTTTTCAAGAAGGAGTTAGATATAGCTCTTGGGGCGAAAGGGATCAAAGGATATGGGGAGAAAGCGGGAGCAGACTATTGAGTTGGATGATCAGCCATGATCATAACGAATGGCAGTGCAGACTCGAAGGGCCAAATGGCCTACTCCTGCTCCTATTTTCTATGTTTCTATGTTTTAGTGGATAAATGTTGTGGTATTAAACCATATCAGTCAGTAGGTCCTAGGCCCATTTCCGATTTGTGCTAAATTCACAGAATCACAGGCCTGGATTTTGCTCCCGAGTAGGTTAGTGGGGTTGGAAAGTCAGGATGTGAGTTTTCCACATACACAGTGAAAGATTCTTTCATGTTCATGAAGGGGGTATATGACCTATGTATTGATAGCAATGCTTTGTCTATGTGCTCGTTCAACACTGGAAGCTTATTTACGAACATGCCGCTGAAGGAAGCCATCTACATTTGCACCGTGTCACTATATCACAGCAATATAGACATGCCGCCATTTTCTGAATCCGTATTCATTGAACTTCATGAACCTAGCAACCCACGCAGTCGGGTTCAGTTTTAATGACACCATTTATGCCCAAATAGATGGTGAATTCACGGGATACCCTCCAGGTCCAGCATTTGCTAATGTTTTTGTCTGTTTCTACAGGAAATGCGCTTTTGACGGAATGACCCCTAACCTCCTACCCCATGTATATTTCTGATACCTAGATGATACAATCATAATCTTTGAATCTGCAGCTGCATATAAGGATTTCCTCACACGCCTTAATATGCTCCATCCCAAGCTCAAATTCACTTTTGAGATGGGGCAGTCTAATGTGCTCCTTTTCCTCGACATGCTGGCTGATAAAATCCACTCCTGGTTTCTCCACTATGGTCCACCACAAGCCTACCTTCACTGGACAATATACACGTTGGCATTTGTACAGCTCCATCCACTATAAGATTGGCCTTATCAGTAATCTTGTAAATAGGGCTCCAAACATTTGCTCACCTTGCAACAAAAGCAAAATACTACAGATGCTAGAAATCTGAAATAAAAACAGAAAATGCTGGAAAAACTCAGCAGGTCTGGCAGCATCTGTGGGGAGAGAAGCAGGGTTAACTTTTTGAGTCCAGTATGGTTCTTCTCTCTCCACAGATGCCACCACACCTGAGTTTTTCCAGCATTTCCTGCTCAGCTTGCGAGCTTGACGCAGAATTAGAGCACATCAAAGCAATCCTGAGGGACAATGGCTACCCTGATCAAATCACTGCGGGATGTACAGCGAACAAGCTCGCAAAATGGGTCAAAAGCCACCATTTTCAGGCCTGAGAAGTACCCGCTAGACCTCAAATTACCCTGGAAAGACAAAATATCTCAAAAATCTGAACATCAGGTTAATCAAACCATTTCACCCTGCTACTATGCAGTGGCTACATAAGTGGTATTTCCACTAACAGGATGCTCCCGCCAGTCCAAAAAGACATTCTTCCTACCACACGATAGAGCAACATCACACTGGCTCTGAAATTCATACATGAAGCCAGGTATGTAGGCCATATGTCCCTGTGATTGATCGAATCAAACAGCGTTTTCCTTCGGATGTTCATAGAAGGACCAGCCCGCACTTGCAAAACCCCAAACAAAACATCTACTGTTCGATGGGATTCTGCAATTGGGCAGCACTTGCTGAACAATCCTGAGTGTGCTAATAGCTACACTAACAACCAATTTAAGATTATTAATTGAGCTCATAACATGGCTCACTGCTAGAAGTGACATACACTCATACACAGGGACTCGTTCTCTCTAAAAGAATATGTTCAAGCCTTGTACCTTTTTTTGAATTACTGGGAAGCTTGGAAAGCCAAAAGGTCCCTGTTGCTTTCTCTGTAGCAATGCCTCAGCCAATCAGAGTTGACTTGCCAACCAATCAGCACACTTTTCTCCTGTAGTATAAATTGTTGTGATGGTTTGAAATTTGGCATTCTTGCATGTGTCCTGATGAGTGCAAGACAAAAAGGTTTCGGCAACATGTCTCTCTTTTCAGCAATATTCAAGTTCTGTACAGCTAAGCGACTGAAAATATCAGAGGGCTGGTGACTCTCATTGAACCATGACTCAGCAAGAGCCAGCATCTAAAGAAGAGGATTGCACTGGATTTTAATCACATTACCTTGAAAGTGGTGTAAAATTAATTAAGAAATAAGAGGTGATCAATATACATTTCTTTTCAAACCACATATTGAAGACCAATCTTTCATCAATCGATGCATCTTCTGAAATTAATGCACAAAGTTATAGAATTATAGAATAATCCACAGGGGGAGGCCATTTGGCCCATCGTGGCTGTGCTGGCTCTTTGAAAGAGCGATCCAATTAGTCCCACAGCCCTGCTCTTTCCCCATAGCCCTGCAAATTTCTCATTTTGAGGTATTTATTCAATTCCCTTTTGGGAATTACTATTTGAATCTGCTTCCTTTACCCTTTCAGGCAGTGCATTCATGATCATAACAACTCACTGAGGAAAAATCAATTCTCCTCAACCTGCCTCTGGCTCTTTTGGCAATTATCTGAAATCTGTGTCCTCTGGTTACCTGTGTCCTCTGGTTACCTCCTGCCAATAAAAAAAAAAGGTCTCTCCTTATGCACTCTATCAAAACTGCTTATTAAAATGCTCAGCAAATCCATTTATTTACAATTATATTTAATATGTGATCCCAGTTATCAGATATCACAACGAGCTATGCATTCATGAGCTCTCCTACGACAGATCATGTGCTGATGATGCATTTGGCTGGTAGCAAAGGTGCCACTCCTTGTGCTGGTGACAGTGAGGTGCTTGTGCATTGTGGCATCACAGGTGGTGATGGCTCATTCTCTGGAGAGATGAAAAGTATTAAGTTAAAACTGGTATCACATCACAGACAGAAAGAAATCATTGTGTTATTGCTATCAAGTTACTGTGTCAAGTAATGAATGGCATGTATTCTGAACTGTATTCCGTTTTATGTTAAAAGTTCAAAAGTGTAATTGTGATACATCTAATAATTGGTTTATAGTCAACTTGACTCAGTCAAAAGCTAGGCTAAATAGCACCGGTATGATGTGGAGTAGCAGTGATTGTTGTAAGTGTTGGACTGCTACCAGTGATAACAGACCACATTCGGTGGTAAGTGTGCTTTAAAATGACCCAGCGCAGAGCAATCCGGTTAATTCAAGGGGTCTTTTTTGTACATATGAGCATACGAATTAGGAGCAGGAGTAGGCCACTTGGCCCCTCGAGCCTGCTCCGCAATTCAATAATATCATGGCTGATCTGATTGTAACCTCAACCCCACATTCCTGCCTACCCCCGATAACCTCTCAGCCCCCTTGTTAATCACAAATCTGTCTAGCTCTGCCTTAAAAATATTCAAAGACTCTGCTTCCAACATATCACACACAATCAGAATCACAGTGCAGAAGAGGCCCTTCGGCCCATCGAGTCTGCACTGACACGTGAGAAACACCTGACCTACCTGCCTAATCCCATTTACCAGCACTTGGCCCACAGCCTTGAATGTTATGATGTGTCAAGTGCTCATCCAGGTACTTTTTAAAGGCTGTGAGGCAACCCACCTCCACCACCCTCCCAGGCAGTGCATTCCAGACCGTCACCACCCTCTGGGTAAAGAGGTTTTTCCTCACATCCCCCCTAAACCTCCTGCCCCTCACCTTGAACTTATGCCCCCTTGTGACTGACCCTTCAACTAAGGGGAACAGCTGCTCCCTATCCACCCTGTCCATGCCCCTCATAATCTTGTACACCTTGATCAGGTCGCCCCTCAGTCTTCTCTGCTCCAACGAAAACAACCCAAGTCTATCCAACCTCTCTTCATAACTTAAATGTTTCATCCCAGGCAACATCCAGGTGAATCTCCTCTGCACCCCCTCCAGTGCAATCACATCCTTCCTTTAATGTGGCGACCAGAACTGCACACAGTACCCCAGCTGTGGCCTCACCAAGGTTCTATACAACTCCAACATGACCTCCCTACTTCTGTAATCTATGTCTCGATTGATAAAGGCAAGTGTCCCATATGCCTTTTTCACCACCCCACTAACATGCCCCTCTGCCTTCAGAGATCTATGGACACACACGCCAAGGTCCCTTTGTTCCTCAGAACTTCCTAGTCATCTTTTGAGAAAGAAAGTTCCAAAGACTCACGACTCTCTGAGAGAAAAAATTTCTCCTCATCTCTGTCTTAAATGAGCAACCCCTTATTTTTAAACTGTGACCCCTAGTTCTATGTTATTGTAGCTTTTTCAGGGTAACTCACATCACCTCGACCATTAGTTATGCGTTGTTAAATTTTAGGCCACAAAAATCAGCTTCAGCTTTGGTATTTACCAGCATCTACCACATCTGCATATCTGTCCCAAATGAAAGGCAACAGTGTGGGCAGAACTCTTCTTCGATTTACTGAAGCAGCTAAGAAGTCTTGGAGAAAGAGTAGTCCTTAGTTTTTGTTGCCATCCGTCCACCTACGAGAGATGATGGACTTGCAGCAAACAATCCATTTAGTTGGGGGGGCATCTTCATTTGATGCCCCTTTGCTGATGGCTGTCAAGGTCAATCCTTGAGAGGCAGGTTCTGCCACAAGCACCACACAAGAAGCTGCCAAGTGACGTTGTGTGTTGTTATTTCTGGTGTTGGCACCCATTGCCAATCTGCTGCAGTCCTTAGTTAAAGCAATGGAAATACTTCAATGAATCATTTAAAGGTAGCATTTATTGCCCATCCCTCATTGCCCTTGAGGAGATGGTGCTGAACCCCTTGAACCGCTGCAGTCCATGTCGGAACATCCACAGTGCTGTTAGGAAGGGAGTTCCAGGATCTTGACCCAGTGACAGTGAAGGAACGGCGGTATAATTCCAAGGCAGGGTGGTGAGTGGCTTGGAGGGGAACTTGCAGGTGGTGGCATTCCAATGCATCTCCTGCCCTTATTCTTCTTGGTGTTAGAGGTTGCTGGTTTGGAAGGTGCTGTCCGAGGAGGTTTGATGATCAACCTACCTCCATTTGTATAATCGCTTTAAATGGGAAAAAATTACCCAAGATGCCTCACAGAAATATAATCAAAAAATGGACACCTTGAACTAAAGAAAAGTAGACATTAGGAAGGGTGACCGAAACAGTTGGTCCAAATGGAGGTTGGTTGTTGTTTGGATGGGCTGCCGAATAGAAATCCTGTCTGCTTATTCAAATGGAAGTCATAAGGTTAGTGGAAAGGGTTGGCATTATGTTGGGCTGAAATCCAATGGCCAAAGGGCTTATTTATATCTAATTTATGATGTATAAGATAATGTAGTGGAACACCTGCTGAATGAATTTTTGGCTACACCCATTTTATTTGTTCCTGTTGGCCTTCTTTTAAAATTAAAATTCTCTATTGAGCGAAAACTATTTGCCTGGATGATTGGGTTTGCAGCCTTAATTACACTCAATCACATTCTGTATCTTATCCTACTTGACTGCTGTGATATTTTGTTTATATAAATGTGGATTCCTGTAAAGTGTGCAATCCTGATAGATTAATCATATTCTGTGGCAATCACGTTATTAATAAATGGGAAATGGCTTTGAGTGATGGGTTTTTATTCACCCCAAGTACTATGGGAACTGATATTTCACTGTCTGAAGGGAAATAAAAGTTATTTTCTTCCTGATGTCGAAATACCTGATCTAACGGCAGCAGCTTCCTCCTGACTTGGCAGCAGCGGCATTAACTGACTTTTTTACTTCTTTATTTCCCATTCCCCCCCCTGCCCTCCTCCCCGACTCGACGTGGGATCAGGTTTTGTGGGCGCTAAAACTCTTTGATACCTCGTGCATGTGGCCATAGATGAAAAGGAAAGACTTCCATTCACATAGTGCCTTCCGTCACCTCGGGACATCCCAATGTGCTTTACAGCCAATGAAGAGCTTTTGAAGTATAGTCACGGGTTGTAATGTAGGAAACACAATAGCCAATTTGCGCATAGCAAGATCCCACAAACAGCAACAGGAAATGGGCTGAATTTGGCAATCAGCAGCGAGATAACGACAATTACCACTGACCCCGAAGAAAGCTGTCACAAGATCTAGGGATCTTGACACGGACTTCCCCTTTTCCAATGTCAGTTTATTTCTGTTGTTAATTCAATAGAATCTCCAGGTGTCCAGCAATTACATGGGATTTCATAGAATATAGAGAAAAGAAACAGGCCATTTAGCCCAACCAGTCCATGCCAGCGTTTATGCCCAACTCAAGCCTCCTCCCATCTTTCTTCATCTAACTCTGCCAACATGATCCTCTATTTCCTTCACCTTCACATGCTTCACTGTTGCTGGGTCAAAATCCTGGAACTCACTTCCTAACAGCACTGTGGGTGTTCTTACAATACATGGACTGCAGCGGTTCAAGAAGGCGGCTCACCACCACCTTCTCAAGGGCAGCTAGGGATGGGCAAGTGCAATTAAATTGAAAGGTATTGCGCATTGAATAAAGCATACACCAAAGAAATTTAGAGGAATCATTGATTATGAACTTGGCATGCCATTAAAAACACAGTCATACCTCATTTGAGGAGGTATTACTTTTTTAAAATGTTTTTACAGTGAAAGCAGAAAAGACCAATTTCACATCAGATCAATTGATAGCAATCTTGGGGGGACCTTGCAGCGCCCCTTTAGAAGATGCATATCATCACTGACAGCAACTTCTGCATTTCCACATTTAACTGCACGTGTGAACTCTAGAAGTTGCTGTCAGTTTTACAAGAGTAATGATAGCGAATGCTGACAGTTTCACATCGTTACTGCCACCATTGACCAGATAATCTGTTTTTTCAAATAGTGGTGCTATCTCACTGTAGACAACTTTGCTGCTCTTCCATGAATAGTGCCATATGGGATCATTTGTATTCACCTGAGAGGGCAGACAGGGCCTCAGCTTAACATCTCATCTGAAAGATGACATCTCTAACAGTACTGCACTCCCTCGCTGCTGCACTTGAGTGTCAGCCTGGATTTTTGTGCTCTAGTCTCTAGAGCAGGACTTAAGCCCTCGACCTTCTGACTCAGAGGTGTGAGTGCTACCACTGAGCCACAGCTGAGACTAGATGGCAAATGTTAGCGAGCTATTTGGCCATATAGCTTCAGGCCACATCTAAATGCCAGCGGCAAGTTGTAGAATCAAGGAGGTGCTCCACAGCAGTTCGCTGGGAAGGGAGGGCAGGAAACGGGCCAGGTCCTGTGTTGATCTGGTCAGCACTTGGATCTGGGAGTGGGGCTGGTGATCCCTGAGAGGGTTGCCAATGGCCGGAATTTTCATGTCATCCAAGGGAACGCAGAAGCACCCCTCCTTCAGGTCCAGAGTAAAAGCTCAAAAATGTCCTGGCTAATCTTTGGCCTCCTCCGCCCATCCCTTTAAGGATGCATGGGTGAGATTACTTAGTCCTACGTACAAGGGTGCAGAGTGTGCACACTCATATCTCTTGACTTGTTGGGCAATTTCCAATCCACAGAAATCTCTCCCAAATTTAGAAAACTAGCTAAGTTGGTGGCTGGTTTAAAGCACTAACATGTTCAGCATATATTTGTGCCACCACATGATAGATTTTTTTTTATTCTTTCACGGGATGTGGGCATCACTGATAGGCCAGCATTTGTTGCCCACCCTCAATTTCCCTTGAGAATGTGGTGGTGAGCCGCCTTCTCTGCTGCAGTCAAGTGGTGTAGGTATAGCCATGGTGCTTTTAGGAAGGGAGTTCCAGGATTTTGACCCAGCGACAGTAAAGGAATTGTGATTTAGTTCTAAGTCACATTCAGGATGGCGCTTTCAAATTGCAGTTTTTGGGAATGTACAACTGGGATAACAATCCCCTGATCCCTGTTCCTTTCACATTTTAGAGAGTTGTCCTATGGACAATTACTGAATTTTAGAACAGAGCTCAGATTGCTGTATCTATTTTAAACTGCAGATGTGGTGTGGGAACAAGAGGCAGTATTACATTTAACTTCCAGGTAGGATCATCATCATCCATAATTAGCCATGGTCCAAGAGCGGCCATAGGATTCTCTCTTTGTTCAGGGGAGCACCAGTCCATTATCAATTAATGAAATTATATGTATGATGTCCATCTAATTAAATATGTGATATACATGTATGACATATGTATGATAAATGTGATCATACACTGATCATCCACACAATTCATATGCAATATACATGGTATACATGTGCTCAAAGTTGAGAAAACTCAGGTATAAATACCTAGGCGTTCAGCTAGTTTGATTGCAATTATTTGTGACACTCTTTCATTATAGCTTGTTTTTAATGTAATTTTTAAAAAAAATTTCAGATGATGCTCCCGAATGCTTCATCTGTCGAGAGCTGGAGGTGACAGACCGTGATTCCTTGCTACAGTATTGCGACTGCAAGAGTTTAGTTGCTCATCACAAGTGTTTGCTGACCTGGATACAAAAGGTAATAAAACTCCATGATAGCGCACCACAGGAGCTATTGATTAGGTTATCGAAACAAAGCCTTGAATTACATTGAAGATTCTGGTAGTGAAAAATTCCCACTCTCCTGAGGACCACCACTTAAAAATAGAAAGGCATTGTTTTCCAGTTACTTAGGATTTTGCAGCATTCACTCGTGTGTACACAAGAGCCCATTCACCATTCTGCGTTTTGAAGCTGCAATGTACTTTGTGTGTTTCAATGGCAAATCTCACTTCCGTTGTGCAGCAGTCCCCTTTGGGCCCTTTCAAAGATTTTCGAAAGAACTCAGCACTCCTCTAATTCTGGCCTATTACCATCTCCAATTTTCATAGTTCCACCATTGGCAGCTGTGCATTCAGCTGCCTCGTCTCTAAGCTCTGGAATTCCCTCCCTATCTGCCTCTTTAGCTCTCTTTCCCCCTTTAAGATTCTCCTTAAAGCTTACCTCTTTGAACAAGCTTTCAATCACCTATTCTAATATCTCCTCATGTGGCCCTGTGTCAAATTTGGTTCGATGGCATTCCTGTGAAGCAGCTAGGGGCATGTTACTACATTAAATGGCACAATAGAAAAGTGAGTTGTTGTCACATCATGTCATGCCGCATCTGTGAAGAGAGAAACAGAGTTAGTATCTCAGGTTAAGATGACCCTTCATCGGAACAGAAGACGACGAACGGTCTTCTTGACTGGAAATATTAACTCTGTTTCCCCCGACGGATGCTGCCTGACCTGCTGAGTGTTTCCAGCATTTTTTGTTTGACATATCTATTGGATTAATCCATTTGGCTCAATGGGTAGCACTCATGCCTCAAAGGCAGAAGGTTTTGGATTTAGGGGAGATGGTAGCGTAATGGCAATGTCACTGGGCTAGTAATCCAGAGACCCAGGAATAATCCTCTGGTGACATGGGTTTAAATCCCACCCATGGAATTTAAATTCAATTAATAAAAAAATCCAGAATATAAAGCTAGTCTCAGTAATGGTGACCATGAAACTATCATTGATTGTTGTAAAACCCATCTGGTTCACTAATGCCCTTTAGATCAGGTGGCATGTCCCTTTAGGGAAGGAAATCTGCCATCCTTACCTGGTCTGGCATACATGTGACTCCAGACCCACAGCAATGTTATTGACTCTTAACTTCTCTCTGAAATGGTCTAGCCAGCCACTCAGTTTAAGGGCAATTAGGGATGGGCAACAAATATTGGCCCTGCCAGCGATGTCCACATCCCATGAAAGAATAAAAAAAAGTCCCACTGCAGAACCTGACCACATAATCTGTGCTGCCATTTCTGTGCAATAGTGGGTGCTGCATTGTCAGAGGAGATGTTGTTTAAATGAGATGGATTGGCTTATATATACAGTAAAATGGTTCAAAGAAGAGCAAAGAAGTTTTCCGGCTGTCTTGGCCAACATTTATTCTCCAACCTATTAAGGTGTTAAGAAGACATATGAAATTCTTTCATTTATGAGTGAGGCATAGAATATAAGAGCAGGGGGGATTATGCTGGAACAATTTAAAACATCAGTTAAGCCACAAGTTGAATACTGTACGCCATTCTGGTCACCTCATTACAGAAAGGATGTAATTGCAGTAGAGACGGCACAGAGGACATTTACCAGGATGTTACCAGGACCGGAAAATTGCAGCTACGAGGAAAGATTGGGTTGTTGTCCTTGGAACAGAGCTGAGGGGAGATTTGTTTGAGATGTACAAAGTTGTGAGAGGCCTGGGTAGAGTGAATAGGAAGGGACTATTTACTGTAGCAGAGAGGTCAATGACTAGGGGGCATGGATTTAAAGTGATTGGTCGAAAGATTTTTTTCACCCGGAGGGTTGTGGGAGCCTGGAACTCACTGCCTGAGAGGGTAGTAGAAGCAGAAACCCTCAACCCATTTAAAAGGTGTCTGGACATGCACCTCAAGTGCCTTAACCTGCAGGGCTACGGACCAAATGCTGGAAAGCGGGATTAGGTTAGGTGGCTCATTTTTCAGCCGACATAGACATGATGGGCCAAGTGGCCTCTTTCTGTGCTGTAAACTTCCATGATTTTATGATTCTAACCATCACCTCCAAAAACACATTAACTAGTCATTTATTCCATTGCTGTTGGTGGACCTTATGTGCAACATGGCTCCCATGTTTGCCTACATAACGACAATGACTATACCCTTCAAAAAGAAATGAATTGGCTGTGAAGCATTAGGGATGTCTTGAGGATGTGAAAGGTGCTATATAAATGCAAACTTTTTATTGCTATTGGTACAGAATCTCATTTCTCTTTAAACGACAAAGGAAAAAAGTGATAGAAAAAAAACCTTGCATTAGATCCTGATCCAAACATATATTTTGTTTTCTCAAAAGTCTGCTTTCGAGTTAACTTTGGCTTAGCTTCTCTCAAAAACAAAAACAATCAGCATTAAACATTTTACCAGTGGAGTTCAGCTATTCCTTCATTAAGGGCCTTTACCTGCTAAGAGAGATGGACTCTGGGCTTTTGCTTTGATCCCTAGAGTTTGTGTCAAAGGAGTAACAGGAAAGTCCACATTCATGTTCAATTCTAGACCTGCATGGGCAAATTTGCCACCACTGGACCTCCAGAATATTATTTAAATAGAGAGAAACTGCAGAATGCTGCAGTATAGAGGGTATCTAGGTATCCTTGTACATGAATCACAAAAAGTTAGCATGCAGGAATAGCAAGTAATTAGGAAGGCAAATGGAATGTTGGCCTTTATTGCAAGGGAGATGGAGTATAAAAGTAGAGAAGTCTTGCAACAAGTGTACAGGGCATTGGTGAGACTACATCTGGAGTACTCTGTAGGGTTTTGGTCTCCTTACTTAAGGAGGGATATACTTGCATTAGAATCAGTTCAAAGAAGGTTCACTAGGCTGATTCCTAGGATAAAAGGGTTGTCTGATGAGGAAAAATTGAGCAGGTTGGGCCTATTGGAATTTAGAAGAATGAGAGGTGATCTTATTGAAACATATAAGATACTGAGAGGACTTGACAGGGTGGTTGTTGGGTGAATGTTTTCCCTTGTGGGAGAGTCTAGGATTGGCGGCACAGTTTCAAAATAAGGGGTCTCCCATCTAAAATGGAGATGAGGAGGAATTTCTTCTCTCAGAGGGTCATTAGTCTTTGGAATTCTCTTCCACAGATAGCAGTGGACGCTGGGTCATTGAATATATTCAAGGCTAAGTTGAACGCATTTTTGATTGACAAGGGGGTCAAGGGTTATGGGGCACAGGCAAGAAAGTGGCGTCAGGGCCACTATCAGATCAACCATGATCTTACTGAATGGTAGAACAGGCTCGATGGGCCAAATTAGCTACTCCTGTTCCTATTTCTTATGATCTTATAAGAAATGAGGAGAATTATTTTCTCTCCAAGGGTTTTGCAACTTTGGAACTCTTTCCCTCAGAAGGTGGTGGAGGTGGAGTCATTAATTATTTTTAAGGCAGAGGTAGATAAATTTGTGACAAAAACAGAATTACCTGGAAAAACTCAGCAGGTCTGGCAGCATCGGCGGAGAAGAAATCAGTTAACGTTTCGAGCTTTCATGGCCCTTCGCCATGAAAGCTCGAAACATTAACTGATTTCTTCTCCGCCGATGCTGCCAGACCTGCTGAGTTTTTCCAGGTAATTCTGTTTTTGTTTTGGATTTCCAGCATCCGCAGTAGCTTTTAGCTTTTTGTAGATAAATTTGTGTTTGGCAAGAGAATCAATGCTTATCGGGGGTAGATGGGAATGTGGAACTCGAAACAAAACCAGACCAACCATGATCTTATTGAATGGCGGAGTAGTCTCGAAGGGTCAAATGGCCTACTTCTGTTCCTATTTCGTATGTTCATATGGATGTTTGTGTTGGATAAGTACTTGGATAGCAGGGTGCTTTGCAAAGTTTTACTATGATAGAGGCACTATATACATTCAAGATGTTGTTGCTTGCCTACGATCAAACACAGCTGTTGGATTCGGGTCACTAGTTTATTTGGACTAATGGATCCAGGCTGCATGCTTGTTTTGAGATGACCGAGTTAGTACCATAGACAGAGTAAATAAGCGGACAGTTCTCCTGTAAAACACATTCTATTTATTTACAAAGGAACTCAGCAGCTACACTTGTGTGCTTACAACTCAAACCCTGTCTCCACATTACAGACTCCAACTCTAGACTACTCACCACTGACTACTGACTACCAAGGTAGCCCGCACTACTCTGCTATTGGATACTAAGATCATGTGATCTTCCATTGTAACATTCTTCTTAAAGGTATATTACATATCAGATTACCACAACAGCATTGCCAGCAGAGCAAAAGAAGCAGGTTCCACTCCACTCTAGACACCCCCATTAACCCAACAAGCGTGGTAAATGAAGTCGGTCAAGTAAAAGCCACAACCCGTGTTTGTTCGTTCTGCTGTCAACCAGCATGATGACAGAAAATGCAGGGCAGGGAATGGCAAAGTGGCAAGAGCGCTTGCATTTTCCACATGTGCCACACTGCTTTAGAGGGAGACGCCCATCCGAAGTTAAAATGGTCCAAACTGGGCCAGGTTTTGGGCCGAGTGATGCCAAACTGGTCTCGTGGTGCTGCTTTCGGGTTTCCAGTTTGGTTGTACCCGGCTTACAATCCAATCATCTTCAGCTATGTTCTTTACTCAGCAGTCTAGTAACGTGGGTATCGATGCCGATATTAGCGAATGAACGTTTAACACATCCCGGGGATATTCCTGCGTCTTATAGTAAAAGTGCTAACCCACTTAAAATAAAATAGTGGTCCGAAGAGGAATTGTGTTGAGAAATTGGCTGCCGCAGTTAGAGATGCAGGTCCACTTCAATTTTCACAGCAATGTAATGTCATGTCCAACCTCCCCTAGCAATAAATTCCAACTCCTTTTATATAGAGAGCTCTATTCTTTCACAGTACTTGATTGTGACTAGACCTCAGTACCAGTCAGCTTACATCATTGAGGACCATAATTAAGGTCTGCGACTACATATTGCAGCCAGCAGACACCAATCATGTTGGTTGCTATATAACTGCAGGTTAAGAGAAAGCTGGCTAATGTGCTGAGGGTACTGGAGGTTTTTCTGGATGAATAAACAAGGCAGCCTTAAGTGACATCCCTTATTCACATCTTATTGCTGGAGAAGGTAATTCTAAAGCTTCTTTTAGAGTTTTTTTTTCCTGTGTCTCAGTAAAACAATTCTAACCAGTTTCCTTTTGCACAACATGTTTTTTTGAATCGGGAACTCCAGTGATTTGTGCCAGTGAATGAGCTTGAGAGAGATTGCCTGTTCCTGGACTTGAACATATAAAGAAGGCTGACCGTGCAAGACTGAGGTAGTGCAGCACTGTCAGCAAGCGTTGCCCTTTGGATGAGGTGTCAAACCAAGGTCATGTTGATCCATTTTTGTGGTTCATTTTGACCTTGATAATTCCACGGCACTGTTTAAAGAATAGCAACAAATTCTCCTGGTGGCCTGGTGTTATTCACACAACTAACACCACATTAAAAAAACGATTAACTGAGCATTCATCTCATTGATATTTGTGTGATCTGCTGTGCTCAAGGTGGCTGTTATATACACCCATATAACAGTCACTGAGTTTCCATGTAATTCATTTTATGTGAATCGCTTTCTTGAGAAATGTGTAAAGACAGAAAGACCCGCATTTTATAGCGCCTTTCACAACCTCAGGACATCCCCAAGTGCTTTACAGCCAAAGGTGTACTTTTGAAGTGTAGTCACTTTTGTAATGTAGGAAACATGGCAGCCAATTTGTGTACAGCAAACTTCCATAAACAACAATGTAATAATGACCAAATAATCTGGTACCAGGTTAAATATTGGCCATCTGGTGACTCTGCTGCTCTTCTTTGAAAACAGTGCCAGGAGATCTTTTACATTAACCTGAGCTCATGCAAAAGATGATGTAAATACAAGAATTTCTCATTCCATCAAATTCCTCCAAATTTTGCGCATTCTCAGAAAACTCTCCTCAGATGCTTTCTGTTACATCTCCTTTCCTAGTTACTCTGGATAATAAGCTGCATTGAATTTGTGTGATGTGATTTACCTTATTTCAGTTCATTCTTTTAAAAACAAAGCAAGTGACATTGTGATGAATGCATGCAGTATTTAAGTGAGCTCTTGGCTTTACACTGCCATTTAAAACCCTGGGATTACGCCACAGGCTTCAGACCCTCTGCTGACGCATATTCAAAATCAGCAGCTGAGAATAATTTCAGCAAATTTATTTTTAAAAGCTGCAATGATCATTATATCATGTCTAATTACTAACTATCTATATTTTGTCATGTGTGTGCCTGTTGAATATAATATAGTGGCTGGCTTCTGAATTGTCAATCCTCTGCAAGTGCAGTGTACTCATACAATGATAAGAAAGAAAGAGCAAACTTGCATTTATCTAGCCTATTTCAAGACTACAGGATGTCCCAAAGCACTTTGCAGCCAATAAAGAACTTTGTTGAAGTGTAGTCATTGTTATAATGCAGTTAACTGAATAAGACCTTGAAATGATACATTGAGATATTAGCAGACCAGCAATTAAAATCAATGACAGAGAAGTTGAAACAGCTTCAGGAACTGTTCCACAGGCTCCCTCTTCATCCTCACCACTCCTAACCATATTGCCATGCAATGCAAATAATGGAAATTTGTCATCCTTCAAATTTTCTGTCAATTGCGCCACAGCAGTACAAGGATTACATGTTCTGGGTGTAACTGTTGTTATAGATGGAAGTGTCATTTAAGCTTTAAGAACATTCTTATACGAACTGGCTTTTGTCTGCAATTTTTACAGAGACATTGTTCTTTAGTTGCGAATCCCCAGAAGATGGGCCACACCGACAGAGCCAACATTTTATAGCTCCTCCCTCACTGCCCCTGAAATCTGGGGCCGCCTTCTGGAATCACTGGAGTCTATGTGGGGAAGGTATTCTCATAGTGGGCTCCAGGGTTGCAGCTGGTACACCGTTGTTCAAAAGAGGACGTAAAGATAAACCCAACAATGACAGCCCAGTCAGTTTAATCTAGTGGCTGGAGAACTTTAGAAATGGTAATCTGGGTCAAGATCAACAGTCATGGACAAGTGTGGATTAATGAATGAAAGTCAGAGTGGATTGGTTAAAGGCAAATCATACTTAACTAACCTTTTTGAGTTTTTTGATGAGGTAATAGAGGGTTGATGAGAGTAATGTTATTAAAGTGATGTATGTGGACTTCCAAAAGGCGTTTGCTAAAGTGCCACATAATAGACTTGCCCAGCAATGTTGAATAAAAGGACAGTGGCAGCATGGATATGTAATTGGCTAAAGGACAGGGAATAGGGAGCAATGGTGAGTTTTTGTTTTTCAGACAGGAGGAAGGTATACAGTGGGGTTCTCCAGTAGTCAGAACGAGGACCACTGCTTTTCTTGATCTATATGAATGACTTAGACTTAAGTGTGCAGGGCAGAATTTCAAAATTTGCAGATGATACAAAACTTGAAGTATAGTGAACTGCGAGAAGGATGGTGATGGATTCCAAGAAAACTCAGGCAGGCTGGTGGAATGGGCAGAAACTTGGCGATGAAATCTAGTGCGGAGAAGTGAAATGATACATTTTGGTAGGTAGAACAAGAAGAGACAACATAAACTAAAGGCCAGAATTTTAAAAGTGGGTGCAGTAACAGAGAGACCTGAGGGTATATGTGAACAAATTGTTGAAGGTGGCAGGGCAGGTTGAGAATGTGGTTAAAAAAGCATATAGATCCTGGTTTTATAAATAGAGAAATAGAGTACAGGAGCAAGGAAGTTATGATGAACCTTCATAAACAGTGGCCCAGACTCAACTGGAGAATCGTGTCCAATTCTGGGCACCGTTCTTTAAGAAGGATGCGAAAGCTTTAAGGAGGTGCAGAAAAAATTGACAAGAATGGTTTTGGGGTTGAGGAATTTCAGTTATGTGGATAGATTGGTAGAGCAATGATTGTTCTCCTCGGAGAACAGAAGGTTGAGAGGAGATTTGATAGAGGTGTTCAAAATCATGCGGGGTCTGGACAGAGTAGATAGGAGAAACTGTTCCCATTGGTGGAAGGATTAAGGATCAGAGGACACTGATTTAAAGCGATTGACAAAAGAGCCAAAGGTGACATGAGGGTTGATGAGAGTAATGCTGTTGGGGTGATGGACGTGGACTTCCAAAAGGCGCTTGATAAAGTGCCACATAATAGAATAATGTTTTTGAACATTGACATTAAAACATGAATAATGTTTTTAAGCAGCAAGTAGTTAGGGTCTAGAATACATTGTTCGAAAGGGTGATGAAGGTTGATTCACTCATGGCTTTCAAAGGTGAATTCAATAAGCACCTGAAGGGAAAGAATTTGCAGGCTCCCAGCCAAGGGGAAAGGGAGGGGGAGTGGGAGTGGTTAAATTATTCTTGTACAGTGCCAGCATGGAGTTGATAGGTGTAGTAATTACAGTTTTGATAAACGTAGGAGTGTAGCTTTAAGAATAATCCTGTGTTGTAAGATCACATGATCTGTGTAAACCAATCAGTTTGTAGCATGGGGAACCTCTAGAAGGGAGTTCTTCTTTAGTTAAAGAGTTAGATGCACACATGTAGCTGCTGCTGCTGTCTTGTAAATAAAGTTCAATGCTTGCACCAAGAAAAGTTGCCTGGAAAATCAACTCTAACAAACTGGCGACGAGGATAAATCAGATCCGATACTGTCACTCACCCAGTGATTGTGAGCATCTAAGATAATCGAAAAGAAAGAAAGATATACTCATCCAAGCTGCCACAGTTTGGCAGAATCAATTACTTTGAAACAGCCACAGATGACTGGTCTCAATATATATAGAACACCTTGCATTCTACTTTCAAGCCAACAAAATCACGGGAGGAAAAAAAAGAAGAGCGATTCTCCTGAGTGTTTGTGGGAGAAAGACCTACAGTTTAATTCGAAGCTTGACAGCCCCCCCGTGCCCCGATTTGAAAACCTTCAGTGAATTAGTAGACCTCGTTAAGTGACATTTTCAACCCAAGCCCTCAGTCACAATGCAGAGGCTCAGGTTCAATTCATGAAATAGAGCCCTGGGGGAGACCATTGCTACCTAATGTGGTGAAATTAAAACAGCTAACGGAATGTTGTGATTTTGGTAAAAACCATGAATGATATGCTCAGGGAACGTTTGGTCCGTGACGTGCAGGAGGATGCTATTCAGCGAAGATTACTGACTGAAGTGGATCTTGATCTTAAGAAAGCGTTAGAAATAACGCTTGCGATGGAAAGCACTGTAAGGGATTCACAAGTGATTCAAGGTACGCAAAATGGCGCCGTTTTCCTAGTTGGGCAGGAACGGTCAGCCGAAAGTGGCGTGAAAAGCTGGGACTCCACCGCGAAGCTGGAAACAGCCCCCGCTAATCGGAAATTTAGAGGAAACAGCTTAGCAGCAAATTCAAAAACTAATTTTTATCAACGCGGAAACAATCATACTCCTAACGATTGGCAATTTAAAAAGGTGGAATATTATTTTTGTCACAAAAGTGGACACACATTGAAACATTGCAAAGCGAGATTTAAACAGGCTCCCAGGCAACAAACGAATCCCAATGAAGTATGTAATGTGGAAGAGCCACACTACAGAACCAATTCTGACATTTATTCCTTAGTCAACATGAAAGTTGGGAAGACAGAGCCAATTATAGAGCCATAGTCCCTGTCCTAAAACCTGATCAAACTGTCCAGATCTGTGGGGACAATAAACTAACGGCCAACAAAGCAGCCAAACTGGACAGTTACCCTATTCCCAAGATTAAAGACCTCTGTGCCAAACTAGCAGGAGGGACAACATATGCAAAGCTTGACATGAATCACGCATATCAGCAACTGGAACTGGATGATGCCTCATGAGAATTTGTGACCATAAGCACCCACAAAGGGTTATATCGATACACACATCTGCCCTTCGGTGTTTCTTCAGCCTGTGCCATTTTTCCGAGGACGATGGAGAATTTGCTACAAGGACTACCTCAAGTTGTGGTCTATGTGGATGATGTACTAATAACTGGATTCACAGAAAAGGGACCCTTGGCTAAGCTAGAGAAAGTTCTGAAATGATTTTTAGAAGCAGGAGTGCATCTAAAGAAGGAATATTGCACTTTTCAGACAAATTAAGTCATTTATTTGGGCTACTGGGTAGATGCCCAAGGGTTGTACCCTGTTGAAGAGAAGATTAAAGCAATCAGAGAGGCACCTGCACCTAAGAACGTCTCTGAACTTGAATCATTTTTAGGGATGATAAATTATTATGGCCGATTTCTACCAAATTTATCAATGGTTCTAGTCCCCCTACATTCACTGAAAGAAAAACCAGCGTTGGGTTTGGAAGACATCCCAAGAAGAAGCCTTCATGAAAGTAAAACAGCTCTTGCACTCTTCAAATTTGTTAGTGCACTACGACCCGACAAAGGAATTGGTGCTAACCTGTGATGCGTCCCCCTATGGAGTGGGAGCTATACTATCTCACAAGATGGACGACGGTACAGAGAGACTGATATGCTATGTATCCCGGACACTTGCCACAGCTGAAAAAGGACATTAAAACGTTGAAAAGGAAGGTCTGTCGATCATTTTTGGTGTAAAAAATTCCACCAAATCATGCATGGGCAACATTTCATCCTAGTATAGACCGCAAGCCAATCTTGGGTTTGTTTAACGAGGAAAAGGCTATCCCTCCCATAGCTTGTGCACAAATTCAAAGATGGGCCCTAATTTTAGCAGCATATGAATATACCTTTGTGTGTAGACCAGGGATTCATATGGCCAATGCCAATGCCCTAAGTCACCTTCATTTGCAAGAGAACAATGACCATATCCCAATTCCCCAAGAGCTCATATTAATGATGAATTTTCTGGATTACTCACCAGTCCATGCCAGGCAGATAAGAAACTGGATGAATCGTGATCCAGTCCTGTCTCAAGTGAGAGATCAAGTGTTACATGGATGGTCCCAGGAACCTCTCCCTAGTGAATTGAAGCCCTTTTTCAACTGAAGACATGAAATGAGCAGTCAAGATGGTATTCTATTAAGGGGTACACGAGTAGTAGTTCTTTCACAAGGAAGGGAACCACTCTTTGTGGAGCTACACAGTGCCCATCTGGGAATCTCCAGAATGAAGACAATAGCGCAAAGTTACCTTTGGTGGCCAGGAATGGACGGCGATATTCAGAAGGTGGTAAAGCACTGTGCAATGCCAACAGCTACAAAAATTGCCGCTGGCAGCCCCATTACACCAATGGGAGTGGCCTGGTAGACCCTGGGTGAGATTACACATAGGTTACCTCGGTCCTTTTCCTGGAACCATGTTTCTACTGATTATAGATGCTCAATCCAAGGTGGTTAGACGTTTATGAGGTTAAGTCGCCAAGGTCAGGTGCTACTATAGATAAACTACACCAGAGCTTTTCTATCCACGGGTTTCAAGAAGTAATCGTCTCAGGTAATGGTACTGCGTTTACTAGTGCTGAATTTCAAAGATTTGTCAACCTAAATGGTATCAACCACGTGAAGACTGCACCATACCATCCGCCATCTAACGGACTGGCAGAAAGAGCAGTACAAACATTTAAGGCAGGAATGAAAAAGCTAACAGATGAATCGTTGGAAACTAAACTTGCTCGATTCCTATTTCACTACAGAATAACACCTCCCCCCCCCCAACTACGACAGGTGCAACACCTGCAGAATTACTGATGAGACGCCGTCTTCGAACAAGACTAAGCCTGATACTTCCCAATTTGGAGGGGAAGGTGGAGAAAAGTCAAGGGAACCAGAAAGTGACTCATGATTTGCATAGTCATGAGTGACAATTTACTGTTGGAGAAGCAGCATATGTAAAGTATTTCAGTGGAGGACCGAAGGGTTACCTGGTAATGTAAGCTCTGTGACTGGACCATTGTCGTACCATGTGGAAGTGGAGGGCCGGATCACCAGTAAGCGTGTGGATCATTTGAGAAGTTGGGTACCCCAACAAAATGATGTTCCACCTGTAACCATTGCTGAACCTGTGGTTCCTGTTGAAGTTGCTCATCTAAGGATAGACATGCCCAATGTCTCTGTCAGAGTGGAAGACACTGAACAGCCTGTGCCTGAAGTTAATATGATTCCAGAGAATGTGGTTCCTGTCAAGGAATCAGAAGGCATGGAGCTGTGACGTTCCACACGGATCAGGGAACCACCTGAGAGACTGAACTTGTAATATCATGACCTGTGTAAATATTGTAATGTCATGAGATGAATATCCTTGTAAATGCAAAATGTACAGAAAAGTTAAAGGGGAAGGAATGTAGTAATTATAGTTTTGATAAACATAGGACTGTAGCTTTAAGAATAATCCTGTGTTGTAGGATTACATGACCTGTGTAAACCAATCGGTTTGTAGCACGGGGAACCTCTAGGAGGGAGTTCTCCTTTTGTTATAGAGTTTGATGCAAACGTGTAGCTGCTGCTACTGTCTTATAAGTAAAGTTCAATGTTTCCACCAAGAAAAGTTGCCTGGAAAATCAACTCTATAAGAATAGGCCAAATGGCCTCTTTCTGTACTGTAACCATTCCATGACTCTATCCTATGATTCTAATGTTGTTAGGTAGGGAGTTGCAGGAGTTTGACTCAGAGACAATGAAAGGACATTGTATGTCCAAGTTGGGATAGCCTGTGACTGCGAGGGGTACTTGGAGGTGCTAATGTTCCCAAGCACCTGCTGCCCTTGTATTTCTAGGTGGTGGAGGATGTGGATGCTACCAAAGAAGCCTTGCTGAGTTACTGCAATGCATCCTTTGAATGGTACAGAATATAGCCACAGTACACCAATGGAGGAGGGAGTAGGTATTTAAGCCAATGGATGGATTGCCAGTCAAGCCGTCTGCTTTTCTCTGAATGATGGTGAGCTTCTGTAGACCAATTCAGGTGAAGCGTTTTCTATCACACTTCCGACTTGTGCCATTTAGGTGGTTGAGAGACTTTAAGGATACAGACAGTGAGTCACTCGCAGCAGACTGCCCACCCTCAGACCTGTTCTAGTAGCTATGGCATTTATGATGTTGGTCAAACCGAGTTTCTGACAATTGATAATGCCCAAGGTGTTGGGAGACTCGATGATGGTAATGCCATTAAATGTCATGTGGAAGTAATTTAAAGTAAGCACATTGACTGGTCAAAAGAATTTCACATGAACTATTAAATCTTTGTATACTAATGTTGCACAATTTAATTTCAAGGGCTAAAGAGTATGGTATCGAGATTACTCAAGATAAGAAATTTCCAAGGGATTTCAGAAGTTCCTTATTGATCTCACATTCTCTTGCACCTTAACAAGGCACTGTCCCTCCTGTCTTTACGCCAGATGGACCAGTGCAGTACTCACACTGTTTAAGCAATGGCATAGGTGCAGAGTTATGGCTAGACTACCCATTCACATCACTGTGGAATGAGAGAAAGCAGATCTCTGTGTATAAACACAACAAGCACCACAGAATGCTGATCTCTGGACTCTGACTCAGGCAGGCTTTTCCTGACCGACCAGTCAAGTTTCTAATGGGTTGTTAAATGAGATAAATTGTGAAGCAAGCTATCCACCAGCCGCAGTTATACTGTTGGTGGTGTAAAACAAGATAAACTGAGTGCATGATTTTGAAAAGCTCTTGCTTCCTCAAATTCCTACCTATACTGGCAGCTTTGTTGTGTCATTACAGCAAAAAGTATCTGTAAGGCATGGTCAGAAAGATGCAGTATGAAGACAATGTTAAATTACTCAAAAATTCCTGATTCATTGAGGAGATAAGGTTAGAAACCAGCTGCTAAGTGTGATGATAATAATTAGTCATTGCTCTTTTATTAATGACAAGCCTGTATTTGTTGTATTTATTGGTCAATGCAACATTAACGTGGTGATTTGATATCTCGTTCATTATTAATCTAACTAATCTCTTGCACATGCAGGATATGATATTTTCTTAACTGTGAAAGGGGTGGGCATAATAAATTCCCTCAAGATGCCCCTTCCTCCCACAAGCAACCACTACCACTCTGCTCCGACCCCCAAGCCTAGTGAATAATACAAATTCACCGATATGCAGAAGCACTGCTTACAGCAATATCTTAACCATAGCAAGGATAACAAGTGTTACCATAAATTACATTCAATTCTGGGCTGTGAGTAGCTCTATATCAGAAAAGCTGTGTCAGCCGTGGCTCAGTGGGTAGCACTCTCACCTCTGAGTCAGAAGGTTGTGGATTCAAGCTCTCACTCCAAAACTTGGGCACAAAAATCTAGACTGATGCTCCAGCGCACTGCTGAAGGAGTGCTGCCCTGTTGGAGGCACCAAGTTTTGGATGATCCCTTAAGCAAAGACCCTGTCTGCCCTCTTAGGCAAATGGAAAAGATCCCATGACACTACTCTGAGGAAGAGCAAGGGAGCTATCCACTGTGTCCGAGCCAATATTTATCCCTTGAGTAACATCACAAAAAAAACACAGACTCTCAGGTGATTATCATATTGCTACTTGTGGGAGTTTGCTGTGTGCAAATTGGCTGCTGTGTTTCTGTACAATAATGCAGTGACTACACTTCAAAAGTACTTCAGTAGCTGTAAAGTGCTTTGAAAGGTCCTGTGGTCATGAAAAGCACAATATAAATCTAAGTCTTTCCTTCTTATTGATGCGAATGTGCTCTGCATGGAGGTGATGTTTTGCATCAGATTGACAATTTTAGTGGCCAGTCATATAATTGGAGTGCAGGTAATGAAAGTATCATTGCTGCACACCAGAACCTGTGGGTGAGAACCTGATGAAATAGGGATGCAGGTTTATGCCTGCGATAAGGTGAATCCTTATTCCACAGGAATCAAATAGCACATACCCGATGTGGCTGAATTGAATTTGGGTCAGAGTTTCACTGCTGAGGAATCATTGGGTAAACACATTGCCAAACTGAGGACCACCACACCAGGAAGGTGTCAGGTATCATCCCTAGTTTGTGATGAGTGAGCCTACCTCAACTAGGGCTGTGGTGAGGGTGCTATGTCTGGCCTCTGCTTCTAGGACAAGAAGGGGTAAAATCAGTAAGAGACACCGCTCCTGGTTGCTATGCAGTGAGCCCTGCTTGAAAACGTAGGTGAACGTTTGTTGAGGAATAAATTGAACTTGCCTGTTGCAACCATAGTTGAATTGCTTGCCAACAATCGAGGCTTGCAGATCAAGAAGGGGAAATGGACTGCAGTGCCTGTTCAATTGTATCCCCAAGTCAGTGGCCCAGATTTTTGCTACAATGGAGAGACTCTCCGTCTTGGCGAAAATTCCAAGAAATGCCCGAAATATCTAAGCCCCACCCTAGAACCCAGTATTTCTCATCTTCGCGGGGGCAGGACTGGGGTTGGGCTGAGGGTTCGCGCATGCACGATTCGCCAGAGGCAGCTGGCCATTTAAATCACCATTTGCCTAAACTGAAGTGGGATTTTGGAAGGCCAGGTTTGTGAGTCTCAGAGTGTGCAGATTAGACCAGGTATGAGGTGGTCTAAACTTGGTGGATTCGTTTGGGTAGCCAGGATAGCCCTTTGGAGCGGTAAGATACCCCTTTGAAAAGGGTCCCGGAAGCCTCCGCTCCCGTTCCGGGGTTACCCGTTCCGACTCCTATTCCAGTCCGCCACACCCCACCCCTTGCCAGCACCCACCCTGACCGAAAATCTGACTGCGGGTGGACGTATTTACAGGTCGGGTTCACCGAGTCGAGTGATCTCTCGTCTCTGAGCACCGACCCAGGGGCGAAGATCTGGGCCAGTGCCTTCAAGAGGTGGGGAAAAAAAAACTAAGGACGCGTCATCAAAATTGGATCTGGATCAAATCTTCAGCAGTTACAGTAGAACTTGAATCCACATCAAATTATTATTTATGGGATGTAAATTTAAAATAACCACATTCTTCACACTATTTCCCAAATATTTTATAAAACCCATTTTGATTAAAATTAATAGGATAACGATTCTCTCTAGTCCAGCCAGTCTGCCTCCCTTGTCTCTTCTCATTGGAATTGCAGATGGGACTGTGATGCTTTAATGATAGAATATGGTGGCTGGGGAATGGGGTGAGACTTTTAAAAAATGCTTTAAATTTTATATTTCTATTTACTGGATGACATAGAATTCTATATAGAGAGATTTAGAGTGAAAATTGGTTATTTAACTCATCTGGTTGATGCAAGAATGTGGAGTTGAAGTTGAAATCAGATCAACCAGGATCTTATTGAATGGAGGCTTGCAGACTTGAAGGGCTGAGTGGCCTACTCCTGCTCCTAATTTGTATTTTTGTATGTTCCTATGCTGGTGTTTATGCTCCTTACAAGCCTTTTCCCACCTTTCTTCATCTAATCCCATCAACAAATACTTCTATTCCTTTCTACTTCATCTACTTATCTAGCTTCCCCTTAGCTGCATCTATACTATTCACCTCAACCACTCCTTGTGGTAGGCCATTCAGGAGTCACATGTCAATAAGCGCTTCTTCACACAAAGGGTAATGGAAACCTGGAACTCCCTCTCCCAAAAAGGACGTTGACAATGGGGAGTCAATTGAAAATTTGAAAACTGAGATTGATGGATTTTTGTTAGGCACAGGTATTATTGTTATGGAACCAAGTGGAGAAGATGGAGATCACAGAATTGTTACAGCACAGAAGGAAGCCCATCGTGGCTGTCCGAATGAGTGTTTCACCTCGTGCCATTTCCCTGCCTTCTCCCCGTAACCCTGCAAATTGTTTCTTTTTAAACAATCATAAGAGTTAAGACATAGATCAGCCACGATTTCATTGAATGGAGGTACAGACTTGAGGGGTTAAATGGCCTACTCACGTTCCTGTACTCCGACATTCCTATATGTTCCATATTCTCACCACTGCGAGATGGTTGGGATAATTGCAATGTTAGTGAGCTCCCCACCAGCAATGAAGACACACTGGATCTTTTCAGATGATGAAACGGGTCAATTGAACCGACCCTGAATGACACCACTTGTTAGCCTCCCCAGCCCTACAGTAAAGGACAAGTACACACTGATGTCAGAACACTGAGAACTCAAGCGCCTCAATGAGTTCTATTTCTAATAAAAGTCGCTTATTCATGTGAGCACTCCCGTCACATATAGGCTATGCGCCTGAATAACTCACACTAACCACAACATTAAATCTGAAGAGGAAAGCTGACAGAAATTTTAAAAACTAAAACATTCTTTAAATCGATATTTATAATTTCAGCCAAGATGATTGATTGCTTACAGTGGGAACTGTAAACCCTTAAATATGGAATGAGCTTTTTCAAATTTCAATGTCCTCTTGGCTAAATATACACTTTCTATTGTATAACATCTGCCAAGTTTCCTTTTCTCAGAAGTTTGATGCTGTTTATTTGAAGTACTATACAAGAAATGCAAGACTTCAGGCCATTTGGAGATGCTGGAATTGGGTGGTCAAGTGTATTGAAAAGCTGACCCTTTTACGATTGGGACTTCTTTCAAATCTAGCCCAGATATGTTGAGTGTCTCCTTTTCCAACAGCTGATGCATCTCTCTTTCATGAAATTAGTTTGGACAGTTTCAACCCAACTCCCAGTGGTCATGAGCCTACTACTCAAAACTGCCCTCCAATTCAGCACAAAGGCTACTAAAGTAACACACTCAGTCCCAGAGCTCATAAGGTTAATTAGGATGAGGAATAGCCATGCCATTGAATCACACAGCCCAGAAGGTAATTGTTCAGTCCATTATGTCTGTGCTGGCACTTTAAAATAGTTATTCAATTGGTCCCACACCCTCTGGTCTTTCCCCATTACCCTGCAAATATTTCCTTTTCAATTAGATATCCAATTCCATTTTGAAAGCTACTATTGAATCTGCTTCTACAACCCTTTCAGGCAGTGCATTCTAGGTCATAACAATTCGCTGCTTAAAAAAAATTCTCCTGATCACCCCCCTGATTCTTTTGCCAATTATATGGAATCTGTGTTGTCTGGTTCTTGACCCTCCAGCCAGTGGAAACAGTTTCTCCTTATTTACTCTATCAAAAGCCTTTGTAATTCCCAACAATCCTATTAAATCTCCCCTTACCCACCTCTGCTCTAAGAAGAACAATCCCGGTTTCTCATAACGGAGGACACTCATTGCTGCATGTTGTATGTTAAGTAGGTCTCTCACAAAAACGTCCTGAGTCTTGTCAGGTTGAACATTAAGTGTTCATTGATAACACATAACTATGTACATATATACAGGGTATAGCCCAAGCTATGAGCTAATACATGCTTGCTTCGACACAGGTCTCTGTCCAGTCCACACCTCTCTCTAGTGTCAGGTCAAGTGCCTCCTTACATCACACCATGGGCGATACTGTACCCAGTCCCACATTAACCCTTGCCAGTCCAGATATCCTTATACAATACCTCCCTCCAAGTCTTTCTCCAATGTATTTACATTACCATTATCTTCCCACCCCCCCCACACAACCACAACTCTCTGACTTTACAGGTTCAGGTGGGTGGTCTGGAAGCTTGACAATTCTTCCAGATCTTATTCTGGCTACATTTGGGATAATGGGCTCTGTTGATTTGGGAAAACTTTGTTGACTCAGAATTTGAGTTGTAGTCTGTGTTTCTGGCACTTGGTTATCTTCTTCTACTTTGCTCAAGCGTATAGTAGGAGGATGAGGAGGAGTCTCCTCCTGTTCTTCCTGATCGTACCTTCCAGCGTATGGATGAGGTATGACCTTGGCTAGTCATCGTCCCACTGGACAATGACTCCCTCTCTTTCAAGGTCCCTGATCCACACCCTGTCCCCTTTGCGTAACTGTTGCAGGTTTCTAGTGTGGTACCTTCTACTGTAGACGGAAGCCTGCTGCTGCTTGTAGCCTGTTCCTGAATGTTTTGGCAGTCCCTGACTTCCAACCCTGGGATTAGTTTCTTTGGCAGCATTGGGAGATGTCTGCCCCTCAGGAGCTCTGAAGAGGCTAACCCACATTGCAGCAGGGTGGATCTATAAGTTAAAAGTGGCGTTGGGAAGTCATCGTTCTTTCTCAGAAGAGCTTTAATGGTGTAGACGCCCCTTTCTGCCTCACTCTTCAATTGTGGATATCTTGGGGAGCTGGTATGGTGTTGAAAGCCATAACTGATAGAAAATTGGGTGAAGTATACATTTGCGAATTGTGGGCTGTTATCAGACACCACCAGATCTGGGATGCTATGGTCGCAAACTTTCCTTTCAAGGATCTCGTGACCACCTTTGTAGTCATCGTGTGTAGTTGCTTCACCTCGATCCATTAGGAGAAGTAGTCAACCACAATGAGGAAGGATATGCCATTAAAGACGAATAAATCAATTCCCAACCATTCCCACGGTCTGGCAGGGAACTCTGGAGGGATGAGGGACTCCCTCTGATCCGGCTTGTGTATTGCACACACCTTGCAATTTGTGATCATTTCTTCAATTGCCCTTGATATGCCCAGCCCACCGTACTGCAGATTGGCCACGCACTCTGCACTTCGTAATGCCCAGGTGGCCTTGGTGAGTTTTTTGGAGGATCTCTGACCGAAGGGAGACTGGAATGACCAACCATTCGTTGTATACTAGTAGATCATCTATCAGGGTAAAGTGTTTCTGCTGTTCAAACCAGGTTTTCATGATGCTGCCGCCTGGCCTCTGCTGTGGACACACTTAGTGACAGTAACGGCAGGAGTGGGCACACTCCTTTTTTTATTCTTTCATGGGACATGGGCATCACTGGTTAGGCCAGCATTTATTGCCCACCCCTAATTGCCCTTGAGAACGTGGTGCCTTCTTGAACCACTACAGTCCATGTGGTGTAGGTACATCCACAGTGCTGTTAGGGAGAGAGTTCCAGGGTTGACCCAGCAACTGTGAAGGAATGGCGATATAGTTCCAAGTCAGGATGGTGAGTGGCTTGGAGGGGAACTTCCAGGTGGTGGTGTTCCCATGCACCTGCTGCCCTTGTCCTTCTAGGTGGTAGAGGTCATGGGTTTGGAAGGTGCTGTCTAAGGAGCCTCGGTGAACTTCCGCAGTGCATCTTGTAGATGGTACACACTGCTGCCGCTGCATCAGTGGTGGAGGGAGTGGATGTTTATGGATGGGGTGCCAAACAAGTGGACTGTTTTGTCCTGGACGCTGTCAAGCTTCTTGAGTGTTGTTGGAGCTGCACTTGTCCAGGCAAGTGGAGAGTATTCCATCACACTCCTGACTTGTCCCTTGTAGATGATGGACAGATTCTGGGGAGTCAGAATGTGAGTACTCTCCGCAGGTGCAAAGGTTACTTGCTACTTATCAGCCCAAGTCTGAATGTTGTCCAGCTCTTGCTGCACTTGGACATTGACTGTTTCAGTATCTGAGGAGTCGTGAATGGTGCTGAACATTGTGCAATCATCAGCGAACATCCCCACTTCTGATCTTATGATGGAGATAAGGTCATTGATGAAGCAGCTGAAGATGGTCAGGACTAGGACACTACCCTGAGGAACTCCTGAAGTGATGTCCTGGGATTGAGATGATTGACTTCCGACAACCACAACCAACCAGCGGAAAGTTTTTCCCCGATTCCCATTGGCGCCAGTTTTGCTAGGGCTCCATGATGCCACACTCGGTCAAATGCTGCCTTGAAATCAAGGGTAGTCACTTTCACCTCACCTCTTGAGTTCAGCTCTTTTGTCCATGTTTGGACTACGGGTGTAATGAGGTGAGGAGCTCAGTGGCCCTCGTGGAACCCAAACTGTGTGTCACTGAGCAGGTTATTGCTGAGTAAGTGTCACTTGAAAGAAGGTGTTACCAACAGTGCTATCACCTTGCCGATGATTGAGAGTGGACTGATGGGGTGGTAATTGGCCGGTTTGGTTTTGTCCTGCTTTTTGTGGCCAGGGCTTACCTGGGCAATTTTCCACATAGCTGGGCAGATGCGAATCTTGTAGATGTACTGTAACAGCTTGGCTAAGGGTGCAGCTAGTTCTGGAGCACAAGTCTTCAGTACTTTGTCTGCAAGCTATGATTCCGGGAGTATGACTATGTTAGACTGTTGCTTAACTAGTCTGTGAGGAGGACTCTGTGGGGTCGAAAGGTATGAGTTTGCCGTTGTCATTTCTGGTGCCTAGGTTAATGTTGGCTGATCCGTCTGATTTCACTTTTGTTTTTGTAGACTTTGTAGCAGTTTGATGCAACTGAGTAGCTCGCTAGGCCACTGTAGAGGACAGTTAAGAGTCAATTACATTGCTATGGCTCTGGAGTCACATGTAAACCAGACCATCTAAGCACAGCAGATTTGCTTCCCTAAAGGGCATTAGTGAACCAGATGGGTTTTTAGGACAATTGACAATGGTTTCATGGTCACCATTACCAAGACGAGCTTTTTAATTCCAGATTTATTAACTAAATCAGCTGCCATGGTGGGATTCAAACCTGTATCCCCAGACCACTAGCCTAGATCTCTGGATTATTAATCCAGCAACCATACCACTACACTACCGCCCCTCTCATCTCGCACCTGCTCCTGGTGGATTTGCTGAAGTTTATCTGCAGTAGCCGGCAGTTACCTCTTCACCATTTGGGAATACGGCTCGAGCTCCTCAACCAGATTGACATCATGTGTCACAGGAAGGTTTGGTGGTGGCCCTGGGTAGTGTGTCTGCACTTGTTTGATGTTTCCCATGAACATGCACTGTCTCATGTGTGAATCTCATGAGACGCAAATGGGATCTCTGAATCTTGGGGAGCATCTTTGCAAGTTCCTCCTTGCCTAACAGTGAGACCAGTGGTTTATGGTCCGCTTCAATGGTGACGTTCAGGCAGAGAACTTCTCTCAAGCCCACATGACCACGAGAGCCTCTTTTTCGATAATGGCATACCGTATCTATGTGTCTGGCAGTCCTCCAGATGCATAACATACTGGTCAGTGACATACATCTAGTTGTTCCTGGAATAAAACTGTGCCTAGGCCTGTGGAAGAGGCATCCGTTGCTATGGTAGTGGGTAGGGATGGATCGTAGTGAACCAGGATATCTGGTGAGTGCAGCATGGCTTTGATGTGACCAAACACTGGCTCCTGGTGCGCACCCCAGCACCATGCCTGGTCTTTCTTGGGAATGTGTCACAGAGGCTCTGTGACCTGCGCCAGGCTGGGCAGAAATTTTGCCAACTGGTTCCCCCTGCCCAGGAATCTCTGGAGGTCTGGGATAGATGATAGAGTTGGAAACTCACTGATAGCTTTCATTTTTTGTGGGTCCGCCATGATGCCTTTGCTGCTGGCAATGTGTCCTAAGAACTGAATAGAGGCCTTGGATAATTCGCGTTTCGCATTCAGTGTCAACCCAGCTTCCTGCAAGCATTCTAGGACAGCCGTGAGCTCCCTGTCATGTTCCTCTATGGTCGTGGCGTGGACAAAAACAGCGCCCATGTGGCAGATGACGGGCCTTGTAAGGTAGCTGACAACGTGCGTTGAAAAATCTTGGCTGCTGAGCTAATTCTGAATGGCAAGCAGAAACAGAGTCCGCCAAATGAGGTGATAAACATAATCAGCAATCTGGATTTCTCACATAGTGGAAGTTTCCAGAAGCCGCTGTTAGCATTGAGCTTCGAAAACACCGTGCTTTTGGAGAGCTTGGTCAGGTCATCCATCGTCGGATGGGCTTCTCCTGCCACTGCCTTGTTGAGCTGTGTCAGTTCGACACGGATGCAAATGGACCCGTTTGGCTTCGGAACTGGGACCATCCTGGAGCACCATTCGGTCGGCTGAATGATGGGGGAGAAGACCCTATTTTGGTCATCTCGTCCAGCTATTGCTGCACTTACTTCGTGAGCGGCTGCAATATTTTCTGTGGCGTGAGCAGGCACACGAGCTTGGTATCCTCCCTTAATGTAATACTGGATGCAGTCCTCGGTCGTCCCAGTGCAGCAAAGAGTCTTGGAAACTCTTTTTAAATTTGGAACCAGGCCCTTGCTGATTGATCTTGTCAGTTTTCTGAAGGAGGTTGAGGTCGATACAGGTTTTCCTGCTTAAGAGGGAAAATTCTTGATTGTGGGCTATTCTCTTGTTTTTGTATTGGAGTGTTCCCTGAAACATACCTTTAACATGCTGCCTTCTCTGTACAACTGTGTTGTGGGTGGCATCAGGTGTTGTGTCACCAGCCATGGTTCTTTGTCTGAGAGGACCGTAACACTGGCTCCCATGTCCAATTTGAAGTTGGTGAGGTGACTGTTTACTGAGACATCCATGTTCCAAAATGAGAATCCGGAATCCCTGACCTCGCCCAAGAAGAGCGTTTGGGTCTCTTCCTGGTCTGGTACCTCAATCTCATGGATTGTCTTGGGATCCTCCGAATGTCTGGGCGCTTTAGCTTTACATAGCTTTCCAAAGTGTCCCATGCAGTTGCAGTTGAAACATTGTGCTGAGATTGCCGGACATTGGTCTCGTCTGTGGGGCCGTTTGGCTCCACAGCGCTCTTGTGGTCAATTTGGGTATTGCTCCCCTTGGTCTGGAGTCTCTCTGCCCCTTTACTGCTTTATTAGGTGGATAGTTGGGGTTGCTTTGTACCATGGCTTGCTCTCACCACGTAAAATGGATTGGTGCTATAGGCAGACTTCAGATTGTCTGCCTATTTAGATGGCCTTTTCTAGGGTCAGATCTTCCTTGGCCTGAAGCATGTCTGAAAGGGCATCGTCAGCTACTCTGACAACAATTGTGTCCCTTATCAATTCTGACTCCAGGTCACCATAGTCACAGCCTTCAGCCAATGTGTACAGTTCATTAATAAAAGAGTCAGCTGCTTCTCCTGGCTGCTGGACACGTTTGTTGAATTTTGCCCTCTCTAAGATTTTGTTACCTCTGATTAAAATATGTATTGAATGATTTTAAAACTTCATTGAATTTAGCTGATGGTTCGTTTATTCGTTGCCTCGCTATAATACCATCGGCTATCGGACCTACTGAATAAAGTAGTGTATTCACTTGTTCAGCTTCTGTCTTTTTGTCCACACCTGAAGCTATTACACATTTAAGGAATCTCTTCCGCCAAAATCTCCAATTTTGTGCTTGGTCTGGGCCTTGGATCTCAGCATCCTCATCACTCATGTTGCCTAGCTAGCCCTTACAGCCACCATTCGAGTTGATTTAATCCAATTGAACACCAAGAGCCTGAGCTCTCTTGAGTGTGTTCTTCAAAGGCAGTTTACAATCTTCAGCTACAAACCAGAGGCTTAATTGAGTACTTCTGAATGCTTCACATCACAAGCCAGTCTTACAGATATTTTATTTCAGTGTGAAGAAAACTCTCATTTTTACCTAATTTTTTTTTCAGCCTTGGAGCATTTGTAGAGAATGACTACACACGAGCGAGCGCGTTTAAGCAATGGTTTGAATAGACAGTTGAGAACACTCGAGTCTGTTAGATTTTCATTGTAAATTAATCAGCTCTTGACTTTATCCATAACTTGGGTCATTTGTCTTTGATGACGGTCTTCAAAGTGGGTCATGCATGCAAATTCATAATGGTTTGTAACCATGATTTTATAGAGTGCTCCAATAAAAAATGTTAAATGGTTTGGAACTGGCACCAGGGGACAGTCCAGACGCAGTACTTCAAATTAGTTTAATATAAAACAACATGAGTTCCAATACTGATATCAGTATAATGTTCAAAATAAACAGAATCTTTTGGATGTGACTGTTGTTTGTAAAGTGTTAGTGCTGCGGAGCTTTGCATTTTAACCCTTTCATTGCTCTGTGTCTTCTGCCGCTTTCAAAAGCCCAAGCCTGTTTTTATGCTTATAGCAGTGACTTCTCATGAGCAGCAGTCACCGTGCACTAGGTCAGCCAAGTGACCATCCTTCACATGTCAACCTGGCCAGGCAGTTCAACCTTCTGCTGCCTCACAGCTGAGCACAATCCTGAACATCCTTGGAAAATCACATGCATGCACTTCCTGCTCGGAAGAACTCCCAGCAGATTTCCCCCCCCCGCCACCACCAATTTTTGACACTGAAGCCCCTGGAAGGTCGGCTACCTAAGTGACAAAGTGACAAAAAGATTTGACAGAGTAGTTACACTTACTCCGCTGGGAGAATCAAGAACATGGAGGCATAGGCACAACACTAGAGCTAAGCTAAAACAAAAATACCTGGAAAAACTCAGCAGGTCTGGCAGCATCTGCGGAGAGGAGCACAGTTAACGTTTCGAGTCCGAATGACCCTTCAACAGAACTAAGTAAAAATAGAAGAGAGGTGAAATATAAGCTGGTTTGGGGGAGGGGGGGGGGTGTTGGGACAAGAGGGATTAAGGTGTTCACTAGAGCTAAGCTGTTCAGGAGTAAAATTAGTAAACACATTTTCGCACAAAGGACAGTGTAGATGCGAAGATCTTTCCCAAAATGCTGGGGGGATGTTGGGGACCAATTGGAGCACTCAAAGCTGAGATTGATCGATTTTTTGTTAGCCAAGGCTATGGATCAAAGGCAGATAAATAGGGTTAAGGTACAAATAAACCATGATTGAGTGGTGGAGTAGGCTTGAGGGGCTGAGTAACCTGTGCCTGTTCCTAGCTATGTAAGAGGACATCAAAGCTGCAATCTGCCTACTGTGTTCACTGCCTTAACCAGGGGACGAATGTCAGGGGCACAACAGTAATTTTTCTTATTGTTCACTATGTTGATAGAATTAAAGAAAGGCACTGAACATGTCTAAACTTGCGGTGCCTCCCTCGAATTGAAAAGGAGCATAAACTTGTCAGAATTGAAGCTCGGGTTCAAAAATACCACTGCTATTCCTGAGGGTTAAAGCAGGTTTTTTTCTGATTGTTGTTCCAATAATCGCAATGTTGATTAATATTATCACAACCGCACACATATTTCCTTTTCCACTCTCCCATGAATAGATCTAACTGAGTTTTGTTTTCCACAGGGCCCCAGGAATGAAGACAGGCTGAGTTGTAAAGTATGCACAGCTGAGGTAAGGCTCAGGATGCCGGAAACGGTGGGACTGGGGGAGGTGAGGGAAGGGCATTAAATACTGATACATATATTTATTTTTTCTTAAAAAGGTTTCTTTTTTTTTTAGGTAAAAACAAATAATTGAATTAAAAGCTATAAAAAAAAATAAATATTGCCAATGATACTTAGGAACCAGTACTAAAATGTGTCTAAATCTCATTATCCTATGGGACCACTTGCAGTTAAAGTGATGTAATGGGCTTTTGAGTCATATCAGCATTTGTGAGATGTGAGTGCTGTCTGCCATTGCATTAAAATTGACATTGTGTCTAACATTTAAATAATGTGCACTCCAGTGTGAGCTTTACTGTGCCATATCTACATATGAATGCATCTAAGTGCTGGCGTGATTCCTTTTCAACAATATGAGATACGTACTATTTAGCTGCAGTGAAGCATCAATATTCCTCATTATCTGTAGTCAGTATAATGAGTGATAGAGTCTCTAAAATTTCATTCAATGTAATGTTGAAATTTTAATTGCCTTTAAAATGCAGCACTTTTTTGTGATCTGAGGATGGGTCTCGAACACGTGAACTTATAACTGCTTTGACAAACCATTTAACCTCTTAGTTTAAGACTGGCTTGTAGCACACATGTTTTTCTAACTGGTTTAAAATTAGTCCATGAACATAACACAATGTTATATTATTCATTAAATTGACTCAATTGTAGTGTCACAAAGAGATAAGTTTTGTAAGTACAGAAGCTATATATATAAATAAAATATTGATAATAACAGCTAACATTTGGTTATAGAAGTGATTTAGATGTGTTTTATTCAGCTTGGTTTCACCTGCTACATGCTATTTTAGTATTAGCTGGCAGGTTCCAATACCAGTAACGTGGACTCCATTTATTGCTATCTCCTTCCTTGTTGCAGTTCTTTATAATCGATCACCATTCATTTTATCCAATAAACTCACTTTTGATTGTCAGCTCTTATCTAGTTTCACTTTATTTGCACAAAGTGTTCTACATATATTCTCGCCTTATTGAATTCTCACTCTGCTGCCCCAGTTCAATGGGGCAATATATACATGATAGGGGGCCGATTTAGCTCAGTTAAGTAGCTTGTGGTTCAGATTAAGGTCAACTGTGCACGTTCGATTCCTGTTCTAGTTGAAGTAGACTTGGGACCTGCCTCCTTGCCCTGCCCCTGAGAGTGGAAGGCAATGGCAAACCACCCCTAGCAAAAAGCTGCCAAGAAAATGGCTCAGGATGAAACATAGCAGATGATGTGTCAAGGAGATGCCTTCAGGCAGAGCACACATACCATACCATATACATAATGTGACCATGAGCCGTTCTGCTCAGTTGGATCCCAATTTTTTTCCCCACTGTGCTGAATTAGTGACTTTGTCATCGGTGATGGTGCCAGGAGCACTACCATTGTCCATTATATTACTTCTAGGGTGTGGACAAGGAGAAAAATTAACTACGATTGCTTTTTGTAATCTGTATCTGATGATCCTTACTAGAAAGACATTGGATAAGAACGTGATCAAGCTTGGTTTGGCGAACTATAACCCCTTTTCCCAACCCCCAAAGTCAGGCGATCAGTAAAATCATAATGGGAATTGCCACTTGGGGGTGGGAGGGTAGGGGAGGGAAAGGGGAGTACAGAGAATTGTGGATGCCCAATCTCTAACACTGTTCAGATGGGAGGGGTAAAAATTGGGCATGGGGACTGTAGAACTATTAGGACAACGTTTTCAATTGTCCCTGCATAAGCAGTCTAATCAAAAGCCCGATCAAGACGCAGTCTGAAAAGCAACTTATTGATTTGCTTTTTCATTTATTATTGTGCTGCTTCGCGACTATTTCTCTGAGGCGAACTGTCTCATATTGAAGGGCACCCCAGTTAGATGTCACTTCATATTCAGTTACTTTGGAGATTGTCAGTCTGAAAGCAATCATGGCAGGGAATATACTGGACTTCCATCACCTACTGTGGAACTAGGACAAGTGATTATGAACATCAATGACCTTGTAATTAGCTTGTAAAAGGTTAATGTTTTATTACAAGTATCTACAAATTTTCAAATTGTTCATCATATAGAATGTTCTGAACATGAGTTGCTTAAAATATTTCTTAATAAAGAGTCCGCCGCTCTCCCGCTTACTGATTCATGATGTTCAGAGTTAATAGCTGTCATCCCAAGGCTTGTACACAAACATGATTGACAAGCAAGCAATGCTATATGGAACCATACAGCAAAACAATATCAATTGAAAAGGGGACTGAAGATTAAATCATTCCTTGATTGTTTTTTTTTCAGTGAGTTAAGGAATATGAGATAGAATTCCCCTCCAGGCCACACCCCATCCTGAATTGGAACTATATCACCATTCCTCCACTGTCGCTGGGTCCTGGAACACCCTTCCTAACAACACATGGATTGCAGTTTTTTAAAAAAGATAGCTCACCACCACCTTCTCAAGGGCAAATAGGCCAGCGATGGCCGCACCCCGTGAAATAATTTTTTTAAAGTTGCCATTTGGTGGTACAAAACTTGAGTACCGCCGAAAAAGGAGACTTTTTTTTTTGTCAAAGCTTTTCGTCTTGCACTCATCAGCACAATTCCAATGTCAGGGGAAACAACAAATTTATACTGGATGAGAAGAGAATGCTGATTGGTTGGGACATGGACTCTGATCATTTCACGCAGTACATCACGCAAATTAATGAACGGGCCCAAGGCTATCACTTACAGCCCTGAAAAGTGCCCAGTCTACCTCAGATTGTCCTGGAAGGGCAAGGTCTCTCAAAAATTTGAGCAACAGGTGAAGCTAGCTGTTTCACATTGTTACTATGCAGTAGCAACATGAGTGGTATTCGCCACGAACAGGCTGCTGACGTCAAGCCAAAAAAATGTTCTGCCTATCACACAAATGAGTAATGTGGGATATGAATTTCAGTGCCAGTGTGATGCATCCCAAAGATTGGCAGATCGTATCAAAACTCCAACTCAGATAGTTGAAGACAAAACTATTTGACGAAGGCTTCACTTGCAAAAGGGAATAGGTATTCAAAAGTAACAACAGCTTACGTTTACATAGTGCCTTTAACATAGCAAAATATGTCAAGGCACTTGATAGGAACATTATCAAACAAAATGTGAGATAGGAACATAGGGAATAGGAGCAGGAGTAGGCCTTTCAGCCCCTCAAGCCTGCTGCGCCATTCAGTTAGATCATGGCCGATCATCTACCTCAACACCATTTTCCTGCATTATCCCTCACTATTCTGAGACCATGTCCCCTGGTCTCGTCCCCCCAGCCAGGGGAACATCCTTCCTGCATCTACCTTGTTGAGCCCTGTAAGAATTTTGTATGTTTCCTTGAGATCATCTCTCATTCTTCTAAACGCTATAGAAAGACCCAGTCTCCTCAATCTCTCCTCATAGGAAAATCGCACCATCCCAGGAATCAGTCTGATGAACCTTTGTTGCACTCCCTCTATGGCAAGTCCATCCTTCCTTAGGTAAGGAGACCAAAACTGTACACAATTCTCCCAGGCGTGGTCTTGCCAAGGCTCTATACAATTGCAGTAAGACACCTTTACTCCTGTACTCAGATCCCCTTGCAATGAAGGACAACATACCATTTACCTTCCTAATTGCTTGCTGCACCTGCATGCTAGCTTTCAGTGACTCATGAGCAAGGACACTCCCGTTCCATTGGGTATCAACACTTCCCAATCTCTCACCATTTAAAAAAATACTCTGTACACACTGAGTCACTTCAGGAGAGATTTAGGATGGATGAACAAAACCATGATCAAAGGGGTAAGATTTTAAAGAGCATCATAAAGGAAGGGTGAGAGGTAGAATTGGGAAAATGATTAGGGAGGGAATTCCAGAACTTAAGACCTAGGCAGCTGAAGGCGCAACCACCAATGGTGGAGTGATTAATAGCAAGGGATTTGGAAACAACTTTGATCATTTTTCTTTTATTCATTCACGGGATGTGGGCTTCGCTGTCTGGGCCAGCATTTATTGCCCATCCCTAGTTGCCTGAAGAAGGTGGTGGTAAGCTGCCTACTTGAACCGCTGCAGTCCATGTGGTGTAGGTACACCCACCGTGCTGTTAGGAAGGGAGCTCCAGGATTTTGACCCAGCGACAGTGAAGGAACGGCGATATATTTCCAAGTCAGGGTGGTGAGTGACTTTGAGGGGAACCTCCAGGTGGTGGTGTTCCCATCTATCTGCTGCCCTTGTCCTTTTAGATGGTTGGGTTTGGATGGTGCTCTATAAAGAGCCATGGTGAGCTCCTGCAGTGCAGCTTGTAGATGGTACACACTGCAGCTACTGTGCGTCAGTGGTGGAGGGAGTGAATGTTTGTGGATGTGGTGCCAATCAGGCGGACTGTTTTGTCCTGGACAGTATCCAGCTTCTTCAGTGTTGTGGGAGCTGCACTCATCCAGGCAAGTCGGGAGTATTCCATCACACTCCTGACTTGTGCCTTGTAGATGGTGGACAGTCTTTGGGGAGAAAGTTGCTGAGCTACTCGTCACAGGATTCCTAGCCTCTGACCTGCTCTTGTGGTCACAGTATTTATATGGCTGATCTTAAAATAGATGCATTGACGGACACATCCAATGTAGGTCAGTGTGGAACAGGAGTGATGGGACTTTGTGTGAGTATGAATACTATGCAAAATAACAGCTAGGTAATGTTTGTTCCAAAGCCGCATCACAATTTTAGAGATGCTCATTACTGGATAACTCATATAGGTGGATGGGAATGTGTTACAAGGCTGGATCTCAAACTTGGTTTGGTGAGGTGCCCATGGTTGAATTGCCTGCTAATGCTCTAGACTTTCACCTGAAGAATCGACATTTGGCTGAAGTATAGGATGACTGCAGAATATTAAAATGTTATCAGGAAAGGTGGAAGGAAAATGAAGAGTGGGGGTGGAACAGCCAACTGAATAGGTGCACAGCATTAGATTCTCTTTTCCCACCCCTTGGACTTCTACCTCAATAAGCCAGTAGCTTTAAGAGACAAAGGGCAAAGATTGGAAAAAAGTAACAAAGATATCTCAAAAACTATTTCTTCCTAAATATGTTTGGCTGATGACATACGGAACAAATGGTTTATCCATTTGTGTGTGGATGCACTAGGTGCCTTTGGGTTCAGGACTTGACACAGTTCTAATCGCCAGCAGAAACAGCAACAATGCTGTAATGAATGCCGTGTAAACAGTCTGATCGAGGCGAGCTGGGATACTGTGGTATTCTTTATCAGTTTCTTTCCCAAGAGACACATTATTGGAAAACAAACTCTCACACCTTGTAAAACTAAGTGCCTGATGTTTTGGTACGATATGAAACCTGTGAAAATACAATTTGCAATAAGATTTAGACATTTCACTTAGCTTTTTAGCTGAACTTTCCTCAACACAGATTGTGCTTCAGAAACACATTTTTTTTCCCACTTGTTATTTGAAAAAAGCAATAACCAAAAAGTTTGCATAGGAAGAATTACAGGGGCCCTGTCTAGAGTTGTACTATTTTGAACACCTGACATGTAAAATTCCAATACAACATCAGAACTGAGGCAGAGCGAGACTTGCAAGGAATGTAAAACTGAACTGTAAAAGTTTCTATAAATATGTATAAAGAAAAAGATTACTAAAGATAAATATAGGTCCCTTACAGTCTGAAACGGGAGAATTTATAATAGGGAACAAGGAAATGGCAGAGCAATTAAACAATTACTTTAGTTCTGTCTTCACAGAGGAAGACACAAATAACTTCCCAGAAATGCTGGGAAACCAAGTGTCTAGTGAGAAGGAGGAATTGAAGGAAATTAGTATTACTAAAACAATAGTGCTGGAAAATTAATGGGACTGAAAGCTGATAAATCCCCAGAGCCTGATAATCTACATCCCAGCATACTAAAGGAGCTGGCTATGGAAATAGTGGATGTGTCAGTTGTCACCTTCCAAAATTCTGTAGAATCTGGAACATTGGAGGGTGGCAAATGTAACCCCACTATTTAAAAAAGGAGGGGAAAAAACAACGAATTACAAACCGATCAGCCTACCATCAGTAGTAGGGAAAATGCTAGTGTCTATTATAAGGATGTGATAATAGAACACTTAGAAAATATCAACGGGATTTGACAAAATCAGCATGGAATTATGAAAGGGAAATCATGTTTGACAAACCTACAGGAGTTTTTTGAGGATGTAATTAGCAGAATAGATAAGGGAGAACCAGTGGATGTGGTGTATTTGGATTTTCAGAAAGCTTTTGATAATGTCCCACATAAGAGGTTAGTGTGTAAAATTAAAGTACATGGGATTGGGAGTAATTTATTGGCATGGATTGAGAATTGGCTAGCAGACAAGAAACAGAGAATAGGAATAAATGGGTCTTTTTTGGAGTGGCAGGCGGTGACTATTGGGGTGCCACAGGGATCAATGCTTGGGCCCCAGCTATTCACAATATATATCAATGATTTGGAGAAGGGAACCAAATGTAATATTTCCAAGTTTGCTGACAACACAAAACTTGATGGGAATGTGATCAATGAGGATGGTGTTAAGAGGCTTCAAGGTGATTTAGGCAGATTGAGTGAGTGGTCAAACACATGGCAGATGCAGTATAATGTGAATAAGTGTGAAGTTATCCACTTCGGTAGGAAAATCAGAATGGCAGAGTATTATTTAAATGGTGATAGATTGGAAAACATTGATGTACAAAGGGACCTGGGTGTCCTTGTACACCAGTCACTGAAAGCAAACATGCAGGTGCAGCAAGCAGTTAAGAGGCAAGTGGTATGTTGGTCTTCATTGCAAGAGGACTTGAGTACAGGAGCAAGGATGTCTTACTGCAGCTGTACAGGGCCTTGGTGAGACCACATCTGGAAGACTGTGTGCAGTTTTGGTCTCCTTAACTAAGAAAGGATATAATTACCGTCGAGGGAGTGCAGCAAAGATTCACCAGACTGATTCCTGGGATGGCAGGATTGTCATATAAGGAGAGATTGGGTCAACCCGGCCTGTATTCACTGGAGTTTAGAAGAAGGAGAGGGGATCTCATTGAAACATATAAAATTCTGACAGGACTGGAGAGACTGGATACAGGGATGATGTTTCCTCTGGCTGGGGGGGTCTAGAATAAGGGGTCACAGTCTCAGGATACAGGGTAGGCCATATAGGACTCAGATGAGGAGAAACTTTTTCATTCAGAGGGTGGTGAACCTATGGAATTCTCCACCACAGAAAGCTGTGGAGGCCAAATCACTGAATATATTTAAGAAGGAAATAGATTTCTAGACTCTAAAGATGTCAAGGGGCATGGGGAGAGAGCAGGAGTATGGCGTTGAGATAGAGGATCGGCTATGATCATATTGAATGGTGGAGCGGGCTCGAAGCGCTGAATGACCTATTCCTGCTCCTATTTTCTATGTTTGTATTCTCGTAAACCTCTTCTGCAGTCTCTCCAGTGCCTTCACATCCTCCCTAAAATGTGGTGCCCAGAACTGTACACAATACTCCAGCTGAGGTCTAACTAGTGTCTTTTGCAAGTGCAACATAACCTCCTTGTTCTTGTACTCTATGCCCTTATTAATAAAGCCCAAGATACTGTATCTTTGTTGGGGAAGGAAAGTTAAACAAGTTCATTTGCTAATTATATTTAACAACCTCAGTACCCATTTGGTTGTATAAAAGGCATAACAGGTGAGACATGTTCTTTCTCTAGAGAGTTTTATGTGCCAGAAATAAAACCCTATTCGAAGGAGTCTGTCTTGCTAAAGGAGGTCATAGAGTCATAGAGGTCTACAGCACAGAAAAAGGCCCTTCGGCCCATCGAGTCTGCGCCGGTCAAACAAGTACCTAACTATTCTAATCCCATCTTCCAGCACTAGGCCCATGGCCTTGTATGCCATGGCATCGCAAGTGCACATCCAAATACTTCTTAAATGTTAAGAGGGTTTCTGCCTCTATCATCCTTTCAAGCAGCAAGTTCCAGATTCCCACCACCCTCTGGGTGAAAAAATTCTTCCTCACATCCCCTCTAAACCTCCTGCCTCTTACCTTAAATCTATGCCCCCTGGTTATTGATCCCTTCACCAAGGGGAAATGTTCCTTCCTGTCTACCCTATCTATGCCCCTCATAATTTTATATGCCTCAATCATGTCCCCCCTCAATCTCCTCTGCTCCAGGGAAAATAACCCCAGTCTATCCAATCTCACCTCATAACTAAAACTCTCCAGCCCAGGCAACATCTTGGTAAATCGCCTCTGCACTCTCTCTAGTGCAATCACATCCTTCCTATAATGCGGATTCCAGAACTGCACGCAATACTCTAGCTGTGGACTAACCAGCGTTTTATACAGTTCCAGCATAACCTCCCTGCTCTTATATTCTATACCTTGGCTAATAAAGGCAAGTATTCCATATGCCTTCTTAACCACCTTATCTACCTGTCCCGCTACCTTAATGAACCGGTGGATATGCACACCGCTCTGATCCTCGGTACTTCCCAGGGTGATACCATTCATCTTGTTTGTCTTGCCCAAGTGCATCACCTCACACTTATCTGGATTAAATTCCATTTGCCACTGATCAGCCCATCTGACCAGCCCGTCTATATTCTCCTGTAATCTAAGGCTATCCTCCTCATTATTTACCATCCCACCAATTCTCGTGTCATCAACGAACTTACTGATCAACCCTCCTACATTCAAGTCTAAATCATTTATATATACCACATATAGGTCTTTATTGCTAAACAGCTACTGAAGCTTAACATCCTTTATTAACTGCTCTTTCAACCTGTCTTGCCACCTTTAATAACTTATGCACATAAACACCCAGCTCCGTCTGTTCTTGCATCCCTTTTAGAGTAGTACCCTCCATTTTATACTGTCTCTCCATGTTCTTCCTACCAAAATGCATCATCTCATACTTCTCCACATTGAACTCCATCTTCTACCTATCCGCTCATTCCATCAACTTGTCTATGTCCTTTTGAAATTCTATACTGTCCTCTTCACAGTTTACAATGCTTCTAAGTTTGTACCATCCGCAAACTTTGAAAATGTTTTCTGTACACCAAGGTCTTGATCATTAATATATATCAGGAGAAGCAAGGGTCCCAATACCGATCCCTGGCAAACTCCACTACAAACCTTCCTCCGGTCCGAAAAACATCCATTAACTGTTACTGCCTGTTTCCTATCACTCAGCCAATTCCATATCCATGTTGCTACTGCCCCTTTCATTCCATGAGCTATAACTTTTCTCACAAGTCTGTTGTACGGCACCGTATCAAATGCCTTTGGAAGTCCAAGTACACATCAACAGCAGTGCCTTCATCAACCCTCTCTGTTACCTCTTCAAAAAACTCCAGCAAGTTCATTAAACACCAACTTTCCCTTAAGAAATCCATGCTGGCTCTCCTTAATAAACACGCATTTGTCCATGTGACCATTAATTCTGTCCCGAATTATAGTTTCTAGTTTCCCCACCACCGAAGTTAATATAATAAGCACACTTTTTCTGCTTCATCTTAATCTCTATATCTCTCTCATCCAAGGAGTTCTGGATTTGTTTGTCCTATCTTTTCCTTTCATGGGAATATACTTTGACTGTACTCGAACTATCTCTTCTTTAAAAGCAAATCATTGTTCAATTGCAGTTTTGCCTGCTCATTTCTGATTCAAATTTATCTGAGCCAGATTTACTCTTACCCCATTGAAGTTAGCTTTCATCCAGTTAGTTATCTTATTCTGGATTGCTCCATGTCCTTCTCCATAGCCAATCTAAACCTTATGATACAATGATCACAGTTCCCTAAATATTTCCCTACTGACACTTGATCCACATGGGCCCACCTCATTGCCAATCACAGTATAAATCACTTTGTGATATATAGTTTAAAGAATGTCTGTTCCTTGTTCCTTGCATTTGAGAGGATTTTGGAGGTAACTTTAGTACAGGACACCGATTTCATTCTATATGTTGTTATCGAGTCTCTATCTCAGACTCGAGATGCCATCGGGGAGCAGTCTCTCAGCTTTAGGGGGAACTTCTTCACTCAGAGGGTGGTGAGAGTGTGGAACGAGCTACCATCTGACGTGGTAAATGTGGGCTCACTCTTAAGTTTTAAGAATAAATTAGATAGATACATGGATGGGAGAGGTCTGGAGGGTTATGGACGAGGTGCAGGTCAATGGGACTAGCGGAATAATATTTCGGCACAGACTAGAAGGGCCGAATGGCCTGTTTTATGTGCTGTAGTGCTCTATGGTTCTATGGTACAATCAATCTGAAGAAGACTTGAAACGTTAACCCTGTTTCTCTCTCCACAGATGCTGCCAGACCTGCTGAGTTTTTCCAGCATTTTCTGTTTTTATTTCAGGTTTCCAGCATCCGCAGTATTTTGCTTTCATGCTTACGTCCAATTGATATAGTCTTACCTTGCTTGCCTCTCTAGTTTATTTTTCCTTCTGCTCCTGTTCTGCCTCCGTTACAAGGAAATGTCCATGTTAAACCCCATGCTTTAAGGGTTCTGTGACAGAAGAGGCCGACAAAAAAAACTTTCCACAGAACCCTTTGCACAGCCAAGAACTGATGTTCATTATCACTTCAGTCAAACATATGTTTCAGACCAGGCTTTTTTTGTCTTTCATGAGGCGTGGGCGTCGCTGGCCGCATTTGTTGCCCACCCTATATTGCCCTGAAATTGCTTGCTAGGCCATTTCAGAAGGCAGTTAAGAGTTAACCATATTGCTGTGGTCACGTATAGGCCAGACCAGGTAAGGGTGGCAGATTTCCTTCTCTAAAGGACAATAGTAAACAATTGATAGCTTCATGGTCACCATTACTGAGGCTAGCTTTATATTCCATATTTGTTAACTGAGTTCAGCTGCCGTGATGGGATGCCGTGTCTGTGGTCAGTCCAAAGTTGTAAACTTGGTCACTTCCTGGTTTGACAATTTCCACAGGTAATCCATTCCTCTTTTCTGCAACCTTCAGTTAGGGCAGGCTCGAAACTGGTGTAAATGAAGAAGTTTTTTGGGACAGCAGCTCTTTCCCTTGTTATCTTCTCATTCCTGAAATGTAACCCTTTGGGAGATGGGCACATCTTCAACCAGTGGCCAATTCTACCAGAATGTAGTGTGTATTTTCAAACAGGTGTGACTCTAATGTACCTGATTTATACCCTAAATTCCAGTCCCCCATACAAGGGCTATGCCACTTCTGTAACAAAAATAAATCTCAAAGTTTCAGGTCACAGGAATGCACACAGGAGTCAAAGGTGGTAGGCAGACTATGGGGTAGAGGCCACAATCAGATCAGCCATGCTTTTATTGAATGGCAGAGCAGACTCAAAGGGCTGAATGGCCCACTCCTCCTAACTCATATGCTCGCATGTATGTTTGTATTTTTAATCCACTTTCGTTTAATTAACCCAACTGTAAGTTAATTAGAGTGACAAAGGAAACTACAATATTTAAGTTACCTATCAATTAGTTTTATCCAGATTTTTTTGAGAGAACAAAACAAGGGCTAGCTCAATGGCTGAGCTTCAGTGACTCTTCTCTGTTGAGTTAACTGATCTTAGCTTGGCAACATTTTGCCTTGTTCTCAGAATGTGGGCTATTCTGTTTGGATTGCATTTATTGCTCACCCCTGGTTGCGCTTTAAAAAAGAAAAGGGGGTTGATGGGCTTTCTTGGACTTGAACATTCCTTGGAATGATGGTTCCTACACAATGGTGTTAGGTTTGGAATTCCCTGTTATTAGTGACAATGAAGCAATGTTTATATATGTCCAGTTCAGGACGGTGTGTTACTTGAATGGAACGCGATGGTTTCCCCATGATATTACTCCACTTGCCCTTTTCTCGCTGCAGTTGTCTGTAGTGCCATTGGGATAAGAAAGGGAAAGCAAGCTGGAGAGATTAAAATTGGACTTGGGAAGTAATATATCCATCAAATTGGCAGCCTCATTTATACCCCCATCTAATATTTCTTTTCCTGCTGATTCACTACTTGCTGCTTTGCCTGAGTTTCGTACACTGGTTGTTATCCAGTGACTCCCACCGGCAGTGCATGTCTGCAGATATTGACTGTGGGTGGCACTGAGCTCGGTTGTGTTACCTGTCATGGTTGAATAGCCTATTGCTACTCACTATCTACAGTCACGCATGAATAAAAACCATGTGAGTGAGTTATCAGGCAGCGAGTCTGCTGCCAGTGGCATCATATCCCAGTGAAGAAACCATGTCTTCTGGAGAGGACAAAACTGTCAGACAATAAAGGGATAAAAAGGAGGGGTTTTTTTTGCCATTGAAGGAACAAAATGATGTAAATATAACACTGCTGCTGCATTAAGAACATTGGTATATGGAGGATGAAAGGAAACAAAATATATTAATTAACCTTGTGAATACTGTGTAAATACTGTTTTGTGTGCACGCACAATCAAACTCGGTGCAGATTTTAATTTGTGAGATTCTGTTTATATCCTTTGCCTTTCATATTCGACACCAAACATATTGCGGATTAATGCCAACCCATAATGCTCGCGCTGTAATTGACTAAAAGGGCAAAGTTCTTTTTTCCATAAAATCAATTTCCATAATATTAGTTACGTTAATTGTCAACACAGATGGATAACTAACAATGTATTTGCTGCAAAACAATATTAGTCGACAAAACCAAGCTTTTATTAATTAGGGTTTTACTTAGACTGTCATCAGATGTATTCTGCATTTTAAAAGAGAATATCCTTTGTGGTTAGAGGCATACAGCACTCCAGTGAATACAGCCTCCATTTAATGCTCTTGCCATTTAATTCTGGTGGTATTTCGGGAACCTCTTACTGTGAGGTCACAAATGCAGGGCATTATGTACAAGTTATACTAATTTGTTAGGGCAATGAATACATTAATTTCATTAGCAAATGGCCTTAAAGCAATAATTACCAGCGTGGGTGTGTCAGAAGAGATCATGTTAAATTGTGGCTGTTAATTATTAAGATTTTGTATGGAGATACCCAGCTTTGACATCGTACCTGAATGTCAGCGTTCAAACTCTGTTGTATGCTTGTTTTTAAACCCAGCTCCATTTTCTCTCCCTTTTGCACAACAGTCTGGCATCACTGTATAACAAGTGAAGATGGTCGATGTCAAGAATTTAAAGGGGAGTCAAAAGAAAACCTCTCAACAGAACTATTTATTTTAATGGACAATTAACTCTTTAGTTATTCTGAGATCAACTGTCAGTTGCCTTTGCAGCTGTATAGTTCTTGCCGCAGATGAAAACAAATGAGATTGTGTAAACAAGCAGTACCTGTGAGTACTTATTCCTGACCATGATTGGCTTTTGAAACAGATGCATTCATGTCTATCTACAGCAAAAACAATCCACATATCAGCCAGTTCTTGGCAATGTCCTTGCATGTGCAAATTGCTGCCAAGATTTTCTCTTTATCAAGCGACAAACATATGAACAATGATGCACAGGAAAAAACCCTCGGGTTCATCCGGTCTGTCTCAAGCAGTTGCAGCTATTTGTGCATCACAATATGTGCACTCCCCACCTCACTTAGAAGTCATATAGGTAACCATTTAGCTTTAATGATCTACACAAGCCAACCTCTAAGTGATGTTTGTACAGGATAGGGTTCCACTCGCTATAATACACACTTCAGTGCTTTGGAACTCTCTGCCTCAGAAGGCGGTGGAGGCGGGGTCATTGAATATCTTTAAAATGGAGGTAGCTAGATTCCTGTTAGGCAAGGGAACCAAAGGTTATCGAGGGTAGATGGGAATGTGGAATTCGAAACACAAACCGATCAGCCATGATCTTACTGAATGGCAGATCAGGCTCAACGGGCTGAGTGGTCTACTCCTGCTCCTAATTCATATGTTCGTATGTTGTTATGGTTCTAAGTAATCATGGTGTGAGGCTTCTTATTGAATATCACAGGAGCTTTATGCTAGAACGTATTTTATTAATAATACAGACAGAAGCTGCGGTTATTATTTATATATCAGAAATAAGCATTCTGGACACAGGATTCAAACTCTTGCAGGTTTATAAACTGTAAAATAAACTTGCATACTCACATCTACACTAAGATTGAAAGTGATACGTGTATTAAATAATTAAGTGACATTTGCAATTTTTCATACCAAGAGCACAATTCCAGTGTCTTGAGAGCTTTTTTAATATTATAAATAACACATCTGCATTTTAGACTGGAGAAGTTTGGACTGTTCTCCTTCGAGACGAGAAGGTTGAGAGGAGATTTGATAGAAGTATTCGAAATCATGAGGGTTCTGGACAGGGTAGACGGGGAGAAGCTGTTCCCACTGGTGGAAGGTTCTAGAGTGAGAGGATATAGATTTAAGGTAATTCGCAAAAGAAGAAATAGAGATATGAGAAGAAACTTTTTCATACAATGAGTGGTTAAGATCTGGAATGAGAGGCAGTTCAATCGAGAGCACTGGATTATTATCTGAAAGGGAAGAATGTGGAGGGCCATTGGGAGAAGGCAGGGGAATGGCACTAAGGGTTAAATTTTCCCCCTGTCCGGGGGGGCGGGTTGTGTGGGGCCGGGCACGGACCCAATTGGGTCCGCGCTGCAATTTTACGTGGGTAGGCCAATTAAGGCCTGCCCAGCATGACGCGCGCCCGGAAGCACTGAGTACTCCCAGTCCGGGCGGGGGGGTGCGTTGCCTGAGTCGGGGCCTGCGCTCTTTCACGCATGCGCGCAAAAGAGCGCAGAAATCTCCCTGAGGCACAGAGCTGCCTCAGGGAGATTAGTTTAAGTTCAAAAAATATTAATAAAGAAAAAAAAACTTAAGACGTGTCCCCTCATGTGACAGTGTCAAATGAGCTGGGACATGTCAACGAACTTTAATGAAAAAATGCATTTAATTTATAAACCCTTCATGAAACCTCATCCCGCCCGTGGATGAGGTTCCATGAAAAATGCGAAGGCCGCCTGGGCTCTTCGCCTGCCCACCAACCAGCTTTCTCAATCGGCTTAATTAGCTCTTTAATGGCCGTAACAGGCCTTTGACGTTTCGGTGGGCGCGCAGCCAAGTCGGCTGTGTGCCCACCGAACTGAAAATCTAAATGACGCGCGATGATGTCGGGACGCACGCCCAATGTCACCCCGCGTCATTTTACGCCTCAGCGAGCCGAAGATTCAGCCCAAAGTAAATTGCTCAATCAAAGAGCCAGCTCAGACCTGATAGGCCGAATAGCCTCCTTCTGTGCTGTAACAATTCCATGATTCTGTGATTACTGGTCTATTTTTATGAATATCCTGGGGTGGAAACTACAAGGTCCTGGAGATTTGTTGTCTTAAGTCCTGTTATTTTCACTATTGCTATATTTCTACTTTTGTCAAATAAGTTCCTGCCCTTAAATTATTTAGGTTGTCTTGCATCACAGACATTTTTTCCTCTTCCTCTATTGTGAAAACAAGTACAAAGTATTCATGTAACAAGTTTGTAATTTCCCTATTCTCCATTATAGTATCATCTACAACATGTTGGTTCCGAAATCTCCTCTTCCAGAAAACTGCCCTAAATACACCCTAGAAATTCATGCCTTTACTGTTTGATTTATTCTGTTTCTCCCAGTCTATCTGATGATTAAAACCTTAATTATAACCAGGTTGTTGCTGCTTCCCTGACCTCCATCTTTATTCATTCTGCTGTCCCGAAGACAACTCCTTCCTATCCTTTATTGATCCTTAGTTTGACCTGTTTTTCCACTGCCTGATCACCCTTATTAAAATTCCTTCTTTCTGTGGTTATAATTATATCTTTTATCAACATTCCTACTCCCCTCATCCACTTCCCCATTTTCTCTGTATTTTGCAAAGGTCCTGTAGGCTGGAATATTGTTCCCAATCATACCCAGTTTGTGGCTGCATTGGTCACTGCATTACATACTTTCAGCTGAATTTGTGTTTCTAATTCATTGGCCAGGATTTTTCAGATGATGGGGTTTCTCACCCCACCGCCTGAAGAGTCAGTGGGAACTGCATCCCTGCCAATTACAGCAGCCCCACAGCCATCTTACACTCCAAGGGGCATTAATTGGCGAGAGATGGGATGTCTGCCCTCACTCGGGCCAAAGGTCCACCTCAAACAGCTGCCGGCCAATCTGATGGGCTGGCAGCTCTGTAGTGCCACAGCGCCAGGGGCAGCAGTGGCCAGGACTGGGACTACAAGCAGTCGGCAGATTCTAAGTTACAACAGAGTCCAGGACCAGGTAAGTGCAGGGGTCTCACGATGGGGGAGAGGGGTTGGGACTCTCGATATGGAGGCCAGGAGGGGAGGGAGCACCGTTGAGAGGCAGACCTTGCTGTGGGTGGGGGGTGGGGGTGTTACCTGATGTGGAAATGAAGTCCTTGAGGGAAGTAACCCCTTCAACCCCCCCCACCCCCACCCCTCGACCAGGTTCCTGCCTGTCTTACGTATCACAATGTGTGCACTCCACCCTTTTTGGGAGTTGAATTCATAAACTATGTGGGTTCGGGGCTACGGCAGGTGGAAGCCTGGGGGGAGCGGAGGGGGTGCGGCGTTTTGGATTGGTGAGCAAAGGTGGAGTCAACAGAGGCACCTGAATGGATGGTTCTCCATTTTACTGGCAAAGAAGTCCATGGGCTTCTTGCATCTGTTTTTGGAGTGAAGGGTGAAGCGGTCATGGAGAGAGGGGTTTGAAGGAAATGACTGGTAATGTTGAAAAAAGTCAGGGTTACCTTTGGTCTCCAGGACGGTCCTGGTGTAGTGGCCCATTGGGGCAGAGGAAACTGAGATTTGATGTGGTCCACCCTGTTCATGGTGTTGGGTGACTAAACCAGTTGTGCGCCATATTCAATTCAATTCAATATTTCCTTATAACAGGGAAAATAGCAAGGGTGGGAGAGTATAAAGTTTTACTTGGGGGAAAAAGCCATTACTGTGGATGTTGGGGAGTATTTCAGCAGATTAACAGCTGCAGAAATAGTGTGGCAAAATGGAGGGCCAAGGTCTGGACAGTTAACCGCTTGAAGTGCAGTTGTAACTCAGTGAGCAAGATAATTTATTTTCTCTGTTAATTAGGCATTTGTAACCATCCAGTGTTATAATGTGTGTTTATATATGATGAATGTGATCAAAGAGAGAAAAGAAAAAAAATTCATCGTGTAAGATGTCAGTATCTTCCATATATCAGAGAGTTGTCATAAGAGTGACTGCTGGAAAGCATTGTATAAGGTTTCTACTGTAACTTATTTCCGCAGTTCTGTCACAGTAGTTACATGATGGTGAAATATTAGGAATTATGGTTTTCAGTTTAAACCAGCAATGAAACAGCTACAGGACAAAAATGTTTGATTTTTTTTTAAAATAAGCACTGGAAAAATGGAAAATACTCATGCAGACTACAGAAATAACCTTTCCAAATACTATTTCACGCTCCTTAGATTTCCGGTGTTTTGCTTAGCATGATTATTTTCTTTTAGTGAGGAAATAAGCAAAAGGATTTGAAAAACGTATAAGTTCCGAATGGCTCAATAAAGTAAGAATAAGAAGGTTCGTTTTGAACTCCAGATGGTCATTGGGTCACACAGGCAAGTCGGCCCAGCCAACGATAATGAGGATCAGGCCCAATTCGTGGACTGGGCCTAGTTGCCACGGCACCAGGGTGCTACGTGGCAGCCCCCACCTCTGGCAACCCCGCCAGCTCACCACCTCGGTGCTTTTGCAATATCGTTTGGCCTGGAGCCAATCCGACTAACGGGGCGGTAGGTCCGTCTTGGGAAAGGGGTGATTTCGGAGGTAGGTGGTATGCAGAGAACCCAAGTTGGCAATGACCCATGTTATTCCATGGGCTGAATTTGTGCTCCCGCAGGCCCCACAAAAAATATTGTTTCACTTACCTTTTACGGGCCTTTCTTCTGCACCACTTGGTTCAGCCCATACCTAACTGCCCTTGAACTGAGGGGCTTGCATTGCAGAGGGGCAGTTAAGAGTCAGCTACATCGCTGTGGGTCTGGAGCCACATGTTGGTCAGACCGGGTAAGGATGACAGATTTCCTTTCTTAAAGGACATTAGTGAACCAGATGGGTTTTTAAGACAATCAATGATAATTTCATGATTACCATGACTGAGACTAACTTTCAGTTACAGATTTTATTAATTAAATTTTAAATTCCACCGTTGTGGGATTTGAATCCATGTCCCCAGAGCATTAACCTGGGCCTCTGTATCACAGGTCCAGTGGCATTATCACTATGCTACCGTCTCCCCTGCATGGTGCTCTGCCAGTTTGGCCCAGGTTGGCCGTCTAAATTGTGTTAGGGGCCTATGTATCCCACAGGACCCCACTGATGCCCAGCAGCAGAAGGCCTCAGATATACGACGGCAAGTGGGAAGGGTCCAGAAAGCTTTTTGATTTTTAACAACGTACTGCCATGTCCTTGCCAGGCGGAGGGAGTTAAAGTTGCCTCTATGGCGCCAATGTCAATGTTACCCTATTAGCTTAGGTGTGAGCTGTGGCAAAGGCTGCAGTGCCAAGAAATTCTACACCCTGTCACTATTTTATTCAGTAACTTTTAATCCCAGAAAAAAAACACTGACTTTACATTTACCAATAAATTCTGAAGAAAGCGAAAACAGAAACTGGAAACTTGCATATAATGAAGCATCAAAACCAAATTGACACCTGTAACGATCCATTTCATTCCAATTTATTCCTGTGAAGCACCTTGAAACGTTTTACTATGTTAAAGGCGCTATATAAATGCACAATGGTAAGTGAAGCTTAAACTTCTGGCACACCGTGCTAGGTAGCAATCCTTTAGAATATGTGAAAAGACAGATTTATTCCATTCCCATTTGTTTGTTTAAATAGTAGTCCAAAAATGTGATTAAGCCATTGATTTAATTTTAATGATACTTTGTTCTCACTAGTGTGCTGAAAATGTCAATGTTGTTGCATGCTTAATTGTTGTTGTGTGTACTGTGAGGCTTTGACCTATGGCCTGTTGAGGATATCAGGCTGCATCCAACATGCTTTGATATGGTTGCTTATTGAGCATTCAGATATAAAATGAATATAGAATAACGCCTGATAATAGAAAAAGCATTCCCACTCTTCAAAGTACAAAAGGCTTGAGCGCTTGAAAAGGCTCGATGTGACACATATACATTGCACTGTGTCTAATGAATAGAGCTTAGTTGCACTAGAATAGTTTACATTGATTGCATTAATGAATGCCTCCAGTAATTAGCTAGAGGGACATACTTCACTGCAGCTTGCTGCTACTTACATGCATCACAGTAGATTAGAACGAAAAGAAATATATTAAAGGGTCTGCTGAAATGTAATAGTGACTGGGATTTCGCTATTGATTTTTGTGAGAAGGAAACCGTGTGTATCGGTAATCATTGACCCCAATGGCTGTGATCGCAATAAATTCATATTGTGGCACTGCTTGCATAGTTTCCACATTGATCAGACACTTTAGTCTAGGAATGGTGTTGATCAATGACTTCTCAGCAATATTACATTCTGTTCCCCTATGAAGCATGAATGATAGGGTGAATGGTTGCAACCCTGCTGTTACATCCCTTTCCCATTCCTTGGAATACCCTTCCAACGTGCATATTGGAATTGATGGAACTCCATTCATTATGTGTGAATTTATGTGACTCTTTTTAGGTATCCACCATTCCAAGGTTCTTTCTGATTGTGTCTCAAAAACTGGCCTCTCTTTGGTACAGATAGCCAGCCTGACTGACTTAAGCTGTTCTCAACCTTCAATAGCAATGTGGCCTTTGTACATACGCCATTGCCTTTGTACATTAGCCTAGATCATCTCACGGCCAATGGCAAATGCCAAACGACTGTCAATCTGGGGTTCCTACACAATTGTGGAGCAGAAGCCACTTCACCAAGATGGAAAATGTGCCACACAAATGAACTGTCAGCCTGTGATATGATTCCAAGAATGGTATCATTAGAAACTGTTTACCCACAATCAAAGCTGCGTAGTCTCACTAACTTGACTCCTCTGCCAAGTTTTTCCTTGAATGTAATTGTTTGTGTCATGCCACAGTTACTGTTCTGTGTCAAGAATACGACTATTAAGATGCCCTGCGTTTAATAGCTTGGAAAGTTATGCATTCTTCTTGTAATTCTACAAAAATCTTCCACAAAATCTTCCAAAAATAAAGATTTCCAATTTGCCTTGGTGACTTTGATTTTCTGTTCTCGTCATTACTGTCTGAGAAATTTTTCAAACGTACCTCCTTCAACCTTTTTATTTTTCAAGAGTTTGTGACTATCTTTAAAAGTTATCATTTCCGGGGATGTGGGTCACTGGAAAGTTAAGCATTTATTGCTCATTCTCTGGTTTTCATGAGAAAGTGGTGCTGAGCACTTCTTGAGACATTGTAGACCATATATAGTGATGGTGCTTCCCCAATGCTGTTAGATAGCGAGTTCCAGGATTCAGCAATAACAAATGAATGGCTATGTATGTCTGAGTTGGAAATGGTGTGTGACTTAGAGGGGAATTTGGAGGTGGTGGTGGAGAGATGGTTATGCTCTCTCTTGTTGGAGATGCTTGACACCTGTGATTGCTACTTGCCACTTATCAGCTTAAATGTTGTCCAGGTCTTGCTGCATGACGGCACGGACTGCTTCAGTATCTGAGAAATTGCGAATGGCCCTGAACAAAGTGCATTCATCACCTTACAAAATGTCCTTCATTTTTCCACTAAGACTCAAATGCTTTGTGAGCAGGAGCATCAGCTGCTTGTAAAAATTATTGCCAAGTTTGAAGTTCAAAACATCAATGGGAGCCCTCTGGGGTGTGTTATAATGAGGGTAATGATGAATATTATACTGCTATATGCAAAGCAACTAATATAAATACTTAGACTGTTTGCACAAGAGATCTGCCAAATGTTATTTTACTGTACGATGCATAAACTGACAAGTTTCTGGTAAGCTAATGGTGAGTGACAACAATGCATTGTTTTCAAGAAAGTTATCTGAATAAAAGGCTCGGGGGTCATCTCATTATGATGTCATTTTGTCCTGGAACTGTACCCGAGAAACACTTCTATTGACAGCAAATGTGTCTGTATTATTGGTACAAACTCAAGAAAATTCATAGGAACGTTACGAAGTAAGCTGTGATGTGTTGACCTAGGAATGTTGAGTTACTGAGTATGTAAATAAAGTCGGTGGTTCTGTCATTTACTTAAGTTTCCGAAGAGTTTTGCCATTTTCAGAAAGAGGCCCTGTAGTCCATAACCTTCATGTGCCAGTGTGACAAGGGTTTCACCCATAATGCAACCCAATTAGGGATGGGCAATAAAAATGCTGGCCTAGCCAGTGATGCCCACGTCCCGCGAAAGAATATTAAAAAATGACCTCCCATTCTCAGCCCTACAGCCAACGGGAGGCTTCAAATGAAAGCCGGTTACTTTCCCATGGAAACTGAAGGAATATTGTAGGTTTGGCCATCGTGGATAATCTTAAATATCATCCCCACCTCTTTCCCTCCACCCTGAGTAAGTGGCTACAAAAGTTTCAGAATTTTCATCCTTAATCTACAAATCCTTACATGACCTCATCCCCATCTCATCTCAGTGTCTTCATCCAGTCTTTCATTCCAGTCTGTATTATGTACTCAAATCTACTGTCCCTCTCCACCATCCACCATCTTCCCCGGCCCCCTCCACTTTTCTTTCAATTACCAGTGACAGGATCATAAGCTCTTACATTTCTGAATTCTAGAACTTTACCCCTACACCCCTCCGCCTTGCTGTATCTCTCCCAACTTTGATAAGGCTTCCCAAAACCCTCCGTTCAACCATTCAATCATCTCCCGTAACTCTGCTCCAACCCTCATTAACTGTTTCCCACTTTAGGAATTTTTTCTCTATTAAAAGACACTGAAGTGTAGTCACTGAATCGCAAGAGCCAATTTGCACGCAGCAAGGTCCCACAAACAGCAATGTGAAAGTGATCGGCCAATCTCTTTTTTTAGTTATGTCAATTGAGGGATAAATATCGGCCATGACCCCCAAGGATAGTTCCATTGCTCTTCTTTGAATAGTGCTATGGGGTCTTTAACATTCACCTGATAGATGAAGTAAAATACTGCGGATACTGGAAATCTGAAAATAAAACAGAAAATGCTGGAAAACCTCAGCAGGTGCAACCGTGGAGAGAAAAAAACAGAGTTAATATTTTGAGCCTGTATGACTCATAGAAGGGTCTGAAGAAAAGTCATACGGACTTACAACGTTAACTCTGTTTCTCTCTCCACAGACCTGCTGGTTTTTTTCCAGCATTTTCTGTTTTTTATTTTAGAACAGATGAAGCCTTGGGGGTGGCAGTGGCAGAGTGGTATGGTCACTGGGCTAGTACTCCAGAGATCCAGGGCAATGCTGTGGGAACCTGGGTTCAAATCCTGCCATGGCAGATGTGAAATTTGATTCCAATAAAAATCTGGAATTAAAAGTCTGAAGATGACCATAAAACTATTGCCAATTGTCGTAAAAACCCATCTGGTTCACTAATGTCCTTTAAGAGAAGGAAATCTGTCCTTACCTGGTCTGGCCTACATGTGACTCCAGACCCACAGCAATGTGGTTGACTCTTAAATGCCTTCTGAACGAGGGCAATTAGGGATGGACAATAAATGCCGGCTCAGCCAGCGATGCCCACATCCCATGAATGAATTTGTAAAAAATCATTGAAAAGACGGCACTACTGGTAGTGAAGCACTCTCTCAGTACTGCACCAGAGTGTCACCCTCTATTTTCATGTTCAAGTCACTGGAGCGGGACTAAATTCCACAACCATAAACATGCCAGTGTTTATGCACCACATGATTCTCTTCCCTCCCTACTGCTGACCTAGTCAAGATATCCTTCTAAACTAGCAAAGAAAAGGCTTGCAGGACTTTGGAGAAAGAGCAGAGGGTGGGGGAGGCAGTGGGACTAATTAGAAGGCTGCTTTAAAGAGCTGGCGCAGGCACAGTGGGCCAAATGGTCTCCTCCTCTGCTGTATCTTTTGATGATCTGACTATATAAAAATTCCGGATATTTGATCAACGAATCAGTCAGCCCTCTGTGCTGGTGCTGGTTTTTTAGCTGGAACTATCCAGACTTTTCCCTCCTGTTTACCAATGCTCCTTGTTGTTTTACTGTATTCTGTGATCCAAACCCAATTTTGTCTCTTCCTGTTTCTCTCTGAAGTGGGAGCATCCATTTAGCATTCTGTACCTTAGCTGAAGCCCAAGACGTGTAGACGTCCCATTTGCATTAGCAGCCCCACATGAAACCAAAATGAGAACCCTGAACATTTGAAGAATCCATTTCAAATTCTGCACGTTATGTGTATTTTGTGACCGTCAGAAAGTTTGAATAAATGATGATAGCGTTTTGCTCCTGAGTTGTAAAATATACATTATAAACCAACCGCCTGACATAGCATAATTAGTGTGTGCAATCCTTTAGATGTTTGATTCCCTGATCAGGTTCAGCTGCCTCTGCCAAATGAGCTTTATTCCATGCATGCTGTCAATTAAAAAAAGGACTTTGTAACCAAAATCTGACTCAGTCTAAGTGCTATAGGCACTTTTCTATTATTTAACTGAATTGAATTACCAATGTAAATACACATCAATTACTAATTGTCTGGGACTGTTCATTAACTGAATATTGAATTACTAATTGATTGGCACAGTAAACGGAGAGGCTGGAAAACAAGTGCAACGCTAGGGTGCAAGTGCCTCACATTATCAGTGCTGTTATTTTGCAGTTTGGTTTATAAACACGATTTCAGTCACACACTGGTTTTAAAGTTGTGCAGATTTCATTCACTATGGTTATATATAAATGACCAGACAAATAGGTAAAAATGAAAAATTATTTTAGCAATCTGAGAAAAATTACCCACGTTTAATTTATCATGAAATGTTGCAATGATATATTAAAAGCAAGTGGTGTGTATTATCCGAAATGCTGTCTGCAACAAAAACTGGAGATTTATCAAGAATATTAAAGTGGATTGGCACATGGAATCACAAAGAGAAAATAAGTGACTGAATCTGATGAACAATGTCAGGAAACGTTCTTCCTGTTTGTATTTAAATAAATAATGGTCAGCCTGTCATTACCTGATTAGCTGCCGCTGTCCAGTAGTATGGTTGCTGCTGGGAAAATAGTTTCAAACAGCATGTGGAACTCATGACTCGTGACCCCTAAAGCAGGACTGACACAAGAAGCCTTCAAACAAAATTTCCTACAAGTACCAGGGAGCCACAAAAGGTTGTTTGCTAAAAGTGAACGAGCCCTTATGGCTAGACTTATTTAGAGCAGGTCAGGGCAGGACATGATGTTACTTGTGTCACATATGCTGCTGCCGTCTACCAGTATTCTAAAGGGAGTCGGGATATGGGAGAACTCAAGTAAATTGAGCTTTAAATGGTATAATGGAATTGGTGAAAGAAGAGAGTCTTGCTTGCTCTATGTTTTTCAAATAGGCCTTTCCCTTGACTTAAATTTACTGTGCTTTTTTTTAATTGTTCCTAGATTAATTCACTTGGGATTTTGAACACTGCAGAATATTTACACACAAAGCCATGGGCACACGCAGGCACAAGGCTGCTCAATTCACTTCCAATGTTCCACTTGGAAGAAGTTGTTTGGGGCAGAGTTGACGGGGTGGGTGGGTGGGAGGGAGGGAGGAAAATAAACAGAATTATATAGGACAGTTTTCATTCATGAACACACCCCCCTCACAATTTGAAAAGCAAGTTGTGCACAAATTGAATCGTTTGGATGTTATTTAATTTAGGTAGGTGCTGTTTAACAGTTGTGATGTTGGTTATTACAATTTTTACAGTCAGGCTGTAAATCAAAGTTCGCAGGAGGTCAACCAGCATCTAAAAAAGAGTTGATCTGGTTTATAGTGTTCTGCTTGTAGAGCCTTCATTAAAACATTGAGGGGTTTAGATCAATTATCTTAACCATTCTTTTCTCTGTGTGGATACTGGTACTTTGAGTATTTATGTTCTAATTTCCATGTAGTTTAGACTCCTGGTGCAGCACCGAAAGAGGCCATTCGGCCATCGTGTTTGTGACAGTTTTTTGGCAGAGCTATCCAATTAGGCCCACTCTCCTGCTCTTTACCTGTAGCCCTGCAGTTTTCTTTTCCAAGTATATATCCAATTTCCTTTTGAAAGTTGCTAATGGATCTGCTTTCACCATCCTTTCACTCAGTGCTTTCCAGTTCATAACAGCTTGTTGAGTATTTAAAAAAAAAACACCTCCCCTCTGGTTCTTATAATCTGTATCCTCTGGTTACCAATCCTCCTGGGCAGTGGGAACACTTTCTCCTTATTTACTCTATTAAAACCCTTCGTGATTTTGAACACCTCTATTAAATCTCCCCTCAGCCTTCCCTGCTCTAAGGCCAATAATCCAATTCCTCTAATCTCTCCACATAACTGAAATCCTTCAGCACTGATGCCATTCTAAAACATTATCAGTTTCCTGATAGTAGAAAGTAAGTTATTATTTGGAAGCAGGGTACATTTTTCCAGCACTTTATAAACAGTGCCCTCTTTTCATTATCCCTCACAGAGTCCCCCACTTTGACGGATTTTAAAGGGGGGGAGAAAAAAAGAACAATTGAAATTACTGCAACGCACTTAAGTATTCATGCCGAAAATGTCCCAAAAATGCTTATTTGTGAGACGTGGATCAGATTAATAGAGTTACTTTATTCAATTGAATTGGAGAGTTACCACCCTATTAAATAATGCCTTGTCTGCATTTCTTTGTCACTCTGGCTCACCAGCCCTTGAATGTAGATTCTATCTACATTCTTTGTTTTTTTTTCCAGGGGGCTTATAACTTAATAGTACAGGTCACTGGACTCTCAGCATAAAAGTAAATTGTTGTAGATTTCCTTTTTGGTTCTTGTTAAGAGGCATCATCATGCTGTTTATGGTACATGTGCAAGGCAGGATCTGATTAGAACACTCGACAAACCTTTTAACTTTCCTTGAGGGCTTGGATAAAATCAGGACAGTTGGAAACTAATCTCAGCTTAAAGCTGGGCTAATAATTGCTTGCAATCAAAACAAAAAGAAAATCATTTTACTTTACATCTGATTCTAGCTGTAGGTACTATGCAGAGGTTCTTTAAGCTTGACTAAAGCCTATTATTATCATTCTGTTGGGGAGACTTTCTTGAGTACATTTGGAAAGGAGTAGAATGTAGCCCACTGTCGTGCATAGGTACAGTGTGTCAAAAACAGGCAACCTCGAAACTGAGGCAGTGCCAGAGTTCAGATCTTGCCAGATTTCAGGTCAGGCAGTTCGGGCCATTGGTGGCTCGTGTCATGCCGGGTCAGGTGGAGGTCAAGGGTCATTCGGAGTGGAGGAATAGACCAGCGTGCAAGTGGCAAATAGGATAACTATTCAGGCACCACAGCGCGTCAATGCAGCGCCTAGCCGAATTGCCCAGTTGTGTTTTTTTAATATTTCACTCAATTAAAATTGATGCATGGCACATCTAAAAATGTTTGGTTTTCAGACAACTTCAGCTTTTGGACAGCTGGATTTGAGATACTGTCTGTCCGCCATCTATAAGGCACAAGTCAAGAGTGTGATGAATTGCTCTTCACTTGCCTGGATGAGTTTAGCTTCAACAACATTCAAGAAGCTCGACACCAACCAGGAAAAGCAAACCGCTTGATTGTCACCCCATCCACCACCTCTAACATTTACTCCCTCCACCGCCAACGCACAGTGGCAGCAGTGTGTACCATCCATAAGACGCATTTCAAAAACTCAACAAGGCTACTTTGACAGCACCTTCCAAACCCACGACCTCTACCTACTAGAAGGAAAAGGGCAGCAGATACATGGAAACACCACCACCTGCAAGTTCCCCTCCAACCCACTCACCATACTGACTTGGAACTATATTGCCGTTCCTTCACTATCGTTGGGTCATTTTTACATCGTATTTTTACATTTCTCTGGCTGCATTGCACATTTATCGCATTTTCTGTGCTATTTAAATATGGACTGTATACCTGCACTGCCTTTTTCATTTTCGCAATTAGCTCTTATTGGAACAGTGCATTAACGGTGCTAATGTTCTGGCTAATGCCTTAGCAGTTTGTGGAGAAATACCATCTTAATGATAGCACTTAAAAAAAATGCACATGGATAGCATAGATGCACTTAAAGGGAAGCTAGATAAAACATGAAGGGGCGAAAGGAATAGGCTGATGGGGTTATATGAAGAAGGATTGAGAGGCCTGATTTGGAACAATAACACAAGCATTGAACAGTTTTTTAATATTCTTTCACAGTTTATGGGTGTTGCTGGCTAGGCCAGGATTTTTATTGCCCATCCCTAATTGCCCTTGAGAAGCTGCCTTCTTGAACCGCTGCAGCCCATATGGTTCAGGTACACCCAAAGTGTGTTAGGAAGGGAGTTCCAGGATTTTGATCCAGTGACAGTGAAGGAACAGCGATATATTTCCAAGTCAGGATGGTGTGTGGCTTGGAGGGGAACTTTCAGGTGGTGGTGTTCCCATCTATCTGCTGCACTTGTCCTTCTGGATGGTAGAGATCCCAGGTTGGGAAAGTAATGTCGAAGTAGCCTTGGTGAGTTACTGCAGTGCACCTTGTAGATTGTACACACAGCTGCCGCTATGCATCGATGGTGGAAGGAGTGGATTTTGAAGGTGGTGAATGGGGTGCCAATCAAGCGGGCTGCTTTGTCCTGGTTGCTGTCCAGCTTCTTCAGTGTTGATGGAGCTGCACTCATGCAGGAAAGTGGAGAGTATTTAATCACACACCTGACTTGTGCCTTGTAGACGGTGGACAGACTTTGGGGAGTCAGGAGGTGAGTTACTCAATGCAGGATTCCTAACCTCTGACCTACTGTAGCCACAGTATTTAGTTCAGTTCAGCTTCTGGTCAATGGTAACCCCCAGGATGTTGATAATAGAGGATTCAATAATGGTAATGCCATTGAATGTCAAGGGGAGATGGTTAGATTCTCTCTAGTTGGAGATGATGATTGTCTGGCACTTGCGTACCGTGAATGTTACCTGCCACTTATCAGCCCAAGCCTGAATGTTGTCCAGGTCCTGTTACAGATGGACACGGACTGCTTCAGTATCTGAGGAGCACTGAATGGTGCTGAACATTGTGCAATCATCAGCGAACATCCTCACTTCTGATTTGATGATGGAGGGAAGGTCATTGATGAAACAACTGATAATGGTTGGGACTAGGACACTATCCTGAAGAATTCTTCAATAATGTCCTGGAACTGAGATGACTGGCCTCCAACAACCACAACCATCTTCCTTTGTCTAGGTATGACTCCAACCAGCAGAGAGTTTCCCCCTGATTCCCACTGGTTCCAGTTTTGCTAAGGCTTCTTGATGCCACCCCAGGTCAAACGCTGCCCTTGATGTCATGGGCAGTCACTCTCACCTCACCTCTGGAGTTCAGCTCTTTTGTCCATGTTTGAACCAAGGGTGTAAGTTGACCCATATGGCCTGCTTCTGTGCTGTTCATTTTTTGTAATTCAATGCAATTCCTAAAGAGAATTTTATTTTCTCTCATTAATTTTAGCTTGGAACCTAAAAACTCTTTTATTCCATTTTATGTTCTCATTTGTATCGTTAGTGCATTCACCTATCTTTCCTTCTAAGATTGAAATGACTTTAAACTGCATAGTCAGTTCTTTATGAGAACCTGGCCATTGAAGCTCCACTACTTACACCAATTGTACCCATTTTAGTGGTTGATTAATAGTTTCACAATTACTAACTGAATGTATTCTGAACAAGTGAACATTGGAAGTGGAAGTGTAAGCATATCATTGCAGATCACCGCTTCCTCTTCCTCTTAAACTGCCCGTCCAAGCTAAGCCACATAAATATTCTGAGGCTAGAATTCTGTGAGATAATAGGTAAAAATATATGCCTAAAATTTCTCTCTGCCCATAAAGGATTCCTGATACAAATGATATTCAGACCCTTAGCAGCCTAATGGCTTAAGTGATCAAGTGACTCTGAGCCAAAATGTGCTCAAATCCAGTCCCTGTGTTGCTAGCTGAATTGAATGAGGTTTGCCCATTCTTGAATGGTGTGTTACATGGAGACCACTTATCCCATCAGTATAAAGGCAAGTGATATCAGCCCATTTTACTTGTGTTTAGAAGAGAAAAGAAAGGATGTAAACATTGGATTCAGTTGTATTTACAGTATCCCAATGTCCATTATGGTTTAACTTCTGATGGTTTTCTTGCTCTCTGCACTTGTCCAGTGATACAGAATCATAGAATTGTAACACAGAAAGAGGCTTGTCATACTCACTGTGATTACACAGTATTTTACCATACAGAACAGGCCATTTGGCTGAACAGGTCTATGCCAGTCCTTGTGCTCCACAATAGACTTCTCCCACCTTACTTCATCTCATCCTATCAATGTATCTTTCTATTTCTTTCTCCCTCATGTACTAATTTGGTTTTTCCCTTTAATGTATCTATGCTATTCGCCTCAACGACTCCCTGTGGTAGCCAGTTCCACATCCTCGCCACTATTACCGCTACCTAGAAACAGTTCAATCTGTGCCTAACGTACTTGGCCTGCTCAGTGGCAGACCTATTAGGGAACTGATGATTCAAATATTTGCTTGTTGGTATCCTTCTCACAGATGGAATATTTCTCTATCCTAGTAATATCAGTGTGGTGCATGAGACCATGAATCAGAAATAGGCATTAAAACCTCCTTTGAGCAATTTGGAAACATTAACATAGGAAGACAATGGGCAAGAAGAGGTCAGCCGACCCATTAAGCCTGATTCATGGTGCAATTTATGCAAACTATGACCCTCTTTTGCCCACCCACCAACCAGTTACATGATCACCTTAGAGAGAAAGAAAAAAACGGGCAGGAAAATAATCTGTGAAATTTTTCTCTGAACATCATAGACATTGTAGGAAACCACAGAGTTTGGGAGGTGCAGACCTCAATATCCGAGCCAATAGGTAATGATATCAGCTACAGTGTCAGCTGTGGCTCAGTGGGTAACACTCTTGTCTATGATTAAGAATGCTGTGGGTTCAAGTCCTACTCCCAAGTCTTGAATGAGATGTTAAACCGCTGCATGTGAAAAAAAACTAAGGCACAGTTTGAAGGATAGCTGTCCCCAGTGTTCTAGCCAGTATTTACCACTCAACCAATATTGCTAAAAAAGGATTATTTGGTCATTAACACATTACCTTCTCAGGGATTTTGCTGTGTGTGAATTGGCTGCCGCATTTTCTAGAGTGGCTGCACTTCAAAAGCACTTAATTGTCTGGCTGTAAAGCACTTTGGAAAGTCCTGAGGTCATGAAAGGAGCTATATAAATGCAATTTATTTATTTATTTTCTTCAACTTTGGCCTCTGAGTAAGCCAAGCATTCACCCTGTCAAATATCTGCTGTCATAAAGCCTCAGATTCAAACTCTAGTTAATGACCATTAAACCAGTTCACAAAAATAATTGGTCTGAACTCTTCCTCGGTGAAATCTGGTGGATGTATCAGACTTACATAGATTTCCATGGGTCTACCAGTAGAATCTTCAATTAAGTCTATCATTTACTTCTCCTGTTTAAAAAAATTGGTGTACACAATGTGCCAAAGACAAGTAGGTTCAATATAGGCATAATCTACAATATCAACTCCATTAGTTATTAAACTTCATATGAAGATAGCATAAAGTAAGATAGGCCTGTACCTGGGTTCCTTAATATACTGACATTAAAAGACTCCATCTCTGTATCATTGGGGTATGAGAGTTCTGATTTGGACTCCAGCTGATAACTGTTTTCTTTGTCAAGCTTTCCAATTAAATAATGGCTTCATTTGGGTATAGTGAGGCAGTGCTGCCTTGTCTGCACTGGAGTGCTGCTTTGGGCTGCATTAGAGTGCTTAAGTTGGAGTTTGGTGAGTGAGGGAGTTCAGTGAAGAGGGAAGTAGGTGATACTTTCATTTTCTACCTTTCCTCAGAAAGAAGAGAAACGGCCTTGGTAAGTAGGACCTGGTGAGTATTTCTACTGTCCTTAACATTCTCTAAACTAGAGGAAGTAAAAGTAAAGGGAGTAATTTAGGGGTAAGCCATGACAAGGCAGCTCGGCTAGGTGGAATGCTCCTCCTGTGCAATGTGGGAAATCAGGGACACTTCCAATGTCCAGGGCGACTACGTGTGCAGGAAGTGTCTCTCGCTGCAGCTACTCAAAATCTGTGTTTCGGAACTGGATCTGCAGCTGGAGTCACTGTGGAGCATCTGCAAGGATGAGATCTTCATGGATAGCACGTACAGTGAGGTGGTCACATTGCAAAGAGTACATAGGCAGAAAGGGAATGGGTGACCGCCAGACACGGTAAAAGCACTAGGCAGGTAGTGCAGGAGTTCCCTGGGTCCATCTCCCTCTCTAACAGGTTTTCTGTTTCGGATACTGCTGGGGGAGATTGTTTCTCAGGGGAATGCAGTAAGAGCCAAGTCTGTGACACCACAAGTGGCTCAGCTGCAAGGAGGAGGGAGAGGGAGTAAAAAAGAGTGGGAGAGCAATAGTAATAGGGAATTCTATTGTAAGGGGAACAGATAAACGTTTCTGCAGTCACGGACGTGACACCAGGATGGTTTGTTGCTTCCCTGGTGCCAGGGTCAAGGATGTCATTCAGCGGCTGCAGGACATTTTGAAGGAGGAGGGTGAACAGCCAGAGGTCGTGATCAATACCTGCACCGACGACATAGGTAAAAAAAAAAAGGGACGAGGTCCTGAAAGAAGAATAAAGGGAGCTAGGAAATAAATTAAAAAGCAGTATCTCAAAGGTAGTAATCTCAGGATTACTCCCAGTGCCACGTGCTAGCGAGGTCAGGAATAGGAGAATGAATCAGGAAATTTGGCATAGGAGGGAGGAATTTAGATTCCTGAGGCATTGGGACCAATTCTGGGGAAGATAGGACCTGTATAAGCTGGACGGGTTGCACCCCAGCATGGCTGGGACCAAAATCCTCACTGGGGTATTCACTACTACTGTGGGGGAGGGTTTAAACTAGAATGGCAGGGGGGTGGGAACCTGAGTAGGGAGACGCAGGAGAGGGAAACAAAGATAGGGATAAAAGACAGAGAAGTAGAAAGTAAAAGTGGAAGGCAGAGGAAACAAGGGCTAGTAGCAAATAGGGCCATAGTACAAATGAAATGTGTAAAAATGTTAAAAAGACAAATCTAAAGACACTAGGGGTAGAATTTTCCCCTTGTTAGGGGGGGTTGTGTGGAGGTGGGCGCGGGCGGGCACGGACCTGATCGGCGCCCCCGATCAGGTCCGTGCCGCCATTTTACCTGGGTGGGCCAATTAAGGCCCACACAGCGTGATGCGCCCAGAAGTGCTGTGCACTCCCTGGGTGGGCAGGTGGGGAAGGTGCCTCAGGGAGATTAGTTTTAAGTTTAAACAGTGTAATAAAGTGTTGGAAAAATTTTTGTGACATGTCCCCTCATGTGAAACTGTCACATGAGCTGGGACATCTGCACTAATTTTAATAAAAATTTTTCTGAAAATTTTAAATCATTCATGAAACCTCATCCCGCCCGTGGATGAGGTTCCATGAAAAGTGCGAAGGCTGCCTGGGCTCTTCGTCTGCCCCACCAACCTTAAGGTTGGACGGGCAGCTTTCTCAATAGACTTAATTCGTTCATTAATGGCCTTAACAGGCCTTTGACAGTTTGGCAGACGTGCAGCCGACTCAGCTGTGCGCCCGCCAAACTGAAAATCTAAATGATGCACAGTGACATTGGGACGCATGCCCGACGTCACCCCGCGTCATTTTATGCCCCGCCCCTGCTCGCCGAGCCAAAGGTTCAGCCCTAGATGTAGCATCAGTCTGGGTGGAGCTAAGAAGCAACAATGGACGGAAAACATTAGTGGCAGTTGACTATAGGCATCCAAACAGTCGTGGTAAGATAGGGGACAGCATTAAACAGGAAATTAGAGACGCATGTAACAAGAGTGCTACAGTAATCATGGATAACTTTAATCTACATATAGACTGGGCAAACCAAATTAGCAATAATACTGTGGTGGATGAATTCCTGGAGAGTGTGCAAGATGGTTTTTTAGATCAGTATGTCGAGGAACCAACTAGGGAACAGGCTATCCTAGATTTGGTATTGTACAAAGAGAAGGGGTTAATTAATAATCTTGCGCGAGGTCTTTTAGGGAACAGTGACCATAACATGTTAGAATTCTTCATTAGGATGGAAAGTAAAGTAGTCCGATCTGAAACTAGGGTCCTAAATCCAAACAAAGGAAACTGCGAAGGTATGAGGAATGATTTGGCTAAGATAGATTGGGGAACTTCATTAAAAGGCATGACTGGTTAGGCAATGACTAATATTTAAGGAACTAATGTATGCATTGTAACAGTTATACATTTCTTTCTGGTGCAAAAACACAACTGGAAAAGTGGCCCAACCATGGCTAACAGAAGAAATTAAGGATAGTATTAGAGCCAGAGAGGAGTCATATAAAGGTGCTGGAAAAAGTAGCAAGCCTGAGTTTTGGGAGCAGTTTAGAATTCAGCAAAGGAAGACCAAGAGATTGATTAACAGGGAAAAAATAAATATGAAAGTAAACTTGCAAGGAACATGAAAGTGGACTGTAAAATCTTCTATAAGTATGTAAAAAGAAAAAGATTAGTGAAGACAAATGTAGGTCCGTTGCAGTCTGAAACGGGAGAATTTATAATAGAGAACAAGGAAATGGCAGAGAAATTAAACAACTACTTTAGTTTTGTTTTCACGGAAGAAGACACAAATAACTTCCCAGAAATGCTAGTGAACCAGGTCTAGTGAGAAGGAGGAATTGAAGGAAATCAGTATTACTAAAAAAAAAATAGTGCTGGAGAAATTAATGGAACTGAAAGCCAATAAATTCCCAGGGCCCGATAATCTATATACCAAGGTACTAAAGGAGGTGACCATGGAAATAGTGGGTGCTTTGGTTGTCATCTTCCAAAATTCTATAGACTTTGGAACAGACCTGGCAGACTGGAGAATGGCAAATGTAAACCCACTATTTAAAGAAGGAAGGAGGGAGAAAACAGGGAATTACAGACCAGTTAGCCCAAAATCAATAGTAGGGAACATGCTAGAGGATGTGATAACAGGACACTTAGAAAATATCAACAGGATTAGACAAAGTCAACATGGATTTATGAAAGGGAAATAATGTTTGACAAACCTACTGGAGTTTTTTGAGGATGTAACTAGCAGAATAGTTAAGGCAGAACTAGTGGATGTGGTGTATTTGGATCTTCAGGAAGCTTTTGATGAAGTCCCACATAAGGTGTCAGTGTGTAAAATGTTATGACGTGGCAGATGATGTGTGCCAGGTGGACCAAATCCACAGTGGAAACTTGGCCACACTATCACAACAGTTTTGCAATTTGTATTTATTACAAGAAGATTTGTGCACTGAATTCAGAAGTAATGAGTCCACTAACACCTTTAGAGATTTTAAAAAACTAAATTAAAACATTTATTAACAAAAGGAAAGATTTCAAGCACGTACATACGATTACAGTTATTTACTACTATAACAAATCCCTAATTAACCTGACTCCCAACTACAAACCCCCTTTAAAGCAACAGTTCAAAATAGATTTTAAATTTAAATAATAAGCCGGCAAGTTTACCACAGCACCCACTTGACGGTGGAATTCCAAAGGTTTTCCTCCACCTTTGGCTACTGGACACAGCAGATTTCTGCTAAAGTGGCTGGAGGCTTCCCCAAGGCTGCTTTATACGGTCCTCTTAGATCTTACATGGCCCTACAACATAGCCTTCCATTCTTTTTGGGCAGGATTTTACCGTCAGCGAGCGGGGGCAGGGCCCACTCGCCGACGCATAAAATGACGCACGGTGTTGTAGGGCGGAACTCCCGACGTCACCGCGCCCCATTTAAATTTTCAGGTAGGTGGGGGCGCAGCAAAATCAGTTGCATGCCCGCCGACCTGTCAATGGCCAATTGAGGCCATTGACCGAGTCAATTAAGTAATTAAAGGACTTAAGGTTGGACGGGCAGGCCAGGAACCCTGGTGCAAATTAGAAAAAGCATGAAACCTCATCCACGGGCGGGATGAGGTTTCATGTAGGCTTTAAAAAATTTCAATAAAGTTTTTGTAAAAATTATGGACATGTCCCAACTCATGTGACAGTGTCACATGAGGAGACATATTAGGGAAATTTTATTTTTCTATTTTTAGCTTTTGTACATTTAGAGCCGATCTCCCCGAGGCTGCACTTAGCATAACATTTTACACACTAACATCTTATGTGGGACTTTATCAAAAGCTTCCTGAAGATCCAAATACACCACATCCACTAGTTCTGCCTTAACTATTCTGCTAGTTACGTCCTCAAAAAACTCTAGTGCACATGCGCGAAAGAGCACACTCTCAATCTTGGGATATCCCCCACCCGCACAGGAAGCGCATAACGCTTCTGTGCGGACATCACGCTGGGCGGGCCTTAATTGGCCCACCCACGTAAAATGGCGCCGCGCCCCCAATTGGGGGCTCTGATCAGAAGCGCGCCTGTGCGTGCCCGCCCTTCAACTTCACCCCCAACGGGGGGAAAATCCTGGCCTTTATATATGTTTCTCTCTCTTTAATCTGTAAATTCCATTGTTCTACATGTTTTTGGAAATTTACTTTTCCTTATTTTATTTATAATACAAAAATCTTTCATGTTGCCAATACAGTTAGTATCTTTGGGAAAAATACACACACTGCTTGGTCTTGCTTATCTTGTTAGTTGTAAACATCATATCATCCCTTTAGAACCCAAACAACCCCTTCACTTATTTAAGTATGCAAATTTCCTTCACACCCTACATGCTAAGACCTCATCCACGTTTACTCATTAGCATTTCAAATGCCTTCTACCTGAACTACTTTTGCTAATTTCAAGCTTGCAGTCTATCTGACTCTAATTCAATTAAATCAGCTACACAAACAACCATCCACGCTCACTCCCATAAGCCTACTTTACAATAAACCACAATAATATAATGAAAAATATGTTGGTTTCATGACAAAAATTAAAGCAGATGGGATTGGTGGTAATATATTGGCATAGATTTGAATTGGCTGGCAGACAGGAAACAGAGTAGGAATAAATGAGTCTCTTCAGAGTGGCAGGCGGTAACTAATGGGGTACTGCAGGGATCAGTGCTTGGGGCTGTTCACAATATATATTTCAATGATTTGGATGAGAGAACCAAATGTGATATTTCCAAGTTTGCTGATGACATGAAACTTGGTGGGCATGTGAATGGTGAGGAGGATATTAAGAGGCTTCAAGGCAATTTAGACAAGTTGAGTGAGTGGGCAAATACATGCAGATGCAGTATAACGTGGATAACTGTGAAGTTATCCACTTCGGTCGGAAAATCAGAATAGCAGAGTATTATTTAAATGATGATGGATTGGGAAATGTTGATGTACAAAGGGACCTGGGTGTTCTTGTGCTCCAATCACTGAAAGCAAGCATGCAGATGCAGCAAGCAGTTAAGAAGACAAATGGTATGTTGGCCTTCATTGCAAGAGGACTTGAGCAAGGATGCCTTACTGCAGCTGTACAGGGCCTTGGTGAGACCACACCTGAGTATTGGTCTCCTTACCTAAGAAAGGATATACTTGCCATTGAGGGAGTGCAGCAAAGGTTCACCAGACTGATTCCTGGGATTGCAGGATTATCGTATGAGAAGAGATTGGGCCGACTAGGCCTGTATTCACTGGAGTTTAGAAGAATGGGAGGGGACCTCATTGAAATGTACAAAATTCTGACAGGACTGGACTGACTGGATACAGAGATGATGTTTCCTCTGGCTGGGGGATCTAGGACAGGGGGTCACAGTCTCGAGATATGGGGTAGGCCAATTAGGACTGAGATGAGGAGAAAGTTCTTCACTCAGTGGGTGGTGAACCTGTGGAATTCTCTACCACAGAGGCATGTGGAGGCCAAGTCACTGAAAATATTTTAGAAGGAAATAGATAGATTTCTGGACTCTAAAGGCATCAAGGGGTATGAGGAGAGAGTGGGAGTAAGGCGTTGAGATAGAGGATCAGCCATGATCTTATTGAATGGTGGAGCAGGCTCAAAAGGTCAAATGACCTACTCCTGCTCCTATTTTCTATGTTTCTATAGATGCCATGAAATGATCCTTGGAATAGACACTATTTGGAAAGTTAGAAAATGATGTACTGTTAGGCCACAGGAGGGGATTTAATTTAAATAGCATTGATTTATCCTCTCATCACTCATCCATATACAGAAAGGTGTTTTGATTTTGATTTCCCCCCTTTCTAAGAGGTGGCGTATTCCCCAACCCCTCAGTTTTGGTGTGATCCAATTTCCATTAATAACCCCACAACAAACTCAAGATAGGTGAACTCAGAGTATTTGGTTATTTGCACACACTCAAAACGTGGGAGCGTCGCTATGTAGCCCCCTGTACATTCATACAATAAACAAGGGATAGAGAGAGAATGATTTACAGGGGCAAAGACTGCAGAAAAAAAAATTATTGTTTCACCTGAGTCCGGAGTTCAGAACCCAAGTCCAATGGTGTATTCTTTCATGGAGGCCGGCAGGTTGGAAACTGATGCTGAATGGTTCATTTTTCCAGAACATGAGTTCCACGGTGAGATAGGCAGGCAGGAATGAATTAGTCTTGTAGGCGATAGTATAGAAATTCAGAAGTTTGAGTAGAAATGGTGTAGATGAGGGCAGGCATTCAAGCCTGGACAGGGGCCCCTTTTCTAAGCTGCTGTTTGGTAGATGGAGGATGGCAGACTGATTTACAGGACAGCAAGGCAGTGCAACTGATTCTCCCAGCTAAAGGGGTCATGTCACATAACTCCCACCTCTCCACTTTGACTTTGACAAAGGGTGTATATTATTTTATCTGGGTTCCTGAGCTTGTTAATGTTCCAACCATTAAGAATTTGAAAAGAAGGTTGCAGGGCTCTTTGTCCTAGCAGACTAGTAGACTTCAGTGGCCAGGCCTGGGTTATGAAATGTAGATGGCCTTTGTATAATTTCCTTTGAATTTGGTTTCTGCAGCCCACAGGGTCATTAGCATCTCTTCAGAGATAATGAGGCGCAAGGTGCCACAATACTGCCAAATAGCTCTTATTGTTCGAGAGTCACAGCTAGACATAGCTTCAGTCATTTTCAAAGTCCAGTTCATTGTCCAGTTTTTAAATTTTAGGAATTAGCCCTGATTTTATATATATAATATAAAGATATATATATATATATATATACATATTATATTATAAAATAAAGAGTGAGGTCTTAGCCCCGTTACATATAGGGGAGAATTTTGTCCCCGTTGGGGGGGCTGAACGGGTGTGGGTGTGGGTGGGCGCGCAGCCGATCGCTGCTTGTGATCGGCTGCGCGCTGCCATTTTACGTGAGCGGGCCAATTAAGGCCCACCCAGCGTGACATGCACCCGGAAGTGCTGAGCGCTCCCTGTGTGGGCGGACGGAGTAGACTGAGTCAGGACCCGCACTCTTCTGTGCATGCATGCGAAAGAGCGCAGAAATCTCCCTGAGGCACAGAGCTGCCTCAGGGAGTTTCATTACATTTTCAAAAATTTAAATAAAGAAAAAAAAAAATTCAGACATGTCCCCTCATGTGACAGTGTCACATGAGCTGGGACATGTCAATGAATTTTAATAAGGAAATTTATTTGAATTATAAATCCTTCCCGCCTGTGAATGAGGTTTCATGATAAAAGCGAAGGCCGTCTCTGGGCTCTTCGCCTGCCTGCCAACCTTAAGGTTAATTATTTTTAAAATGGCCTTAATAGGCCTTTGTGACAGTTCAGCGGGCACGCAGCTGACTCCGGTATGCGCCCACCGAACTGAGGATCTAAATGACGCGCGGTGACGTCGGGGCACACGCCCGATGTCACCATGCGTCATTTTACGTGTTGGCAAGCGGAGCCCGGCCCCCGCACCCCGACCTGAAGATTCTGGCCACAGTTTTATTTTCCTTGCATTTAAATGGTGCCTTTCACAACTTCCAAGGACATTCAAAAAGCACTCCACAACTAATGATGCATTTTTGAAATGTAGTCACTGTTGTAATGGCAGCACACCAATGAAAACATATATACAGTGAATTGCTACCGGGCTATTCACAAGACCCGTTTACAAGCCTTTTCTTTGCACAACATTGCAATTGAAAATGTGACTGAATTTCTACTGAAAAACTGGAGATGCATCGAACTTGCAGTTAACAAATGGGTTGATGCATTTCACATGCTTTGCAAATTGAACCATCATGCATCCCTGTACTTGAGATCTCAGAAAACACGCAAATTTTGCAATTGATGTCCTTACCATCGCAAATTTCCTTTTTAATAGCTATTCATTTTTCGCTACATATTTTATGATTATCTTATTTGCCACAAATTTCATAAATCACAGAAGTGCAAAATATAAAGGCTGTTGTGAAATATTAACTCTGAGCTTTGAATGTGCGTAACGAAGACTGCTCTGTACTGTGGCAGTGACCAAGGCTTGTACTGCTATCAAACGCTGTAGCCAATAATCTGCAAAATTATAATCAACTGTGATGTGCCAAGTTTGAATATATTCATATTCTGTACATATATCAACCTGGATATATAATGTCAGATGTAATGAATTATGAAAGAGTGACTCACAAAGGATAGCGCACTGGTCCCAGTGTGATAGCATATTTATACAACAAATGGACCTAATCACATAACACATGAGTGATGAAGTCTGGTTAGATTGAAGAGTTGTACGATTAATGGATTATACTGGGACTTCTGTGTTTATACCACGTTTTTTTTTAAACGAAAAATTTCCATTTTTAAACATTCTTTGTGGAATATTTTTGAGGACCGCTCTGCAGATTTGGTGAGCAGGTTGGCGATGATATATAAAGCGTTGAAATGTTGTCAGTTCATTCAAATGTTGAACAGTGACGACATGCATTAGCCGAGTGACAGAAATGATGGGTATAGGAACAGTAGGCCATTCAGCCCCTCAAGCTTCTTCTACCATTCAGTGACATCAAGGCTCATCTATCCACTTTGGTGCCATGTCCCTGGGCTGGCAAAGATGTATAAATCTCAAATTTAAAGTTATTAATTGAGTTTGCATCTACTGATTTTTGTGGGAGTGTTTGACCCTTCAACCACTCTTTGCATGAAGATGTGTTGTTCTAACATCTTTCCTGAATAGCCTTATAACATAGTATTCACATTTTGGATTATTGTTTGTATTTGCTCACTACATTTTAGTGATCTGTGCACATGGACCCATAACTCTCTTTAGACTTCCACTATTCTTAACTCTTATCCGTTTAAAAAATACTTGAGTCCACCCTTTTCTGATCCAAATGGATGACTTCCCAGTTTCCTATGCTGAAATCCATCTGCTGGAATTTTGCCCACTCACTTAACCTGTCATGTCTCTTTATAAGTTTTCTCACCTGTCTCCTTACTCTGCCACCAATTTCTGTGACATTGGCGAACTTTGATATATGGCTCTCCATTGGGGTACCTAAGACATTAATAAATATATTGAATAGTTGAGGCCCCAGCACAGATCATTTTGGAATTTTACTATAGTCAGTTCCATCCAATTTTGTGCTTACCCATTATCCATACCACTGAACCAGTGTTCAGTGTATGTACCTTTAATTCCATGAGCTTTAACTTTAGTTAACAGTTTTTTTATGTGGAACATTATTGAATACCTTCTGAAAGTCCCTATAAACTACATCCATAGGCATTCCCCTGCCTTCTACTTTTGCTACTTCCTTAAAAAATTCAATTAGGTTGGTTCGGACATGACATACTCCTTACAAACCTATGTTGGCTCTGTCAGATCAGTTCAAATTTTTCTAAGTGCTCACTCACTCTGTCCTTAATTATAGATTTCACCCAGCAGATGTTAAGTATGAAGGGGGCTCTGTGGCAGACAGGAAATGAAGCAGTGGCCTCGGGAAGTGGGTGGACAGCTGTTGTGGAGGGCTGTACCTGCAGCAACTTGACCCCTAGGAAATGAATTGACGGTTCCTAGAGAACATGGGCAGCCTTGAGAAAGTCGTGCTTAAGGTATCAGTACGAGTCGTAGCCCACGATGAAATGTCAGTGGACAGTGAGGATAATGAGTTCCATCTCTAATCTTGGTGCAGTCCTCCAGATTCTTTGGGATCTGACTGAATGCGATGGTCTTTGAAAGATTGAAGTGGCTCTGAGGAGAAAAAGGAAGGAAGAAAGATCACAAGATATTCAAATACAGTTGTGGTCTCAGAGAGAAATGGGGTCCAATATTCCTCCTTCTGTGGAGGGGAGAGCGGTTTGGTGTAACTATCCGTGCAGTAATTAACTTTGCAGAGCTGGATCGTAGCAATGTCAGACCCCCTAAATCCTGCCTCTCTGTTGCCATTGCCTGCAAGAGGATCATTGGCAAGGCACATTGAAAAGAATAAAGGCACTTGGCACTCAATGTGAGTTTGTAAAAATTAACCTAGTTTATAAAATTAAAAGAGTCGGGTGATTTGAACACTCTTCCAGATGGTAATAAAAAAAATGAAAGGTTTTGCATTTATATATTGCTTTTCAGGTCCTCAAGAGAAACCAAAGCATTTTGCAGCAAATAAATTATTTTGAAGTGTAGTCACTGCTGTTATCTAGGCAAATGCGGCAGCCAATTTGCACATGGCAATATGAATCATTAGTTCATCTGTTTCGGTGATGAGATTTGAGGAACAAATACCTTTTTCTTTTCCAATCTTTTGCATGACCAGATTTTTTTTAAAATTCTTTCACAGGATGTGGGCATTGCTGGCAAGACCAGCATTTGTTGCCCATCCCTAACTGCCCATCAGAAGGTGGTGGTGAGTTGTGTGAGGCATCACATCTGAAAAGACTGTAGTATTTCCTCAATACTGTACTGCACTGCCAGCTCAAATGATGTGCGGAAAGCTACAAAAACATAGCAAGAGGAATAGGCCATTCAACTTCAAGCCTGTTCTGTCATTCAATCAGATCATGACTGCACTGCATATTAACTTCATTGACCTCTTCAGTTCTGTATTTTTCATGCCTTTACTTAACAAAAATCTATCAATCTCAGTTTCAAAATTTTTAATTGGCCCCCAAGCCTCATTACCCTTTGGGGGTAGGGGGTTGATTTCCACTCCCCTTTGTGTGAAGAAGTGCTTCCTAACATCACCCCTGAATAGCCTGGCTCTAATTTTAAGGCTATGCTGCATTGTCCTGGGCACTCTGACCAAAGGATATGGTGGTAATATTTACCCCATCAATTCCTTTAATCATCATAAACATTTCAATTAGATTATCCCTTCATGCTTCGATACTCAAGAGAATAGAAGCTAATCTCTACAACCTACAGCAAGGGGCACGACCAGTGACTTAAGTAGCATCTGGAAGTCCAAAAGCATCAGCAAGATGCTGAAAAAAACCCGTCTGGTACAGTCACTAGTGTGGAGTGTTGCACTCTGAATGTGGGAAATGGACTCTGAAGAAAGAGAATGAGAAGAGGAGAACAGCTTTTGAAATGTGGATATGGCGGAGGATGCACAGAATCAGCTGGATTGACAAAAAGACAAATGAGTGGGTTAGATCAGGAGCAGAAGTTCAGGAATCAAAATGGGTTGCTAAGTACAGTTAGGGAGAGAAATATAGCTGAGGTGCCCTTGTGAAGATGATGGTAAGCTACCACCTTCAAATGCTGCAGTAAAGGTACTGCTGGTTAGGGAGTTCCAGGACTTTGACACAGCAACGATGCAAGTTTAGGGATATCCCAAGTCGGGATGGTGTGTGACTTGATGGTGAGCCTCGAAACTGAGTTGAAGTTCTGCTAAAGGTCACCCTACCAATCTAGATCAGACAATAAATTTGGACACTTCTCTCCATGACCACTAGGTGGGGTTACCCACAAGGTGCACAGTAACTTTGCATGAATTATGCTGGGTGTGTATCCCCCTCCTCTCTCTTGCAAATGGAGCAGTGTAGGTGTGTCAACCTGTGGCCTAATTGTCCGCTCTCCCGGCTGGGGTTGGATGCTGTGGGCTGGGTGCCTTGAAAAGCAAAAAGGAGGAGCAGGAGCATGATGTAAATAAAACTTTTTTAAAGTGATTGACAGCAACAGCAGGCAAAGAATTTGTTCAAAATTGCCCAACTGGCAGAGGAAGTTCTTCGGAGCAACGATTAAAATTTAAGGCTATTGACACTGTTAGCCCTTTCATTACCAGATTTCCAGGTCTTTCTCTCCCTCAGGCTAAGGTGTGGTGCCCATCTCGCCACCTCGCCCAAGTTGCCATTCTTCCTGTGTGAACCCAAGCATTGTTGGTTCAGTGGGTTGCCTCTGAATCAGAAGGTTCAAGGCCCGTTGCAGGGACTTGACCACAGAATCCAGGCTGACATTCCCCGCGCGGTACAGTGCTACACTGCCTGATATGCCATCTTTTGACAAGTCCCTGCCTGCGGTATCCCAGCGCCCTAGCCAACACTTATAGCCTCACCTAAAACAAATGATTTGGTCATTTATTCCATGGCTGTTTGTCGGAGCTTGCTGTGCGCAAATTGACTGCTGCAATTCCAGCACTGCATCAGTGGCTATACTTCCGAAGTACTTCATTGGCTGTGAAGCACTTTGGGGCGTCCTGAGGTTGTGAAAGGGACTAAATAATTGTGAGTCCTTTCTTTCAAACAGTAACTCTCGAGGACAAATAGGGATAGGCAATAAAAATACTGGCTGAACCAGTGACGCCCATATCCCGTCAAAGAATTTTAGAAAACTAACAATACATCAAGTCCCAGTCTAACTCTGTTCATATCCAGTGTCCCCATATACACACATCCAGGAAAGGACACTGATCAAAAGCAGGAACCGTTCTTTCTTCTATTCCACCTCCGCATGAAGGCACAGGGGTCAATTGTCGCGCCCCCGCCCCCACTAACAGCAGGCAACTCAAACAGTTCAAGACTCAAACCTGACCGAACCGTTGGGAAAAACCAATGTTTTTTTGTTTCATTCATCCTGCGTCGACAAGAATCCATTTGGTTGAAACACCAGCCTGAATTGCGGTTGCCAACCCTCCAGGGTTGCCCTGGAGTCTCCAGGAGCTGAAGAAACAAAGTTCAGGCAACCATTTTGAATCAATGTGAGAGCCAGCAGAGGAATCAAATCATGAATGCAATGGGTGGTGGCCGGGGGGGGGGGGGGGGGGGGCGGGGGGGGAAGGGGAGGTCACATGATCATGAGAAACCGTTCTGAAGGCTTGGAGAAGTTTTAGCCTAGCCGAGGAGGAAATGAGATCGGTGCCAAGGGAAGGGTGAGGAAAGAAGCTTCGAAACCATATTTTCATCAACAAAACCCCAGCTGAATGAATGAAGCCTCAAGCGCTGTTAAGACCTCATTACAATCCCCAGCTCTGGTGTAACGAATGTGGCTCACACTGGGGGATGGGGGTGAATACAACAGCTTTAACATTTCAGACTATAATAATCCAGAGGTAGAACTCTACCAAACCCATGTCACAACTTGGGTCTAATTCCCACATTCTACGTAGCCTGTTATTTGAATTCATGCCTTAGGAACAATATAATTTTACTATGATATCGCTTGCTGTCTCAGCGATGATTAGCTAGTAATTTCCTGGTGGTGCAATAGCAGAACAAGCAAGCCTCTAAATAGAGAAACACCAATTGGAAAGCTAATTTAAAACTTCAACAGCATAGCTGTCAGGTTTAAGCGTTTATTTAACAAAGCCAGGAATGTTTCTGCTGGCAGCCTGACTGCCTGCATTTCCCTTGCCCCTAGTAGCCCTATTTTTGCTGCTACCAGAGCATGGAGCCTCTGCTGTCAATTTATCAATGTACTCTGCACTACTGGGCACAGTTTGGGTTTGCCATTAGAGCAGGTACCTCAATCCATCACAGCGAGTCAGTCATTCCACATTGTCAGAAAACTAAATGGAGCTTACAGATAAATGTGAACAAATCTCATCCGAAATTTAAAAACGGGTTAAAGCAAACAGGGTGGCACGGCATCATTTGAAACTTATTTTTGTACTGCCTTAGTTAATAAATGTTTTGGTTTCTACTATGGTTTGTCGCAGATTTACTTGGCTCCTATGTGATAAAGAATAATAATGGATTAATGTATGAATGTGTACGAAGGAAATGGACATGCCAGCCACCTCTTACACACGGACGCTTTATCAGCCCAAAACTGATTGCACGCAGTCCCACACCAGCCCACTCCCAGCTGTCCAAAGGCTGCTAGAACAGCGCTAGGTTCCAACTCCCGTTTCACTCTCTCTGGATGTTGCGTACATCTTGTTAATTACTGATAATTATTTTACGATTTTGTTACAATTCCTGGCAAACTACATCTGCTCCCAAATGCATTTCATTTGCAGTGTGTCAGGCAGGTGTGAAATAGTATTGATTGAACCATGCTGCAGAGATCAGCACAAACAGAGATATAGGTTAACGTCAATTAGGCCGTATTTTGTTCAAAGTCAAGTATGCCTCTGCTGGAGTAGGGGTGTGAGTAGAGGGTATAAGCGTGTTTGCTCATATTTCATTATTAGAGGTAAAAGTAGGTGTTCTCTTTAGCAGTATGTCGTCAAAGCTATAATGAATATATTCATTTTAAATTCTGATCCTTGCATTCAAAACCTTCCTTGGCTTTACCTCTCCCTCCAGCCCAACAACCCTCCAAGAACTCTGCATTCCTCCAAATCTGGCCTCTTGTGTAGCCTCCACTCCCCTTTGCATCACCTTTGGCAACCAAGCCTTCAGCTATCTAGGTTCTAAGTTCCAGAATTCCCTCCCTAAACTGCTGTACCTCTCTCGCCTCCTTTAAGACATTACTTAAAACTTACCTTGGTTCCCTTTCCTAATATCTTCTCCTTTGATTCAGTGTCAATTTTGCCCAATTTTGCTACTGTGTAGAGCCTCTGGTTGTTTTACTATTTTAAGGGCACTAAAAACATATAAATTGCTGTTGTTGTTGAATATGTTCATTTATTATTTTTGAGTTCCAATAAGATAAGATGCTGTGAGGATACATTCTCCTCCTAATGGTTGTGTTCTATAATGGCAGTGCTTCCAATGGACCCTGCAAAACCACTGTGACCCCAGCCCAGGGGTTAGGTGACACGCACGTTCCTAGCAGGTTTTCTTGTGTCACTAGGGAGTCACCAAGGCTGCAGAGTATTGTAACATCACTAGAGGTGGTGACTCACCTTCAAGGGTCAGAAATGCTCCAAAGCCAAAATGGCAAATTTATTTTTAAGCCTCAGCAAAGACTTCAGTGTGCCCTGGTCAGAAATGGCCTTTACTAAGCTCTGACCTTCCTGCTGCTATCTCGGGCCTGTAGTGTTCAATGGTTTAATTTATCTGTGTTCGATTATGTTAGGCTGTTAACTAATCTATGTTCACTATGCTTGATTAATTAAGCCATGGCATTGCCTCTCAGAGATAAGGTAAACAGGAGCTTCCAGAGAAAGACCTGAGAGGGCTGAGCCGTTACATGTGTGTAGAAATCCTGTGATTAGAGATATTTTAAAGCACTGTAAATAAACTAATTGTAGGCTTAAACTAGTGCTATCTCTGCATTGCTCTGAGGTAAATCAGATATATAAAATATACAACAAATCGGCGAATACACAACAGGGCCTACCATCATCTTCAATGAGACAGACTTAGTGATAACTGGGAGGAGTGGAGATGGAGAGGATAGAAGCAAAATGGACTGAAATTCCAGGGCCTGCCTACCCACCAGCATTTTCAGGTGGAGAGCAGGGAAGGAACAACCAACTCTGTTTCCAATGGATGGGGCTGAGAAATTGAGGGCAGGGTAGTACTTCACTGCACCATTGTGCAGCCATACCCACCAAAATTCAGAGGAAAATCCTGTCCAGTGCGTTGCTTTTTGATATTGAAGCTGAAATTCTTGATTCTTGATGAGCAAGGGGGTGAAAGGTTATCAGGGGAAGACAGGAATGTAGAGTTGAGGTTACGGTCAGATCAGCCATGATCTTATTGAATGGCAGAGCAGGCTCGAGCGGCCGAGTGGCCAGCTTCTGCTCCTAGTTCATGTGTTCATGTGTATGTAAATTCTGATGGCTCCACTTGCGGTGTGGTGGAACCGGGCCCTAAGGTGACTGGAGGCATGATCAAAGTGAAAGGTCTTCAGGAGGCTAATAAGACAGGGGGGGATTGCGGAATTAACAAGGCAGGGAGAATTTTAAAGAGCGATTTTTGGTGTAGCACTAGGATGTTGAAGGCTCTGCCTCTCTGGTGGAGAAGAGGAAAGAGGTGCTACACAGGAAGCCAGAATTGGATGAGGGCTGGGCAACATGTCGGGCTGGAGAGGTTGCAAAGACCGAGCAGGAGTGAGGCAGTGGAGAGATTATTAAATAAGGATATTAAACTGTGTTGTAACTAAGGCATGGGATCGGCAGGCTGAGATCATGTGGTTGATCACCTGGCTCCTCTCGGTTCAGTTCCAGAGGAACATCTCAGTAAACCCCTCGGGAAATAGGTGTAAACACTGGTTACATGGTTTCTCTGGGATTCCCGTAGACTTTTCATCCAAGGCGCATGACCGATTGAGAGAATTTCTGTCCCCCCACCAACCATGGTAATAACTGCATGAGTTTCAAGCTCATTATTCTGATAATTTGCAAATTAGCACCAGAAAAAAGGCCATTAACACTGCCGGATTATCATTAAAATCCAACTGACTCATTAATGTCTCTCAGGCATGCTGTCAGCCCCCTCATGTTGTGTGGGCTACATGTGATTACAGTGTCAACCACGTGGTTCACTCTAAATGCCATCTGAAAAGGCCTAGCAATCCACTCAATTTTGCAAATAACAGATTACTAAATAATTTTCATGATTCACAATTAAATGAATTCAGTTTGAAATGTAGTTACTGTTATAATGCATGAGCCCATTTTGAATAAAGTTGGTATCAATGAGGCAAACAATGAGATCTGTTTCTTTTTGTACATGTTGGTTGTGAGATAAGTATTGATGAGGACACTTGCAGAACAGCCTGCATCTCTTCAAATACTCACTTGACATAATGGACAGGAACTCCGTCTAACGTCTCTCCTGAAAGAAGGTACCTCTGACAGTGCAGCACTCCCTCAGTGCTGAAGTTGAGGCCTAGGTTGTGCACTCTGAAGAGGAGATTAAACACACTTCAGAATCGGCGGCAAGAGTGCTACCACTGACTTGAGCCAAGGCTGACACTTTAAACTTAGTTGTATATAATGTCTGAGGATTTTGTACACTTATTAGTAGCTGTTAGTAACCGTATACAAAACTGATTTCTATAGATAATTGAAACCTAGCAACTCACTGCACATGTGCCGAATGACAAAAGGAACCCTTGCTTATGTTCACAAAGGGATAGCAGTTAGATTACATTAAAGATTTCTCAAGAGTGCTTTTGCAGCTGATGGAAGCCTTTTTACCTAAGAAGTTGAATTGAATTAGAAATTCAGCATATACAAAAATCATGTTGAGAGCACCTCTTTGATGTTTACTCTGGTTTCATTCCATAATTTAAGTGTCCGCGTATGCTTTTACAGTAAAAATGAAGCTTAGATGTTCTACACGTTATGAATCCCATTGATCAAAAAAAAAACGATATACGGCTCCATTAGTGCTTAAGAGGGTGATATAGCAAAAATGTAACCCGGTAGAATGCTTATTAAAGGTTCAGCTGACTAGATGTTTTCAACATTGGTGCAAAACGTGCATTATTCTCCTGTTACATTCATCCAGGGGGACACTATCTAAAAATCTAACCAACTATCTTTTTTTTGTATGTAAGAGATTTGAGAAGTGCCAATCACATTACAGTGGTCACACCGCATTCTGTAACCCCCCAAAAAAGTATCAGAAATGAAAAGGAAACCGAATTATCTCCAACGTGCAGAGAAACCTCAGAACAAAATGTACAGAACCTAAGTGAGTTCAGGAGTCACACTTAAAAATAGTCCACAAAAAAGAGAAGGAAAGATAGTCTGACTTCTAAGTGACCCAACGCACTCCGAAGCATTGCTTTTCACTTAACCCAGGAAGGCACAGCAATTACAACTTTGTGGCCTTAAGGAGACACGCCATTTAAACATGCAACCACACTTAAGCAGCAAAATGTTCGGCTAATGGTGTAACGCTCCTAAGCTAATCAAAAAGCATGGGAAAATGTCTACTGTGTTGAAAAGTCTTGTGTCCACTTGTACCAATCACACACCACATAATCACACTGGTGCAGAACAAAGACTATATTTAAAAAGAAGAAGAAAGCCAGTCACTGATCTAGAGTCTGAAATTTACAAGCATTCATAATTGCTCTTTGAATGGGATCAGACGTTAACAGCAATTACCTCCATTTGCCAACTTAGTGCGGTGACCTTAAAAGGACAGCCAACTTTAGCAGGTAGACGTGACGAGCACTTGCATTATCTGTGAGCAGTGCCACAGGAGAGCTGAAATAAAAAAACAGAAAATGCTGGAAATACTCAGGCAGCATCTGTGGAAAGAGGAACAGACTACCCATTTCAGGACGGCGACCTTTCACCCAAATGGATATCGACCTGAAAAACTGGGCAGAACCTTCCGGTCCCACCAGCAGCAGGAAGCATGGCGGCAGGGGAACTTAAAATTCAGTCTCCCGGCGGCGGGGCGAACTTTAGCAATTAAGTTCTTGGGACTTTAATGGCCGGTCAAAGGCGCGTCGAGCTTCCCGACAAACCCAATGTCGGGAAGCCCTTTTGTATGCGTTAGCATGTCGCGCGTGCTCATTAAAAGGCCATGTTGCCGGAATTAAACTCCCCCTCCAATTCTGGTTCCCCGCTAGCTAGAAATTAAAACACTCACTTTTACGACTGCACATAAGTGATGGTGCACCTGGGCGAGGTTGACGACTTCTGTGATTAACATTCCCGTTGCCGCTGCACTGTCCTCTTTGGGGAGCGTCTCTGTATGTCAGCCTATGCTTGAGACCAGGTGGTGGCCATGCGAGTTGCGTGGAGGCTGATCAAGGCAGGGAGGAAGAGTTAGTGGGGAAGGGTGGATCGGTGACCGGGCAGAGTTGGAGGAAATGGTGCAGGCTGACCAGTTGCCCTTTAAATATGGCACCCGGATCTTCGACCCCATTAGGTCTCAGCAGGGCTAGCAAGTTTCTGACTGCCCCCGCTGTAAGCTCCTCACCAATGCGTACTTAGTGAGTTGGACAGTGCAAGATGGTCAGCTGTCCCACCCCACAGCGGAAATCGCTCCCACTCACGCACCCGCCACCAAACTTAGACTCCAGAACAAAAGATTCCAGCCACTAACCCTGTTTCTCTCCGCAGATGCTGTCTGACCTGCTAAGCATTTCCAGCATTTTCCGTTTTATTTCAGGTTTCCAGCATCTGCAGTATTTTGTTTTTGTATTAGTGTTTAATCCACAGGATAAACTGCTAGTTGTACATGAAGAATTTTTGAATTTGCCTGACATGCCTGACAGATTTCAGATGCCATACTTGCAGGAGTTAACGCTGGGTTTAATAGAAGAAGTAAAACAGTGATTTCATGCCAGTTTATCATATAATTAAAGAATTATGCAATAGTCCCGCACAGAAGGAGCCCATTCATCCCATTCAGTCTGCTCTTTTTAAGAGTAATTCAGTTAGTCCCAGTCCCCACACTTTTTCCCCACATCCCTGAATTACTTTTCCCCTCAAGTATTTATCCAATTCTCTTTTGAAAGCTACAATTGACTCTGCTTCCACCATCCTATTGGGTGGTCAATTCCAAAATCCGATCCACTTGATGCGTTTAAAAAAAAGCTTTTCCCCCATTTCACCTCTGATTCCACCTTAAAATTCTCCAGGCTGAGTTAAATTACAAGCATTTCCCCACCCTCTATGAGCCTCCCTTGCCAGCAGCGATTAACCCCTGATTGACATCAGTATTTACAGCAATTGGACTTTGTGGTTTTGACTGGTCAGCTTAAGCACAGATGCTCCCTTAGCAGGAGAAATAATAAAATGTGGGCTGAATTTCCCCCCGTTGGGGGGGTTGTGCGGGGGCGTGTGGGAGCGATCAGGTGCGCGCTGCCATTTCACATGGGCGAGCCAATTAAGGCCCCGCCCAGCATGACGCACACCCAGCAGCACTGAGCACTCTCTGTACGGGCGGGGGTTATTCCCTGAGTCGGGAGCGCAGAAATCTCCCTGAGGCACGGAGGTGCCTCAGGGGGATTGGTTTAAGTTCTGGAAATTTTAATAAAGGGAAAAAAAAATTTTAAGGACATGTCCCCTCATGTGAAACTGTCACCTGAGCTGGGAGATGTCCATTAATTTTTTCAAAAATTTTTATTTAATTAATAAACCCTTCATGAAACTTCATCCCGCCCATGGATGAGGTTACATGAAAAATGCGAAGGCCGCCTGGGCTCTTCGCCTGCCCGCCAACCTTAAGGTTGGACAGGCAGCATTCTTAACAACTTTAAATACTTTCTTAATGGTCTTAATAGGCCTTTGACAGTTTGGCAGGTGCGCAGCCACCGAACTGACAATCTAAATGATGCGCGGTGACGTCGGGATGCATGCCCGACATCACCACACGCCATTGTATGTGTCAGCAAGCAGGCGCCAACCCGAAAATTCTGCCCTATGTGTTAGTTGGGGTAATGCTCCTACCATTCAATTTACCATGAGCATTAACCAGTGGCAATCTGCTACATATTAAATATAATTTCTACACATACACGCAACCACAACTTGCATTCGTACAGTGACTTTAAAGTTGTGAAGTATCCCAAGGAACTTCACAGGAGTGGTGACAAACAAAGTTTGACACCACGCCACATATTCAAGCTGATGACCAAAAGCTTGGTCAAAGTAATGGATCTTAAGGGAAACGGAGAGGCAGAAGTGTGTAGGGAGGGAATTCCAGAGTTTCGGGTCTAGGCAGCTGATCATCAATGACCATCAATGGTGGACCATCAATGAGTTCAGAGTGCCCAGAGATCTTGGAGGTTTTTAGGAGGAGCTTAGAGAGATGTGGAGGGGTGAGGGATTTGAATACAAGAATGACTATGTTAAAATCGAATTATTTTTAACCAGGAACCAATGTCATTCAACGACCTCAGGGGTGATCGGTGAACATGACTCATAGTAAGTGAGGACATGGGCAGCAAAGCTTTGGACAAGTTTAAGTTTATGGAGGTTGGAAGATGGAAGCGCGAACTTAATGATAGAAAAAGACAGATAAACTAATATTTCTCTCACTCACAGCTTTATTCCATATATGTTTGGCAACCCCAGTGCATGAATGGTTTATTCTTGTCCTTTTTGGTGTCATGCTTCAGCCTTTTCCAATTGTTTCTAGTGATAATTGAATCATTGTATGATGGAATTAATTAAAATGATATCAATAACTTCTCCTCTGCATTGGAGTCACCGTTCTAAGTGGGCAAGATGTATTTTCCCTTCAAATAGGTCAACCATGTACAATCTAAATGTTGTTCAATATTAACAATTGCTCTCTCTGCAACAACAATGTCAACTTGTATTTATATAGCATCTTTAACACAGCAACAGTCCCAAGGGGCTTAACAGGAGCATTGTCAGACAAAATCTGAACTGAGCCACATGAGATATTAGGACAGGTGCCAAAGTTTGGTCAAACAAGTGGGTTTTAGGCCATGTCTCTAAAGGAGAAGAGAGGGAATTAGAGAGGTCCAGGAGGCAATTCTAGATTTGGCAAGATTTCACAGTTTCCATTTGTTTTTGGGATGTGGGCATCGCGGTAAATGTGAACAGGTAGCTTTTTACTGATGAGGCACTTAATTTATTCAACTTCTTTGGCCCATGTGCCATTATCATTCTCACATATTCTGGGCTTTGTTCATTCGCCACATTATCTCAAGGCCACCTCATTCAGATGACTGGATCTTTATGGGAAATTGATTTAAAAGCCAGCAGGAATAGTGGGAAAATTATGAATTGTTCCCAAGGAGAAAGAACAAGGCTTTTGGCCAATGAGTGGGATACAAGATCTCAATCCTGAGGAGAAAGCTATCAGCCAAAGATGATTAATACTGAATGTAAACAAAGTAATGTAACCCAACCAGGAACAGGACACCCACCAGCTTTAGACATATGTCAGGGTTTAATGGGGGATCACGTGTAGTAGTCATGGGAACAGCCTCACCACCATCATGGTCATGCATGAACTAAAACTCTAGTATGTATTATTTTTAAGAAGCTAAAACCAAGTCTCCTGTACTGTAACATAAACTATGCTCTTAGCCTGTTGTTAACTAGCGAACCCAACAAGAATATCTGAGAGCTTCAATGGAGAATGGGCAATGCAAAATACAATACAAGAGAATATATAAGTTCTAACCATCTGAGGCTTGAGACAGTAGGTAGACCATGCACCAGCAGATTAAGGACAATACTACTTGAAGCAAATGTCCCTTCGATGTTATTAGAGTTGCCAACCCTTCAAGATTGTCCTGGAGTCTCCAGGAATTAAAGATTGATCTCCAGGACACTGCTGAGAGCAAAAACCCAGAGAAAAATCATAGAAGCCTTGAGAAAGTATTCCTGTTCTGATTTTCTTTTAATACTTGTATTCATTAATGATAAAAACATTAGATTTGAGGGGACTGATTGATGGAGGGGCGTGGTTGAAGGTGGGAGACCATGCAATGAAATATATATCAAAATAGAGTTGGCAATCCTAAATGTTGTTCAGGCTCTATATTGTGATCCATCAAGTATCAGGAAAACTGAAGCAGTTCAGGGGCTTATAGACATCAGTCAGATGGAAGACTGTTCAAATCTAATAAGCTCTAGTATTTACTGGGAAGCAGGGAGGGCACAATAGGCACTGAAAATGGTCGAAGAACCATCAAGGTCAGGGATACGAAGGGTCTGCCGAATTTAATTTTAACCAACAGGATGCTGCCGTCAAGCAAAAAAGACATTCTGCTTATCTCACAAATGAGTAATGTGGTATACGAATTTCAGTGCCAGTGTGATGCTAGGTATGTAGGCCATACCTCCCAAAGACTGGCGGATTGTATCAAACAGCATATCCCTACCATTGTTCGCAACAGGCAAGGTACAGACCATGCCCAATCAGCTAATGCTTGCAAAACTCAAAACACGATTTGATTCCGCAATTGGACAACATTTGCTAAATAATCCTCACTGTGCTAAAAATTACAGTAACAACTAATTTAAGATTGTCAGTCGGGCTCGCATTGTAGTGCATCTGTGTGTACTGGAAGTTACATATATTAATACACAGGGCCCTGTACTTTGCAGACAGAAAAAAACACGTACACACATTGCACCTGTTTCAGCTAAACAGAATAAGTGATATCCATTCGCTGGTTCATTCCTCAGGGCAATGCCTTGACCAATCAGAGTCAAGCTGCCTGATTTAAATTTCAAACAGTGCTTGACAGTTAAATGTCGGTAACCATTAACTGGTGCACTATCCATGGTAATGCCTCTACCAATCAGAGGTAACCTATCAGCCAACCTATACTGTCAACCACTCAGCACTCTCTTCTCATACAGTATAAAATTGTTGCTTCCCCTGACATGGGTATTCTTCTAACTGTCCTGATGAATGCAAGACAAAATGCTTTGACAAAACGTCTTTTCAGCAATACTCTAACTCAAATTTGTTGTTCCCTCCACCAGCCTGACAAATTGCCAGCACAGCTGGTGGCCAGGGGTGAAAAGCAGCCACGGGACTCTGCACTTGGGGAACATTTGGATGATAGCTGGCAATCAGGGGAGGGGAAAGGCTGCTGTTGGTAGCAAGGGGAGAGAGAGGGAGAGAGGGGTCATTGGGAATGGGTGGGTAGTGAAGCAATCACTGTCGAGGAGGGAAAGGTCGACAAATACACCAGTTGAGCAGGAAAGCCCATGATCTGCAGGAGGGAGACCACAGGCTTCCTCAAAAATCTGTGGAGAGCACTCTTACTCCTGCTTCAGCTCCCACTGGCCCACGAGGTGAGTTGACACTTAACCTCGAGGAGCCAGAAGCTCCTGCCTCCCTTCTGGAATACACTGCCTGAGAGTGTGGTGGAGGCAGGTTCAATCGAGACATTCAAAAGGGGACTAGACTGTTATCTGAAAAGTAAGAATGTGCAGGGTTACAGGGAGAAGGCAGGAGAATGGCACTCGGTGAACTGCTCATTCAGAGAGCCAGTGCAGGCATGATGGGCTGAATGGCCTCCTTCTGCACTGTAACAATTCTGTGATTATATCACTCAGTTTTCCAATTCCTTGGAAACCCGCATAGCAGGAGTGAATTTTAAATAAGGCTCCCAATTGGACTGTTGGAGCCTGATTTAAATATGTTAATGAAGGATTCCCCTCTTCACAGCCTGTCACTCAGACACTACAACATCCATGGCCATAAAACCTGCAGTATGTACCCCAAGTTTAACACCACTCCTCCAAAGCTCTCCTGCACTTTGTGTGGGTCAATGGGGATGTGGTTAATACTGAGGCCATAGTTTTTGGTTTCTCAGAGTGTCTATTGGCTGGAATGGGTTGGATTGTCAGAGGTTGGTCAGGGAAACATATCAGGTGGACACGTATGTTTGCAAAAGGTTAATAAATAGAAGACTAGCCGAACTAAACTTGCTGGAATTAACGGTGAGGGCATGAAGGAGTGTTGCCAGTCTATAGGATGCATGGGACTTCCTTTTGCACCACACCAAGGGAATCATTGAAGAGGTTGGATACAGCTGGTCTCCACAGGTCCCAGGATTTCCTGGATTTTCTTTGGTGAACCACATGGACCATTAAGCTGTTTTCTGATTTAGCTGAGGCATGAGTAAATGGTGCCAGCCTCTCACCTGAGCTTCCTCTCTTTACTGCCATTGGGTAACCTCTCTGTGTGGAGACACCACAAAGAAAGTTGGTGCAGAGAGTCTGCAGAAGGTCCCAGATAGAGGGTGAGGGGACACAGGTCAGTAAAACATTAATTGCCATGGTACCAAAGGCTCCGATGGATTTGGCTCTGAGCACAGTTGCAGTCCTGTTCTCGGCAATGTTGGGTGGGCGGCAGGGGAGAGGGGGATGCCAGTGCTTGCTGTTTCCAATGACAATTGGGGAAAGGAAAATCATTGGCAGTTATTTACTACCCATTAAGATCTGATAATACCATTTAATTTAGGGGAAAGAGAGTGTAGACCTGGAATGAACACAACAAAATGGTATTTACAGGAAGAGTTACTTTGCATTTCAGTGGTAGGGAATCATACAGACCTGGAAAGTCCCAGGTTGATCTGTGCCGAGTTAGCTGGGGCATGAATGTTTAATATGAGGTTATCAATAAAAAGTATTATATGCAGTGTTAAATACTACATGAAAATTACCACAAGAAAACATATGCAGCAGGGCGCAATTATCTTGGAAGAGTTCCAGTAAATCATTTCAGGGAGGAAATGTAATAAAATGATCACTGTTTTATATTAACATGGCATGTAGGTTGTTAGAAAGGGAAGACCTGACACACGTTGGGTGGGACTATGTGGCCACTACAAGTTACGTTATTCCAGGATATTCCCAACCCTGCACCCACCCATCCCAACTGCCTGTCCAGGCCTTTTTCCATTATTTTAACATAACATTGTGAGCTGGCTTGATCCGTAGTCTGTTATTGTTTATCCATTCTACTGTAGCTCAGTGGAAACAGTCCTAATAGGTTGCACTGGCACACTCCTGTCCTCATTTATGATATTAAATATGAAGAGCTTTTGTTCCTAACTTCACTCTGCCCACTCCCCTTCCCAACTCATCCAGCCTAGACTTTAGAGATTCTTCCCTTCTCCATTCCCTTTCAGATTTACCTCTTGCATAAAGTTTACCATTTAACTTGCTTCTATCCCCCGGAATTTCTCAGTCCCAAAATCACAAACACCATTATCTTTTCCCATTCTTCAGGTATTGTTGCAATCTCTTTCAAAACTGTAATCAGCCTTCCTTAAAAAAAATCTTCCTTCACCCCTCTTCCATGCAAAATGTGATCTTATCTTTATATAGAATCACATAGAAATTACAATATAGAAACAGACCATTTGACCCAACCAATCCATGATGATTACCTTCTCCACAAGCCCTAATTCCATGTGAATGCAGTTTTTATATTCCTTTCTCGCCCGTTTCTTCGTCCCCCTAGCTAACCTATTCTTAAATGTTGGCATAATCTCTGCTTCAATCACTAATTCTAATAATGCATTCCACTGTCTCACAACCAACTGTGTAAAAAAGATTTCTCCTGTTCCCTGTCCCAAGTATTTACATTTAATCTCGTATCCATGTTCCATCATTTTAGAACCCTCAAGTAGAGGAAACAGCTTGTTTCTAACTATTCCCTTCCTAACTCTGTAATCTTCTGCAGCCTCTTCCCCTTAGAACTGTGCTCCTCAAACTCTGGCCTTTTGAGCATTCTGCCTCCTTTTGTCTCACACCAGGTGGCTAGCTCTTCATTCTGGAATACCCTGCCTAAACTCCTCTGCCTCTCTATCTCCTCCTCCTTTAAGACCCTCAATAAAACCCACCTCTTGACCAACCTTCGGTAACATTTCCTAATATCTGTTTTTTGGTGGGCTGTCCACTTTCGTTTGATAATTGCATGTCTTGTATTATGTAATACTTACAACACAGTAACAGGCCATTCAGCCTAACAGGTCCATGCTGGTATTTATGCTCCACATCAGCCTCCTCCCAACCTACTTCATCTAACCCCATCAACATATCCTTCTATTCCTTTCTCCCTCATGTGTTTATCCAGCTTCCCTTAAGCACCTCCCCCTTAAGCTATTCACCTCAACTACTCATTATGCTCCTGTGCAGTGTCTTGGGATGTTTTTCTATGTTAAAAGTGCTATATGAATGTAAGTTAGTTTTTTTACCCCACCCCATCCCTTCGTAGCCCAATAAGTGCGACTATAAACAACTCTCGAATCTTTTCTGCTCTAATGACAGCAATCCTGGTATTCAAGTCTGTCTTCATATTTGTACCATACCTGGTAGCCTGTACTCTTTCTTGCCTCAACATTCTTCCTCTATTATGTTGGCCTGTTGATCTAGAGCTGTTGGTCACCACTCACACCCCCATCCTGATTGCCAATGCCACCTCGCCTTCCACTCCCTTCCCGGATTCACTTGAGGACTTCGGCCAGATTGTGTCAACCCCTCCCATGAGTCCACTTCTAGAGTTGTGTTCCCATTGCTTACCATTATGATTCTAATGGACCTTGTAGCAGCCTCATTTGGCTTACACGCAGCATTGTTCCTCAATTAAAATATGATCCCATTTATTTTGTATCTTATGGTCTGTCTTTTTAAAAAATATATAAGAATCCCATCTGCTTTCTTTTATCAGCTTGTCTTCCCACTTTTAAAGGTTTACGAATCTGAACTAAGTGTCCAACTGCTTCAGTCCTTTTAAAGCTATACCACTTAGTGTATATTTCTGGTTCTTTTTTCTCCTCCCACAATGCATTAGCTCATATCTCTCTGTATTAAATGTCATTTGATATCCCACTTAACTCACTTTTCCATGTCCTCCTGAAGTCACCCACAGCTCTCTTTAATCATATGCATATTTTTATGTCATTTGTAAATTTTGATATTATGTCCCCCCATACCCAAGTTAATTTATATTTTTATATATATTGAGAGGGTCATTAGCATTAATATTAACTCTTGAGGAACACCTCTGTTTACGTTCCTTCCAGTCTGACAAACATCCATTAACCATAACTTTCTTCTTGAGCTTTAAGCAACATCCAATACACATCACCATTAGCATCCTATGTGGATAACTTTGTTCCCTTCTATCTCTCTATTGTTTTGAATAGTCCTTACTATTCCATTGCCCTCTCCTATCTCCTCTCTATGGTCCATCTTTGTGGCACCAAACTGTAGCGGTTCTACTATCTGACCCAACCCAATCCCTGCAATTCCCCAAATGGATTCTCCTTCCAGACCTACAAAGTCAACTCTTAGGCACTCCCCTAAACTCCCTCCTTTAACTCTTCCTATTCATCATCAACATACTACCCTTCAACAATATCGTCCACAGGCACAGAGTTAACTTACAGATATATACAGGTGACACCGAACTCTACTACTCCACCCCACTGGTGTAATATCTGACTGCTTGTCCAATGTCATAGCCTGGATGATCCTTAACTTCCTACAGCTGAAGTTAAGCAAGACTGAAGCCATTTTTGTCGGCACCTAAACACCTCTGACTCCATCACTTTCCCTGGCTGCTGATTAAGGTTGAGCCCAGTAGCTTTACAATCTCTGTTTGACTCTGAGAGGAGTTTTCTTTCTCATGTCTGATCCATCACCTGGCCATTGTTTTCCATGCTATTGGTCCTCTCAATATATATAAAAATATAAATTAACTTGGGTGTGGGGGGCACAATGTTAAAATTTACAAATGACATAAAAATATGTGTGTGGTTTACTGTAAAGAGCACTGTGGGTGACTTCTGGAAGACATAGAAAAGTGAGTTAATTGGGAGGAATTGCCAGCTTCTGCCTGTGCCTCTTCCCCTGCTGGGACTCTCATTCAGGCTTTCCTCACTTCTAATTTCCGTAATGACCCTTCACCTCAGCAGCCTCCTCCCTTCACAAAGTCCAGCTGATCCTTAACTCTGTGGTCTGCATCCTATTGCCAAATAAAGCCTTCTGCATCCTTTATGTGTGCTATAAAATCCGCTTCAAATTCCTCATCCTTGCTCCTTAATCCGTCCACATCCTCATCCCACCTCATCTAGGCAATCTTTATCACCCCAACCTGCACCCGATGTTCCTCTCTCACTCTTTCTGGGCTGCTGTTAAGTCCCTAAGACACCATTGAAAGTGTTCTCTGTCCTCTGGAGAACCCTTTCAAAACCATAGACTACCCCTTACTTGCTTCAAAAATCTCATGAAAACTTTGATCTCCTCCCCCACCCACTAAATTCCTTTGCCTTGCTTTTAAAGTGCTGCAAAATGTTCTTGGAAATGAAGAGCGCAATAGAACAGTGGGTTTTTGTCGCAATAAATTCAGAAGGGTTAATAGCAGCTTGCTCGAAGCGAGGGAAAGCTGGAAGGTATGCTTTTAGTGATGAGATACTGCAAGGGGTCAGAGTTACCTTAATGTGCTGGCGCTCCAACTCAACTAAATAGCTGTTAAATTCCTTACCTGGCTAGGGATTTGTTGTTCCATTACTGGAGGGCAAAACTGGGAGGAATTGTCTGGACTAAGTTGCAATTAGCTAGCACTGACTGAAGCTGGCACCAGTTAACTTGGGATATTGGAGTGAAAGGCCCGTAATCAGCCATCGGTCATGTAGAACAATGCATAAAATTAAATTGACATTAATGAATAATTGTGTAATGAAAATGGAAGAGGAGAGTTAATTGCATGTTACAGCGAGTGTAATGCCCAGATAACCTTCCATTTAATGCTATTCTTAGTCCTGCTGCCAAGACTTTCACAGAGTCGTACTCAGCAGGAAGTCATTAAAGCAGTGAGTAGATAATGTAGGGTTTGCTGAAACCTAGCTGGCAACACTAAAACAAGAGTCCCTTTCATACTTTCTTTGTACACTTAGTATGTCGGTCTAATTTCTACACAGTTAAGTAAAAAAAGAGAGCGAAGTGCATATTGCTGGTAATTCATTTGGTTTTGCAGCTTTCAAACTGGAGTTGATGACAATTAGTTTTTTTTGCATGACAGAGGCATTAATAGTTACAGCGCCTTAATTTGTGGGCATTTTTCAAGGTTAGGTTCATAGCTTATTAAAATATAAATAGGCTGTCCCTCATGTTTATTCCTCGGTAATTATTTCAGTTTAAAAAATAATCTGTTAAAAGTTATTTGATTGTTGTGAAGTCCGGTAAGCTGCTTAGTGGCGGTGCTACCTCTATGAATTTGTACAAATTTAGACAAGTTCATTGGAAGAGGGATACTGTAGCTTTAACCCTTCAAAGCATGAGGCTCCTTTGCGGGTCAAATATCTGTACAGTTAAGTGGTTGCCACCTCTCCAGAATTGCCCTGGAGTCTCCAAGAATTACAGACTAATCTCCAGGACACTGCTGCAAGCAACCCAGCAGAAAGATCATTGGGGCAATAAAAAATAATGCTTGAACACTTCTGTTTACTTGTTGTTTAAATATTAGGTATGGGATATGAGACAAAGGCAGGCATATGGAGCTAGATCACTGATCAGCCATGATCTTCATAAAAACATAGAACAGGTTTGAGGGGCCGAGTGTCCTACTCCTGTTCCTATGCTGAAAAAAAGACTGACCGATAATCAAGAATCAGGTCATAAATATTCTGTTCGCATTTTGATTGGCTTAGGAAAGCAGTACATCATGAGGACTAATTGTCAATTAACCAATGGTGAGGGTGTAGGGACAGAGCAACTGGAGAAAGAACATTATATGATGAAACCTCCAGGTGTATGTCCAACCAGAGTTGGCAATCCCAATACAGTTGCCTGAAATGCATAGATACTAACCGGTAGAATTCCAATTTCAAATGGCAAGTAAGTTGTTAGAAAATATTTATTTATCTGTATTGCATTGAAAGCAAATCAAAACCTTTTTGATTTTCCATTTTTGTATAAATGTGGCACTTATAACACTCAGACAATTAATTGCATCAACTATTCTGCTGGAACAAGCTTAAACCATTTTGATTGTGATCTCAATGTTGAATAGCCTTCCGGTTGACTACTGCCTCTCCATCTCTCTTTCGCTCCTCCTTCCATCTATATTGGCTCTTGGAGCAGCAACACCTCAATTTTAAAATTCTCAGACTTGTTTTCAAATCCCTTACTGACCCCATCCCTCCCTACCTCTGCGAGCCCTATAAACCTCCAAGATTTCTGCACTCTTCCAATGCTGGCCCCTTTCACATCCTGATTTCCATTGTCCCACTATTGGTGACCATGTTTTCAATTGGTTAGGCTCCAAGTTCTGGAATTCTTTCCCTAAACCCAGTATTTTTTTACCTCTCTATCCTCCTTTAAGATGCTCCCTAAAACCGAGCTCTTTTACCAGGTTTTGATCACCTGTCCCAATAGTTTCTTAACTCAGTGTCGAATTTTGGGTATTTCACTTTTAAGAGTGCTTTGTGCAAGTTGTTAAATAGGGTGTGCTATTCAATTTACTTCTTCCCCTCTGCTTTTTGTCTCATGGTGGTGGATTTAAAGGCGAGGGACTTTCAGCTAAGTGTAATAATTAAGGCTCTAACAGGATGTTGAGAATGCATTTGATTGTCAGTGGCCATATAATCATTTTTATAACAGCTGTAATCACAGGAAGAAGGAATAGTTGACTGGCTGTTGATTGTTTTTACTTTGGGTGCTGGTGGTGGCCGTACTGGGGTGGAGGGATGTTTAGGGGTGGGGGAGGTGTGGGGCGGGAGGCGGTGGTGGTGGTGGTGGTGGTGGTGAGGTGGGACTTTTCTCCCCCTCATTGCCTGGCTATAAATAAAAATGTCTACATCAGCCTGATTGAAGCAAAATCACTTATTCTTTCAGTGCTGACACTTTCTACCAGCTTCGCACAAAAGAGGCTGTTTGGAGTCAGGAAATTGCTGCTTATTCTGACAGTGAACACTAGACTGCAATGTCCATTAGGGAGGGTATGACCGGCAATTACTGCCACAAATGAATAGACAGAGTCTGGCTGTGTCTAAACAGTAGCAGTGACATTAGTGCTTTATTGTAGCTAAATTAAAAGAATAGCTTTGCAAAGGACATTACAAAAATTAATTAGTTCAGAGCTGAAATAGACTCATTAATGACTTTATAGGTGAACTAAGGAGCTGGTCTTCAGTGCAATTAGATATAGAGATGAGTTACGTCAGTGATTGAGACAATGTTTCCATTTGCTTCTGGAGCTAGTCTGGAACTCCAAGCTTTGAGCTTGCACAGGGAGCTGAAAACTTGCCACATTTAGTCGCAGCATTAGCAGATGTAAAACAATTTCCACTCCTCAGCAATGCTATGTCGTAAGTACGTAACTTAAGATATGACTCCTGAACTAAACTGTTACTTTGGGGTAACGGCAAAGGGCACGTTGCATTGTCAACCTGTCTCCCCCTGTCTCTGTTGCAGACCTTGTGTGGGATTTTCGAGCCCCGCCCGCCAGCAGGATCATCCGTTCCCGCTGAAAGTCAGTGGGCTTTTGGCTGGGCCGCCGCATCCCTCGGGCCAGGTCCTGCTACGACGGGGCCAGAAAATCCCAGCCTGCGTTTTCAAAACACTGTTTGCGTCTATGTAGTGGGGACTCCAGCATGGTTGCTAATACCCAAATAGTAGGATATTCCAGTGTGGTAAATGAATGCCAATGTGCTGTTGGCCATATCCATCGCATAGGATGCCAATATCGTGAGGTCATGCACTGCACAGGCTGGTAATAGCCAGGTAATGGAGATACCAGTGCTGCGAGTCACTATCATTTTGGCTCCCTAACCATTCTGTATTTTGATAGGTTTTGGTTATATTTCAGATTCAAGATTTGCACAAATATTGAATCTGAAATATAACAAACTTGTTTAGAGTTGACAACATTTTTCGTACAAAACATCTGTTAATTGTTTGGTAATTGTGTTAAATTGTACACAGCTGTTGGGCATAAACTGGGGATTCACTTGTGCCCTATAAAGAGACGTAAGGGGGCTGGAGTGCATCATCAGCCCCAAGGACATTAAAGGAAACTTATCTAATTAAAGTAAAATAATGTTTTGTATTCTTGTTACAGTGCCCTTTTGAGGGGCTGCTTGTTTAATTTGTTTATTAGTTAATTTTATTGGTTTCTGAAAAGACAATAAATAGACATCAGATTCTGGAGGATCTTGATAGGGTAGACGCTGGGATTGTTTCCACTGGCTGGGGAATTTAAAACATGGGGACACAGCTTCAGGATAAGGGGCCAACCATTTATAACTGATATAGGAGAAATTACCTCACTCAAAGAGTTGTGAATCTTTGGAATTCTCTATCCCAGAGGGTTGTGGATACTTAATGGTTGAATGGGATAGACAGATTTTTGGACTCTGGGAATTAAGGGGAAAGTGGAGTTGAAGTCCAAGATCAGCCATGATCGTATTGAAAGGCGGAACAGATTCGTTGGACCATATGGTCCATTCCTGCTTCTTTTTCTTGTGATCTTCTATTTTTATAGACCGGATTGGATTAGGAGGTGTATTCTTGTGACATGTAGCTCTGCAAATAAATGCTAATAAAAGTGTGTAAAGACTGACTCCACTTCTATCCTTCACAAACTGGCTTTCTGGACTATTAACAACGTACCAGAAAGTCCCTACTTTCCCAGGAGTGAAACTTCAGGGGAAAGGTTGCAAACTCACCATGATATCAAATAGTGGAAGCTTGAAATATAAAGGTATATTTTGTGAAAATCGAAATTAATTTGTGTTTCGGAAGTACCCCTTATATAATTCCGGGAAATCAGGAGCACCTGAATCAGACCCTGTTACCTCCAATCCAGTTCACTGAACCATGCTCCCATTCAAATGAAGCTCCATCTTGGGACCTTCACCTTGCAACATTTATTTCATGTCACCCTTTCCACCTGTCTGGCACTCTGAAGGGTCTGGTTTTAAGAGAGTAATGCCCACCCTACCACTGTACATCACTCTCCCACAATTATATAATATGCTGCTGGATGTCCTTTTAATTCTTTCGTGGGATGTGAGCATTGCTGGCATGGCCAGCATTTGTTGCTCATCCCTAATTGTCCTTGAGAAGATTGTGAACTGCTGCAGTCCGTGTCTTGTAGGAACATCCACAGGCATGTTAGGAAGGGAGTTCCAGGATCTTGACTCAGTGACAATGAAGGAACGGCAATATAGTCCCAAGTCAGGATGGGGTGTGACTTGGAGGGGAACTTGTAGGTAATGGTGTTCCCATGCTTCTGCTGCCCTAGTCCTTCCAGGTCCCAAAGGTTACAAGTTTGGAAGGTGCTGTCAAAGGAGGCTTGGTGTGTTGCTGCTGCCACTGTGTGTCAATGGTGGAGGGAGTGCATGTTTTAGGTGGTGGATTGGAGCACTGATCCAGCAGGCTGCTTTGTCCTGGATTGTGTCGAGCTCCTTGAGTGTTGCTGGAGCTGCACTCACTCATCCAGGCAACTGCAGAGTATTCCATCACACTCCTGGCTTGTGCCTTGTGGACTGGCATTGGAGAGTCATGAAGTGAGTTACTCTTCACAGAATTTCCAGCCTCTGTCCTGCTCTTGTAGCCACAGTACTTATGTGGTTGGACCAGTTAAATTTCAGGTCAATGGTAACCCCCAGGATGTTGATGGTGGGAGATTCAGCAATGGTAATGTCATTGAATGTCAGTTAGGAAGATGGTTAGATTCTCTCTTCTGGGAGATGGGTCATTGCCTGGCACTTGTGTGATGCAAATGTTGCTTGAATGTTGTTCAGGTCTTGCTGTATATGGACACAGACTGCTTCAATTATCTGTGGAAACTGACTCAGGTGTGCCAGAAAATTGGGCTGTAGTGTTTCAAAAACACATCCTTCAAAGAACCTACTGGAGAGTGAAGGTATGCTATGGTTTATGCTTTTTCTACTCTGTTAAAAGTAAATCTCCACCTTAATAAAAAAAAAGAAGGGTGTGAGCCAGAAATAGGCACTGAACTATCCTAGTGCAGCATTTGTACTTGCACCATAATATGAGCTCATTGATGGACTGAACTTGCTCAACAAGTTTACGAAGCTAATTGATGAGCTCTTTGTACTGATAGAAGTTTGAAACCCCAGGAAAATCTAGGCCTCTGTCAGGCCAATGCAGACTGATTGGTTGGTATTTGGTATGGTCACTGACAGAATAATACCAGGGCTTCAAAAATTAAACTGAGGACAGGTTATACAAACTTGGCTTGTGTTCCATTAAGTTGAGAAGAATGAGCATGTTTAAATTGTTAATAGGATTCAGTCAGGTAGATCTGGAAAAACTATTGCCTCTGGTGTGGGAATCAAGAAGAAGGGCATAATCTTCCAATTAGAACTAAGTAATTCAGCAGCAAAATCTGGTAACACTTTTCTTCACACCAAGATAAACTACAACTCAAAAGACTGAAGTCGCAGAGACAATTCGAGCTTTCAAAACTGAGACATTTCTTAGGGAAGGGTCTCAAGGGATGTAGATCAAAGGTGGGAAGAGGGCCATGATGTGTAGTGTTGATCATTTGTTCTGTGTTTGATTATGAGAGTCTGGTAGCTGATCGATGCTCACTGTGCTTGATTGGTTAAACTTGGGTGTGGACTCAGAGTTAAGTAACCGGACACCATAAAAGCTACTAGAAGCAGAGCTGGGATATACATGGTGTAGACATTTTTGTGATTGCAGAGATATTTTAAAACTCTTGTAAATAAACCTGTTGCATGTTTAGAAATTAGTGTCATCTCTGCATTGCTCTGAGGGATAAAAAAATACATAACAAATCAACCATGATTTAAATAAATGGCGGAACAGGCTTGAGGGGCTGAATAGCCCCCTCCTGTTTCAGTTGCAGTCAAGTGCAGTACTGCAACATAAAAGGACATAAAAGCACCTTTCTCTTTTTAGAGGCTGATGTTTTGCATTTCCCTGTTATACCACTTCCCTTGACCATACAATTGTGAGGGGTGGGTGGGCGGGGGTGGTTGGCTGTGGGAGTGAGGTTAGGTTAGGTTAAAGGTAAAATGGGGAAAAATGAAAGAACTGTAGTAACTGTGTCTTTAAGACTTATTATACTGTGTAGTATCACGTGACAGTGTGAACGAATCAGCCCAAAGCATGGGGAACCTTAAGGGTGAAGTTTACATCTAGTTGTGGTTCTTGATGGAAGCATGTAGCTGCTGCTGAAGCTCTGTAAATAAAATTCACAGTTTCTTATGAGAAACCTGTCTGGAAAATCAAGTCTATAACAAGAACATTTTCCTTTTTGGCTGTTAGCCATTGGTAACTCTAAATGTTAAACTGGAAATTGTTTTCCTTCGTGGGTGAATCTAGAACTAGGCGGCACAGTTTCAAAATAAGGGGTCTCCCATTTAAGATGGAGATGAGGAGGTATTTCTTCTCTGAGAGGGTCATTAATCTTTGGAATTCTCTTCCCCAGAGAGCAGTGGAGGCTGGGTCATTGAATATATTCAAGGCTGAGTTAGATTTTTAATTGACAAGGGAGTCAAGGGTTAAAGAGGACAGGGAGGAAAGTGGAGCTTAGGCTACAATTAGATCAGCCATGATCTTATTGAATGGTGGAGCAGGCCTGAGGGGCCGAATGGCTTCCTCTTACTGCTATTTTTTAGGTTCTTATGAAATAAAAAGCTGGATGACAGAATGCTACAAAATGATTGTGTGGTTAAATTTATACTCATAGAATTTAATGGCACCAATGGAAACCATTTGGCCCATCATGTCTATGTTAGCTCTTTGAAAGAGTTATCGGATTTGTCCTACTCCCCTCCTTTAACCCCATAACCGTGCGATTTTCTTCCTTCTTAAGGATATATCCAATACCCTTTTGAAAGTTACCACCACTGTCCTTGCACATTACAATATTTTTCAGACAATAACAAACTCATTGCATGAAAAATATTTCTTCATCCCACCCCCCCGCCCCCCGCCCCAAATCTCCCCCAACCCCTTTGGATTTTTTGGCAATTATTTTAAATTTGTGTCATCTTGTTATATTCATGTGCTGAATAAAAGCAACACAGCCGGCAGAAACTGAGATCCCAATTCAAGGCATAGATTATAATTCCAAAATTAACATAATGAATACTTTGTGTCGGTGTTCACAATTGAGACGGACGACGTAGGTATGGGAATCAGGCAGAGGGACTGTGATATAATTAACGAAATTAGCATAGAAAGGGAGGAGGTTCTAAGTGGTCTGGCAGGCTTAAAAGTAGGTAAATCTCCAGGCCCAGGTGAAATGTATCCCAGGCTGTTGAGTGAGGCAAGGGAGGAGATAGCAGGGGCGTTGGCAATAATTTTCAATACCTCTCTGGCCACAGGAGAGGTGCCAGAGGACTGGAGGACAGCCAATGTGGTACCTTTATTCAAGAAGGGGAAACTATTGGAAGCAATTCTGAGGAACAGAATTAATCTACACTTGGAGAGGCAGGGATTAATCAAGGACAGTCAGCATGGTTTTGTTAATTTTTCGAAGAGGTGACCAGGTCTGTAGATGAGGGCAATGCATTTGACGTAGTCTACTTGGACTTCAGCAAGGCTTTTGATAAGGTCCCGCATGGGAGACTGATAACAAAAGTAAGAGCCCATGGGATCCAAGACAATTGCGCAAATTGGATCCAGAATTGGCTGAGTGGCAGGAAGCAGAGGGTGATGGTCGAGGGGTGTTTTTGTGACTGGATGCTTGTGTCCAGTGGGGTTCCACAGGGATCGGTGTTGGGTCCCTTGCTGTTTGTGATATAAACAATTTAGATTTGAATGTAGGAGGGTTGATCAGTAAGTTTGTGGATGACATGAAAATTGGTGGGGTGGTAAATAGTGAGGGTGATAGCCTTAGATTACAGGAGGATATAGATGGTCTGATCAGATGGGCTGATCAGTGGCAAATGGAATTTAATCCAAATAAATGTGAGGTGATGCATTTGGTCAGGACAAACAAGGAATAAAAATACACAATGAATGGTAGGACCCTGGGAAGTATCGAGGATCAGAGGGACCTTGGTGTGCATGTTCACCGGTTCCTTAAGGTAGTGGGACAGGTAGATAAGGTGGTTAAGAAGGCATATGGGATACTTACCTTTATTAGCCGAGGCATAGAATATAAGAGCCGGGAGGTTATGCTGGAACTGTGTAAAACACTGGTTAGGCCAGAGCTAGAGTATTGCATGCAGTTCTCGAATCCGCATTATAGGAAGGAAGTGATTGCACTAGAGAGAGTGCAGAGGAGGATTACCAGGATGTTGCGTGGGCTGGAGATTTTAGTTATATGGGGAGATTGGATAGACTGGGGTTATTTTCCTTGGAGCAGAGGAGATTGAGGGGGGACATGGTTGAGGTGTATAAAATTATGAGGGGCATAGATAGGGTAGACAGGAAGGAACTTTTCCCCTTGTTGAAGGGGTCAATAACCAGGGGGCATAGATTTAAGGTAAGGGGCAGGAGGATTAGAGGGGATGTGAGGAAGAATTCTTTCACCCAGAAGGTGGTGGGAATCTGGAACTCACTGCCTGAAAAGGTGGTAGAAGCAGATACCCTCACTACGTTTAAGAAGTATTTGGATGTGCACTTGTAATGCCACAGCATACAAGGCTATGGGCCTGGTGCTGGAAAATGGGATAAGAGTAGTTAGGTACTTGTTCAACCGGTGCAGACTCAATGGGCCGAAGGGTCTTTTTCTGTCCTGTAGACCTCTATGACACCAACAACAACTTGTATTTATATAGTGCCTCAATATAAGAAATGCCCTAAGGTGCTTCACAGAGGCATTTTAAAACAATATATGACACCGAGTCATGTGAAGAGATGTTATGACAGATGATGGAAAGCTTGGGAAGGGAGGTAGGCTTTAAGCAATTAAAATCAGGGATTACAGAAGTGCAGATATCTCAGAAGGTTGCGGGTCTTGGTAACTACAGAGATAGGAAGAGACTAGGCATAAAGGGATGAGAATTGTAAAACTGATATTTTTTTAATTGGGGGCTAATGTGAATAAATGACCACAGGGATGATCGGGGAGCAGAATTTAATGCGAGCTAGGACACAGACAGCAGAGTTTTTGAGATGACCTCAAGTTTACAAAGGGTAGAATGTGGGAATTTTTTAAAATATCCTTCCACGGGATGTAGACACCGCTGGCTAGGCCAGCATATATTGTCCATACTTAATTTCCCTTGAGAAGCTGGCGATAAGCCGCCTTCCTGAACTGCTGTATTCCACATATTGTAGGAACACCCACAGTGCTGTTAAGAAGGGAGTTTCAGGACTTTGACCCAGCAATGGTGAAGGAACAGAATTTTATTTCCAAGTCAGGATGGTAAGTGGCTTGGAGGGAAACTTGCAAATGATGGTGTTCCCATCTATCTGCTGCCATTGTCCTTCTAAGTGGTAGGGGTCGCGGGTTTGGAAGGTGCTGTCGAATCTGGCCAGAATAGGGTGGCATAGTGGTAATGTCACTGGACTAGTAATCCCAAGGCCCAGACGAATGTCCAGGGGACATGGCTACAAATCCCACCATGGCAGCTCGTGGAATTTAAATTCAACTAATAAAATTTGGAATTGAACTTAGTCTTGGTAGTGGTGACCAGGAAACTATCATTGATAGGTTTTTACAACAATCTGGCTCACGAGTGTCCTTTTGGGAAGGAAATCTGCCATCCTTACTTGATCTGGCTTACATGTGACTCCAGATCCACAGCATATGTGGTTGACTCTTAACTGCCCTCTGAAATGGTGTGGCAAGCCACACAGTTCAAGAGCAAATGGGTTCGGGCAACAAATGCTGGCCTTGCCAAAGATGCCCACATCCCATTAAAGAGAAAAGAGAAAATATTCTGGGGGTAGCAAAGGCATGGCTGAGGGTTTGAGCAACAGTTGAGTTCAGGCAGAGCACAAACAGGTGAAGTTACAGAATTGGAAATAAGCAGCCTTTGTGATGGTGCAGATATGTGGTTGAATGCTTATCCTAGGATCAAAGATGACTTCTTGAGTGGGTGGACTCGATAATTGATCTTGCTTTCAGGGGAGACAAGCAATTACGTCATAAACACTGCTAATCCAAGGAGGATTTTTCAAAAACCAACTGCTTCTTATCAGGTTTATCTGGACCAGCCATATAAATACTATGGTGAGAAGAGCAGGTTAGAGGCTGGGAATTCTATGGCGAGTAACTCACCCTCTGACTCCCCAAAGCCTGCCCACCATCTATAAGGCACAAATCAGGAGTGTGATGGAATACTGTCCACTTGCCTGGGTGAGTGCAGTTTGAATAATCAAGAAGCTTGACACAATCCAGGACAAAGCAACCCGTTTGATCAGCACCCCATCTACCACCTTAAACATTCACTCCCTCCACCACTGATGCACAGTGGCAGCAGTGTGTACAAGATGCACTACAGCGACTCACCAACGCTCCTTCAACAGCACCTTCCAAACCCGCGACCTCTACCACCTGGAAGGACAAGGTCAGTAGATGCATGGGAACACCACCAAGTTCCCCTCCAAGCCACACACCATCCTGACTTGGAAATTATATCACCGTTCCTTCACTGTTGCTGAGTTAAAATCCTGGAACTCCCTCCCTAACAGCACTGTGGGTGTACCTACACCACATGGACTGCAGCAGTTCAAGAAGGCGACTCACCACCGCCTTCTCAAGGGCAACTAGGGATGGACAATAAACGCTGGCCTAGCCAGCAATGCCTAAAACCTGTGAAAGTATAAATAAAAAGAGGTTACCATTATTTGTGAGCAGAAAAATATCACAATGAAGATTTCATCAGTGTTATACATATAACTCCTGAATTGATACTGAATCAATTCACATGTATTTGTTTAAATATTTCAACAAATGTTTGACCATATTTTGATATCACATCATAGTAATGAAAGTATCGTTCAGTTTTATAATGCTTCATTGTGTAAATTACCTAAGCTTCCAGAAGCATAACTGGATAATCTGATCACATTTTTCATTTCCACAACTGTGCTGAATAGCCGGGAATACTGGATTAACGATTTAAATTAAAATACTTTATGTACTGTGACAGATTATTTTGGACCCTGGATAAATCAATTCAGCTATATGAACCATGACTGTTATATGTGGGAAACAAAATACCACAAATCAGATCTAAGTAGTGGCCTGACACTACTCAGAGCAAAAGACATCATCAGATGATTATATAGTACAATTCCCCTACCAGTGACAGTGCAGTTATGTTCTCAACAACCCACGCAGAAAACCTGAAACTTTCACTTATGCTAGTTTGTTTTAGAGCACCAGAGTTTTCAGAATGTTCTGTGTAATTACTACCTATATTTTACTGTTTACATGTTGAAGTTAAAATCTTCAATGTAAATCTCTTTGAGTTGGCTGTTGTGCCAACCAAACAGCACTAACCTGAGCATATCAAACAGCTGACAAGCATATCCCAGGCCTCAGCAAACGAAAACATGAAGCTGGGCTCATAGCCTTATTCATTTCTTTTTGACCAGATTTTTTTTAAGGAACAGAAAGCCTTATTGCAAATATGATAAATTTTCCTGATGTTGGTGCCTCCTGGGATTAAAATGTCTGCTTCATCGGCCATTAACACTCGCTCTGACACACACTGTTTCATTACTAAAATATCCCTCAGGTAACAGCAGCTCATTTTTACCTTTATCAACTTATTTTTAAATGACGTTTCTACAGGGTCATGCTTCCCCTTTGGGAACATTCATGATAAGTCTACGGTTCCATGTTATTGATGAGTATAATTAGACTTATTTTTAAGGTCATATGTGCAAGTGCTTGGAAGTCGAGTGCAACATAATGGCATTAAAAGTTAATTTATTCAGAATTTTTTGAAAAATTGTTCTCTTTTAATATCTTCTCATGTAGTTGAGGAGAATTGATCCTGTTCAGGTATAAAGTAATCAAAGCTTTGTAAATATTGAGACAAGAGCCACTGTTACAAAAATTATAACCCAATGTCTTACTGTGAAATGTAATGGATATTGGGGATGCTTTTTTTTTGTCGTAAATACAATATTTTCCTCCCAATTTTCCCCCTTGTTCATCTGTCTGCCATATTATTTTACAACCAAGCAAAGAGGTTGGCTGGCTCACTAATGCAGTGAGGTTTGGTGGAGGACAATCCCCATTTACAAAGGTAGCCTGCTGAAAGTGGAAAAATGGTTTCACGAGCTGGTGAATTTGAATACTACTTGCCACAACTAGCGATTACCATGAAGTGTTGCTCCTCACCTCTACGCAATGACAATTTGCATTTATATAGCTCCTGAAATATAATAAAATGTCTTAAGGTGTTTCATGGAGGTCTTGTGGTGCAGTGGGTAGCGTCTCTATCTCTAAACCAGAAGTTCCAGGTTCGAGTCCCATCCGAGTGACACTGTCTTATCAATTACATTGTTAAGATGTGTTAATGTTAACTACATCATTAAGGCTAAGCGAAACAGGTGATAGGTTTCATTGTTTTTGAGCACATATAAATAAGGGATAGCTGGGACACTGGGTTGTGTGGGAGGTGAACTGCGAGACTGAACAAGTCAATAAACTTTCAGCTTGGATCCTGTTTGCACCCAGAAATTGAGGGCCACAGAAGGTATGTTCACAACAAGGCCAAACAAGTTCATTATCAATCTGTTAATCCTTCTGATACAACTGATGGCAAGCAGCAAGAGTGGGAGAGTTTCCTGGTCAGCCATCTACAGAAAGCAACAGCAAACCACTGCAGTACCTTGCCAAGCATAACCATGGACCAAAACAGAGGTCCATCGTCGCCTACGCCCTTTCAGGGCCTGGTACCCATAGAGATAGAGAGAAGGTGCTTCATAGATGATAAAACAGATTGAGAATTCTCTGAGATCTTTGAGCTCCTCCATGTTTTATGCCATGATTTTCATTGCGCCACCATTAGTCATCAGCTGTCTAGACTCTAAGCTCTAGAATTCCCTCAACAAACCACATTATCTTTCTACCTTTCTCTGTCCACCTCCTTTAAGACTCTCCTTAAAGCCTAAGATAAAAGCAAAAAACTGCAGATGCTGGAAATCCAAAACAAAAACAAAAATACCTGGAAAAACTCAGCAGGTCTGGCAGTATCTGTGGAGAGGAGCACAGTTAACGTTTTGAGTCCGCATGACTCTTCAACAGAACCTTAAAGCCTCTTTGACCGAGCTTTTGATCATCTGTTTTGAGTATTTTTTATGTGGCTGCCTATCAAATATCTGATAATGCTGCTGTGAAGTGCCTTGGAATTTTTTTTCTGTGTCAAAGGTGCTATGCAAATTGTTGTTGTTGAGTGGCAGCAGGAGGAGGAAAGTTGACCTAAAGCACATATGTTGAGCTGGGATTCAGTGTTGAAAGAGATTGCACAGGGAGAGTGGGATGAGAATGATGAGGAGTTTGAATGTGTTGTGCTAGGAGACCAGGAAATGATGCAGAGTTTGATTTTGTTGTGCTGGGAGATCCCAGGAACAAATGGAGGTTGGCGAGGAAAAGTATGATCAATGATTGTGACAGGACAGATGTGGATAGTGTCATAGGAAGACTAGGAAACTTGAAAGAGTGAAGTCTACTGATGAGAGTGGTCTTGTAAGGAAGGCAAATGGTGCATGAGCAAATGGAACAATTTATGCTGTCACTTAACATTGGGGCAAGTTTTTGGATACTGAGGTGGGAAGGAGATTGTGAGAACAAGAGATGTATATCATTGAGGGGATGAATCTGGTAAGGGCTGGATGGAAAGAAATTGCATAGTGATTCAGCCTCAGAACTAAGAGATTAGGAGGAAGGAATATGGAAAAGAGGAAGAGAAGATCACTGGAGTTTGCAGTTTGAAAGGTTTGAACTTTTGCCATCAAAATATAGGTAAGTTCCTCACATTTGGGCTTTGCTGGTAAGGATGGAGGAAGTGGGAGCCAGGAACTAAATCAAAATATCATTACCAGGGGTCCCCTATTAATATTCTCTTTGAATAAAAGCAAAAAATCAATAAAGTAAACTAATAAATGGAGATGACAGCCCCTGGTGGGGTGCTGTAACAAAAACAAAAACATCATAGGAAACTTAACGAACTAAACCAAAATATCATTCCCAGGGCTCCCCTATTTAAAGACTTTTTTTATTCCTTTTTTATGGGATTTGGGCATTGCTGTCTAGGCCAGCATTTATTGCCCATCCCTAATTGCCCTTGAGAAGGTGGTAGTGAGCTGCATTCTTGAACTGCTGCAGTCCCTGTGGTGTAGGTACACCCATGGTGCTGTTAGGGAGGGAGTTGACCCAGTGACAGTGGAGGAATGGTGACATATTTCCAAGTCAGGATAGTGAGTGGCATGGAGGGGAATTTCCAGGTGGTGGTGTTCCCATATGTCTGCTGCCCTTGTCCTCCTAGATGGTCGTGGCCATGGGTTTGGAAGGTGCTGCCTAAGGAGGCTTGGTGAATTCCTGCAGTGCGTCTTGTTTCTTTTATTTGTTCATGGGATGTGGGCATCACTGGTTGAGCCACCATTTATTGCCCATCCCTAATTGCCCTTGTTCAGAGGACAGTTAAGAGTCAACCACATTGCTGTGGTTCTGGAGTCACACGTAGGCCAGGTAAGGAAAACGCATTTTCTTCCCTAAAGGACATTAGTGAACTAGATGTGTTTTTACAACAACCGACAATGGTTTCATGGTCATCGTCAGACTTTTAATTCCAGATTTTTATTGAATTCAAATTTCACCATCTGCCATTGTAGGATTCAAACCTGGGTCCCCAGATCATTACCCTGGAATACTAGTCCAGTGACAATACCACTATGCCACAGCCTCCCCTTGTGGATGGTACACACTGCTGCCACTGTGCATCGGTGGTGGAGGGAGTGAATGTTTGTGGAAGGGGTGCAAATCAAGCGGGCTGCTTTGTCCTGATAGTGTCAAGCTTCTTGAGTGTTGTTGGAACTGCACAACAATCAATAAATTAAACTAAAATCAATAAATGAGCGGGGGTAAACAGCCCCTGGCGGGGTAACTAAAACAAAAACGTAAAAGGAAATTTAGCTAACTAACCAAAAGTATGATGCTCAGGGATCCCTTATTTATACGTTCTCAAAGGCAATTAATACCCATCGCCCATTTCTCTTAGCCTAATGTCATGTCAATGCAATTGACAAGACATGAGCACGGTGAGGTGATTAGTTAATGAGAAGAATAGCCTGGTATGGTATTTGGTACTTGTCCTCAAGGAGGATCTGGGAGGAGGATGAGTTACTTCTGGAGAGGGGGGGCAATCTAGTCTTGAGGTGGTCAAGCCTGTAGATCCAGTGGTGAAGGGTTAGATTGGCCATATTCCAGATGCACTTGGTTGCGTAGCCTGTGGGCTTGAGAGTACAAAGGAGGGAGTTTTATCTTTCCGGGGTGGTGGGTGTGGGGAGTTGTGGTGGTTGGGGGAAACCGTGGGTGTATGAAGCTGTCAAAGGCTGATCTGAGAGAGTAGCTGGAGAATCCAACAACAGCAACCGTGCTGCGGCATTTGGAAGGGAGGGAGAGCTGGGAGTTAAAGAATGTGCTTGCGTGGGAGCTGAGTCGAAGTTTATCCAGAGGAGGAAGTGGGGATTGAGAGTAACAGGAGAGGAGGCGGCCAGAAAAATGTGGATGGAGAAGGAGATGAGGAAGTGATTGGAGAAGATTCGCCAATGATCAAAACCCGGAAGGGGGTGAAGAATCATTTGATGGGGGTGGGGAGGTTTATCTACAGAGTGTGTTTGAATGCGGATAAGAGAGTAGAGAATTTATGGAAAAAGGGAAACCTAGAATTGGCGCTGTGTGCATCGTAACAAAAACATGGAAAATGCTGAAGAAGGTTTAATTGTCTATCTGCAAAGGTTTATCTGTAAGCAAAGACAGATTTAAAAAAAAACCTATGTGAACAGTGGCCCTTAGTTGATGAAACCTGGCATTTTACTCCGTACAGGGTATGCACACCAAATAAGTATTAAACTCTCGCAGTGCTGCGTACAGGCTCATATCCTGTAAGAGTCAAAGGGCAGTAGGCAAATAACATGACCCCACTCTGGTGGCCATTCTTGTACTAGCTGTTAAAAAAAATCTATTTTTCCAACATTTGTTCTTATTAGTAATGCCTGGAGACTAAAAGAAATGCTTCAATCATTACAAAAAGAAAATGGAAGGAATGAGCAGGTTACAGAAATGAGAGCACTTATTTTTGTGTGTTTATTAGACATTTAACTTCAGTGGGTTTTTTTCCATTTATGAAAGTGCCATTGATGTCAGTCTCCAGTACCTCATTCATCTGGCCACTGTTCATCAAGTCACTTATACAGCTAGTTCCAGAAGGCTGTTTGATTGTGGGAACCATCACAGCTCACCTCGATTCCATCCTCAACAGACATCCAGACACACACATTTCCAACTGAAACCCTGTAGTGAGCAAAAGTGGGAACACTGACTGCACCACCACTCCATCGCCCTTCTCCCCCCCGCTCACCCATTCCCCCCTTCTTAACCCTCTAAGACAAACTGTAGCATCCCTACCTCTGCAGTTACCCAGATCAGCAAACGCTGCACAATTCGGCATTAAAACAAGGGACCTTCCTCGCCTATATGGCTCAGCGATTCACTGTCTCCGTCCCTGCTCTGCCCACCTGCTGCTGAATTCCCATCCATATTTTTGTCATCTCCACACTATAATCATAAGACGATAAGAAATAGGAGATAGTAGACCGTTATAGTAGAATAAATTAATAGTAGTAGACCATTATAGTAGAATAAATAAATAGTAGACCATTCAGCCCCTCAAGCCTGCTCCTCCATTCAATATGATCATGGCTGACCTCAATTCCAATGCACTCCCATCTTCCAATCTCTACAAACTAAAGTTCAGCCAAAACTCTGCTGCCTCTACCCTAACTCACACCAAATTCCCGTGTTTGCTGGCCTCCATTGGCTCTCATTCCAGTAGCACTTTCAATCTCTCATCCTTATGTTCAAATCCCTCCAGAAGGAAAACCAGTTCAAAGTTTTCAAGCACCAGTAAAAAGCAGCAATACCGGCACCAGTAATACTGGGCTTCCATTTTAAGGTATGCAAGACCAGTTCGGACAAGTTTTACTGGTACCCTTCATTTCCAAGTTGCACTGCTTTTTCCTTTTGGCCGCTCCCTATCTTTGCAATGTTCCCCACCCCCACAGTTCTCAGAACTCTGCACTCCTCCAATTCTGCACTCGTGTGCATCCCTGATTTTTTTTTTGCCCCTCGTCTTTAGCTGCCAGAAACAAAGACAGACTTGCATTTATATAGTGCTTTTAATGACCACTGGGTGTCTCAAATCACTTTACAGCCAGTGAAGTACTTTTTGAAGTGTAGCCGCTGTTGTAATATATGGAAGAGATGGTTCAGCTTCAGCTGCCAGGGGCCTAAGCTCTGGAATTCCTTCCCTAAACCTCTCAGAAGGCTGGATTTTCATGGAGACGGGGAGAGTCTGTGGATGGTTGAAAATGGCAGCCAGGACCCGATTCTGGGACTCCCAGGGTTTCCGATTTTCAGGAGTGCCTTTAAAGGGTTCGGGTTGGGTTGGGTTGCGAGCCTGCGCCCTGCGTTCCCGAACCGTCTGGTTCCGTAGCGGGGATAGGCATGTCCTGCTCTTCCGTAATTTTTATGGAGTCGGTCCAGCTTTCCAAAGAGTCACGGTTCACAGCACTTCAGAGGTGTGCTGAAAAACCTGGATGAGGGAACCTTTTGAAAGGTCAGTTCAAAATGTCCTACTCATGCACCCCATGCCAATACATGACACCCCAACTATCCCGATGGTCCCGTAGCCGCAGGGGGTAGATGGGGCAAAGGGAGTTTCTGGAGAGTGAGGGGGGGTCTGAGGGGTGAAAGCTAGAGCACTTTACATTTTTCATTATAACTGGGATGAGGTCCCACAGCCCCTTTAAACAGCCGCCTTTGCACCTGGCAGCCTCTGTGGCTGCCTCTGATCGCTTTCTGGGTCAGCTTGCCCAACTGCAGCCCGCACCCGAGTCAACACAATGAAAATCCCGTCTTTCCTGGCATTTTCTCCCAAGGTGGGCACACTGATCCAGGAATTTACCTGATAGCCCCCACCCGCCTTGAGGATGAAAATCCAGCCCAGAATCTCTACCCCTCTCTCTCTCTCCCTCCTCCTTTAATATGTTCTGCAAAACCTACCTCCTTGAGCAAGCTTTTGGTCTGTGTTCTAGTATTTGGCTCATTTATGTGGTTCAGTATCAAATTTTGCGCGATTACATTCATGTGAAATGCCTTTGAATATTTTACTACATTAAAGGTACAGTAAGTAGCAGTTTCTGCTGTTGTTGTACCTAGATTAGCCATTGATGGAGACTTCAATAAAAAAAAGTTTTGAGAAGCATTTCTTTCTTCATTAAGCTCTTGTGCTCACTTAGCTTCTTGTAAGATTAAATTTTAGGAAAATACAGGCTTAGAGAAAAGTATGGTTAAATCATATTGTGAATACCAGATGTTATAATGCTAATCAACCAATAATTTCCAACTTCCAACTTTCAATATTAAATTTGTACCAAGGAATGCTGTTCCTGACTTTATAAGCACAACTGTTTCTGTTCACACCTCTAGAAAGCCTTTGTTTCCTGGCAGTAAGTTCCCATCCATCTGTTCACACCTCAGTTCAACTTTTCTTTGACTGAATTTTAGTGGTTGTGATTCTTTCTGTTCTGAGAATTCTACATTAAAATCAGTGCACAATTGGAACATAAGTGCGAGGTCTTCAGTACTGTGAGGGTTGAATACAGCATATTTCGAGTCATTGGTAGGATTTTTGGAGACTGATGTGAGTGGGAACTGAGATGGACGGGCAGATAATTTCTTGCCGCCAGTTTTAATGCCAGTTTGCAGGCAGCATCCCACCCCTGAGCCATTTTTGGGAAGGCCAGGTTGGGGCACAGAATGACCACCATCTACAAGCGGTGTGTATCTTGTTACGGTAATGTAAGGCCATTGTTCAGACGCTGACTGGAATTTTCTCATCAGCCTGCAGGTCTCCAGGTCAGGATCTGCATTTGACGCTAATCCTGATCCAAAACGCAAAATCCTGCCCATTGTCTCATAATAATAAACCCAGGGGATGGATATTTTGATCAGTCACGGGCCAATGGGGGATACTCCCCGTCGGAGTGTCATTTTTAAGATTGAGGGTCGATAGTTAGCTTCATCTTTGGTCCAAAGATTTCTTGTGCCCCCTCAGTGAGTCCTCAGAAAGGATCTGAGCCATCTTCTACTCCTTCTGTGCTGTCCCTTCGCTCCTCTTTTCCTGTGAAAATTTCCAGTTATAATGAGCAAAAAACCCACAAGTGACTATTAAAAGAATTGTTGGCCTCTCTGAAGCAGTGAGGTTTCAAATTCAGTCTGAGAAAGTGAAAAACTCCAGAAGGCTGATTGTGTGGACAAAATTGCATTTTCCCAGTGTCCTTGTGGAGTCATAAGTCTAGACACTAATATCTCTGAATAATTTAATCTAACAACAAAACCTTGTTCTAGGAACCTTTTTTTATTGAGATTATTTTCAGATATTTATACAACAAAGCTTCAGTGTATGTGAAAAGATGTTGATGTACAAGACATGCAAAATAGGTTTGTAGAAGTGCTCGTCAAGCAAGGAAGTCACGTCACCCAAATTTGGTATCTTTCCAGCTTATTTGCAAGTATCTGAACGTAAACCAGTTTGGTCTGGCTCGGGGTGCAGATGCATCCGTCACTGTTTTTTAAATGCCTTGAAATAAAACATTGCAATGTATTTGAACATTTGAACTCCCACCAAGTGCTAGCATTCTATCAGCGGTCCCTAATGAGTATGTCCCAGGGTAAAACATAAGGGCTTAGCTTTGGTTTCCAATGTGTTTACTTTTTTTAACATTTCTGCATTCATAACTAGTGACCCAGTGTGGTGGAGGCTGATTCAATTCATCAGAGCTCTGGGGACAGAGACTGAGTCAGCACAGCTCACCCCTTTCAACAAAAAAAAATTAAATTCTTCCCCATTATTCATCAAACAGAAGGCTGCCTAATAAATTCCAGCCAACTGTGTGCTATTATGCAATCCCTCCTCCCTCCCACCCCACAAACTCACCTGCTTGAGCTGTCAAGATGACAGGACTATTTTCTTATTAATTCTTGGGATGTGAGCATCCCTGGCAAGGCTAGCATTTGTTGCCCATACTGAGTTGGCTTTGAGAAGGTCCTGGTGAGACACCTACTTGAATTGCTGGAGTCCATGTTGGTGACGGTACCCGCACTGTGCTGTTCAGGAGAGAATTCCAAGTTTTTGACCACACGGCAATATATATGCACTGTGGAATACTTTCCACTTGCTTGGATGAGTGCAGCTCCAACAACACTCGAGAAGCTCCACAGCATCCAAGACAAAGCAGCCTGCTTGAGTGGCACCCGCTCAACATGCATTCCCTCTGCCACTGAAGCACAGTGGCAGCAGTGTGTACCATCTACAACATGCACTGCAGGAACTCACCAAGCTTCCTTAGACAGCACTTTCCAAACCCATGACCGCTATCATGTAGGAGGAAAAGGGCAGCAGATAGATGGGAACACTACCACCTGCAAATTCCCCTCCAAGCCACTCACCATCATGACTTGGAAATATATTGCCATTCCTTCACTGTCGCTGGGTCAAAATCCTGGAATACTGTCCCTAACAGCACTGTGGGTATACCTACACCACATGGACTGCAGCGGTTCAAGAAGGCAGCTCACCACTACCTTCTCAAGGGGAATTTAGGGATGGGCAATAAATGCTGGCCTAGCCAGCAATGCCCACATCCGATGAATGAATGAGATAAAAATATGCAAGTCAGGATGATGTGCATCTTGGAAGAGAGATTGAATTTAGGAGCTTCTGCTGATGAAGCCTTGCCGAGTTGCTGAATGCATCCTGTAGATAGTACACACCACTGCCACAATATGACAGTGGTGGGTGTTTAACCCAGTGAATGGGCTGCCGATCAGGTCCTAGATGGTGTTGAGCTTCTTGAATGTTGTTAGAGCTGACCTCATTCAGGCAAGAGGAAAGTATTCCATCACACTCCTGACTTGCGCTTGTAGAGCTGGAAAGGCTTTGGGTATTGAGTCTCAATTCTGAAAAGGAAAGGTTGCTAATTTTTGAAAATGGATTCTTTCATGGGATGTGGGCATCTCTGGAAAGGCCAGCATTTGTCGCCCTTTTCTAATTTCCCTTGAACTGAATGACTTGCTAGGCCACTTCAGAGGGCAGTTGAGAGTCAATCACATTGCTGTGGGTCTGGAGTCATATATAGGCAAGACCAAGTAAGGATTGCAGATTTCCTTCTCCAAAGGGCATCAGTGAACCAGATGGGTTTTTACCATAATTGCTGATAGTTTCATGGTCACCATTACTGATGCTAGCTTTTCAATTCAAGATTATTAATTGAATTTAAATTCCATCAGCTGCTCCATGGTGGGATTTGAACCCCTGGGCCTCTTGATTATTAGCCCAGTGACAGTAACACTATACCACCATCTCCCCTTGTTCTTAATCTCTTATCCTTTGGCTATCATGTCTGAGCCCCATCGCCTATTAATATGTTTTGAATCTGTTTCCCCCCTCTGAAATAAGGAGTCGTTTTATTCTACGATTGGGGAGGAGAGGTGAAGTGCAGTTTTTATGTGGAGTGATTCTACGATCCTACACTCCCAGTTAGGAACCATGCCTGCAATCAGATAGTGGGAACTACAAAATTGTAGCCTCATCTCCAGTCTGCATTCCTTGTGAGCACACTGAGATGACCTGAGATGTTGCAAGCACCAAGCATAGTCAAGATTTTCCTGTCCACTTGCTTCCTTTCAAGGGCTTGGAAATGGTTACTCATCTTAAGTTTATATATTCCTTTGGTGAGCTACACTTCACAAGGCCGCAAGATAAAGATGGATGAGGAAGGCCATTCAATAACTTTTAATCCTCTGTCCAGAAGTCCCTAAAGTCTCTCCATTGTGACATGCACCTAAATGATTCCAGGGTTTACACCTCCCAGATGTTCCCAGATACCCACTCCATATGTTGGCCATAGTGTGTGGATAAGAATTTTGTGGCATCAGTCCTAATTTGCTTTTTCTAGATTGATCCTGGATCTACTTTTCAGTTTAGTTTGACATTATTTGCTAGATTTATTTTTGCATACAGTTTAATATAAGGTCACTTAAATGGAGGCCATCATCCTCTTTGGTGGCTCACATGCCCAAGCTTGTCCAATCTTTCCTCAGAACACAAACCTCTGACAGTAGATACTGGCCTTGCAGCTCTCCTTTTAGCTTCATCCAGTACCTGAATGTTTCTATGGGGCCTCGGATAAAGTACTCGAGGGGAGGTCTGGTCAGAGCGTTAAACAAAAAAGTTGGATTTCTATAGCACATTCAACATAAAGGAATAAAGGTCCCACTATCAGACATAAGGAAACTCAGTGCCAAGCCAGGAAGGAAGAGTGCTTGGTGGAAGTTTGATTGTGAAGATGACTTTTGAAAAGGTTTTCCTTTAAAATAGTGTCACTTTTTCAAAAAGGCCATGGAGGTTGGATAGGCAGGATCTTCCTGCTCTGAATCCATGTGACCTGCTGTAAGTTTCGTTTATTGTACATCTACTCTTCAAATCATCCTGATATCGTAGCAAGAATCCATTTGCAGCTTCCATAATTCTTGTTGCAAGCTTAACTGGGCGAACAACCTGCGGTTTACATTATTTTCTCCTACGTAACCATGACTGCCTATTCCGTGCTTGGGTTCAAGGGAAAGGAGGCCCTAAATAGTCAGAAGAAAAAGTTGCATTTATAAAGCACCTTATCGCACCTTGCAGAAAAGTACCGGAGAGCAGAAGTTACCACAAGATTGCTTATGCAGGTCAAAATGTAACATTTCTGGAGCTTCATATTGCTGCAGCGAGTAACAAAATAGGATGAACACGCATGTGATGGCGCCTGTAGTTGAATAGCCTGCAGACAGTCCTGTTGGCACTTGTACGTGAATCCTGGTCACTTTGGCAAAGGGTTTGGCGAGGGACTGCAGTTTGTGGAGTCACACCTACCCACATAAATAATGCTTTCAGGAAAATTAGGGATAGGAGAAAAACTTGACCGAGGAAATGAGTGAAAATAAAGAGTCGACTTCTTTTTTTCCCAGGAGCGTTAGTTTCATGAAATAACAATCAGAGAGTAATCTAGGACACTGATAATCCTTCACAGCAGATGGCCAGGGGGATCATTTTGGGTTTCATTCAAAGTTAAACTGGGCCCTTAGTGTTGTGTATTGGTCCAGAACCCTATTATTAAATGAGTGTTTTCTGTAATGCAATTTAACAATGGCACTAGAGTGAAGCTGTCACAATTGACACTTTTGTTTTAAAGCAATTGCCAATGCAACATGTATTTTCTTGAGTTTCGAAGTTTGTCTGGAATGTGGCTCTGGAGATTTGTGCCTGAGTTATACAATGCATTCTTCTGTGTAGGACTAATGGTGAGCTAAGAACTGGGAAACCTCCTGTGGATTCATTTCTGAAAGACAATCCCATCCCTTTTTATTCAGTCCCTATAACTGTTGACATCCACCGCATTGCTGTTAACACTCCTACTTTGATCTCACTGCCTTTTTGCCATCTTTAATTCATGGAGCTGCTTCCAGATTCCCTGCTGAAAGCTTCCGCTGAAATGATCACTTTGCTGCCTGTCCTCCTGCCTTCGCTGCAGTATCCTATATCCAATTACAGTGTCTGTTTGTCAATTTCAGCTTTGTTGGTAAATTTCAAATCTGGAGCGCGCTTGCCTATACCACTCCAACAAGCCAGATGTGCAAGGTAGAAAAGAAAGACTTGTATTTACATAGTATCTTCCACAACGAACGAACATTTCCAAGTGCTTTACAGCCAATGAGTGCAATTGCTGTTGTAATGTAGAAAACGCAGCAGCAAACTCCCACAATGTTCTAATGATGAACAGATAATCTGTTTTTGTGACATTGATTGAGGGATAAATACTGGTCAGGACACCAGGTATTACCGCACCCCCACCACCCCCCCCACCTCTCTCTTCTTTTGAAATAGTGCTTTGGGATCTTTTCCGTCCAGCTGAGAGGGCAGTCTGGGCCTTGGTTTTAACATCTCATCTGAAAAACAGCACCCCCCAACTGTGCTGGACTCCATCAGTACTGCACTGGAGTGCCAGCCTACATTAACAGTCCACAGGCTGGTTAGAAGAACCCCTTGTTGCCGAGTTCTGAGCCCGAGTCGGAGTCGCGGAAAATTTGACATTGGGATGGGCTTTGACACCTGAGATGTCACGCATCAGCTGGGTGGAGTGCAAAGAGAAGAATTGGGTGACAGTGGTTGCACACCCCTAACTGATCCAGCCTGATTTCTTTGATTCCATCCATTCATTTAAATGGAAGTAATATCAGATGGCTCTATCACTGGCCCACCCATCCAGGTCATCCCCCTCTGTAATCTGCCTTGTGGTGGACTCAGAAAATATATTCCCCAGCAATGTACCCTAATCAGGGAAGATCACCAAAATAAGTGCTAGGTCTATAGTTACCAGAGTGAATATAGTTTGGGTGAATTTACTAATTACCAGAATTTGGATGCTTTGGGAAAAGCCCACCCAGTCTTCAAGTAATTTTAAGCTAATACACTGGGTGGGAAACCCATGGGATCAGGAACACTGAGCAGGATTTTAGGGTCATCAGGCAGGCGCAGTGGTCTGGCCTGGGAGTGGCTGGGAAACGGCCTGCTGCCCATGAGCAGCCCCCAACTGCGATTTCACGCTGACTGGCCAATTAACGGTCAGCCAGCGTGAAAACTGCTCTGAGAAGCTCAGCACTGCCGGGGTGGGGGCTGGAGGAGGGCGAGTGCAAAAGTCAGCGCATGCGCAGGGGAGCGTGCACTGAAAGCTCCCTGAAGGCAGGAAGCTGAAGAATTTTCAAATCAAAATTAAAGATTTTGAAAATCGGAAAAAAAACGTTCCCCACATAGGACTCACTCACATGAACAGAAACACATTAAAAATTATGTCAAAACATTTTTTTTTAATTAATGTCGGAAACATGATCCCGTCCGTGGATGAAGTTTCCTAAAAAATCCAAAGGCCACCTGGCCGATTCGCCCGCCCGCCAAACGTTGGGCGGGCAGCGAAAAATACATATTTATCAGTTGATTACTGGGCTTAGTGGCCTCTTAATTGTCAGCGGGCGCGCTGCCCACTCTCGCATGCGCCCACCGACCAAAATATTGCGCGAGTGCGCAATGACCTTGGGACACTCGCCAGAGACGCCCGCACGCCAAGCGGATAATCCTGCCCCTTGATTTCACAAACTGCCTGATATTATGAAGTCACGTTGAGCAGCATGTTAAGACGGCATTGCAACCAGTCTGGTCAGACTGGTCCCAATGTGTGTCTGTACACATACCATATACTGCCTTTTACATGTGCCCACCAGGCACGTTTTCAGTGGGGGGGGGTGTGCCCATCCCAGCACTCTCCCGACCACCTCTGAGCTCACTCCCATAATAAAGGGAGTGGGCAGGCACCGAAATCAGCAGCCTGCTTGCCGTATTTAAATGAATAATCAAGGGTAAATTGAGCTTCTTACTAAGCCAGTTGGCCCTGATAATACGCTGCCCACACTATAAAACAGTTAGTGTGGGCAGTCACTCGGGAGTGGGCAGCCCGATTCTTAAAAGCAATTCTTCAAAGGGCAGGAAGGAAGTGGTGGTGGTGGGGGGGGATTCTTTCTTTGAGGATTGCACTTTGTGGATTGGGCGTCAGCTCCCCCAACATAGAACTCCAGTTTCTTCCTACCCGCCTGCTTCATATAAATACTGTGGCTACAAGAGCTGGTCAGAGGCTAGGAATCCTGCAACGAGTAACTCACCTCCTGACTCCCCCGAAACCTGTCGACTATCTACAAGGCACAAGTCAGGAGTGTGATAGAATACCTTTCACTTGTCTGGATGAGTGCAGCTCCAACAACACTCAAGAAGCTTAACACCATCCAGAACAAAGCAGCCTGCTTAATTGGCACCCCATCCACATATATTCACTTCCTCCACCACTGAAGAACAGTGGCTGCAGTGTGTACCACCTACAATATGCACTGCAGGAACTCACCAAGCCTCCTTAGACAACACCTTCCAAACCCACGACTACTACCATCTTGCAGGGCAAGGGCTGCAGATACATAGGAACACCACCACCTGGAAGTTCCCCTCCAAATCACTCACAATCCTAACTTGGAACTATCTCGCCGTTCCTTCACTGTCACTGGGTCAAAATCCTGGAACTCCCTCCCTAGTAGCAGCATGGGTGTACCTACACCACATGGACTTCAGCGGTTCAAGAAGACAGCTCATCACCACCTTCTCAAGGGCAATTAGGGATGAGCAATAAATGCTGGCCTAGCCAGCAATGCCTACATACTTTGAATTTAAAAAGTTTAACTGCATCACCCTCCGTCCCACCCAGCTCCCTAAGCTACCCAAATACTCCCTAACAATACCCTGAATTTAACTGTTTCTGAGGATCCATTGGGCCGCTGCCTTCTTCATCTTCTGCAGTCCTGACAGCACCCACTAATGCATTCTTGGTACTACCAGGACTGATGGAGATCAGTGAGTAGTGGAAGTCCCACTGTTTAGCCCGTCTGCAGAACATTATGGCTGCAGGGCAGTCTGGCATGGAGCGGGTTAGCTCCATGCCAACTTTGCTTCCAGGGGGCTGAGCCCTCCCACGTACCTGCACCCCACCCCCCCCCACCCAATAATGTTCTGCCCCATACCAACTTACAATTCTCCAACTGATTCATAAGATCATTAAGAAATAGGAGCAGGAATCAGCCATTCAGTCCTTCGAGCCTGCTCCACCATTCCATAAGATCATTGATGATCTGCTAGTGGCCCTAACTCCACTTTCCTACTTGACCCCATAACCCTTGATGATCAAAATCTGTCTAACTCAGCTTTAAATATATTCAATGACCATGCCTCCACTGCTCTCTGTGGAAGAATTCCATAGACCAATGATCCTCTGAGAAAAGAAATTCCTCATCTCCGACTTAAATTGGAGACCCTTAATTTTTAAACTCTGTCTCCCAGTTCTAGATTTCCCCATGAGAGGAAACATCTTCCCAGCATCTACCCTGTCAAGCCCCTCACAATCTTATCTGTTTCAATAAGATCACTTCTCATTATTCTAAACTCCCTCACACTCCTGACTTGTGCCTTGCAGATGGTGGACATAGGATTTGGGGGATCAGAAGGTGAGTTACTCACTGCAGGATTCCCAGCCTCTAACCTTCTCTTGTAGCCATAGTATTTATGTTACTAGTCCCATTAAGTTTCTTGTCATTGGAACTCCTAGGATGTTGATGATGGAGGATTCAGTGATGGTAATGCCGTTGAAAGTCCAGCGGAGATGATCATTGCCTGGCACTTGTGTGGTGTGTATGTTACTTGTCAGGTCTGAATGTTGTCCATGTCTTGCTACATATGGACACAGACTGCTTCAGTATCTGAAGAGTTGTGAATGACATTGAACACTATGAAATTATCAGCAAACATTTCCACTTCTGACCTTATGATGGAGGGTAGGTCATTGATGAAACAGTTGGAAATGGTTCGGCCTAGGGCACTATGTTAGGAACGTCCTGTAGCAATGTCCAGGAGCTGAGATGATTGACCTCCAAAAACCACAACCAGTTATGGCTCTATGTAGTTGAGAATTTTCTCCTGATTCCCATTGATTTCAGTTTTGCGAGGGCTCCTTGGTGCTGCACTTGGTCAAATGCTGCCTTGATGCCAAGGGCAGTCACTCTCACCTCACTTCTGGAATTCAGCTCTTTTGTCCACGTTTGCACTAAGGCTGTAATGAGGTCAGGAGCTGAGTAGTGCCTGGTGGAACTCAAACTCAGCATCAGTAAACAGGTTATTGATAAGTTAAGTGTTGCTTGATAACACTCAACATCTTCCATTACTTTGCTGATGATCGCAAGTAGATTGATGGAGCGGTAATTGGCCAGATTGGATTTGTCCTGCTTTTTGTGGACAGGACATACCAGGGCATTTTTGCACATTTTCAGGAAGCTGTCAGTGATGTAGCTGTAATGGAACTTGACTGGGGGTGCAGATAATTCTGGAGCACAAGTCTTCAGTACTACTGCTGGGATGTTTTCAGGCTTTGCTGTATCTAATGCCTTAAGCCGTTTCTTGGCTAACATCTGTGATGCTGTCGACCTCAAAAGAAGGCCGAAATGCATCGTCCACTCAGCACCTCTGGCTGAAGATGTTTGCACATGTCTTTTGCACTGATGTTCTGAGCATCACTATCATTGAGGATGAGGACTTTTTTTAGGAACCTCTGCCTCTGGTTAGTTGTTTAATTGCCCACCACCATTCACGACTAGATGTGGCTGCACAGTTGGCTGAGGGTGGAAGCCAGGACAAGAGTGAAGATTGCGAAGGGAATCAGAATTGGAAATTGCATATCTTTTTGGATTCACTCTTGGGAAGTGCATTAGCAGGGTCAACATTTATTGTTGGTCACTAGTTTCTTGGGAAAGTGGTGGTGAGCCATATTCTTGAACCATTGTAGTCCATGTAGTGTAGATACACAGTGCTGTTAGGGAGGGAGTTCCAGGATTTTGACCCAGCGACAGTGAAGGAACAGCGATTATATGCCCAAGTCACGATGGTCTGTGACTTAGTTTGAAGGGAACTGGTAATAATGGTATTGCCATGCACCAATTGTCCTTGTGCTTTTTGACAGTGCAAGGTTGTGGGTTTAGGAAGAGCTATTGAAGAAGCATTGTTGAGTTGCTGCAGATGTACATACTGCAGCTACAGTGCACCAATGGTGGAGGGAATGGAAATTTAAGATCGTGGATGGGCTGCAAATCAAATAAACTGCTTTCTCTTAGATGGTATCAAGCTTCTTAATTGTTGTTGCAACTGCAGTCATGCAGGCAAGTGGACAGTATTCCATCACACTCCTGACTTGTGCTTTGTAAATGGTGGAGAAGCTTTGGGGAGTCAGGAGGTAAGTTACTCACCGCAGAATAACCAACTTCTGACCTGCTCTAGTAGTGACAACATTTATGTGGCTGATCACAAAGATAATTACAACTGAAGTGGGGCACTTGGCCTATCTAGCTGATCCTTCACTATAAATCTACAGTTTCCTCTACCACTTGAATGATTCTAGTGAAACAAATCTTTCCACCTCTGTGAACCATTGCAGTACAATGTCTGTAGTGAACTTAAGCAGCCACTAAAGCAGTGCTATTTATCTTGTGATCCAGTTTCCATGTGGACCCACAAAAAAGCTCAACTGAGGTTACAATGTTAAATCATTACCTTGCCCATTTGGAACACTCAGCCCTTGCGCTAAAAGCAGAGTGCTGCACTTCCCGCCCCAAAGAAGAGCAATAACTGATTCCCTCAAATAGCTGCCACCTTTGTTGAACTGATTTGCTGGGAATAATTGTATTGCTGCTGAAAGTGCTCACTTCTCTGTCAAAGAAACAAAGAATGGAGGGCGGGGGGGGAAAGCCCCAGCAATGGAAATTAAAGCTCGCAAGGGCTTTTTTCTTTTTTATGACTTGTCTCAGAAGCTTACTTTTAAATTGTGTAGCCTCAGGGGTAAATGCTAAGCCATTGAGGCCAAATAGTCCCAGCTTTGATTTCTGGCTTGGCCTCAGTTTTAGTAGTTGTTGGGAGTGCTGCAATTGGCCTCACTCCTGCTGGACTCGGGAAGGCAAAATCATCCATTTTATGGCCTGAAATAGGGTAACAAGGTCCAGTTTTGGAGACCATATCAACATACGAATTAGGAGCAGGAGTGGGCCATTCAACCCCTCGAGCCTGCTCCACCATTGAATAAGATCATGGCTGATCAGATTGTGGCCTCAACGCCACTTTCCCACCTACCCTTTGGTTCCATTGTTGGTGAAGAATCTTTCTACTTCTGCCTTAAAAATGTTCAATGACACTGCCTCTACTGCTCTCTAGGAAAGAGAGTTCCAGAGACTCATGACCCTCTGAGAGAAAAAAATTTCTTCTATTATTATCGCCATCTTAAATTAAATTTTTAAACTGTATCTCTTAGTTCTGGTCTCTCCCACAAGAAGAAATATCATTCAGCATCCACTAAAATCAAAATTAAAATCAAAAATATGAAAGAAAATCCTATGCCCCAGGGCACTTGAAACTGGGTCAGGCCATTTTTCAGGTGTCCCTGGCAGCCACCTAAAGCAGGTGACAGGCCCTTTACATGTAGCAAGAAGGAGCCTAACACTGTCCTATGTCTCCTCACCAAAACTGGTTGTGAAGCGCTGGACCTACCCTGCTCAAGATATTTCAGTGGCCATTGTGGGCCCCAAGGTAATTTGTTTTTTTAATTTAAAAGTTTAAAAAGTCTCTTCTGTAGATTCAGGAGGAGCAGGAGTTCCTGCCGAACTCTCAACACTGCTAACATCTGCTGGCAGTCAGGATCGGCACCCCTCCCTGCCCCTCTGCCATGACGTACTTGAGGCTTCTGCTGTTGAGGCAGACAGCCTGAAATTTGTTGCGACAGAAAGGCGAACTGTCTTCAACAGGGATCACTCTTAAAGTATGTTGGTGACAGTGAAATGCTTTGGGATGTCCTGAGGTTGTGAAAGGTGCTATGCAAATGCAAGCCTTTCTTTTCTTCCTTTGGAGGCGCTCCTTTCTTTGGATTTGTAATGATATAGCTTGTCTGTATCATTAAGAAATAGGCCCGAGGCCTACTTTCTGGCTGACTATGGGCCTTCCAGTTCGGGCATGTATAAGTCTGCGTGGCTGCCTTTTCCCCCACATTTATTTTATTTATTTAATTTTATTTAAAATTTGCATTTTACCATGTATTGTAGTTATTTGTACACTGAAATGTTCATAATTTGCAATTCTATTATTACTTATACGCTTTTTTTATTTTAATTGCCTATAACTATGTTATGAATTATGATTGTTGTTTTTTTTGCATTTTCATCACAATCTGGCACATGCTGCCATGGTAATTTTTCAATAAACCAATTTATCTATCTCTCTATTTAATTGGCACTGATTAAATTCCATCCCAAAGTTTAATCACTTGATTAAGATACCTGAAGGCCACTGGTGGATTTGTAGCATGGCATGAGTCAAGGAAGAAAAATACTAAAAGGGTAGTGGGGGGTGGTAGTTAAAAAAGGGATGTTGTACATTAATGGAAGGGGGAAAGGGAGAAGATGAAGGATTCAGGCTTGCTCTTCTTCAGAAAACTCCCTCTTTTTCTACCAAAAAGGACAAAAACAGCAATGTCATGTAAGCACCATCACCTCAAATTTGCCCTCTAAGGCACATACACAATTCTGACTTAGACATACGTCATCCTTCCTTCATTGTCACTGGGTCAAGATCCTGGAATGTACCTCCTAACTCCATATAATGGGATCATTTTCATCGCAAGGACTGCAACAGTTCAAGAACCAGGCCAATAACTACCCTCCCAGAGAACAAGGGATGAACAATAAATGCCAGCCTAGCCAAGGTCACTCACATCCCAAGAACAAACAATTCACTGTCGTTGGGTTGAAAGACTGGAACTCCCTCCCCAACAGCACTGTGGGTATACCTACATCACATGGACTGCAGCAGTTCCAGAAGGCAGCTCACCACCACCTTCTCAAGGACAATTAGGGATGGGCAATAAACGCTGGCCTGGCCAGCGACACCCACATCCTGTGAACAAATAATAAAAAGACTGTCATGTTATGGCAATGCTGCCATAATGTCAATGGCAACAAATTAGCTGCTTTGCGATACAGTTGTTGTGTTTTTAGAAACAGAAATCTATTGATCCAGATGTGATTAATATAATGATTGCATCATCATCATTATGCACTCAATCCACTGCAAAGTACATTACCATGGTAACATCATGCTTTCAAGTTGCTAATATTTTTCTGAACCAGTTAATGAAAATTAAATAGAGCCTACATGTGGATTAAGTTCCCACCTGCTAATGTTGCCATAAGAACCACCAGGAATAATGGCAGTTTATCAGTATAAGGGTTTCTTTTTTATTTATTCGTTCACAAGATGTGGGCGTCGCTGACTAGACAAGCATTTATTGCCCATTCCTAATTGCCCTTGAGAAGGTGTTGGTGAGACTTGCCTGAGTAATGCTATTATTCCGCTTTGTTTCAGAGCTTAACCTTTTTAGCTTTTCAACTTATGAACTAGCTGCTCAACGAGCATTGTTCTTTACCAAAATATCACTGTATTCTACAGTGTAATTTATGTACTAGGCCTGTAACATTCTGTATTCCCAGCACAAAAACTACATCTACAAAGCTATTAGATAACATTATAATTGGGGCTTTTAGCGTAAGAAAGCCACAGATGTACCATGGTTACCATGTGCTAATAACATAGTTCTGAACCAACATAAGCATTTGCTCTAGCCTTCATCTTGCACTTGACCACCCTGATTCATCTACTCACCACAACATCTTTGCCTCACTCTACCGCTCATTAGATTCACTTAGCTTTTCGCGCTCTGATTTTCTCGTCCATCTCCTCAGGTTGGTTGACACCCTCCCTGGGATGCAGTGGGGCGGCTACCTTTTCCCCAGCCCACTACTGATGCGTCACCCATGACAGTGAATGTTGAAAGACTATCTGACTATGGAGGGCGTTGCAGCCAAGGCCAATGTCACCTTAATAGGTGGGAAAGTAAGTTGCAATGAAGAAATAAGAAATTTACAAATGGATATGGACAGGTTAGGTGAGTGGGCCAAAATTTGGCAGATGGAGTTTAACGTGTATACGTGTGAGGTTATCCATTTTGGTCTGAAGAATAAAAAGACGATTTATTATTTAAATGGAGAGAAACTTCAGAATGCTTCAGTGCAGAGGGATCTGGGTGTCCTCGTGCATGAATCGCTGAAAGTTAGTATGCAGGTACAGCAGGTAATAAGGAAGGCAAATGGAATTTTGGCATTTATTGCTAAAGAATGCTGGGACTATTTGGCCTCTATTGCAACTGTACAAGGCATTGGTGAGACCGCACCTGGAGTACTGTGCACAGTTTTGATCCCCTTACTTGAGGAAGGATGTAGTTGCATTGGAGGCGGTTCAGAGGAGGTTCACTAGATTGATTCCAGAGATGCGGGGCTTGTCTTATGAGGAGAGGTTGAGCAGTTTAGGTCTATACTCACTAGAGTTTAGAGGAGAGGAGACCTAATTGAGGTATATAAGATGCTAAAGGGGATAGACAAAGTAGATGTGGAGCAGATGTTTCCCCTTGTGGGGCATTCTAGAACGAGAAGCCATAGTTTTAGGCTAAGGGGTGGTAGATTTAAATCAGAGATGAGGAGGAATTACTTTCCTCAAAGAGTCGTGAATCTGTGTAATTCACCACCTCAGAGTGCAGTGGATGCCGGGACGCTGAATAAATTTAAGGGGTAGATAGACAGAATTTTAATTAGTAACGGGTTGAAAGGTTATGGGGAGAGGGCGGGAAATTGGAGTTGAGGCTGAAATTAGATCAGCTGTATTGAATGACAGGGCAGGCTCGAGGGGCAGAACTGCCTACTCCTGCTCCTAATTCTTGTGTTCTTATATTCAGTTGGCACATTGCACATTTCTAGTTAAGAGCTTGTTGTGACCTCCTCCAGCTCTACAACCCTTTGAGATCTCTGCACTCTGCCAATTCTGGCCTCTTGCGCATCCCCAGTTTTAGTCATTCTCTTTGTGTGAGATAGATGCTGTCAGTACTGCAAATTCTCGATACAATTTTTTAAAATTGCTTCTCGGGGTGTGGGTGATGCTGGCAAGGCCATCATTTATTGTCCAATCCTGTTGCAAATAAGTGGCCTCTTGGGCTACTTCTGAGTGGAGTTAAGAGTCAACAACACTGTTGCAGGATTGGAGTCAAATAGAAGCCAGACTGAGTAAGGTCAGCAAGTTTCCTTCCCTAAAAGGCATAGTGAACCAGTTTGGTTATTACAACAATCAAACTTCAGGATGGCTTTTACTGATACCAGCTACTTATTTATAGAATGAATCATAGAATCATTGAATAGCTACAGCACAGAAGGAGGCCATTTGAATGTCTGTGCTGGCCCTCTTTATACAGGTTTAACATAACTTCCTTGCTCTTGTACTCTATGCCCTTATTGATGAATCCCAGGATGCTTCATGTTTTATTAACTGCTCTCACAGCCTGTCCTGCCACCTTCAATGATTTATGTACGTATACATGCAGGTCCTTCTCCTTCTGCACTCCCTTTAGAATTGTATCCTTTATTTTATATTGTGTCTGTGTTCTTCTCATCAAAATGAATCATCTCACACTTCTCTGCAGTAAATTTCGTCTGCCACTCGTCCACCCATATATTTCCAGATATTCTAAATTGAATTGAAATTCTCAAAATGCCATTCCCTTTGATAATTAGTCTAGGCCATAAGATAGTCCAGTGACATAATCACTGTGGTACCATACCCCACTAACTGTCTTTACGTTACTAAGGTACACCCATTAGAAAACCAAGGGAACAGACTGGAGCAGTGTTGTGAAAAATCCAGCCGATGACACACAGTCATCTGAGTAATCAAATACCCTTTATATATTGAAATGACATCCTGGTACCACATACAGCCCATGAGGATGACTGTTTGAATGCTCATGTTTCCAGGATATTATTAATGCATATTCCCTGCACACAACTTTTCCAGGACAGAAACGATGAACCACAAATTAGTATTTTGAGTTGTGAGCTAAACAAGCAATTGGTTCATCTCAAGGATCGATTTCTCTCCGCCCTCCCTTCCCTTCACCAGCCCGCAAAGATACAGAGATGAGGGAGGCCATTCAGCCCAGGTAACCCAGCCATAGGGGAGGCGATGGTGTAGTGGCACTGTCGCTGGGCTAGTAGCCCAGAGAATCAGGGTAATACTCTGGGTACCCGGGTTCGAATCCTGCGACGGCAGATGGTGGAATTTGAATTCAATAAAAAATCTGGAATTAAAAGTCTAATGATGTCCAAACCATTGTTGATTGTCAAGGGAAGGAAATCTGCCGTCCTTACGTGGTCTGGCCTACATGTGACTCCAGACCCACAGCAATGTTATTGACTCTTTTAAGTGCCTTTGAACAAGGGCGGGCAATTAGGGATGGGCAGTAAATGCTGGCCTTGCCAGCGACATCCCACATCCCATGAATGAATAAAAAAAAGTCTAACCCTCCCATCACAGCATCCAGCTGCTTCTTGAATTATTGTAGTTTTGACTCCACTTGCCTGCCAATAGACCATTCATTACAATTGTACTTTAATTAATTTAGGTTCATGGGCCCAGGTTATTTATTTCTAGGCTAGACATCTTCCTACCATTTATTTGTGCTCCTGACTCCCAGTGCATTTCCTGAGATCTGAGGTTGGGGTAGTGATCAGGGTGGAGTATTGATGTAACGCCTTGCTACAGCGCAGCAGTGCCAGCTGATATTTAAAAAACAAGCTTCATAAAAGTCGTCATATTTAGAATTTCCTCTTAGACTAGAACAGTCAAATGCTGAGCCGCACATAAATTGGCATAGGGCCAAAACAGATCAGAGAATTGAACTCGTGGTTCACAGAGTGCTGTGGGAGGTGATGGTTTCAATTCAATGGCTAATGCCACTAGTACTGGGGAAAGAGGGAGCTGTTCGATTGGGAGGGGCTCTACTGGTACTTAAACTGAGCCAGAACCAGAATTCTGGTGAATCAAATAAAAGGCCGTAGATAGGGCTTTAAACTGAAAAGATGTAGGGAGAGTTCAGGTGAAGGTAAATTTATAAATCTAAAGAGAAAGGTCAAGGCCATAGAACAGTGTTTATCTTTAACCAAATTGCTACAGAGTGTGACAGGGGGTTTAGTGATAGCAGTGCATCAGTGAATAAGCTCACATCAGGAAAATGGTACAATGTTAAAATTAAAGGTGCTTTTCCTGAATGTGCAAAGCATTTTGAAGATAAATTAATTAATGAAACAAATATAGATAAATGGTTTTGATCTAATAGACATTAGAGATGTAGGCTACAAGGCGACTAAGGTTGAGAACTTACCAAGGTACTTGATGTTTCGAAAAGAGAGGCAAAATGGAAAAACATGATAGTAAAGGATGACACAAGGACAGTAGAGGAGGTGGATCCTGGCTTGAAAGATCAAGAAATAAAATCAGTATGGGTGGAGATCAGAAATAAGGGGCAGGAAACACTAGTGAACATAGTTTTTGCCTCCCTGATAGCAGTTATACTGTTGGACAGAATATTAATCAAGAAATAATTATTGTAGGGACTTTAATCATCATATAGACTAGACTAATCAAATTGGTGAGGATAGTTTGGAAGACAAGTTCATGGAATACACTGGAAATAATTTCCCAGAGCAATAGTTGTGGAACCAAGAAACAGACTATTTTAATATTCTGTCTCACGTAATGGGACAGGGTTAATTACTAACAGCCAGGTAGGGATTCTGTGAAAGAAAAATTACACACCCTGTGGAGGTAAAACTCAACAGAAACTCCACCCCATTGGATATGCAGCCGGCCTCTGTCGAGATCAGGGCTTGTATGATAGTAGGTGGTATGCGATTGTGGAATGTATCATTGTAGGGAGTGTAAGATTGTAGATAGTATATTTGTGTGATTGTAGGATGCATATGACTGTAGGATGAATTGATTGTAGGATGCCATGCTAACTCTGCCTCTGCCGTGCTAACTCTGCCTCTGCCGTGCTAACTCTGCCTCTGCCGTGCTAACTCAGCCTGTATTATGTCTCCTGCCCATCTATGCTTCCCAACTCGGCCTTTGCCTGCCCCTTGCTTCCAATGCTGCCTAGCACCTGCTTAGTTCTTCCCTCTGCTGCCTTACTCAAGTGGGCACTGTGGGAAATGAAGCATTATTAAACATGCCACTCTACATGAAGGCAATGTATGTTTAAATAGAGACACTATTTGGATTGTTTTTAGGTATAAATTTTCAGACATAGCTTCAAGTACTATCCCTTCCCATCCAAAGGTATTTGATTTGTTCTCTAGCAAATCCACTAACTAGATTTGGTGAGTTACCTTTTCTTATACAACAAAGGTATATTACAAATTCTTCAATGGACTGACAGATTCTTTATATTGTAATAATGGCTTTCAGATGTCCCTTGATTCAGCTTCTATCCCATATACATTCTGTATTTTTCCACTAAAGTATGCCCCTTTTACGAACCCTCACGGTAAAGAGAAATATGAACCTTTGTGTTTCCTCCAGTTCCTGTCAGAACCTTTTCCGCAGATGAACAGATGAGCAAAACAGATTCTTCAGAGACAATTTTGCAGAGAGTTACATCCATCTGATTCAATTATAAATTAAATTGATTAACGAACCATAGCCCATTATGGGAATAAATTACTCAGAACTGTCTTATGCCCAAAAATGTGTAAAATAAAAAAAAAATGGGCATCCTTCACTCTGTCAAAACTTACCATGAAGCCAAGCTGAATCAGTGTGCGTGTGTGTGTGCCTGTTCTTTTATTCCCCTCCATTGTCCAGTGCTGTATTTGGGTTAAGGTGATGGGTTTGTAAACGGTGGTGTTTAGGGTACGTGGTTTTAATTAGCAGTTGTCTTGCTGTAATTAGCTGCTTCTGTTTGGAGACACAGAGATGGTGACTGCTCAGCTCCTCTCAGGCACAAAGATCTGTTTCCTCCAGGTGACTCATCCACAGATCCGTCGCAGTTGGAGTAAATGTCAACTCAGTGAACCCTCGGATTAGTCCATGAAATTATGGTTATTCAAAAAATCTCAGTATTTACCATTTGATGCAATCTAAGCAATAGTGTCTGGGAAACACTGCAAAATCCCTGTTCATTGATTTAGTCTGCAATATACTGAAACAAGCTTTCTAGAATTAGTTGACAAATCATGTGTGTTACCTACATAGTAAAAGACCTCACAAGATGCTGAAGAGGAACATTCTTATACATTTCACACAGAGTAGCAGAACTGCGGTTAGCTGTACATTTTACTAAGTTCAGACTGGGGCCTCTCAATAGTTCAGAGGGTAAATGTACCACATGATGTGAAATGAGGCCAGAAAAAAAAAAGTCTTATTCCAAGCCTACTCTAAAGTCAAATGACCAGAGTCGCAGATTGATGGTAGTACTGCAATTGGTATTTGGGAATAAGAGGGATAGACAGTGGCTAGTGGTAATGTTGCTAGACTAGTAATCCAGAAGCCTGGGCTAATGGTCTGGGGTATTTAAATTCACTTAATAAATCTGGAATTAAAAACCAGTCTAATGGTGACCATGAATCCATTGTCAATTGTTGAAAAAACCCACCTGGTTCATTAATGTTACTTAGGGAAGGAAATCTGCCGTCTGTACCTGGTCTGGCCTACTTATGACTCCAGATCCACAGTAATATGGTTAACTCTTAACTCCCCTCTAAAATGCCCTAGCAAGCCACTCAGTTGGATCAAACTGCTACGAAGTCGAAAAGGAATAAAACTGAATGGACCACCTGGCATTGATCTCATCACCGGAACTGTAAACGGCACCCTGCTGACCCATTGAGTAAGTCTTCCTCATTAACGTATGGGGCTTGTGCCAAAATTGGGACAGCTGTCCCACACACTAGTCAAGCAACAGCCTGATATAGGAATCATACCTTACAATGTCATAGACATCACCATCCCTGGGTATGTCCTGTCCCAGCGTGTTTTAGCAAAATGGTATACAGGTGGGAGGGAGTTGCCATGGGAGTCCTGAACATCGACCCTGGACCCCATGAAGTCTCACGGCATCAGGTCAAACATGGACAAGGAAACCTCCTGCTGGTTACCACCCACCCACCCCCTCAGCTGATGAATCAGTACTCCTCCACGTTGAACATCACTTGGAGGAAACATTGAGGGTGGCAAGGGCGCAGAATCTAATCTGGGTGGAGGAATTCAATGTCTAGCACTAAGAGTGGTTTGGTAGCACCACTGTATTTCGGAGTCAGCTGAGTTCTAAAGGACATAGCTGCTACACTGGGTATGGGTCTGGGTCGTTGAGCCGCCTTCTTGACCCACTGCAGTCTATGTAGTGTAGCTATACCAGCAGTGCTGTTAGGAAGGGAGTTCCAAGATTTTGAGCCAGTGACAGTGAAGGAATGACGATATAGTTCAAAGTCAAGATAGGGTGTGGCTTGGAGGGGAACTTGCTGGTGGACAGACTTTGGGAATTCAGGAGCTGAATTACTCACTGCAGAATTCCCAGCTTTTGACCTGCTCTTGTAGCCACAGCATTTATATGGCTAGTCCAGTTCAGTTTCTTGTCAATGGTAACCCCCAGGATGTAAGTGGGTGATTCTGCGATGGTAATGCCATTGAATGTCAACTGGAGAGATGGTTAGATTCTCTGTTGTTGGAGATGGTCACTGCTTGACACTTGTGTGGCGTGAATGTTACTTGCCACTTGTCAGCACAAGCCTGAATGTTGTCCAAGTCTTGCTGCATGTGGACACAGACTGCTTCAGTATCTGAAGAGTCGCAAACGGTGCTGAATATTGTGCAATCATCAACAAACATCCCCACTTCTGACATTAAGATGGAGGGAAGGTCAATGATGAAGTAGCTGAAGATTGTTGGGTCCAGGACACTAACCTGCAGTGATGTCCTAGAACTGAGATGATTGACCTCCAAAAACCACAACCATCTCCCTTTGTGCTTGGTATGACTCAAACAGGGAGAGAGTTTTCCCCATAATTCCCCTCAATTTCAATTTTGCTAAAGTTCCTTAACGCCACACTCGGTCAAATGCTGCCTTGATGTCAAAGGCAGTCACTCTCGCCTCACCTCTTGAGTTCAGATCCTTTGTCCATGTTTGGACCAAGGCTGAAATGAGGTCAGGAGCCTTGCGGCCCTGGCGGAACCCAAACTGAGCATCAGTGAACAGGTTATTTCTGAGTAAGTGCTGCTTGATAGCACAGTCGGCAAACCTTTCCATCGCTTGGCTGATGATGGAGAATTGACTGATGGGGTGGTAATTGGCTGGGTTGTGGACAGTACATAACTGGGCAATTGTCCATATTGCCGAGTAGATGCCAGTGTTGTAGCTGTACTGGAACAGCTTAGCCAGAGGCACAGCTAGTTTTGCATAAGTCTTCAGTACTATTGCCAGAATGTTGTCAGGGCCTATAGCCTTTGCAGTATCCAGTGCCTTCAGTCGTTTCTTAGTATCACAAGGAGTAAATCGAGTTTGCTGAAGACTGGCGTCTGTTATACTGGGTACCTCAGGTGGATCATCCACTCGGCACTTCTGGCTGAAAATGGCGGCAAATGCTTCAGCCTTCTCTTTTGCACTGATGTGCTGGGCTTTCCCATCATTGATGCTGGGGATATTTGTGAAGCCTCCTCCTCCAGTGAGTTGTTTAATTGTCCACCACCATTCACAACTGGATGTGACAGAACTTTCTTTTTATTTATTCATTCGTGAGATGCAGACGTCATTGGCTAGACCAGCATTTACTGCCCATCCCTAATTGCCCTGCAGAGCTTAATCTGATCAGCTGGATCACTTAGCTCTGTCTATCGCATGCTGCTTATGCTGTTTGGCATGCAAGTAGTTCTGTGCTTCACCTTGCTTCACCGGATTGACACCTCATTTTTAGGTATGCCTTGTGCTGCTCCTGGAATGCCCTCCTGCACTCTTCATTGAACCAGGGTTGATCTCCGGGCTTGATGGTAATGGTAGAGCGGGGGATATGCTGGGCCGTGAGGTTACAGATTATGATTGACTACAATTCTGCTGCTGCTGATAGCCCACAGCATCTCATGGATGCCCAGTCTTAAGTTGCTAGATCTGTTCAAAATCTATCCCATTTAGCACAGTGATAGTGCCACACAACATGATGGAGGGTATCCTCAAAGTGAAGACGAGACTTTGTCTCCACAAGGACTGTGCGGTGGTCACTCCTGCCAATACTGTCATGGACAGATGCATCTGCAGCAAGCAGGTTGGTGAGGATGAGGTCTAGTAGACTTTTCCCTCTTGTTGGTTCCCTCACTACCTGCCGCAGACCCAATCTAGCAGCTATGTCCTTTAGGATCCGGCCAACTCGGTCAGTATAGTGGTGCCACTGAGCCATTCTTGGTGATAGACATTGAAGTTTCCCCACCCAGAGTACATTCTGCATCCTTGCCATTCTCTGTGCTTCTTCCAATTGGTGTTTAACATGGAGAAGTACTGATTCATCAGCTGAGGAGGGGGGGAACAGTAGGTGGTAATCAGCAGGAGGTTTCCTTGTCCATGTTAGGCTTGATGCCATGAGATTTCATGGGGTCCGGAGTCAATGCTGAGGACTCCCAGGGTAACTCCCTTCTGACTGTATACCACTGTGCCGCCACATCTTCTGGGTCTGTCCTGCCGCCAATCTCTTATGTGGGACTTTGTCGAAAGCCTTCTGAAAGTCCAAATAAACCACATCCACTGGCTCCCCCTCATCAACTCTACTAGTTACATCCTCGAAAAATTCCAGTAGATTTGTCAAGCATGATTTCCCTTTCATAAATCCATGCTGACTCTGTCCGATTCTGCCACTGTTTTCCACATGCTCAGCTATTAAATCTTTTATAATGGACTCTAGAATTTTCCCCACTACCGATGTCAGGCTGACTGGTCTAGAATTCCCTGTTTTCTCTCTGCTTCCCTTTTTAAATAGTGGGGTTACATTAGCTACCCTCCAATCTGTAGGAACTGTTCCAGAGTCTATAGCATCTCGGAAGATGACCACCAATGCATCCACTATTTCTAGGGCCACTTCCTTAAGTACTCTGGGATGTAGATTATCAGGCCCTGGCGATTTATCGGCCTTCAATCCCATCAATTTCCCCAACACCATTTCCCGACTAATACTGATTTCTTTCAGTTCCTCTCTCTCACTAAACCCTGTGTTCCCCAACATTTCTGGTATGTTATTAGTGTCCTCCTTTGTGAAGACAGAACCAAAGTATGTATTTAGTTGCTCAGCCATTTCTAAATACATACTTTGTCTAAGCCATTTGTCTTGCACTCATCAGGACACTCACAAGAATACCAACATAAGGGAAAATAACAGAAAGAACATAGACATACATTGCACCTGTTTCAGCTAGACAAAGGAAGTGACAGCCATTTGCTGACTCATTCCTCAGGGAAATGCCTTGACCAATCAGGGTCAAGCTGCCTGGTTTAAATTTCAAACAATGCTTGGCAATTAACTGTCAGTCACCATCAGTAGTACATTCTCCATGGCAATACCACTTGCCAACCGATCGGCACTCTCTTCACGTACAGTATAAATTGTTGGTTTCTCCTTATATTGGTATTCTTGTGAGTGTCCTGATGAGTACAAGATGAAAAGCTTAGACATGTCTCTTTTTTTTCAGCAATACTCAAATTCTGTACAACCAAACAACCATTCCAGATTTATTAACAGAAATACCTGGAAAAACTCAGCTGGTCTGGCAGCATCGGCGGAGGAGAGCACAGTTGACGTTTCGAGTCTTCATGACCCTTCAACAGAACTCAAAGGGTTCTTATTGAAGGGTGATGAGGACTCGAAACGTCAACTGTGCTCTCTCTCCGCTGATGCTGCCAGACTGAGTTTTTCCAGGTATTTCTGTTTCTGTTTTTGTTTTGGATTTCCAGCATCCACAGTTTTTTTGCTTTTATTCCAGATTTATTAATTGAATTTAAACTCCACCAATTGCCATGGTGGGTTTTGAACCTGTGTCCCAGAGCAATAGCCTGGGCCTCTGGATTATTAGTCCAATGACATTACCACTATGCCATTGCTGCCACCACCACTGCCCCCTGTAGCAACAATGGCGGATGATTTAATTTGGTTGCCTTTTCTTAAAAATAAACACTCATTTATGATTTTACCACCAGAAGAGGTTTTCCTGTTACAGTTACTGTATACTGACGTATAAAGCTGAGAGGAAATTCCTCTCCTTAGTTATTAACAGAGGGATAGTTCACCAGTGATTCTGCATTAATAACCTCCCTCAATCTGTCAAGTTTTAGCATCTACTAATCAGCACCCACTGTTTAAACAGTCAAGAGAAAGCAGAACACACAAAAGATTGCTCACACCAATCTTATTTCTTTTGATCCTTTTTTAAAAATGGGCCTGATATCGAGAGCCTCTTTAACATCATCACCATTTACAATCCGAATGAATCATTGGATTGCACCGTCTTGTTGCAGCTTGGGAAGTTCATTTGAATTTGCTGCATGGTTGTCTGACCAGCTGACAAGCTGACCAGCTTGCATTGTACATTTGGGTGAGTGGTGTAAACTCACTCAGATTGTTTTCACATAATTAAGGTATAATTGAATCTATATAATAAAAATATAAAAGATGGGCGGCGCAGAACGTTGATGTGCACGTATTAACATTTGAAACTTGTTTGCTGGCGTGGCATCATAAAGTCGAAACCAACGGTGTAAAGTCGAAATGGTATCAATTTGTAAATGTCATAAGTGCAGTTCTTCATAACTCGAACGTTGTAAAGTCAAAGACTGCCTGCATTATACCACAACACAAGGCATGACACTTAAGTTGCAAATGTGCAATTCATGTTTTTTTAACAATCATTCTAAATGAGGAACTACACCTGGTATGAAGCAAGTTCTTTGTGGGTGGGTGGGGGTGATTTTGTTTTTGGATTGCAGTGTGAATACTTTATTCCCAATTATGGGCTTCAGTGACATCAGGTTATCTTTCTCTTTGCCCATTCAATAGGATCACTCTCTATTCATCCATTCCAAATTTTGATTCTCTCTCTCAAGTCCACTCAACTAGGTCACCAAGAAGGCCTTTCTGGATCGCCAATTAACTAGGGTATCTCCTTGTTTCCCTTATCCCCTTGCACCTCCATTACTCTCATTTCCGTCAACCAACTATCTACAGCAACCAACATCACAAATTATCTGGTGATAATCTCATTGTTTGTGGGGCCCTTGCTGTGTGCAAATAGGCTGCTATTTCCTATATCATACTTCAAAACTGCTTTGTTAACAGTAAAGCGTTTTGGGACGTCTTGAGATGGTGAAAGATGCTATATGAATTCAACAAGTTCTTTCATTTTCTTTCAAATGCCAGGCCGGGGTTTGTTCATCAGAGATGTACTCCTGCATATTAGAGGAGAAGACTGGTTTTACAAGCACATTTCTCCCTTGGCAGGGTACTGGCTTGTAGGAAATGTATCTTTTACTTCACAGATGAATTCTCATGCCTGAAGAAAAAAGTGTGTTGCCTTGTGTCTGGAGCTCCAGCCATTTGATGGTTTCTAGAAATTGTATTCTTTTGTATCGACAAATATACATTAAAGCTGTTTCATCACAGGTCTGACTGCGCAGTAGTAAGGATCATAGTGGGGACCGGGGTGGGAGCCCAGTATGTTCAGAAGCCTAGTAGACATCTTGTATTTATGGAGGGGAGCAGATTTATTAGAGCTAAATTCACAGGTAAGTTTGTGATTCTTTGATGCTGTTATTGTGTTTGTTATGTGCTCATCTTTATTTTCAGGAGTTTATAGTGAATCGACTGAGAAACTGCATTTTGGTGATTTTTATTTTGCTGGAACATGATGGGTTAAATCTGATTGATGGAGAAAATTAAAATCTTGGAGAAAGATTTTGCACAATATGGTTTTTTTTTTAGACTATTCACGAAATAGACAATTATACAGAGAATGAGCCAATGAGGAACAAGTACATTTCTAGACAAATTTGCCAGTAGGGTTGCCAACCCTCCAGGATTGACCTGGAGTCTCCAGGGTTTGAAGATCAATCTCCAGGACACTGCTGTGTGCAACCCTGAAGAAATATCATAGGGTCATTAAAAAAAGATTGGTTTTTTTTGCCATTTTCTTTGAACTTTCCTCTTTACCAGATCTAAAAATATTGAAAATGGGGTGGGAGGGAAGGCTGTTTGGCTAACATCTGATTGACTAGTGATTCTTTATACTGTCCAATTGGCGTAGGAAGGCTCTGCGTCACAAAGATTGGTGTGTAGGCCAACTAATGGCTGGAATGTGGGGGCAAGTCATGTCCAGGAATACCTCCACAAATACATTTAATCACAGTTGGCAACTCTATTTGCCAATCCAAACATAGATAATGACCATGACAAAAATGGCAATCACAAAGGACATAAGGAGTTTGATCATATAAACTTACCTGAAGCAATAAGCCACCTTCTGCTTGAGATCCCTGATCAGTAAGTTAAAGAGAGTCTGGTTCAATTAGCATCAGGTGTTTTTTTTCTGGTTGTGCTGTAATTAAGGTTATCTATTCCCTTTACTCTGATTCTATCAGGACAGAATTTTTAACTAACTTCAGATGGAGTGCCGGATATATTTGGAGAAACCAAGGAAAAAAGAGCTTGCATTTACAGAGCACTTTTAAAATCCCTTGATATCCCAAAGCACTTCACAGCCAATTAATTAATTTTTGAGGTGTAGGCACTGTTCAGTGTAGGAAAAGACAGCAGCCAATTTATACACAGTAAGATACCATAAACAGCAATGAGATGACTGACCAGATCATTTGTTTTGTTGATGCTGGGTATCTCAGCTGTGGCTCAGTTGGTAGCACTCTCACCTCGGAACATCAACATTCCATGTTCAAGTCCCAACCTCAGGCTTGAACACAACAATCAAAGCTGAGACTTTGGTACTGTCTTTTGGTTGAGCCTGACACCCGATCTGCCTCCTTGGATGCATGTAAAGATCCCATGGTAATATTTTGAAGAAGAGCAGGGGAATTATCTCCGGTGTCCTGGCTACTGAACCAAGCTGACAAAAACAGTTCATTCAGCAGAGGAGACTACAGACTACCTGCCATACTGAAATCAAACCCAACAATACACATAATTAGGCTTCTTTCAGCGAGCTCCAGTTTACATACAGCCGACGAAGCAAGTTAAATCAACTACTTCAAGCACAATAATCTTGTTACCAGTAGACAAGCTGCTTGTTAAAAATCATACATCAATAGACATAGTAATAATTCACAGATTCTTACTTAGCACGTGGTAACAGCTAGAGAGTCAGAGGCAGGAAAAGAGAAAAGATAAGGAAAGTATCAACTTATATCTAGAGAGAGAAAACAACCTCCATTTCCAGGACAATATAGGGGGGGGATTTTACAGAAGTATAACCTTCCCTGCCAGCAGTGTATATTACGAAATATACGCACGGTTATGTAGAGAATGTCATGTAGAGAAATATATGCGCACGGTTATGTAGAGAATGCCGTGGACATGCACTCCCAGCAAGTTCCTCCAGGTCGCTTCTTCTCTCAAGGACCATAATAGTACAGGGCATGTCTCAGATATCAGTGTCACAAACAATAGGTCTCGCTAGGGACTGAAGAACCTCTGCTTTGTCTGTGTGCCCCGCTAATGGGCTATCCAATACCTTATTTTCTAGCAATTGGGGTATTAGAAGGATCATAATCTCCATGGGAATGCTGTTTATTCTTGTTTCCCTGGGATTAGTTTGAACACTTTGTTTTGTTTTTTTTTGAAGTCCTCGATCTCTTACAGCATTAAGCTTTTTCTCCTAGCTACAAATTTTTACATTGGGAACCCTGGACCCTGAAGGAATCCCAAGTGGGCTCTGAAGTATTTTGATGCATTTATTGATTTTCCAGTAAATTATTTTTGTTGTTATATACTAATAAAAATAGCACTGATTTCTTTTTGATATCTAACACTGCCTTTTGGAAGGTACAACAGCGGCTTCCTGGGTATTTGTGGGCAGCCCTAAGCCCCGTGATGGGAAAGTTTGAAAACCATTGACTTAAGTCATTCCATTACTCCCTCTAATGTTTTGCATCCTGGAAAACATTCAGGATTTAATGTTCATTAAATAATATACTCCAGACACCTTCTCATCAATTCAAGCAGAAGCAGCATCAAACGATACCAGTCTTACTTCATTTACCTCTCCAACTGTAAACACTTTACCACACTGACACCTTATTTATATGGTTCTGAAAAGCTCAATCATTTACCCTTTCTCCCTTGGATGTCATGAATAAACTACTAACTTAAATTGAGAGATGGAAATTCTATTCAACAGACTCACTATAAAAAGGAATAGGCCTGTCCACAGAGTCATTTATGGCACAGAAGGAGGCTGTTTAGCCCATCGAGTCTATGCTGACCATCTGAGAATATAACTGGACGATGCAATACCAACAACAGGGTTAGAGCCCCAGCCACCTAAAAGAGTTAATATTAGTCTTTTTGATCTGTTAGTGGTTCTTCTGGCCTGTGTGAACTATAGCTAGTTACATATCTGTCACTGGTGCTCTCTGCTTCTAACATTTATTTCATCATTTATTTCTAAAAACAAGCTGGATAATGAAAATAGGAACTCAAAATACAATTTAGTGAACAAATTAATTGGGACAATTAGTTAAAAATGAATCAATTTGATATCTTGGAGAGCAATACAAACAAAGTAGATACTAAGGCTCCCTATCATTACTTTACAGCTGTGACGATGAGTCAGAAATATTTACACAAAAACAAAAAATGCTGGGAAAACTCAGCAAGTCTGACAGCTGAGGAGAGAAAGACAGAGTTAACGTTTTGAGTCTGCATGACTCTTCTACAGTATTTTGCCTTTATCTTAAGTCAGAAATATTTCCTTGGTTATAAAGTGCATTAGGACATCCTGAGGTCATGGGAGTTGCTATATAAATGTATATTTTTCCCTTTTAGTTTATTTGAACTTTCAGAAAGCTTTCAATAAAAATATGATATGAACGACAAAAACTTGCATTTATATAACACCTTTAAAATAATAAAACGTCACAAGATGTTTCACAGGAGCATCAAAGAAAATTTGACACTGAGCCACATAAGTAGATATTAGGAGAGGTGACCAAAAGCTTGGGCCAAAGAGATGGGTTTTAAGGAGCATCTTAAAGGAGGACAGAGAAATAGAGAGGTGGAGAGATTTGGGGTGGGAATTCCAGAGGTTAGCACCTTAGCAGCTGAAGACCAATGGTGGAGTGATGAAAATTGAGGATGTGCAAATGGCCAAAATTAGAGGTTAGATTTCTTGGAGGATTCCAGGGCTGGAGGAGGTTACAGAAGTAGTGATTTCTATCAAACTAGAAAGCAAAATAATCCAGGGGAGTAAACGGGATGGGTTAAAAAGTAAGAAATGGAAGCAAAGATTTTCCTGCTTGGCATTCTTGTACATGCCAGGAGCACATACTGAGAAATAGCGCATTGTCGGTGTGTGGTCTTCCGTTTGCCAATTTTATTGGATGGAAAAGTTGCAACCTGAGGATGTGCAACTTCCTGGATTCAATCGGAATGCCAAAGCAGAAAACTGCCCCTGGAGAAAATGGGGAAGCATTGACTGGAGTCCCACATGTGTCTATATATGGACCATTATTGGCTCTAGTCAATATTAATGACTGTAAATGCAAGTTCATCAAAATTGTTGATATGACTAAAATAGTGCAACAGCGACAGTGAATTCAGCAAAAGCTTTACAGAAGAGGTTATATTGGTGATGCAATTGGACAGAAATTACAAATAAGATACAGCACTGAAGAATGTAAAGTTTTGTATATCCACCAAAAAATACAATGAATGGGATTGTATAGGCAGAGGGAGACTTAGAAAGGAACCTGAGAGTGATGGAAAAATAGACTATTGGGATATATCCACAACAGTGGAGTACTGCACTGCAACAACTTGCCAAGGCTTCTTTAACAGCACCTCTCAAACCCCTGGCTTTCTAGAAAGACAAGAGCAATGGTTGCATAAGAATATTGTCATGACCACAGACTCTGTCTCCGAATTACTTATGGGCAGATTGAACTTTTAAGTAAGACATGTGTTGTTTTTAAAAAAGGACATATAAGCAAAAGCTGGCTGAGGTTGTAAGGTTGCCACTTGCTGGAAAATTCCTATGTGGATTACTTGACCAATGAGTTCAGAGAGAAGGGAATGTCGCACCTAAAAGGTGTGACATGACCTACTTCAGACAGATGCACTTTAAAGGAAAAGATACCATGCAAACTGAACTGTAATCTCCTGTGTTTGTGGAAATAATGGGAAATGATTACCATCTCAGCCGAAACCACCACCTCTTGAGTTATATCCCAGACTATGAACATGAACCGAGTTGAAAAGAAAAGAGATCTGGACAAAAGACATGTTTGTTTTTTCCCTTCCAGGAATACACAAGGAAAGGGGTTTAAAAAACCAACTGCAAACCTAGCTGTGTGCGCTATTCTGGTATTCTGTTCTGTTGTGTGTGTGCTGTAAACGTCACAGCTGAAGAACGCCAACTGGGCATCCTTGCATTTGCAGGTAACAAAAACTCTTTCTCTCTGATTGCCGGAAGCAAGTCACAAGTCAGCAAAGCCACAGTCAAAAAGGAAACAGGGCAACTCCTTTCAGCTAACCTGCAGAACCAAGAATCTCCAACCCAATTGCTCAACTGCCAAAGTCAGCGCTACAGGAACCACCCCAATTTAACGGCCGCAATGTTTCGCCATCTACTCCTCACGGACAAGCCAAAGGACTGATTCATATACCTTTCTTTAACTTTTATTTTTGGACTCAATTTCTCATTTCTAATCTGTATGTATGTGTGTTGCGTTTTTATTATTTTTCCTCGTGTTTAGTAATTAATAAGCTCACTCTTTCTTTGACTCAAGGCAGCCTGATTAAATTGGCTCCTTTTAAAACTTAAATATATTTGGATTGGGAAAAGGTATCCACAAGGGAAGGGATCGTTTTTAAATTAACCTTGTAGTGACCAACTGAGGGGGGTTGAATAAAGAAAGAGAGCCAGTTCATCCCTCTCACCTGGGAGCATAACAATTTGGGGTACCTCGTCCGGGATCGTAACAGATTGGGGGAACTTCGCCCAGGGGCCGGTCGTAACAATACCATCACCTCCAAGTTTCCTTCTAAGCCACACACCATCTCTACTTGCACATTCATTGCTGTTCCTTCATCAGCACTGCAGCAAAGTCCAGCAACTCGCTCCCTAACAGCACTGTGGGAGTACTTTCACCACGCAGAATGCAGCAGATCAAGAAGAAAGTGCATTACCACCTTCAAAGGCAACGAGGGATGGGCAATAAATGCTGGCTTTTGTGAGTGCTGCATGTATCCCAAGAATTAATTGAAAAGTACAAACCTCCAGAGATTATGATGGGACTGTACAATGCAACAGACAGCCCACACTTGAATACCATGTTCAATTCCTGTCACAATGCCATAAGAAACATGTTCAACTATTGGCGAGAATGCAAAGAAGAGCAACAAGACTGATCGAAAATGTGAAGGGAATGAGCTGTTGGAGGATCAGAGAAGCTCAAGCTGTACATCTAGAAAGATCTGAAAGAAGAAAATTAAGAAGGCACTTCATAAAGGCATTATAAAATATTAAATGGTCTAAAATATTACTTCAAATGAAGTTAAGATCGCAAGACAAGGGAACATAAATTCAAATTAGAGAAAACTGCATTTATATCTTCACTCAAAGTGATAAATGTTTATAATAATCTGCTGGGTGGGCTAGTAGAAGCAAAAGTATTAGGGTCATTCAAACTACAGCTGGATGCCATATTTAGAGATATAAAATTGCAGAAGGTTGAGCTTCCATGAGCTGAATAGCTTTTTCTCATCATTAGCTTTTCTGATATTCTTAATTTATCAAACTATGATTGCAGTTTTCACAACTGCTTGCTCCATCTTCAGCTATAGAGGAGGACAGAATTATGTCACAAGTCCAAACCTGTCTGATTCTAACTCACTAAGACTAAGGTAAAGCTTTTGCTTGGGCTCCGTGTTCATTCAACATTGCAAACACAAAAGGCATTAACACTTTACTGCATTCAGAGTCTGTGAGGGATTTGCTGATTTGGTTCTGTTTGTGACTGGATGGTGTGGTGGTACACTATGTAAAAACAAACACTGCTGGAGGTTCTATTCCTTGTTTATTTGTTGTCATTTGTAATGTCACCCTGCTTTGGACAACAGCAGCAACTTGCATTTATATAGCGCCTTTAACATTTGAAATGCCTTGTGATGGTTTCCTAAGACTGTCATCAGACAAAAAGAAACAGCAGGTCAAAAACCAAGTATTAGAATAGCTGACCAAAAGTTTGACCAAACAGATATGTTTTAAGGAGCATCTTAAAGAAGTAGAAAGAAGTGGTGAGGCTGAGATATTTAGGGAGGGAATTCCAGAGTTTAGGGCCCAGACAGCTGAAGAAATGGCCGCCAATAGTGGGAGAAGGAAGTGGGGATGCAGAAGATGCCAGGATTGGGAGAAATAGAGTTCTCAGAGGATTGTAGGGTTGGAGGAAGTTAAGAGATAAAGAGGAGCAAATCCATGAAAGGATTTGAACACAAAGATGACAATTTTCAAATCGAGGCATTGCTAGACAGGGGAGCCAATATTCGTCAGTAAATCGGGGGTGATGGGCGAATGGGATTTAGTGCGAGATGGAATGTAAATTAAAATGAAAATTGGGAGTTTCTATGATGGGCGGCTGATCCACATCACAAGTTTTATTCCCCAGACAGCAAATTGAAAATCTACCCTGTCCTGTTCACTATGTTAAAATATTCTAGGGCAATTAGAACAACTTCAGCAAATGTGACCTTGACGGTTGCTTCCAGATTAAATTGCAAATATTCCCACAATTGCAAAAAGAAAGACTTGCATTTATATCGTGTCTTTCACAACCTCAGGACATCCCAAATTATTTCACAACCTATGAAGTACTTTTTGAAATGTAGTCACTGTTGTGCTGTAGAGAAAGGTAGCAACCAGTTTGTGCACAGCAAGATTCCACAAACAGTAATGAGAGGTAATCACCAGTTAATCCGCTTTAGTAATGTTGCTCGAGGGATAAATGTTGGCCAGGATGCCAGGAAGAACACCTTTGCTCTTTTCAAACAGTATCATGCATCACCTGAGAGGGCAGAGGGCCTCAGTTTAACATCTCAGCCAAAAAAGGCATCTCTTGACAGTGCAACAATCCCTAAGCATTGCACTGGTGTGTCAACCTGGACTTTGTACTCAAATCCAGACAGAATAGGACTTTAATGAAAGTGCTACCAACTGAGCCATGGCTGATCCATTAAAATGTTCCTTCTAGTCGCCTTTTTTTTTTACTGACTCTGCTGTAGAAATCAGCAGTTTTAGGAATTTGCTTTGACTCTGTGTTTGATTTGTTTTGGCTTTTTCTGTTGATAGATTTAGACTGGAGGCCGGTTCACCCTTTTCTCCCAAGTTCCTCGAATTTATTTTTTTTTGTTTTTATCTGCAGTTTGGCTTTGGCTGATTGCCACCACTTTGCTCAAGATGTTTGGAGAAATCAGGGGGTATCAGTAGCAAGTCATAGATTTAATGCAACACAAGAGATTTTATATAAAGTTACATAGAACCCATGCTGGAAAAGGAATCTCTTGAGATTTAAAAATTGTCGAATGCTGAAAAAAGAACCCAAATCTGTCAACAAAAAAGGGATCCACTTTCTATCTAGCAGAAGGAAAGTAACACAAATGTATGAGGAAAAAAATAAAAGGAAAAGCAGAAGGTTTGTGAAGCGACAAACCAACACCTTTCTAATATAAGTAGTGCAAATTATTTTATTATTCACTGTTATCACAGTCAAATGATTGTTGGAACTCTATTTGAACAGCATTTTGGTGCTAATAAAAGATTAAACAGAAAAGATGATGTTCGATGCCTAACTTGCATTTAGTGCTGAATTACTAAAACCATCTCCAATTTGTCCATGATCTCATGTTCCTCTTAGCCTAAGAGCTTTTACAGGTCAAAAGAGGTTTGTCTGACTTTCTTTCTCTGTCAGAAATTTAAAAAACATAATTACATTCCTTCTCCAGATACTGTAGCTTCTTGGCACAGTTTGTGACCTCTCAATAGTTGCTTTGACCCACAAGGCCATAAAGCCAGTAATATATTGAAAGAGAAATATAACTGAGGACTATTCACATAAAGATGTACATACCAGTCCCCTGAAATCTCTTCATTTATTTAATACCATCTGACACACTGAATGTTGGTATTCATAAAATTGCCTTCTTAACTTCTGACACATTTTGGCAGGTTGTCAGCCTAGTTTGCAAAATATCTTTTTTTGCATCCATATAATATTCTCAAATTACATATTTGAGAATGAGTTTATCTCGGGGCTATACTTTAAATACGCTTTGAAGAGCTTTATCCTGCACTTTTTGTTCAGCACATTAACAAACTCTTGTGAAGGATGTGTCATTTTAGAAAGCTATTTCCTAAATGTAGCCTATTAAGAATGGAAGAGACAAACAACTTACATTTATATGGCACTTTTTAGCATTTCATCCAAAAGGTATGCGGCACCTCCGAAGGGCGACACTCCGTTAGTACTACATTGGAATGTCAAGTTAAATCGATTCACAAACTGAGATCCACAGACCCCTGAAGGTCTGTGGACACTTCGCAAAATAACACGAAAATGTTTACTGAGCAGCGCCAGCCTCGAGCAGGGCAATGTGGGTAACCACTCAAGCTGCCGTGTTCAAGAGGGATCGGAGTGGCGCAGAGTAAGAAAACGAGTGGCAGCCAAAGTCAGGCTTGGTGCGACCTGGGAGGTCAGAGCAGGCGCAGTATAGCATAGAGTGAGCAGCTTGCCTCACCGAAGAGGGAAGCACACATGGAGAAGCGCTGAGAACAGTACAAATATCATCAGGTAGACTCCATTATCAAAGCTAGTAGTGGGTCTCAGGGGAGTTCAACCTTGTTCAAGAGGACAGAGTATTTTTATAAATTTACAAACTTAAAACTAAAAAAAACCTGTTTTCTTAAAAGCAATATTAAAACACTTTTTGCATGGAGCACCTCCATTTATTCTTTCATGGGATGTGGGCATCACTGACGGGGCCAATATTTGTTGCCCATCCCTAATTGCCCTTGAACTGAGTGGCTTGCTAGGTCATTTCAGAGGGCAGTTAAGAGTCAACTACATTGCAGTGGGTCTGGAGTTACAAGTAGGCCAGACCAGGTAAGGATGGCAGATTTCCTTCCCTAAAGGATATCAGTGAACCAGATAGTCTCAGGAATGGTGAACATGAAACTAGCTTTTAATTCTAGATTTTTTTCTGTTTAATTAGTTGAATTTAAATTCCACCAGCTACCATGGAGGGATCGGAACCCATGTATGTCCCAGAGCATTAGCCTGGGCCTCTGGATTACTAGTCCAGTGACATTACAACTATGCCATCATCGCCACAGTGATCTGAGTATTATATAGTATTATATTTTAGCTGGTAGATCCATGATTCCTAATCCATTTGAAAAGAGGTCCTTCAACCCAAAAAAGTTTGAGAATTACTGACCAGGATTACACACTCAAACCTTTGGGATGGTACTTGAACCCCACAACCTTCTGACTCAGAGGCAAGAGTGCTGCCACAGAGCCTCAACTTCCACCTGCATCCAATGATGCTGGATACTTGGGAATTTCTGCATTATAGTAAGGGTTGCCTGCTAGACAAATGTCTCAACAACAGCTTGATTTTTGCTTCAATTATAACTGGTTTAGAATTGGGAAGTGTGTGTAGAAATCACTTTTGAAAGGGTGAATAAATGAAAAGATTATGCATTGAATGAAGTACCACTAGTTAAGTTGTGGTGAGACTTTTCATGGCGTACTGCTTTAGGTTTTCTGAGAAATGGAGCCCAATCTCATTAACTCATATTGAGCCCAGCCTCCTTGTTTAATGTGAGTTATCAGGAGGGGTGACCTTTCTGTCTGATGGCTATTCTTTAGCAGTGCAGAGTCCTGCAACAACTATTAACGCAGTCTCACATTATTGCCCTCAAAGAATTGTTCAGTAATTAATGTGAAAATGGCCAGAAAGTAAGATATGCCTGATGCTTTATGGTAGTCTGTATCAGCGTTAATAAAATCTGATTTTTTTTTTTAAAATGCTGTTCTTGTGTGTATATAGAAAGACACACCATGAATTAAGAGCTGGGCACATGATCCAGGATCCTATGTGCTGACACCATAGTGCAAATAACTTAAGAGATAGGAAGAGGAGTAGGCCATAGGGCTCCTCAAGTCTTCTCCGCCTTTCAATCAGATCATGGTCAACCTTCGACGTAAACTCCCCTTCTCGCCCTATCCTCTGTATCCCTTGATTCCCTTAATATTCAAAAACTCTATATTATCTGCAGCACAGCCATAAAGTTTACAGGGTTTAAGTATATATATAAAGCACAAAAAAAGACTTGACTTGCTTTATTTTGTGCTGATAGTTGAACAGATAACCCAGAAATGAAGTGAATATCTCTCTGTGAGCACTAACCCTCTTCACGGAAATGTGTCATCATGAACGATTGCATTTTTAATAAAAATGTAATTAAGAGAAGTCAAGAATAAATGAGTGAAAGTTCTGAATCTGCTTGGGATGAAGGTTTGATTGTGCCGTTCACTCAAACACATATCCTTTACGAGCAGTAGAGCAAACCGAAGCAGAAATGACCAGGTAATGAAGATAGATGCATTCAGTTATCAGTGAGCCATTACTGGGGCTCGCTGTTACATTTTTAAAAAATCACAGATAGCTTGACGGCACTTGCCACATAGAAACTAATTCATGGACAACAGCCTACAATGTGCAGTGTGCATTGCAAATGCATGTAGGGCACTAATTAAACAATTTTGAAGCATCGGGCAAACTCTCCAGTTTTAATCCCTGTTAGAGGAAATGCACGGTGGGTTTGCTTAAGAGAATTCACATGAGGCTCTACGTATGGATCCAAGTGTCTATGAGGAGCCCAGGTGCAAAAAAAAGTGCTCTCTGGTCAGATACAGAGGTGAAAGCAGCCTTTAGCAGGCAGGCTAGCTGCGGGCTCAAAGTTCTGCCAGCTATAGTGTGATGAGAATGAGATCTGAATTCTACCAATGGACCATGCATGAGTCTTGATGACAGCTGCCCTTTAATTCCAGTTTTAACTATTTCACTTCCAAATGTTGCTAAAAGGTGCAGGACTAAGCTGTCTAGAAGAAGGACTTGCATTTATATGGTTTCATTCACAACCTTACAGCCAATTTAACTTTTTGAAGTGTAGTCACAGCTGTAATGTAGGAAACACAGCAGCCAAATTGCGTGCAGCAAACTCCAACAAACAGCAATGTGCGAATGACTGGGCAATTGTCTCGTAATTTTGGTCGAAGGGTAAATATTGACCCAGAACACCAGGGAGAACTCCCCTGCTCTCCTTCGAAAAAGTGGCATGAGATCTTCTTCCTCCACTTGTAAATTGTATAAGCCAGGAAGATGCCATGTTTAATTCCCAGTCTATGCTGTTAGCTGATTGCTGGGACTACACTTGATGTGCTGCAATTGGCCTCAGTATATTGAGGAAGGGAATTTATCCAGTATCACCACCTTCCCAAACCTCCTGCTCTATGACATATCTATTGAAAATTGCACAAATGTGTGGATATGGAAGGGGGCAGTACCGTGCTCAGTCACAATACCTTCTGTTGTCAAATACTCTCTTGATTAATGTGTGAAAGATGGTGAGGTACTGGAAGGTTGCTGGAGTTCTTGGCACTTTACCCCTGAATCAGTGCCTTCAGCAACAACTTCCATTTCTATAGCTTCCCAGGAGCATTATCAGACAAAATGTGATACTGTGCTGCATAAGGAGATACTAGCACAAGTGACTGAAAGCTTGCTCAAAGAGACAGGTTTTAGAGGGTGTACTAAAAGAAGAGTGAGTGAGTTGAAGAGGCTTGGGGAGCTGAAGGCATGACCGCCAATGTAGGGGTGAAAAAATTCAAGGATACACAAGCTGCAAGAGTTGGAGAAGCACATGGCTCTTTGGGAGAAGAAAGGAACAAATTGGGAAAAAGAGGAAAATGCTTTTGCATATTTTGACCTGATTCTAAAATTATTTCCAAGAGCAATTAAAGGGCCGTATTTTCACTACCAAGGTGGGTAACTCAAGTTGGGAAGCTTCCTGACTCAGCAGGTCCACCTCGGTTTAAAGGGCCCTGTTGGACCCAATGTTTGCTCTCAGGAGGTGGAGGCAGGATAGAATCAGGCCCGTCAGAAGTAGATCGTTCGTGGCCACAGAGGTGAGCTGGTGCCAAGGTGGGCTGGTTAGAAACGCGCCTTCGTTCTCTGAGACTTTGTCCCAGTTGTTTTAGAAGCTGTTAGGGCTTCTAGCCTCACCCCTCACATGCCCCCTCATACTTTTATGCTACCTCCATGTCAGCTCATGCACCTCTCCTACCCCCATGCCAACTCATGTGCCCCACTTATCCCCCATCATCCTCTCATACCACATAGCCACTCACTCAGTACTCACCATGGGCAGGCCTCAGGAACCATATGTTAAAAGTATCTTTTTCAATCTAATATAGCTCTCACTTGTACAGAGTTAATAGTGAAGATAGATGATTGGTTAGCTAACAGTAAGCAGAAGGTAGGGATAAATGGGTCTTTTTTGGATTGGCATGCTGTGACTAGTGGATTGCCACAAGGATCAGTGCTGGGGCCTCAACTATGTACAATCTATATACATGACTTGGATGAAGGGGCTGAATGTATGGTTGCTAAATTTACTGATGACACAATGATAGGTAGCAAAGTAAATTGTGAGGAGGACGTGAAGAGTTTACAAAGGGATTTAGATAGGTTAAGTCAGTAGGCAAAAAATTGGCAGATGGAGTATAATGTGGGAAGATGTGAATTCGTCCACGTTGGCAGGAAGAATAAAAAAGCAGTATATTATTTAAACAAAAAGACATTGCAAAACTCTGCAATACAGAGGGGTCTGGGTGTCCTGGTAAATGAATCACAAGAAGTTAGTATGCAGGTACAGTAAGTGATTAGGAAGGCAAATGGAATGTTGTTATTCATTACAAGGGAATTGGAATATAATAATAGGGATGTTTTGCTACAGCTATAGAGGGTGAGACCACATCTGGAGTACTATGCACAGTTTTGTTCTCCTCACTTCAGAAATGATATAATTGCATTAGCAGCAGTTCAGAGAAGGTTCACTCAACTGATTCCTGGGATGAAGGGGTTATCTTATGAGGAAACGTTGGACAGATTGGGCCTGTATCCATTAGAGTTTAAAAGAATGAGAAGTGATCTTAGTGAAACATTTAAGATCCTGAGGGGAATTGACAGGGTGGATGCTGAAAGGATGTTTCCCCTTGTGGGAGCGACTAGAACTAGGGGACAGAGTTTAAAAATAAGGGAACTCTCATTTAATACAGAGATGAGGAGAATTTATTTTCTCTGAGGGTCATGGCTCTGTGGAATTCTCTTCCCTCGAGAGCAGTGGAGGCTAGTTCATTAATTATTTTTAAGGATGAGTATTTGATTGACATGGGTATCAAAGGGTATAGGGGGTAGACAGGAAAATGCAGTTGAGGCCACAACAGACCAGTCATGATCTTATCAAATGGAAGAGCAGGCTCAAGAGGCCAAATGGCCTACTCCTGCTTCTAATTCAAATTCATATATTTCTATGAATGTGAAAAACTCGCATTCATGAAACCCATTCAAAGCGTTTAAATCTCAAGTAGTTAATCTGTTATAAAAACAATACACATCTACTCAGTAGCCACATCAAAGACAGCTATCCTTTAATGGCCTCTCTAAACTATCAAACTGTGAACTTGGAACCCCCACTGAGATAAATGTAGCTCTTGAAACTCAGCCAAGCATTCATAATGACATGATAACAGCCCTTGGGAAATGATAGCAAAGAACTCTATTGAAACTGTGCAATAGGTGGTCATCTTTTTTTTCTGACATACGCCAGATGGCCTGTCAATTAAAGTGGTGGTCCAACAGACGCTTTTTTAAAAACTCTCACTGACAGCTTTTATTCAAGTTTAAAGAACACAGGATTTTTAAAAACCCATCAGATAATGAGACTTAAATAGACCATGTCCACCCTTCAAGAGTGTTTACATCTACTCCATTAACTCATAACTCCCACACCTAAGGCCCTAGGAACATGCAAAATGAGGTCTGTTTGAACTCAGCACTAAAGTTCAAATGGCTTTGCTGAGTTTGGGTTTCCCGCTTGTGTGATCATTCCCGCCCCCTTCTCCCACCAGCAAAAATGGAATCTGCCAGAAATGGAGGTGGGACCTCCCCATCTGGGTCCTGCCCGCCAGTTTTAAAGTCCACAGAGTCTTCCCAATCCTGTGAAAATCCAGCCCTTTGACTTAAACCACATAATACATGCCCGCTAGCTCTAAAAATTCAGCTAGGATTTTCTATAGCACAATTTAGCAAAGCTGGTTACTGTTCATTGTTCCTTATTTTGAATCACCCTTATCTTATGTAGTAGAAGGAAACAGCAAACCTAATTTCATTTTAAAATATGGATTAATATACAACAGTGTCTGCAGTAACAAATTTAAAGCTTTTGCTGGAGGCTTGCAGGCTGTAGAATATAAATACTGTACATAATAAAGACCATCTTCACTGGTTTAATAATATATAACGATTCATGCACAGTTGCATGTTTAATACGTTACCCTATTTTCTCATAAGATAGTATTAGGATAGATTTATAACTGGCAGAGTTGTTGAGTAAACCAATATGTACTTGCAGCTATAATTTTATTTGAACTTTGCAAAATGAATTGCAGCAATAATTAGAAGTCATCAGACATGAGTTATTGCTGTGCTGTTTCACTGTCTTGTTTTTTCTGGCTATGGACTATTTATGTTCATAGCACCAAGCATATTAAGATATTTGTTTTCATATCATAATGTAATGCAGCACAGAAGGCAGCCATTCAGCCCACCGTACCAATGTTGGCTCTTTGACAGAACTGGTCCCAGTCTCCTTTCCTTTCCTTTCCTGATTGCCCTGCAAGTTTTTCTCCCACTTCAAGTATTCATCCAATTCCCTTTTGAAAGTCACTTTTGAAACTGCTTCCACTGCCCTTTGAGACATTGCTTTCCAATTCATAATAACTCTTTCTGTGTTCACAGTACCACCTGCAGACTGGCTCAGCATGGAAGCTTGTTGCCTGCCGTTGGCAGAATTGGTTGATTCTCGCTGTAATCCTGGGCCTAATGACCATTGTACCATTCACCGTGTACAGGATGATGACAGCCTTCCATGACCCACCACCTCATTCTGTGTTCAAAGCAGCATCTATTTGTTTCGGACTGTTATCAGAAACTTTCCTGATCAAGTAAGTAAGATTCAAGCAATGGCTTTTTTTTGTTGGTTGCAAATGAACTCTTTTTAGCCACTGAGTCCTGACACTCCAGTCAAGCTCTTTTCCTCATCGCTAAAGGTTTCAGGTATACATACTACATTGTTGATAAATAATAAGCTGCTCGATAAACTAATTTGCTAAGAGCTGCAGAGTGTGTTGAACATTACATATCCACACGTGCTTAATTTTCTACTTTCAGTAAGCATGTAATGAAATGTGCAATGAGAGATTAATCGCGCTGGGTTTTACACTAAAATGAATGTCGTGTGGTCACTATTGCTCACAATGTCATTGTAACAATGCACAAAGAGGTCACAAGTCTATATACAGTTCAATTGTCCTATTCTTTACTTGTAAATCAGCCGGAAACGGTATTAGTTGTTGAAGAGTTTTCATGTCTTTTAATTAAGGTGGGATTCTTTCTTATATAGTCGTAGCATGATTACTGTCAACAGAGTCGACTTAATGAAATTGTCGCATGAGGAGCAACTTTTGATATCAAAATGATACAGTGAATGCAACTCTCTAACAGTAATTTTTATTAACTCTCGCCACCTCAGCATTTTGGTTATTTAATACTTTTTTGATTAAGTGCTGCACATTATAACGATGCCTTAGAGGTACACAGAAACATTGTGCAATGATAAAACTGCCAACACACACATGACACAACGCATGACACAAGGTTGTCTCCTGAATTGCCCAAGTCAAAGGTGGATATTTAATACATATGCATCACTAGACATTAAAATAGCTGGATTTTCTCCATTATTTTGTCCTGGGATTATGGACAGAGGCCGTGTATGATCAACTGCAGTCCAAAAGAAGATGGCAGTAACGGGGATGCACTCCAATATGATATCCTACTGCTTTTCCTCAGAGAAATGCTCAAGATGAGCCACTTTGCAATAAAATGACAATGACATAAGTGAGTCACTTTCTGCAGTGACTGCTGTTACAATTTTGTGGAGATTGTGATTATATTGCCCATTTAGAAGGAGCTGTGAAACTTCCATCTGACTGGTTACACTGCAGGAGAGCTAAGGTGCAAAGGAAATACGAGCTTGTATATGAATAGATTAGACACAAAAAGGAAGAAAGTAGAAACTGACCTCTGTCAGATTGGTGTTTCTTTTTAACTGTGATCAGGACACCGCGCTAGTCACCACCCCCATCCCAAAGTATTCTAGTCTTGGAATAATCCCATGGCATTATCTAAGGAAGAGTAAGGGATTTTCCTGGTATTCTGGCCAACATTCCACCCTCAAACCAACATGATCATTCTATTGAACACTGCTGTATGCTAAACAGTCACTGCACTTCAAAATAATTTATTGCTTATAATGCACCCTGAGACATTTCACTGAGGTATGACTTTTTAAAAATTATATAAATGCACAGTGATTTTACATTTAGTTAAAACAATGCCATAATTGCTATTCAATGAAAGCATTTATGGCCCATCCCTAATTGCCCTTGAGAACTGAGTGGCTTGCTAGGCCATTTCAGAGGGTATTTAAGAGTCAAACACATTGCTATGGGTCTGCAGCCAGGTAAAGACAGTGGATTTCTTTCCCTAAAGGATATTAGTGAACCAGGTGGGTTTTTACAACAATTGACAATGGTTTCATGGTCACCATTAGACTTTTAATTCCAGATATTTTTATTGATTTCTAATTTCACCATCTGCCATGGTGGGATTTGAACCCAGGTCCCCAGAGCATTACCATGGGTATCTGGAGTACTGGTCCAGTGACAATACCACTACACCACTGCCTCCCCACATACAGCACAGAAACAGGCCATTCAGCCCAACAGATCCATGCTGGTGTTTATGCTCCAGAGAAGCCAAATCTTAAATTACAACAGAATAAACAAATAAAGGTCTCTCAATCTGTTGTCTTCAAATTGCATGGATATGAGGCTGAAGGGAGTGGTGTCTGAATTGATAAATGATATTAAAAGAAGGAGGCATAGTCAATAATTCTGAAGACCAAAGGAAGCTGCACATTAATAAGATGGTGCAATAGGCAAAAACATGCAGTTGGAATTCAGTGTCACTAAGTGTGCAATGGTACATTTTGATTAAATAAAATCATTGGGCTGGATTTCACGCCTCCCCGCCCCTCACCGCCACCCCTGGCAGCATATTTGAAGGCAGAGGGGCTCTTAAAATACAGTGTGTTGCCTTCCCACCCATCCCTGACCCATTTCCCACGTTATGGTGGGGGGGTTGGGGGGAAAGCATCACGTAAGCTACCCACCCTTTGGCCTATTGATGCCCTTAAGTTGTCAATTGATAGACACCTAAGTGCCTCATTCTGCCTCCGCTGCTATTTTACCCGTGCCAGGGGAAGGCCCAGGCCAAGCGAGTAGCCTGGCAGCTTTCACTGCATGGCTGGACACGGTCAGGAAGGGAGGGGGAAACTTCTTTTGGGGGGCCGCCGGTGCCAATCGGAGGCACCCTCCACAAGGTCATACGCTGAGCGTAATATGGCTGTGGGGCTGGCGGCTTGCTTGTGGGTGGTGTTTCGTTGTGTGATCGGGGTCCAGACACGGGTTTTGAGGGTTGTCTATTCTCCCAAAGAATGCTGCTTGAGTCTGCAGTTCAGACCATTACTCTTTATATACAGCAAATATTTACACATTTAGATCTCTACATGAGTTGGAGCTTCTCCTCCTTCCAAATCTCTCCTCCTTCTCTATCATGTGATCTGACATAATTATTACAACAGCATCATGTATGCTTCTGGTGTTAACCCTTTACTCTACATCTCCCCCAAAGTCTTTATCCCTATCATATTTACATCCTCCTACAGGTGGGCTGACATCTGACTTTTCAGACGAGGTGTTGTGGGGAGGTGGGGGGGGTGGTTTGTGGAATACAGCGCCCCATAAAATCCAGCCCATTATATTTTGAAAAGTGAATCATGTTAAAGAGCAGGGTCATTTGGGGGTTCAGGTTCACAAACATTAAAAGTAGCATCTTAAACGGATAAGACCATAAAAATGCTAATGAAATACTGGGTTTTATGCTGTGAGGCATCGAATATAACAGTTAAAACAATTAAAGTGTATTGGTAATCTATATGAAACCATCACCAGGCCACTGCTGGACTGCTGTATGAATTTGGACTGTGCACAATAAATATGGGTCTGAGACAATGGAGATGGTACATTGCAGGTCAATAGATGCTGCCTGTATGCGAAAAACAATTACAAAGGAAGGGTTTTCAACAGATTAACAAGTTAATTTGATAGAGATATTTTAAATTATGAAGAGATGGGACTGGATAGATAGAAGCAGGCTGTTTCCTGTTCTTGCGGGGTCTAGAATGAGGGAACATAAAATACAAGATGAAATGTGAGATTTAGTTCAGAGAACAGGAGAAACTCCTTTATACAGAAAGTTGTACGGCTTTGGAATGCATTTCTGGTATGAGCGAGGTGAAGCAGAGACCATGGGTGGAACTTTCTAAGTTGGCAAGGGCTTCAAATGGACAATAATGAATCGACTTGCCATTATATACCCTGTCCAATTTTATGTTAGTTTTGATTTCAGCAGAAAGGAAATTGGACAGGGTTTATAATGAGCTACCATTCTGCAACCCCCACCTCACATTTTAAGCACCCTGCTGAAGTTGAAAGTTGATATGTTAATACTGAATGATTGGTTTTGTTGGTGGTTGAAGGAAGGGGGTGGTGGATAAAGCAATATAGGAAAAAGAAAGCACATGGGATTAAGACTACAGCTCATGTGACAGGTAACTGCTTGGGCCAAAAGGTTTGATTCTCTCTGGTAATTTGTGTAATTCTATAATGGCAAGAAAACAAGTAATTATTATAGGTCTAAATATATTATACTACATTATCGGTCTGGAATGTCGTCTCTACACCTCTCCAGCTCATCTTCCTCCTTTAAGTCACTCCTTAAAATCCATCTCTTTGACCAAGCTTTTAATCTTTTGACCCAATATTTCCTTACATGGTTCGGTGTCATACTTCGTTTTATAATGCTCCTGTGAAGCACCTTGGGACGTTTCATTACATTGAAGGTGCTATATAAAACTAAGTTATACGTTGTTTTTGTTGTCTAACATTATTGGGAGAAAAATCAGATTATTTGTCAACTGTATACAGGACACTAGGTGCTGTGGCTACATTAACAGACTTGATCACAACCATGAGGGACCTTGTCACCTGAGTTCCCAAGATTGCCTTACAATCTGTTTTCCTGCTCTGTCCACCACCCATTTTTCTGTGTTTGCCATACGCACTTAAAAACGCCTGTTTCAGTAATGCAAAAATGCCACCAAAGGATTACAAACATGCACAAGTAGTGGGCAGGAAAAGATTAGCTGGCCCATAAAGCCTGCCCCACGTCTCATGATGGCTGGAGCATTATGACATGACACTAGCCTTTTTTAACCACAAATTACAATGCTAATGGAAGATGTATTAGCATCCCCATTTCCAGAATGACTGCTGCCTTCACCGATCATTCCTAAGGGATTATGGCAACATTTTGTGGTTTCATTCATTAAGACTAGGCACCTGAGAACAGCTATACAAAGGTAGAAAACTTGAAGACATCAGCAGCAGAGCTGTATGTGCTACTCACAGCCAAAGTGAAACAGAGACTGGATCACATGACACACTTCCCTTCTAGTGATGGCATGCTGCTATCCCTTAAAGCCATATTATGATAAGACAATGGTGTTGTGTGGGACAATGAACCCATCCTGGAAGGTGAACTACAGCTCCTATAATCCCACTGGTGCAGGCAACATTGATTTAAAATTCTTCTCCAGATGGTCTGAAATACTTGGCATTTATCCATTTATGCAGAGATTCTCTACCTAACAGAACTGTTGGTGTGCAGTGGTTAAAGAAGGTCGCTCACCACCACCTTCTCAATCAGGAATGAGCAATAAACACTGGTCTTGACAGTGACGCTCGGCATCCCATAAATGAATAAAAAGAAAGATTACTGAAATGAAGTTGTTTTTGTATTTGGTCATTCTGTTTTTAAAACATATTTGAAAATTATTTCAGTTCCAGCACTATAGGGTGTCTTGGAAAAGTATGTGAAGTGGACCATATGTGGAAGTTTAATGATGTAACCATCATGACACATGGCAAAATAGCTTCTGTTATGATCCCAGCTGATGTTACTACAAGACTAGTCAGATCTCAGGGTGGAACCTGGCTTGATAAATCCTAACTTTTATTTTTTGTTTAGAAACGTGGAGGGTGGCAGCTGAACAGAGTCACAGGGGTCTGCTGATGAACTTTTAACAAAAGAATAAAATATTTATTAAACAAGAAAAGATTAACTATATTACACTACTCCTTCACCCCCAACTATACCTTTACAGATATATACAAATTTGTAAAGATAACATAATTTACAAAGGGTGGAATTCTCCCATGCCTCCGCTTGTGGGGTCAGTGGTGGGTGGGAGGGGGAAAATTTGGCAGCAGGTCCAAAAATCGGTTTCACGACAGTGTCAAATTACAGCGGGGATTTTCAGATGCTACCTGCCATAGCCGATTGAGAGCCCCGCTGGAGGCCGGCGTGAAGCCAATTTGCATCCCGCTAACGGCATGCAAATGAAGGCCCGACCGGAATCACCCACCAACACCCAATTCTCCATTTCGATAGCGGGGAAACACTCCAGTCCAAAACACGTCTGGACTAGCATGACGTGCAAAAGTTGGGACTTATCTTTAGGGCCTTGATCGGCTCGTGGACATCTGAAGAGATGATGATGTTGGAGACCTACCACTGCTGGACCTGGAATAACATGTGCATTGCATGGTTGGTGGAGCCTCAACCACATGACTCCTCTGCGAAGCAGCTTTCAGAAGGTGGGAGGTAACCGTACAGCAACTTTGACTTAGCTGAGGCTTCGGACTTCGACATAGGCTTTAGCATTCTTCCAGGGACTTCAGCATTCCTCCAGGAACTGTGGCGTGGACTTCAGCATTCCTCCAGGCGAATGTGCTCCAAGGGAGGGGTCAGCGGAATCAATATTGGACTCCTGGGGAGCGAACTCAGGGTGGGCGTGGTAGGACAGGATGGTTAGGGTAACAGGAGGCAGAGGGAGCTGGTTGGGTGGGAGGGTGAGGGTTCGACAGTATCGATAGAAGGGGCGGTGAGGGTTGTTGGTGGGGACATGGAGGATCACACGGATACAGTGGGTGGGAAGGAGGAGGTCGGGGAGGTTAATGTGGAAGGGGTTGGGATTCTCGGGAAAGGAATGTGCACATTCACCTGGACATTCCGGAATGCGAAGGGTTCGGACTGGAAGGTGATGGTGGGGAGGTCGAAAGTTATGCCGGGGGTGGGGGGGGGTGGTCAGTCAATGGTTATGGGGAAGAAGATATGGGTTACTGGGGGAGGGAAAATGGTGGGGGAGCTCATGAAGAATGTCATGACTACCATGGTGGTCAAATCGAAATTGAGAGGAGCCTCGTGTTGAATGGGCACAGGTGCTACATGGGAGTACAGTCAGTGGGTGGGCGGAGATGCAGGTCATCTCAGCTGGACAGCTGAAAGGGAACCCCCAGCAGGCAGTATTAAAAATGTTCGGAACCAGTCAGATAAGTACGACGCGTGAAGGTTCCACATGCATGGAAGAGTGCTTGCACGAGGCTCCGAAAGGCTCTGCCCCATAAACAATTCTCCCTTCAGAATCACTCATGTTCCAGCCACATGCAGCTAAACTCCAAGTCAGGGAGGATGGGGAGCCTATATAATGACGCTGAAAGAAAACAGTAGACATTATGCAGTGAAACTGAATATATTTGCAGATTAATCAGTGACAATATTGTGTTCACCCACACAACCACTTGTGATCAAAATTTTGTGATTATTCTTGGCCTACCATTTCTTCTAGGTGCCGACTTAACATCTACAGCAGGTGTGGAGACAGCCTGTGGAGTTGTTTGCCCTGTTGCCTTTGATGACTTCGGCGGTTGTCCTCTGGAAAGCTGAGGCCTGGAGGGCCCTGGATTCCTTTGGCTGTCCTATGGGCCAGCTGTTTCCTCTGTGGTGAAAGTGAGAGTGAGGTTGAAAGGCAAGGGGATTCAGAGAGAGCAGGTATCCTCTGAGATTCCTGAGTGGATGGCCCAGGAGTGTCTATCTGCCGCTCCTCCTCCCTATGGGTGCCCGAGGGCCCTGGCCTGACTCCTTGAGGAGAAGGAGCACCTGGAAGGAGATCGAGGTGCCCCATTCCCCTCTCACATTGCCACTGCAGGAACTCCCCCATGGCTACCTAGATGGAATGCAGGTCTGCGCCATCTCCGGCAGAAACTGGCCATTCTGCTGGACCAGAGTTCCAATGACGTCCACCATCCTCCAATGGAGACCTCTAAGCACACACACGTGGGCACCGCTTCATCAGCGAGCAGGGGGATGGACTCCTCAGACTCGCATGCCACTCTGTTGAGGGTTTCCAACAGCTCTGCATGATGTTCCCTCACCTCTTGCTCACCACGATTTGGAAGGCCATTTTCAGAGGATCATTTGACTCGGACCTCACAGATGCCTCTTCCTCAACAGTCCTCCAAAAGCCCGGGAGCTTGGCTGAAGCTGTTTGCTCCTGCTGCGGACATGTATCTGTGAGATGACCACCAGATTGTGAGACCCTTCCTAAACTAGCACTAGTACCAACTGAGGTGTGTGTTCCTGAGCTGGTGGAGGGTGCAAGTGACTACTGTGACGCAACTACAGGTGTGGAGCTCTCCTCTTCTGCTCCCTCTTGGTTCATCTCTAGACTGGGGCTGGGTTTAAGGCCTGATGGGGAGGAATCCTCCTTGGGACTTGCTATCTTCCTAGAGGCGCCTGTAATTGAAAGAGGAGAGCACAAGTGACAGCATCAGCTGCCTCCAACATGGAGGCAAAATCAACACTCAAGTTTGCATTGAATGGTTGAATCCTTGCTAGGTGGACACCCAAGTCCGAGCTCCCCATTGCCAAGGCTCGGTCCTGCTCCACTCCTGTGAGCTCGGATGCCCTCTCCTCGAACTCTGAATGGCCTGAGAAACGGGTGCCCCCCTCCCGTCTTCTCATGCTCTCTTCGGTTGTGTTGGATGTTTTCCTGCTTAAAGAGAGCAGCACACTTGAGAGGAGTTGCATGGATTGGAGCAGTGGAAATTGGTTCATTTATCATACCTCCCCTTGTAAGATAGCCCACTTTTGTGGCAGGTCATCACTGGCAGAAAGGTTGTGGATCAGCTCCCTCCAGAGCACTGAGCACACCCACATACAAGGAGAAGGCTCAGACAGGCATGTGATTTGTGGCGGGTTGACGGTTCCCTCTGCGCCTTAGCTGATTCCCCCCTTCCACAGAAACCACCCCGCCACCCCACTTCCATGCAGTGTTCCATGTCTGCTGAAGGGTGAAGAAGGCACAGTGGGCAGCGTAGATGCACTGAAGTGGGGCTGCAAGACAGGACATGCCTTTCGACTGGGCCTTGGACCCTGACATATTGGAGTCTTCGTGGTACATGCGACCATCTGATGAGACTTACCCTGGCAGAACGAATAAGTTCATTAGTCCTCTTCCGGCACTATTTGGCTGACCTCTTGACCTGCATTGACATCATCGGCCACCTGCGCCCATGCAGCGTTGGTATCCCTGCTTGGCCTCTTCCTCCCATCAGGCGGGTAGCGTATATTCCTGCGCACCTTGACATGGCCCAGGAGGAATCACTAAGTTTCGGAACTGGCTGGTGGGTGACCTTGCAGACATCTCTGCTTTTGCTTTGACAGTGTGGATGTCCGGGCACCTTTTAAATATGGTGTCCAGATATGACGGCAAGGCGCGTGCCATCAAGCCTGCCCCACCACGGAAGATGGCGCAAAACCCCTGGATGCATACATCAGGGCTGCAAGATACCATGGGATTTCTCATTGGCCTCTGCAGCAGGAAACACTCCCCGTACCCGCCACAGTATTTAGTTCCGGAGAGGAGAATTCCACCCAAAACCTATCTTATACTCTAATGTTCACCATAAGTATACAGTTCATGTAAACTAATAGGTGAACTGTGGTCGGACACCACACTCCAAAACCAAGTTTCTACGGATTTCTCATCAACCCCCCAGACGCGTGTCACACCATGAGCCAACTAGTCTCACTGAAACCCTGTCTTTCTCCACGAGGGTTTCCAATCTCCACGCTCAAAGAACTTGCCTTGGAATTCTCTCCCAAACGATGCTTTCACTCGGACATCTTCAACAGAGATCCACCTCCAGGGTTTCAAGCTCTCCTTCCCCTGGATCTCTGCATGCATTCGACCTTCACCTTCCACACGCACTCTCGCAGATATTCAGCTGTGCCAACAGAACACCACCGCAACAAAAGCCAATAGTAAGGAGTCACCAACCTTCGGCTGTCTCCTCAGATCTTCTGGCTTCTCTCAAGCCCACTTTGCTTTAAGTTTGATCCCTGCAGCTCAGTCTTTTTAATTGGGAGTCTTTCCTCTACTCCTCACTTTTAACTTCACTTAACAGGGCCCTTATCAGATTCCTGCTCTTTTCCTTTCACTTGACTGTCTTCTTGGGACCTCGTTCAGTCCCACTCCCTTTATCTGGTGGGGGCTTTCTTCTTTGTTTTAGGACCCACTCCCAGTCTCTAGCTTCTTCTGGCACTTTCTTCCCAATAGCGTTTTCCTCTAGGTCACCTGGCCTTTCTCGCTCTGTGTTCACCTCCTTGTTTCCCTTCTCTGCAGGCGCAGGACTGGCTCCCAGACTGGGGCGGGGGTGGGGGGGAATAAACTTAAAAAAAAACAAGCTGTGCATGTGCGCAGAGCCGTTGACCGGCTGAACGGCGAGAAGACGGACCGAGTGCGCATGCGCGTCCATTCGCCGGCCGACGCAGGCGCAGAAAACCGTTAGAAACAGTCGAGAGAACACACTGCGCATGTGCGGGCCTTTTCAGGTCCGGCACATGCGCAGAGACAACGGAGGGGGCCCCCGGTCTTCGTTTTAAATCCTTTCTGGATTCGTCACGTTTCCAATTTGAAATTCTTAACTGAAATGTCCAAATCCTTATTATAGTTAGCATGGTTTGCTCTGTAACGTGTGACGTGATTAATGCAAAATCATGTAATGTGATGTCACCATTTTATTTACATTTCTGTGCAAAAAGTCATTTTCTTTCAGTATTTTCATTTTGTTATCAAAACTGGAGATTGCAAACTTGTTGAATTGGGTAGCACATGACACGAGTGCTGCACTTGAGTTGAATCTTGGGGCTGAACCCTCATCTCAAGGGGTGGGGGAAGCGGAGGGTCAGGGCTGTTTCTGGCTGCTGACCCTGGCCCTGGGGGCGGTGGCGCAGGAAACCATCAACCGTTGGGATCTTCAATGGGATGCCCCTGTAACTGGCCTAGAGACAGGTTCGAGGTTGTTATCCGTGTCCTCAAAGCCGGAGGGCCAATCAGAGGCCCTCCAGTTTGAGTGGAGCAGCAGGCTGTTAATGCAGTGGCGCCGCGACCTGCGGGTCCCCTGGGCCGCACGCAGCTCATCGGGGTTCCGCAAGACATTTATGTTGACCGCTTTCCACGTGCAGGGTTGCCAGATTCCGCTGGTTTCCATCCACGTAGTATTTTTCCTACCGGTATTACTAAAGTGATACACATGCAAAGGCAAGGGCGCGTGAAGTGAGGTGCGTGCTGATTGCACACAACACTGACTGTGAGAGCTGTGCACTCCCACTGTGTCCAATCATAGCGGCGCGGCGCTACAGTTCAATCGGCACAAATTCTTATTCATGGGGTCATGGTTAATGCACATGCGTGATTTCTTGCGGCTCACTGAGATGAAGGAGAGCTACTCATGCAATCTAGGCTAGTGAGCGGGCCACCCATCACTGCTGTAATGTACGGTAAGTAAGAGAGAGGGCACTTTAACATGGAGGCGCCCTATCTCAAAACATTTAAAATCTAAACTCAAAAAATAAATTCAGCAGCCTGGCCACCACTGTGAGGAGTTGGGGGGGAGCCCCTCTACAGAGCAGCCTGTGGCTGCTTCCACTCTCAGGCAGACATGGAGAGCTGGGACCTTGGAGGCCAACCGGAAAGTACCAGTTAGCCTCCTTTAATTGCCATCAATTAGGCTTTTAATGAACCTGATTGGCTCCCCACTGCATGTGGGTGGGTAGCCCTGTCAGATCCCATTCCCGCCTCCATAAAAATGACCCAGAGACAGGATAGGGCTAGGGAAATATGCCAGTGGGTGAAGCTACATTTAGCTGCCACCATCCTCCGATCCCATCCCTGATGGGGGCCAAAAATCCAACTGTTCTCAAAAACTCGGTGTGGAGGTTTGCACAATGGAAGGATGTGAAGGGAATTAAGGCAGCATGCAGAACTTACCATCCAGTTAGTTTCTATGTGCAGTAATATTGGGGGTCACAGGCCAGTGATGTTGAACTCCATCCTTGATTTTCTGAGCAGCCCATCCAAGTATGATGCACTGGCACCAATAACTCACAACCTTTACCCTTGGATTGATAGGGAGAGAGATTGAAAGGAGAAGATGAAAATACTCTGATACCGCAGTGCAGACTTTGTAAGATTTTCTACTCTTTAGTTTGGAATATAATGCTTCCATTCACTTGCATGTTGGCCAATCTAGTGTGGTTGCATGCTTTGGGCAAGAGGGAAGGAGATAGGGAAGAGAAGAGAAATTTGTCCCAGGCCTAACATCCTAAGGAAGTTCAAACCAACATAACTTACAGCAAAAAAAAAAGTCTGAGATGATAGCAAGTATACAAAAACCCTGCACTCCAAAGTGGTCCGTACCAGGATTTTGGTACACATTTGAGTTAGTACTCAGTGCAACAATGAGGGAGTGCTACATTGTCAGAAGTCAGAAGGAACTTTAAGCCAAGTGCTCGTCCACCCACATGTTCAGCTGAACATGAAAGACCCATGGCAATCTCTCCACCAGCACCTACTCCCTACAGCTGGGGATGCTGATCCAATTGAAATTTTCAAGACTGATAGTGATAGGTTTTTCTTGGGTAAGGGTATCAAAGGATATGATGGGTAAATGGAGTTCAGATCCAGATCTAACTGAATGACAGAACAGGCTCTCGGGGCTGAATGGCCCCTTCCTGGTGGATTCCCCTGGTGCCAGGCCTCTCAACTAGCAACAGGTTGGCTGCTCATTCATCCCATTGCCTATGGGATATTTGTACAAATTGGCTGCTGTGTTTGCCTACACAGCAACAGTGACTGCACTTCAAATGTAATTCATGTGAAACATTTTGATATGTTCCTCAGAGATTAATAAGTTATTATATGCATACACAATTTTTTGCAGGTAACATTGGGAACAGCATTAGCAAGCTAACATAGTCAATACACAAGCAAAACAGCTTGTGTATTGCATAAATTAGCAACAAACATTATGACACACAGCCCTACTTCATCCCCATGGTATTTACTGCAACTCTAAGCACTTTGCTGGCTTTGATCCTTGACGTAGTTGTAGGCAGAAATGAAGACATCAGACACAAGTCCATTGGAAGAGTTCATGTCCCATTCAGAATCCTTGTGGTATCTGGACATTTTCATTAACTTTACATTCTACACGTGGGGAGATACCTCCTTGCTGTTCCTTAAAATGTTCCTCAGTTCTTTTCTCCTTGTCCCATGCTGAATGGCCACTCACAGATACAGAAACTGAATGGACCTGATAAGTTGTTTGTGAAAGACGATTAAGGTTCTAACAGGGTAGGTGACTGTTATTCAATATATTAAAGTTTTCAAAGTGTAAAATGCCCTGATGTAGCAGGATTTAATACGAATGTTGGTTGGTTACTTTGCTGCTTCATTAGTAACGGATACTCAGGGGAAGCTGTGCTGGCATTTCCAGACTCTTCAGTTTCAGCTCTAATTTCTTGCCAATGAGGTATTTTTATACCACATAATAGTGTCGAGATTAGTGCCAAGCGAAAATGTCAAACCGACCTGCATTTGATCAATGCAATCAGGCCAGCTTTGGATTCTTTACAAGATGCCAGTTTTCTCTGTTTAGAAAGAAATTGAAACCTGAACTGACAAAATAAAAACATGGACTGGAGCCAAGCTATTGACGTTGGAGCTATAATGGTGCATCGTTGTCTTTGAGTTCAATGAGTTGGGGTCAATTCAAATTAAAACTGATCTCAAAATCCAAATGATCTGTTCTATATATGCAATAATACGACAAGGACTGAATCGTGGCGTTAGGAAACTATTCATATTCTGTGGGGTGAAAGGGCTATCCCATTCCACTCCCCACTGACGATAAGTTAATATCACAGAATCGCTATGATTGAGGTTTTAGGGTACGACACTGCCAATGTTACTCACTCGTGCCATAAAGGTGGCTGATGTTTAGGGCTGATAACTCTGTTCCGATGATTTTTCCAGAGCTTTGATCATGCGGCATTTGATCATGTGAGTATCCTACAACATTTAATCATGTGCTTTTGCATACAGTTTTGCATATGTTATTGCATTTATCCCATAAGAAGAGAGATGAAGGGGGAAAATTGATTAAAGGCATTAGTGTAAAAAAAACTCTGGGGGTCAGTTAGCTCATTTGGCTAGTTGGCTACAGTATGATGCAGAATGATGTCAATGGCATGGGTTGAATCCCTGTACTGGCTGTGGTAGTTCATGTAGACCTGCCTCCTTGCCTTGCCCCATGCTTGTGGAATGGTGTCCCTCAAGCTTTATATAAAACCAATTGGAGAGAGATGCCTGTGGTCCTTTGTGCAGAGTTTATGTGTTCCTTTTTATTTCCCATGATCAATACATTTTTATGTAAGGGGTCTCAGTTTTCTTACCCTCAGAGTGATTGCCCCAATTAAATGATTCCAACAGCGAGCTTTTGGTGAGTTTTAAAATAACAAAGGTTATTTGTTATTGCACACTTACCCCAATGTTTAAAACATTACATCTCACTCACTCTCTCACACACGCTCTCACACACACAAAGATTAGATACAGATTAAGGTAAAACAGTACGGTTACAACTTAAAATTATCTCAGTCTCTTTTGTAGCAGACCTGTAATATCTTAGATGAGCGAATGCTTTAGCTGAGGTGAAGGTCCTGTGAAACAGAGGATTCTCAGTAAGCTGCAAGGCTTCTTGTAGTTGTGTTTCCAGCAGGTTGGTTCTCAGGTGAACTCAAAGTTGCAGCAGGCTGGGGAGAGTCCTCCTTCCACTTTCAAGGTATTGCTGTTTATTACCTTGGCTGCTTGGATGACTTGTAGTGGGTTTGATGGTTTTTGGTGGAATTCTGTTTCTAGAACAGCTTCTGCTGTTCTTAACAGCAAATAGAAGATGTGGCTTTCTCATCATGTGACTTGAACAAGTTCAAAGTCTTTTTTCATATAAGTTGGGTGGTTAGGTTGGTTATACATCCTGTGTTGTGGAATTTACACCTTGAGAGTTGAGACAGCCAGTGTATCTGTATTTGAAAGAACCTTCAGTTGATCATTTTAATTAGTTTCAGGAAAAGATGTTGAGCCAACATCAGTCTGGAAGGTCCCTTTAGTTCCGCCTTGAGACAGGGAACTAATCCACAAGAGAAGTCAGTTGATTCTCAAGCAGCCATCTTTTTGCAGTTTTTTTGTGTGGTCGGTTTTTTGAAATATAAAAATTAGTTTGGAGTGTACTGACACTGCCTACTAGTGTGAAAATCACTGCAGTAATCTCTCTTTACTATTGTTCCACCAAACCAAACATTAATTACCAATTTACATGTTGATAAGTCACTATCTTAACATAGCTGTTAGCTCTTGAGATGTGAAGGTTGGCCTGATAAGCCAAAGAATAGCACATGGCATATTGCACTTTAACTTGTTCATTTATTTGTTGTGATGGCTAATTTGAAGATTTACAGGAATTCAGCCTGTGGTTTGCCAGTGCCTGTGTTTTGTATTTAGTATTTTGAAGTCAGCGGATAAGAAAATTGTAAAACAGTGTGTGGATTCGCTTTGGCCTATTTAGTGTTGCCACCCAAGGTCATATTCACCCACAATATGGTTTATGATGAATGGCAGTTTACAGATTAAATACATTGGTAATGGAAAATTTTGTAAAGGGTATTAGGATCTGTTGCACCCTGTTAGCATTATTGACCTGGTCTCACACCAGTTTTTCCCCTTCTATTTGACTTCACTCTGCATTTTTCCACAAGGGCCATTCCTATCATTGCACACAGGGAATATGCTCCAAACAGGAAATTGTTCACGATGAACACTCATTGTGGAGGTTCATACATTGTTTGATCTTACCGTTATGGTAATTGCTGCAGCCACAGCCAGCTACTGGATCTTTTACTGTCTATGATACTCTCAAAGGTTCCACCTCCTTGCAGAAACCTGCCCCTGCCCTGCCACTGCCAGTACCCATCAAAGCTTTGCCTCCTCTCTTTGATGCTGGCACTGCCCATGGATTCTCCTTCCCTATTTTCTCCTGGGTTGTTTGCAGCTGTGCTCATGAGATCCATTTTTCATTCTTGGAGACCCCAGCAATATCTGGGAGAATTGGCTGTAGTATAAAGAGTTAATAGTTATGGTAACGAGATAGCGATGTAACCGTGACATCAGCAGTCATATGCTAGAAACTTTGTAGAACAGATGGAATAGTCTGTACCCAACAGAGATGTGCCTACCTAGTAGCTCATCAGTGTATATAGTGCAAATAAAGTAGTTTTGAAGCAACCTACCTCAGTCAGGCACTAATAGTAAGAGGGAAACCTTCCCAGTATAGATTAAGCCATGAGACCAATTCACTAAACAGTGCCCACCCTGCTTTTTTTTTAATTCATTCACGGGATGTGGGCTTCGCTGGCTGGGCCAGCATTTATTGCCCATCCCTAGTTGTCCTTGAGAAGGCGGTGGTGAGTTGCCTTCTTGAACCGCTGCAGTCTATGTGATAAAGGTACACCCACAGTGCTGTTAGGGAGGGAGTTCCAGGATCTTGACCCAGTGACAGTGAAGGAACGGCGATAAATTTCCAAGTCAGGATGGTGAGTGACTTAGAGGGGAACTTCCAGGTGGCAGTGTTCCCATCTGTCTGCTGCCCTTGCCGTTTTAGATGGTAGTGGCTGTACATTTGGAAGGTGCTGTCTAAGGAGCCTCGGTGAATTCCTGCAGTGCATCTTGTAGATGATACACACTGCTGCTACTGTACATCGGTGGCAGAGGGAGTGAATGTTTGTGGATTTGATGCCAATCTAACAGGCTGCTTTGTTCTGGACGGTGTCAAGTTTCTTGAGTGTTGTCGGAGCTGCACTCATCCAGGCAAGTGGGGAGTACTCCTGACCTGTGCCTTGTAGATGGTGGACAGGCTTTGGGGAGTCAGGAGGTGAGTTACTCATCGCAGGATTCCTAGCCCCTGACCTGCTCTTGCAGCCACAGTATTTATATGGTTAGCCCAGTTCAGTTTCTGGCCAATGGTAACCAATGGTTGATAGTGGGGGATTCAGTGATGGTAATGCTATTGAATATCAAGGGGCGATGGTTGGATTCTCTCTTGTTGGAGATGGTCATTGCCTGACACTTGTGTATCGCGAATGCTACTTGCCACTTGTCCAGGATATTGGATATTGTCCAGGTCTTGCTACATTTGGACATGGACTGCTTCAGTGTCTAAGGAGTAACGAATGGTGTTAACATTGTGCAATCATCAGTGAACATCCCCACTCCTGACCTTATGTTGGAAGGAAGGTCATTGATGAATCAGCTGAAGATGGTTGGGCCGAGGACACTACCCTGAGGAACTCTGCAGTAATTTCCTGGAGCTGAGATGACTGACTCCCAACAACCACAACCATCTTCCTTTGTGCTCAGTACGACTCCGGCAGTGGAGAGTTTTCCCCTGATTCCCATTGACTCCAGTTTTGCAAGGGCTCCTTGATGCCACACTCGGTCAAATGCGGCCTTGATGTCAACGGCAGTCACTCTAACCTCACCTCGGGAGTTCAGCTCTTTTGTGCATGTTTGAACCAAGGCTGATGTTGCAAATGTAGATATTATATTGGTGCCTTTGAAACTTTCTATATGTGGCCACTACAACACTCAAGAAGCTCAACATCATTCAGGGTAGAGACGTTTGCTTGTCCAATCCTCCTGCTACTGAACCTAACTTCCAACCTCTGCACCGCTGATGTGATGTGGCAGCAGTATGTACAATACGCAGGATGCACAACAAACACTCAGTGAGCACCTGCCTCTCGTGCAACATCTACCATCAAGATGGACAATTTAAGCAATGTCACAAAAACACTGTTACCTCTGAGTTTGTTTCATATGCCATCCTGCTATGGATATTACCTCTGTTCCTTCATCATCTTTGGAGCAGAGAAGACTGAGGGGCGACCTGATCGAGGTGTACAAGATTATGAGGGGCATGGACAGGGTGGATAGGGAGCAGCTGTTCCCCTTAATTGAAGGGTCAGCCACAAAGAGACATAAGTTCAAGGTGAGGGGCAGGAGGTTTAGGGGGGATGTGAAGAAAAACCTTTTTAACCAGATGGTGGTGACGGTCTGGAATGCGCTACCTGGGAGGGTGGTGGAGGCAGGTTGCCTCACATCCTTTAAAAAGTACCTGGATGAGCACTTGGCACATCATAACATTCAAGGCTATGGACCAAGTGCTGGTAAATGGGATTAGGTAGGTAGGTCAGGTGTTTCTCACGTGTCGGTGCAGACTCGATGGGCCAAAGGGCTTTTCTGCACTGTGTGATTCTGTGATCATCGCTGGGTCAAATTCCTGGAATTCCCTACCAAACATCATCATGACAAGGAATGCAACAATAGAAGGAAAATGCCACCTGCACTTTCTTGGGGCAGATAGGATTGGACAATAAATGCAGGACGACCCTCAGTAATATGAAAAGGGAATTCATTTTTTTTTAGATTTTAGATGTGAATTATGAGAATCTGAAGTCAAGCCCTTTAATGTTATTTTTGTCAGTGTATGAGCTATTGGTAAGTAAAGACTTTATAAACTGCCATTGCTGAGAGGTTTGCACTGGGACTCATCAAACACATGTGGCCTACAAACTTTGGCCACCTAATGCATGAGGCCGAGATAGCTCATGCTTATGTGTTATTGATTCATCCTGTTGGAATTTGGGGGCATAGTGGTAACACAGCATGGACGTTGTCAGGATCTGCAGCCTTTCTCATGTCCATTTGACTCAGCTGTTTCCTAATGTCAGATGGAGTAAACTGAATTGGCTGAACACTGGCATCTCTGATCGCAAAGACCTCTAGAAAGGGCACATTTGATTGGAGATGTTTGTAAATGCTTCAACTACATCTCTTCAATTCCACAATTGAGGATGTTAGCTGCATGGTTCCCCACTGTCATCCTCGGATGGATGTGATAGGATGACAGTGTTTTGCTCTGATCAACTTGTTGTGAGGCCACTTAGCTAGTTTTTGATGTTGAGAAATAAAGAAAGACTTGCACTTATATAGTGCCTTTCACGGCCTGTTGCTGATGGGTTGCAGTACCTCATGGATGCCCAGTTCAGATGTTAAGCCTCTCCTTAGTCTGTCCCATTTAGCAGAGTGGTAATGCCTCTCACATATTAAATGAAGAAAGTGAGACAGGGTACCAATGCTAGCAGAAACAAACATGTCTACAACTGATGTGGTGGTGAGAGCACAGTCAAATAAGTTACTTTGCCATGCTGGTTCCCTCACCAACTGTGCAGGCCAACGCTCCCATTCTACATCTTTGCTTCACTCTGAGATTCTTCTAAGTATTATTCAGCATGAAGGAGTATTAAATCACTGGTTGAAGGAGGGTGGTGCTCAGCAGGAGTTTTCCTTAGCCTTACTTGATCTGAAACCATGAGACTTCATGTGTTCTGGAGACAATGAATTGAAATTAATTGATTCATATCACAACTTGCCATGGTGGCATTTGAACTCTCGAATTCTGGGTTGCTAGTCTAGCACTGACTAAGCAACCGGATCCATTCTTTCCATAATATAACATAGGCCAGATTATTGGCCACCTGGGACCGGAAAAACATCGAGACCTGGTTCTGTGTGAAGTTCTATTTGTCACCAATGTGTCATGCCAAAATATCTCTTCCAAGAAAGAGCAGAATTGGAAAATGAAAAATGCACATCAAAGAGAAAGTAAATGCTGCCTCCTGTATTAAGTTCAAGTAGATTTCTGAGACTATTGTATGCTGTTTTTGTTTAATGCTTTTTAATAAGCATTTTGCTTATCTTTCAGTCCTTTGGGTAAGATGATTGGACACTTTTGAACTACAGTAATTTGTGAAATTGCAGTTTTGCCTTTTTTCCCCAGTAATAGTAATGGTTTTAGATTTATTCCCCTGCAGAATGTTATTTTATAGTTCCATAAGCAAATAAAATACCCACAGGAAGAGCATTTCTCACTGCATATGCATACACACAGCGTATCAAATACAGCAGTGCTAAGGCATGCCTGATAGCTACCAAACTAAAATATTATCATCTTCCAATGTTACTGAATATCTTGTCATAATTTGTACATTGTAATTTATTAATCTAGAAAATCAACAACTAGGTTTGATTGCATCCAGCATTCAATATATCATTTGTTACACATTTATTTGGTAAGTAGCAAATCAGAATAATATCAAGGTCTCCTTCATCATAGCAATTAATGGATAAATGTTGCAGCTCAGTGGCTGGACCATTCCTAATTCAAAACTTTTGAACCTTGCTGCCCAAAGAAGCAAGCAAATTATGAAGTTGTTAGAAAGTAATATCACTTTGCGCAGTGGCACAGCCGACAGTCTTAGCATCAGCCAGCCTCCTGCTGTACACTGTCACTGTTTGTCACAGTCACTTACTGGCCTGAGGTGGAGCTGGTGTTCAGAAAGCTCCTCTTACTTCCTTACTCTGAAACTACATGACATCGTAACCTTTAAAGAAATGCTCTGAGACAGCATTTAAAGAACACCCAAATCCTTTCTGACCTTTATTTTTTTAAGGACGGGTTCTTTCTTCTTGCCCAATGAACTGTGACAAATTAATTTCCTTGCACTGTGTTTTTGCAGCAAGTTTATGGTGAAGTTTGTGGTTCGTAGCCAGGGAATAACCTCCAATGGCTTCTCTTGCTGCTCCTACGCTGTTAAGTTCAGTATCCTCAAGGATCTATCTTCTGCCCCCTCCCATTTCTCATCTACATGCTGCCCCTCAGCAACATCATTGAAAACACAGCATTAGTTTTAACATGTCCACAGACGACAGCCATCTCTACCTGACCACCATCCCTCTTGGCTCCTCCGCTGTTGCTAAATTATCAGACTGCTTATCTGACATCCAGTACTGGATGAGCAGAAATTTCCTCCAATGTAATATTGTTTTTGGTCCATGGTCCAAATTCTGTTTGACTAGACCACTCTGTTTGAAATCTTGTGTCATATTTGAATTCAAGTTGAGCTTCTGACCACATAGTAGCGCCATCACTGAGAACGCCCATTTCTACCTCCGGATCATACCCAGTTTCGCCCCTGTCTCAGCTCATCTGCTGCAGAAACCTTCTTTCATGCCTTTGTTACCTCTAGAACGGACTACTTCTCTGCTCTTCTGGTTGGTCTCCCACGTTCTCACCTCTGCAAACTTGAGGTCATCCAAAACTCTGCTGTCTATGTCTTAACTCGCAGCAAGTCCCATTCATCTATCACCTTTGTGCTTGCTGATTTACATTGGCTCCTGGGTAAACAATTTCTTGATTTTAAAATTCTCATCCTTGTTTTCAAATCCCTCCAAGGCCCATCTCTCCCTATCTCTGTAATCTCCTTCAGGATATTGGCACTCCTCTAATTCTGGACTATTGAGCATCCCTGATTTTAATTGCCCCACCATTGGTGGCTGTGCCTTCAGCTGCCTAGGCCCCAAACTCTGGAATACCCTCCTTATACCTCTCTACCTCTCTCCCTCACTTTCCTCCTTTAAGACACTTCTTAAAACCTACCTATTTGACCAAGCTTTTGGTCATCTGACCTTTATGTGGCTCGGTGTCATACTTTGTTTTATAATGCTCCTGCAAAGCACCTTAGGATGTTTTATTAAGTTAAAGCTGCTATAAAAAGATAAGTGGTTGTTGTTGTCAGTAAATGTAATGGAACAAAATCCATCCACAAGTCAATATAAAGAAGATATAAGGTGAGCTGAATGCTTGTGAGAACAGTACATGGAGGTGTACTTGATCTGCTGAATGAGACAGTGGTGCAGGGGGACAGTGGTGAACATACAAGATGAAGCTTGTCGATGATAAATGAATAGTCGCTGGGCCGTGAGCTCCTATCTGCGTGTGCACTCAAATTCTTTTTAATTCATTTACCTGGGACAATACACCATAAGTATTTGGATCATTTCTTCCCCAGTGATGAAAAGACAGTGAAAGTGTTCAAATAGAATAGAATTGGTGGTACATCACAGAAGGAGGCCACTTGACACATCCTGTCTGTACTGGCTCTAAGAGCTATCCAATTAGTCCCACTCGCCTGCTTTTTCAGCATAACCATGTGACTTTTTCTTTTTCAAGTTGATACCCAATTCTCTTTTGAACATTACTATTGAATCTGCTTCCACCGTTCTTCCAGGCAGTGCATTCCATAGCAACTTGCTGCACAAAACAATTTCTCCTAATTTTCCCTCTAGTTCTTTTATCCAGGACGAAAAGCGCTAGAGAAATGCAAGTCTTCCTCTTTAGAGCTGTGGGAATTAATCCTCTTAATTAGCAGTTAGTAACTGTGATTTTGGACTGATAGACTGGCGCAAGTTGAACAAGCCAAGTTAAATTTAATCAAATCTTTCCTTGGATAACAAAAGCTGTGTTTTTACTTTTTAATATGCTTGAAATATCTTGAACACTTTCCTCTTTTTTTTCCCCGTTGAAAAGAACTTTGCGCTGAACCATTGTCACTTTGGAAGGTTCAAAAACTAGAAAACAGCTCCGGTCAAACAGGCTCCGGCTTCAAATAGATTCAGGCTTCTCTGATATCCAAGTTGTTGGCATAGCAAACAGAGAGTTCCCACTGTATCTCTGAAAGCACGCTTCCCATCTCGGTTCCACCACCCCCACCTTAAAATTGGAATCCTTTTTTAAAGAAAACACATTGAATGTTACAGCTATGAGAAAAACAGGAAGTTCAAATCTGGTATTATTTTTGGACCCGGTTCAGAAAGGCTGCAGCAGTTTTCAGCAGATCATTATACCTCTAATTACCGCCTGCAACCCATTAATACCAGCGCCTCAGTAACTCCACTGTAGCTTATTCTGGATAATGGGAAGATAAGTGTTTGAGCTGCTCCATTTACACCCAGTTACAAGAGTCACAGGCATCGGCCTCACTCGTGCATTTGCCTCAAGATGACTTATTAGGTGATTGGCGAGTGGGTGGGCGAGTTAAGAATGTAATACCCTGGATGGCTATTTACATTGGTAAACGTCCAGAGGAAAACTGGCCCAGAACTCACAGTTAAATGTTTTTTTTTATAAACGCTGATTTTATATTGGCTGCCTCCATCAGCAAGGTTTACATTGCAAACTTTAGTGCAGAGATGAATGTACACAGCGTTTGCTCAGCAATGAGAGTGGAGCTTAAGTGAGGCTTGTATTCCAGTTAAAAGTTCACAGTTGAGGTCAAAAGGTTATAGAGCATCTCCTACCTCATGCTCGCTTGTCATGTCCTGCATATTTTCAGCTTATAGTTTCCTTCCTCCTTTTATGCGACAAAGTTACAGGTGAATTGTCACTCGCATCACTGGCTTTGATGCAATAATCTTGCTCTTAATTCCTTAAAGAAAAAGGAAAACCCAGGAAATACCTTTGGTTCAAAATCATGTCGCAATTTTATGAAGAATTGCATAAATATACAGCACGGGAACGAACCATTCAGTGATGTTGGTGCTCCACATGAGCCTTCTCCCACTCCTCTTCTCTAACCATCAACATATCTGTCTTCCTCGTGTGTGTATTTAGCTTCCCCTTCCCCATCAATGCTATTTGCCTTTTCTACTCCATGTGATAATAAATTCCACATAGTACCCATTCTCCAGGTAAAGAAGTTTCTGCGATGGCATAGTGGTATTGTCGCTGGACTAGTAACCCAGAGACCCAGAGTAATGCTCTGAGGACCCGGGGTTAAAATCTCGCCACAGTAGATGTTGGAATTTGAATTCAATAAACATCAGGAAGCCTAATTATGACTGTGTAAAAGCCCATTTGATTCACGAATGCCCTTTAGGGAAGGAAATCTGCTGTCTGACCTGCATGTGACTCCAGACCCATAGCGATGTGGTTGACTCTTAACTGCCCTCTGAAATGGCCTAGCAAGCCACTCAGATGTATCAAACCACTACAAAGTCTCAAAAAAGGAATGAAACCGGACGGACCACCAGGCATTGACCTAGGACAACTGCAAACTCCTCCCTGTCCACCCTGCAAAGTCCTCCATACTAACATCTGGGAGCTAGTGCCAAAATTAGGAGAGCTGTCTCACAGACTAGTCAAGCAATAGCCTGAGATAGTCATCCTCACAGAATCATACCTTACAGATAATGTCCCAGACACCACCATCACCATCCCTAGGTATGTCCTGTCCCACTGGCAGGACAGACCCAGCAGAGGTGGTGGCACAGTGGTATACAGTCGGGAGGGAGTTGTCCTAGGAGTCCTCAGCATCGACTCCAGATGGGCAAGGAAACCTGCTGATTATCATGTACTGTCAGCTGATGAATCGGTGTTCCTCCATGTTGAGAAGCACTGAGGGTGGCAAGGGCGCAGAGTATACTCTGGGTGGGGTACTTCAATGTCCATCACCAAGAGTGGCTCGGTAGCACCACTACTGACCGAGCTGGCCGATTTTTAAAGGACTGTTAAATAGCTGTTAGACTGGATCTGCAGCAGGTGGTGAGGGAACCAACAAGAGGGAAAAACATACTTGACTTCATCCTCACCAACCTGCCTGCCACAGATGCATCTGTCCATGACAGTATCGGTAGGAGTGACCATCACACAATCTTTGTGGAGACGAAGTCCTGCCTTCACATGGAGGATACCCTCCACCGTGTTGTGTGGCACTACCACCATGCCAAAGGGGATAGATTTCAAACAGATCTAGCAACTCAAGACTGGGCATCCATGTGGGCTATCAGCAGCAGCAGAATTGTACTCGAACACAACTTGTAACCTCATGGCCCGACATATCCCTCACTCTATCATTGCCGTCCAGCCAGGGGATCAACCATGGTTCAATAAAGAGTGCAGGAGCGCATGCCAGGAGCAGCTTCAGGCATACCTAAAAATGAGGTGTCAACCTGGTGAAGCTATAACACAGGACTACTTGCATTGCAAACAGCATAAGCAGCAAGTGATAGACAGGGCTAAACGATCCCACAGCCAACATATCAGATCTAAGCTCTGCAGTCCTGCCACATCCAGTCGTGAATGGTGATGGATAATTAAACAACTCACTGGAGGAGGAGGCTCCACAAATATCCCCATCCTTAATGGTGGGGGAGCCCAGCACATCAGTACAAAAGATAAGGCTGAAGCATTTGCCACAAGTGCCAAGTGGATGATCCATCTCGGCTTCCTCCAGAGGTCCCCAGCATCACAGATGCCAGTCTTCAGCCAATTCGATTCACTCCACATGATATCAAGAAATGGCTGAAGGCAGTGGATACTGCAAGGGCTATCGGCCCAGACAATATTCCGGCAATAGTACTGAAGACTTCTGTTCCAGAACTTGCCGCGCCCTTAGCCAAGCTGTTCCAGTACAGCTACAACACTGGCATCTACCCAGCTATGCGAAAAATTGCCCAGGTATTTCCTGTACACAAATAACAAGACAAATCCAACGTGGCCAATTACCGCCTCATCAGTCTACTCTCAATCATTAGTAAAGTAATGGAAAGGGTCATCAACAGTGCTATCAAGCTATTACTTAGCAATAATCTGTTCACTGATGCCCAGTTTGGGTTCCGCCAGGGCCACTCAGCTCCAAACATGGACAAAAGAGCTGAACTCCTGAGATGAAGTGAGAGTGACTGCTCTTGATATCAAGGCTGCATTTGACCAAGCGTGGCATCAAGGTGCCCTAGCAAACTGGAGCCAATGGGAATCGAGGGGGAAACTTTCCGCTGGTTGGAGTCATACCTAGCATGAAGGAAGATGGTTGTAGTTGTTGGAGGTCAGTCATCTCAGCTCCAGGAGATCACTGCAGGAGTAGCTCAGGGTAGTGTCCTCAGCCCAGCCATCTTAAACTGCTTCATCAATGACCTTCCTTCCATCATAAGGTCAGAAGTGGGGATGTTTGCCAATGATGGCGCGATGTTCAGCACCATTTGTGACTCTTCAGATACTGAAGCAGTCCATGTCCAAATGCAGCTAGACTTGGACAATATCCAGGCTTGGGCTGAGAGTCTAACCATCGCCCTTTGATGTTCAATGGCATTACCATCACTGAATCCCCCACTATCAACATCCTGGGGGTTACCATTGGCCAGAACTGAACTGGACTAGCCATATAAATACTGTGGCTACAAGAGCAGGTCAGAGGCTAGAAGTCGTGTGACGAGTAACTCACCACCTGACTCCCCAAAGCCTGTCCACTATCTAGGCACAGGTCAGGAGTGATGCAATACTCCCCACTTGTTTGGATGAGTGCAGCTCCCACAACACTCAAGAAGCTTGACACCATCCAGGACAAAGCAACTCGCTTGATTGGCACTACATCCACAAACATTCACTCCCTCTACCACTGACTCACAATAGCAGCAGTGTGTACCATCTACAAGATGCACTCCAGGAATTCACCAAGGCTCCTTAGACAGCGCTTTCCAAACCCACAACCACTGCCATCTAGAAGGACAAGAGCAGCAGATAGATGGGAACACGACCACCTGGAAGTTCCCCTCCAAGTCACTCACCATCCTGACTTGGAAATATATCACCGTTCCTTCACTGTCACTGGGTCAAAATCCAGGAACTCCCTTCCTAACAGCACTGTGGGTGTAACTACACCACATAGACTGCAGTGGTTCAAAAAGGCAGCTCACCACCGTCTTCTCAAGGGCAACTAGGGATGGGCAATAAATGCTGGCCCAGCCAGCAAAGGCTACATCCCATGAATGAAAAAATAAAAAAAGGCTGTTCGGGGTGATGTCAGGAAAAATTTTACACAAAGGTTGGTGAAAATTTGGAACATGCTCCCCAAAAAAGCTGTTGAGGCACAACTCAGGAGTGCGATGGATAACTCTCCACTTGCCAAGTGCAGCTCCAGCAATACTCAAGAAGCTCGACACCATCCAGGTGCTACTTGATTAGCACCCCATCCCACGCCTTAAACATTCACTCCTTCCACCACCCAGCGCACAATGGCAGCAGTGTGTTCCACCTCGGCCTTGTCTTTTTCGAGATTTAAGAGCTAACGGTGACTGATTCAATTGAGCAGACATCAAAGCTAGACCCAATCTTGTTCTTACTGGCCATCTTCACATGAACACTTCTCAACGTGGGCCACAAACCATCCCTTGACCGGTAGTTCACTCCCCAGCTCAGACGTGCTGAGTCCAATTTTGTCCCCTCTGCTCCCAGCCTGATTGAGATCTGTCAGCTCAGAGCAGACTTGGGAATCGAACCTTCTGGTAACCTCCAGATTTTGTAAGGCTCAGGAGTTCAGGAGCTATCATTTTGTAGAGGGCTTTGAATGTTTAGGAGGTCACTCCCTCACTCAGTTCAAGATCATTTAACTTTGAGCGCTTGCCAATGGTGATAACAGAACAGCACAACAAAGATTTGTTTTAAGAGCTGAACATGCAATTATTGTTAAAAAAATAAAAAGCAATTCCACAATAATATTCAATAAACACAGTGTATTCGACCAGTGGTTAACAAACAGTGAATTGAGGTACTCATTTCCTGCTCATTTTCTTAATGTTATTTGCATGGACTCATTTAATTTAGATTGAATTTGAATTAAATAACACCACGTAAATTATGCAGATGGGTTTTATTCAAATTCAAGCCAAATTTAGAAACCTGCTGCTGTGCCAACATGTCATATTCCAGAATGAATCCTACTTTATTCTAGTTACCCTGATGGAAACTGATTCACAATCTTCAAAACATGTACGTTGCTCAGAGTCTGAGTGAAATTGAGAGCCGTCACCTCTGAATTTGGCATTCTCCTTATTTTTTAACTGCCCCCATTGGACAAGTGATGGAATGAGCTGCATGGCTTTTTCTAATCTGTACTCGGGTGGGGGGGTGGAATTGAGAGAAGCTATGTCCCAAACACTGTTGAAACTGCAGGATGTGCCTACCTCATTTTTAGATAACAGTTTCAACGGCAAGAATATCAAGCCCCTAGCATTAATGATACTTAGTCTATGTAAAAGTGTCTTCTGTACCTTTACCTGCAAACCTGGCACTGCAATGTCAGCAAGCAATGAAAGTTTAATCCCGGGGATGGAGTAGTCAGAGAGAGTGAGCCTGCGAGCAGCCAGTGAGGGTGAGGCCTGGGAGCAGAGCAGAGGAAGGGAGAAATCAAGGGACGACGAGGCCCAGGAGTTGGAGGGGGAGCGGGGGAGGTGGTCAGAGAAAGCGAGGCTGTAAGTGGAGCAATCAGAGAGAATGAGGCCCAGGAATGGAGTGGTTGGAGAGGGCAAGGCTGAGGAGTGGGGCGGTCAAAGAGAGTGAAGCCAGGTAGGAGAGTGAGTGATCAGCGAGGATGAGGCCTGGGAGTGGAGTGATCAGAGAGACCAAGGCCAGAGATCGGAGTGGTTAAAGAGGGTGAGGCCTGGGAAGGGAGTGATCAGACAGAGCAAATCTAACTGTGAGTCAGTGAATCGAATGGGAGGAAAAAACATGACATAGTGACATCACTATACACAATGAAATATAGGGCGAGCCCACAGGTAAATAATTTAATTTAATGAACTTATAAAGTAAGCTAGCTCAATTAATTAGTATAATAACACATAGCGGCCAATTTGATAAAATAAATTAACTTATATATTGCATCTTGTATAATTTATTACCAGTGACAGAGAAAGAGGGATGAGGTCCTGCAGGCAGATTTTAGGGAACTAGGAAAGAGACTAAGCAAGACCTCAAAGAAAGTAATCTCCGGATTACTTCTAGTGCCACGTGCTAGTGAGTTTGGAAAAGGAGGATAGAACAGACGGATGCATGGCTACAGAGATGGCACAGGAGGGAGGGTTTTAGATTCCTGGGAGATTGGTACCGGTTCTGAAGGAAATGGGACCTGTATAGGCCAGAAGCATTGCACCTAACCAGAATCGGGACCAACGTTCTTATGGGGCAGTTTGCTAGTCTACTGGGGAGCATTTAACATAACTTGACAGGGGAATGGGAGCCAAGATTTAGCATGAGAGAAGAAAATCAATTTGTTTGAAGGACTGGGGAGACAAATAACACCAGAGTAAACAGTAATATATTAGGTGGGGTCATAGTAAGGGAGAATGCAATAAGGTCTAAATTAAATTTATTGTGCATGCATGTAAACACACAAAGCTTGGTAAATAAGGTTGGTAAGCTGCAGGTGCAAATAGCTACAAGGGAAAGTGGTGTGGTGGCGATATTGTAGACCTGGTTCAAAAATGGGCAGGACTAGATACTAAATATTCCTGGATACAAGGTGTTCAGAAAAATCAGGGGAGGAAAGAAAGGAGTAAGGATGGCAATATTGATGAAAGATAATATTACAGTGCTGGAGAGAGCGAGAATGTGCCAGAGCATCAAGGGGAGAATCTATTTGGTTAGCATTAAGCAACAATAGAGGTACCATTACACAACTGGGCAAATTCTTTTGGCCATCAATAGTAGGAAATATGTAGAGGAGCAAATTTGTAAGAAAATTACAGGTGCAAAAATTAGAGTGGCGATAATGGGGAATTTTAATTATCCTAATGTAAACTGGGATATTAATACTGTGAAGGGCAGAGAGCAGGAAGAGTTCCTGAAGCGTGTTCAGGGGAACTTTCTTGATCATGTTTTCAGCCCAATGAGGAAGGAGGCATTGTTGAATTTGGTTCTGGGGAATGAGGTGGGTCAAGTGGATCAATTGTCATGTTATAATTGAGGTTTATACAATTGTTATGTTTGGGTCTGTATCTTTAATTTAAAGTAAAATAAAGGGGGTCAGGGACCTGTTCTGAAGTCTGCCTGACAGCCTGTGTGGTTTGATCATTAGAGATTAATGAGGGCCAAGATTGTTGTACAGGGAAGAAAGTGCAAGGTGTTTATATCAGAGGCAATGGCAGCAGTCTGTGTGCTAACAATGGATAGATTGTGAGTCTCCAAAGTCCCAGAGAAGTGTTGAGAATAACAGATTATAAACAGTTGTGCTTTAAACTGCCCATTTACTTCCAAGATAAAAGAGAGTTGAGGGTCTCAAGGATAGCTAACCAGTATTTCTACCTGGATAAAAGGCCCATGTGATTCACATTGCCATGGAGATGGGCTTTGATATAGGAAGAGACTAAGATATCCCTGAAACCTCACAGACAAGGTTAGTCTGCCAGGGTCCAGGAGAAAGAGCAGCTAGAGGTTAGAAGTCTCTATGTGTCATCACATAGGGATGCAGGTGGGAGCTGGGGCTCGGTTTGGAAAGATCAAATTCATGAGGGATTAAAACAAGGCTGAAAGATTTGCCTAACTTGTGCTAGAGGAAGAATCTCCAGAGAAAAAAAAATCTCATTGTTAGCTCTGAGATTACAAGTTAACAAGCTGAGAAAGGAAAAGGACAGAAGTAAACGTTCAGGAGCTAAGAATCACCTTGGACTGGTTCTGGGAAAATTAAATGCCTACTTAAAGGACAGTGTAAAGTATATCTATGAAGTATGTTTTTGGTTGTGCTAAAATAGGCCAATTTCAATGAGGTGAGAACAGATCTGGCTTAGGTAGATTGGAGTCAAAGATTGGCAGTCAATGGGCTGCCTTTAAAGAGAAGATAGAGTTGAGGTACATTCCCATCAGGGAGATTTGTAGGACAACCAAGGCCACAGCTCTCAGGATGATGAAGAAGAGAGTAAGATGAACAAGTATGACAGATGCGATGTTGATAAAACAGGTGAGAACTAGGCTGTATACAGAAAGTTCAGAGGGGAAGCGGAAAGGAAATAAGAGGAAGTATGAGAGACTAGCAGGCGATAAATAAGGGAATTCAAAAGTCTTCCGTAAGTTTACTGTCATGCCCAGTAAAGGCATATCATATTCATAACTTTAAACATGGACTGAATTCAGTGTAGAATTTTCAGGAACTGCATTTTCTTTTAAAAATGGACATTAAAAAATCTGCTAAAATGGCTGCTGAGATTCAGGTGACGTTTGCAATTTATGCAGTTTACCTCAAGTCTACAGAAAGTTCCTAATTAATTGACCATGAGTGGGGTGCTCCCTTGAATTGACATACCAAGATAAAAACTATCTGTGGCATTCACACCTATTATTTGTGGACTTACCCAAAACTTAAAATCTATGGACTCCTAGATTTACTGTCTCTGAGCTCAAAACTTAAAAATGGGAGCTGTAGAGAAAGTAGTCAAATCATAAGTAGATGTGAATGGCCACCTCCATTGCTTAGCAATGAATTCTAACTTTAAATCATTCTGGGTGGACAATAGAGCATTGATCATGTGATCAAAACTACCTTCAGATAACAAATCTTTTCCTCCAAGAGCCAGAGAGAAACCAATCAGCCTGTGAACAACAACGGCAGAGGTAGCAGCAGAAAGAGCAGTAACACCTACACCTTTAAAAGCTGGAAATTACAATATCTTAAAGTCTCCTAGCCTGTTCCTTTTCAGGTCCACCAGTATGGTAAACCAACCTCCTAGTAGGAAGGCAACAAGTAGCTAACTTCATGATCAGCTGAAAACCCATCTCTGAGGGAACCCTGCTGTAATCTTGATATATGACACTGACTATTGAATCCTTCAGGAGTAAAAAAACACCTTCTCCACTGGTTCTGCAATGCATGTTTTCCGAAGATGAGCCAAACACATGAATTATGAAGTATTGGTTTGTTCATGATTTGTAAAAGTGCACTATTCTCTTTAACTGTATTCTTTCTCAAGTGTGTGCATTTGTATGTGTGATGCCAAGTGAGTGATGTAGCGTTGGACTTTCAGGGTGAATGTGTGAAGAAATAATCCTCTTTATTTAAACCCATGAAAGCTTGCTGCTGGTTATTCAAATTTACCACACACTCATGGGTTAAGAAACACACACATATTCCTTTGCAAAAACACACTGATTACGGACAATTGGAGAAGGGAATTGGGGTTTCAGTTCTCTCTCATCCCTGCCCATATCACATACAAATAGTAAAAGGGTAGTAACAGAAGGGGTGGGGCTGATTAGAGACCAAAAAGGGGACACACCCGTAGAGGCAGAGGGCATAGTGGTGTACTAACTGAATGCTTTGTATCTGTCTTTACCAAGGAAGAAGATGCTGCCAAATTCATAGTGAAAGAGGGGTTAGTTGAACCACTCAGTTGGATAACAATGATAAAGGGGAGGTATTAGAATGGCTGGCTGTACTTAAAGTTGATAAATCGCCAGGGCCAGATGGGATGCATCTAAGGGTGCTAAGGGGATTAAGGATGGAAATTGTGGGTCAGTATTGAGACCACTGCTTGTCTTGCTCCATATTAATGACCTAGACTTGGATGTACAGGGCACAATTTCAAAATTTGCAGAAGACATGAAATTTGGTGGTGTTGTGAACTGTGAGGAGGATAGTGATAAACTTCAAGAAGACATAGACAGGCTGGTGGAATGGTTGGATAAGTGGCATACGAAATTTAATGCAGAGGGGTGTGAGGTGATAAATTTTGGTAGGAAGAACAAGGAGAGACAAAAAAAACTAAAGGGTACAATTCTAAAGTGGGTGCAAGAGCAGCAGTGACCTGGAGTAAATGCGCACAAATTGTTGAAGGTAGCAGGACAGGTTGAGAAAGTGATTACAAAGGCAAATGGGATCCTGCAAGAGAGGCATATTATACAAAAGCAAGGAAGTTATGGTGAACATTTATAAAACACTGGTTCGGCCTCAGCTGGAGTATTTAATCCAATTCTGAGCACCACACTTTAGGAAGGATGTGGAGCTATTAGATAGGGTGCATAAAGATGTACAAGCATGCTTTCAGAGATTAGAGACTTTAGTTATGTGGATAGATTGGAGAAGCTGGGCTTGATTTCTTTGGAGAAGAGAAGGTTGAGAGGAGACTTGATAGAGGTGTTCAAAATCATGAGGGATCTAGACAGATAGGGAGAAACTGTTCCCAATGGTGGAAGGGTCGAGAGGTCACCAAAATAAGGATTGGCATAAGAAACAATGACGACATACAGAAAAGCTTTTTTACACGGTGAGTGGTTAGGATTGGGAATGCGCTGTCTGAGATGGTGGTGGATACAGAATCAACCTTGGCTTTCAAATGGGAATTGGATAAGCAAAGAACAAAGAAAAGTACAGCACAGGAACAGGCCCTTCGGCCCTCCAAGCCTGCGCCGATCATATTGCCCGTCAACTAAAACATTTTGCACTTCCGGGGTCCGTATCCCTCTATTCCCATCCTATTCATGTATTTGTCAAGCTGCCTCTTAAACACCACTATCGTACCTGCTTCCACCACCTCCTCTGGCAGCGAATTCCAGATACTCACTACCCTCTGCGTAAAAAACTTGCCCCGCACATCACCTTTATGGTTTTCTCCTCTCACCTTAAATCTATGTCCCCTATTAATTGACTCTTCCACCCTGGGAAAAAGCTTCTGACTATCTACTCTGTCCATGCCACTTATAATTTTGTAAACTTCTATCAAGTCGCCCCTCAATCTCCGTCGTTCTAGTGAGAACAATCCGAGTTTCTCCAACCTTTCCTCATAGCTAATAACCTTCAGACCAGGCAGCATCCTGGGAAACCTCCTCTGCACCCTCTCCGATGCCTCCACATCCTTCTGGTAATGTGGTGACCAGAATTGCACACAATATTCCAAGTGTGGCCTAACCAAGGTTCTATACAGCTGCAGCATGACTTCCCAGCTTTTATACTCAATACCCCTGCCAATGAAGGCAAGCATGCCATATGCCTTCCTGACTACCTTATCCACCTGCGTTGCCACTTTCAGTAACCTGTGGACCTGTACACCCAGGTCCCTCTGCCCGTCGATGCACTTAAGGGTTATGCCATTTACTGTATAATTCCTGCCTGTATTAGACCTTCCAAAATGCATTACCTCGCATTTGTCCAGATTAAACTCCATCTGCCATTTCTCCGCCCAAGTCTCCAACCGATCTATATCCCATTGTATCCTTTGACAATCCTCTTCACTATCTGCAACTCCTCCAACCTTAGTGTCGTCTGCAAACTTACAAATTAGCCCAGTTACATTTTCCTCCAAATCATTTATGTACACCACAAACAGAAAAGGTCCCAGCACTGATCCCTACAGAACTCCACTAGTCACTGCTCTCCATTCAGAAAAGCACCCTTCTACTGCTACCCTCTGTCTTCCATGACCAAGCCAATTCTGTATCCATCCTGCCAGCTCACCTCTGATCCCGTGCGACTTTACCTTCTGTACCAGTCTGCCAAGAGGGACCTTGTCAAAGGCCTTACTGAAATCCATGTAGATAACATCCACTGCCCTTCCATCGTCGATCATCTTTGTCACTTCCTCGAAAAACTTGATCAAGTTAGTGAGACACGACCTCCCCTTCACAAAACCATGCTGCCTCTCATTAATACACCCATTTGCTTCCAAATGGTAGTAAATCCTGTCACGAAGAATCTTCTCCAATAATTTCCCTACCACTGACGTAAGGCTCACCGGCCTGTAATTTCCTGGATTATCCCTGCTACCCTTCTTAAACAATGGAACAACATTGGCCATTCTCCAGTCCTCTGGGACCTCACCAGTAAGGATACAAAGATTTCTGTTAAGGCCCCAGCAATCTCCTCCCTTGCCTCCCTCAGTACTCTGGGGTAGATCCCATCTGGCCCTGGGGACTTATCCACCTTAATATTCTTCAAGACACCTAACACCTCCTCTTTTTTGATCTCAACATGATCCAGGCTATCTACACACTCTTCCCTAGACAAATCGACCGCTAAGTCCTTCTCTTTGGTGAATACTGATGAGAAGTATTCATTTAGAATCTCTCCCATTTCTTCCGGCTCCACACACAGATTCCCACCTCTGTCCCTGAGTGGGCCTACCCTTTCCCTGGCTACTCTCTTGCTTTTTACATATGTGTAAAAGGCCTTGGGATTTTCCTTAATCCTGGTTGCCAGTGACTTTTCATGACTCCTTTTAGCCCTCCTGACTCCTTGCTTTCTACTTTCTTTGTTTTCTCCACGGGCTTCATCTGTTCCCAGCCTTCTAGCCCTTATGAATGCTTCCCTTTTTTTGACTAATCTCACAATATCCTTCGTTATCCAAGGTTCCTGAAACTTGCCATACTTATCCTTCATCCTAGCAGGAACATGCCGGTCCTGAATTCTTATCAACTGACGTTTGAAAGCCCTCCCACATGTCAGTTGAAGAGGAAAATCTGCATGGGCTAGGGGAAAAGGGCAGGGGAATGGGACTAGCTGAGTTGCTCTTGCAGAGAGCTGCCAACACAGACACGATGGGCCAAATAACCTCCCCCTGTGCTGTAACCATTCTATGATTATATGGTAGCAGAATGGTTATGTTTCTGGATTAGCAATCCAGAGAACTGAATTAATGATCCATGGACATGAGTTCAAAATGTCACCCATGGCAGCTGGGGATTTTAAATTCAATTAACTAAAATTAAAATAAAAAGTGAGTATCAGTAATGATGACTATGAAGCTACAGAATTGTTGTAAAAGCCATCTGGTTCATGAATTTCTTTTCGGAATGAAATCTACCATCCTTACCCAGTCTGGTCTATATGTAATTCCAGATCCACAGCAATGTGATTGACTCTTAAGTACCTTCCGAGATGGCCCAGCAAGCTACTCAGTTGTATTCAAGAATCCAGCTCACCACCACCTTCTCAAGGGCAATTCAGGATGGGCAATAAATGTTGGGCTTGACAGCAACACCTGAACCCCAAGGATGAATTGAAAAAAATGTCTTCCTTTGCAAATTGAGTTGCACCAGTTATACTGTTAGCAGGCTCTATAATTATAGTATTAATTTAAGTCTTAAAACAATTCACATATATGCATTAATTTTATGCTCATTTAAGCACAAATTTGCAAACATTGTGTCTTTCACTGAACTGCGATCTGCGGTAGAAGACAGGGTACAGTTGGTAGTCCAGGAGAATGCAGACAGTTACAGGAAGAATCCAATTGTGAGTTCTTTTTACTGGCATTTGTCTGCATTTTACTGAATTGGGACTATGATATCTTGTCTGTGCCAGTGCCATTTCAGAGGGATTCCTGGGTATACCTCTGGACTAGTAACTCAGAGCTTGTGAGGTGGAGGCCTTAAATGGTAGGTTGTGAAACTGAAGTCTGGTCATTTGTTGCCATACACTATGAAAATAAAATGACCATGGAAATTGCCAGATTATTGGTCAAAATCAACCAGTTTGCGAATGTCCTACAGGGAAGGGAGCCTGCCACTCCTACCTGGTCTAGCCTACAGTTGACTCTAATCCACACCATGTGGCTGATTCTCTAAGTAAACCATTCATTTGTATAAATAAGAACTTTGAAGACCCCCAACACCTTCTCAAAGCAACCAGGGTGGGGTAAAAATGCAGTCATAAATTTGTGTCTCCCACATCTTGAGAACAAATTAAGAAATATGCTTCAACTTTTCTTTGATGCTAGTGTGGCCATGTTTACTCTCATCCGTAGTTTCCTTGAGGAGGCCTCCCACTAAGGAGGTGTTCACAGAATCACACAGTGCAGAAGAGGCCCTTTGGCCCATCGAGTCTGCACCGACGCGTGAGAAACACCTGACCTGCCTACCTAATCCCACTTACCAGCATTTGGCCCATAACCTTGAATGTTATGACGTGCCAAGTGCTCATCCAGGTACTTTTTAAAGGATGTGAGGCAACCCGCCTCCACCACCTTCCCAGGCAGCGCATTCCAGACCGTCACCACCCTCTGGGTAAAAAAGGTTTTCCTCACATCCCCCCTCAACCTCCTGCCCCTCACCTTGAACTTGTGTCCCCTCGTGACTGACCCTTCAACTAAGGTCCATGCCCCTCATAATCTTGTACACCTTGATCAGGTCGCCCCTCAGCCTTCTCTGCTCCAACGAAAACAACCGAAGTCTATCCAACCTCTCTTCATAACTTAAATGTTTCATCCCGGGCAACATGCTGGTGAATCTCCTCTGCACCCCCTCCAGTGCAATCACATCCTTCCTACAATGTGGTGACCAGAACTGCACACAGTACTCCAGCTGTGGCCTCACCAATGTTCTATACAACTCCAACATGACCTCCCTACTTTTGTAATCTATACCTCAATTGATAAAGGCAAGTGTCCCATATGCCTTTTTCACCACCCCATTAACATGCCCTTCCACCTTCAGAGATCTATGGACACACACGCCAAGGTCCCTTTGTGCCTCAGAACTTCCTAGTGTCATGCCGTTCATTGAATACTTCCTTGTAAAATTACTCACAATTTTCAGGGTTAAATTTCATCTGCCACTTATCTGCCCATTTGACCATCCCACCTATATCTTCCTGTAGCTCAAGACACTCAACCTCACTGTTAACCACCCGGCCAATCTTTGTGTCATCCGCAAACTTACTAATCCTACCCCCCACATAGCAATCTATATCGTTTATATAAATGACGAATAATAGGGTGGTACGCCACTGGACACGGGCTTCCAGTCACTAAAGCAGCCTTCTGTCATCACCCTCTGTCTCCTACAACTAAGCCAATTTTGAATCAACCTTATCAAATTACCCTGTATCCCATGTGCATTTGCTTTCTTTATTAGTCTCCCAAGTGGGACCTTGTCAAAGGCTTTGCTGAAATCCATATAAACTACACTACCCTCATCTACACACCTGGTCACCTCCTCAAAAAATTCAATCAAATTTGTTAGGCGTGACCTCCCTCTGACAAAGCCATGCTGACTATCCCTGATCAAACCTTGCCTCTCCAAGTGGAGATAGATTCTCTCCTTCAGAATTTTCTCCAATAGTTTCCCTACCACTGACATGAGACTCATTGGTCTGTAGTTCCCTGGCTTATCTCTACAACCCTTCTTAAATAGAGGAACTACATTAGCTGTTCTCCAGAACTCTGGCACCTCCCCCGTGGCCAGAGAGGAATTAAAAAGTTGGGTCAGAGACCCTGCGATCTCCTCCCTTGCCTCCCTCAGCAGCCTGGGACACAAATCATTCGGACCTGGAGATTTGTCCACTTTTAAGTCTGCCAACACCTCCAATACCTTGTCACTCCCTATATCAATTTGCTCAAGAACCTCGCAGTCTCTCTCCCCGAGTTCCATACCTTCATCCTCATTCTCTTGGGTGAAGACGGACGTGAAGTATTCATTCAACACTCTAGCGATGTCCTCTGGCTCCACCCATAGATTGCCCCCTTGGTCCCTTATGGGCCCTACTCTTTCCCAGGTTATCCTCTTCCCATTGATATACTTATAGAATATCTCGGGATTTTCCCTACTTTTACCAGCCAGAGCTTTCTCGTATCCCCTCTTTGTTCTCCTAATTGCTGGCATTGGTGGGACTTCTCTTTGGCAGCGACTTTCTTTCTATAACAGTTCAGAGGAAGATTCAATTACATAGTGTAGGACTGAACACTACCAGATCTATGCTATCTAAAGAAGCATCAACAGATTCCTTTTTAATTGTTCTTTCATGTTAATGGCCTGTTTTGGCAATTTGACTTGCTTTCATTAACATATTATAGGATTTGGATTCAAATGGCCTTCACGAATAATTGCGTGCAAATGGAAGGAAAAGGGAATGTCAAGTAGGGGCATTTGGATCAACCTGATTTAATCGTTATCTGGCTTACCATGTAAATAAGTCTACAGAGCTTCTGACCGCTTCCTACTTGTATAACTTCACTAAAAATGTATTGAATATTATTGCCCTGAAGCTGATGATCTGCAGGCCTACCTCTCTACCCCCTCCAGATATCTTGCAAATTTATGCAAGGCATTTGACTGAATTTGTATTTTGATGGACTCATTAAATTTAATTTCCTTTGGCTTATCTGCTGCCTTTACCACAAACTGTGTCAGACAATTGAAAAGTAATCATAGCACATGCTTTAAGGTGTGCCGTAGGCAGGAAGTTACCATGTCTTGAATCAGAATGTTTGCACCATTTTGAGTCTCATCTAGTTACTTCACAGGCAAGTTTAACTTATTGGAGCATGCAAGAATGTGTTTTTCTTTTCCCTAATTGTTTTCCACTTTTTCTCCCCAGCTCTCCAGAGAGCAGCAATGTTTTCTGGGGATGGGTTACTGGCACTGTAGTGTAAAGGGCTAATGTTAAATATGTTAATAGACAGTCTACATCATCAATGATGTAAGATCACATGACAACAGCCTACTGAGGGATGGTTCTCTATGAAGCCTTGTGCTAAGCCTTGTCCTGTGTGTAGTTAGAAGAATGTTTAACCAAAGGTAAAGTTTACCAACAGCCTTGCCTCCAGCAGTCTCTATCGATCCTCACCAAGGACAACTTAAGCTAAGACTCATAACAATGATAGCAGAGGCACAGGCAATTGTAGCTGTCCCTCATGTGAGCTTGGGCAGTGTGTTGGCAGTAATCAAGAGAATCACAGCAGAATATAGTCCTCTTCCTTTCTGAACTTCAACACAGAGATATGCGCACATGGGCAAACACAAATTTTCCAAAATGCATCACAAATTGCAACATGAAAGGGAACCTGGCTGAATTTCATCTCAGCCCTACCCCAAAAAGGAACTTGAGGACAGTTGTGTAGCCGAAGTTAGCAGATATCAATCAGACCAGATGTTAAATCTGGGTTCCTGTAGTCAATAAGTACTATTGTTACACTGTGTGGTGCCTTTAACCACAAGGTCATTAGGGGAGTTGATGTAATGACATTTTTTGGGCAAAAATTCAAATCTATGAAGACTACCACAGAGCAGGGAGATTAAGTGTGGCCTGCCATAGAGAGAGGTAGGATGAGATTTGGTGCCAGTGATTCCCCACATGATGGACTTCAGATCTCAAGCACCTCATCAGGAGGGGACATTGAGCAGAGGTCTAGGGTCAGAGAAGTTACAAGAAATGGGTAGAAAAACTTGGGGAATAATTTTTACCTTCACTCCTTTGGGTGGTAAATTGACAAATCAGACATTGCTTCTGGTCGTATTAGGTAAGGGAGGAAGTTTTGGCAAGAACACCAGGAAAACTCCATGCCCCTCCTTCGAAGAGTGCCATGGGATCTTTAATATCCACCTGAACAATTAGATGAAGAGTCTCGGTTCAACAACTCATTAGAAATGAGGGCATGTTTGAGAATAGCAAGTAAATGACTGGTGGGCTCAGAATTCCCTAAAGCTGCCACTAATCCAAAAGTTAGTGCCAATGATATCTGTTCAATGTTGGCAAAACCATTTTATAATAACCACCATCACAATGATATAAAAAAAAACTGCAAGTACAGAAACCTTAAAAAATGCAGAGAACATTAAGTACTCAGGACCTTTCAAGAGGTAAGTTCTCACAATAAGCTAGGCTCTACACACTGGAATTCCCTCACTCAATGTCTCCACCTCCCCAATGCCCTTCCCTTCTTTAAAATCCCCCCTTATAACCTTATCTTTGACCAAGCTTTGCAGCCATCTTAATAATTCCTTCTTCAGTTTGTGCAGATTTTTAACTAATTAAGCTTCTACATAGCGCAATGTGACATTTTTCTACATTAAAGTCAATGTATAAATATGTGGCATTGTTATAAGTGAAATTTCAAATCAATTTGTATGGAACATCTTTAAGTAAGAGAAGCTGGGAATTTTGAGTTGTCATGTGAATGGGATAGAATACAAGACCAAGCATAGTGGAGGCTGTGGGCAATGTCATAATGTGCTTATGATTTGTACTAGTGATTAACCTCCACAACAGCAGATGCTCTTCACAAATTTGCCTCCCACTACGCTTTGCTGAATGACATTTGGGTAGAATATTTGGAGAAGCATTTGGAAAGAGTCCCCAAAGCCAGAGCCTAAGCTGTTTATAATAGATTGCAGAAACCAGAAACAGACAGAATTCAGAAGAGCATTATTCCAGGAAAGAAAAACACTGATTCAACCATTGCAACCAGTATGAGTGAGGTCCTGATCTTTATATCACCATGAAGGGAGTGAGGCCGGGAGTTTCAGCATCAGGTTTTTTTTAAACCCAAGGGGCCCCCGAGCAACCCAGCATATAATTATCGCACCAGGCGTACTCCCCTGGCCAATAGTGAACGGGGCCGGAGAGAAGGGGCCTTGCAAATCCACGGTGAAATCAAGGTCATTTTAAAAGTGACCTCCTCTCATAAGGGAGTAACAGCGGTTAACTGCAAGTTCTTTTGTCATTGGCACCAGTACTTGACTTTCTGCTTTCTTTTATATGGCAGGAGCCATACGGTGCAGCCACCAGCCTTTTGGAGGTAAATTAGAGAATCTCATTATGATCCCAGAGGGTGTGCCGGGGTCAGCAGGTTCCAAGCAGATGCAATTCCGGTGGAAATGCCAGGATCACTGATCCATGCATTTTCAAGGCGAGTAAGTCTCAGAACCAATTGTGCTCAAAAAACATGTGGATAACTTATTTTAGCAGTGAGTTAGTACTTGATAATCACAGAACACAGTGCTCTCTGCTATCTTCATTATACAGTTATACCATTGCTACATTATTATGTAACAGTCCTAAGCTAAAGACAAGTACCTTTTAAGGGATGTAGGAAAGATCAGAGGAAAAGGGACCTTCTTGCAATTTCACATGCTTCCTAGCAACTGATGGCGCAGTCAAATTAATAGAAAACGGGGATTAGGGCTTGAGCCCATTTTGCTTCTCAGCCATGATGTACAGCATGGCAAGGTAGAGTACGAAAATAATCTCTGAAGATTCTTCTAAAGGGGCAGACCTTTTGGACAGAGCAGCAGTGCACTAATGGGGTGGTACAAAGAGCACAGTGTCTTCCATCCGCACCAAGAATTCCCAACGTTGGTAGTCCTGAACTCAGCCAGCACAATCTCATGCCAACCCCTGTGCAAGCCAATTCTTTCTGAGGGACAGAGAACATGATTGAATGATCATGTTAACATAGGCTACAGGTGGTAACACCAGCAGAGTCCTGGTACCCAGAGAAGCAATGTATTTTCTTAAATTAGCCTTTTTAAAGACGCTTAGTCATGAGCCCTAAGAACAGGGAACCGTTTTCAAGAACATTTCTCTTGTAAACATAGAACAGAGCAGTAAGTGTGGAATGGCTTCACTTCAATGGAGAATAACTAGTCGAGCATTTTAATTGTGTTGTAAAATCTTAATAGTGATTTGAATTGTTAAGTATCTCATACACAGGCAATAAAGGGTTTCTTTTTCCAACTCTCGCTTAAAGATTCCTGTTGTAAGCTTTATTAATCTCAATTAGTTTTTTTCTTCAATTTCCCCTACTTTCTGACAGCTGCGTCTAAGGGCGCTCTCATCTTTTAATCAGAAGATTGTGATATCACATCCCAATCCAGTACTTGAGCACATAATCAAGGTAGATACCCCAGCGCAGCACTGAGGAAGCAATGTTGCAGGTTTCATCTTCCTGATATCGTTAAACTAAGGATGTTCTCTATTAGATCATCCAAAACTCTGCTGCCTGTGCCCTCACTCACATCAAGTCCCTTTCATCTATCACCCCTGCGCTCACTGACCTACATTGGCTCCCGGTTAAACAAAATTTGGAATTTTCAGTTCTGTTCCTTGCCTTCATGGCCTTGTCCCTCCTCATCTATGTAATCTGCTCCAGCCCCACAGCTCTGTGCTCCTTCAATTCTACTCTCTTGCTCATCTTGGATTTTAATCGCCCCATCATTGGAGGCTGAGGCCCTAAGCTCTGGAATTCCATCCCAAATCTCTCCACCTACCTCTTTCTCCTCCTTTAGTAACATTTACACCAAATTCAGCCCAACAGGTCCATTCATGTGATTATGCTCCACTTGAGTGTCTTCCCTCCCTTCTGTACTGAAGGCCAACATATCCTTCAATTTCTTTCTCCCTGTGTTTATCTGGCTTCCCCTTACGTGCAATTATGCTATTTACCTCAATTGCTCCCTGTGGTAGGGAGTTCTTCTTTCTAATAATTCTGTGGGAAAATATGTTTTTGCTAAATTCTCACACTGGATTTTGTTAATGATGAAGAAAAATGTACAGGATAAATTCATATGGTTTGTGTAATAGATTACATAGTTGTTACAATCTGGTTGTATTTTGATACTGATGGGCAGCTGGTCATTGCCATGTCTAAATGGGTAGTGTTACTCCAATTCTAAGCCTGGCTTTGTGTACTTCATCAATTTCCTTTGCAATGCCAATTGACAGCTGTGCCTTTAGTTACCTAGATACTAAGATCTGGCATTCCTTTCCTAAACCTCTCTGCTTCTCTACTTCTTTCTCCCCCTTTAAAATGCACCTTTAAAGCCTATCTGACCAAGTTTTCGATTGTCTGTCCTAATATCTCCTTACATGGCTCAGTGTAAAATTTTCTGTCTGATAACACTCCTGTGAAGCCCCTTGGGGTGTTTTATTGTGTTGAAGACCCCATGTAAATGCAAGTTGTTGTTGTTGTGAGCCATAACCAGTGCAGGACCTTGCAGTGACACAAAAGAACAAAGAACTGCAATCGCGAAGCTTGTTATCATGAGCAATCTACAAAGAGTTAACATCTGTCTGCATGTACATCTCTGCAGCCACCAAGCAAGCAAAATTGTGGTAGGTTTCTCCCAGAAACCCAGCACTTATTAAAATATGATAAATGCACGTTAGTTAATTCTTATAGTAGGTTGTAATTTTGCAAAATACATCTTTTCTAATCATTGTGCAATATGCTACACTGGCATCTGCTGCACACTCACCATAGTTTAATTTGCCTTCCCTGATTCTGTTAAATAAAGGCATGTGTGTGTGTTTTGTTCCAGGACTCTCATCTATTGCTGCACCAGCAAGTACAGAAAAGCCAAAATGTCCTCGTTCTCCATCAGGGGAAGAAGATTGGAGAAACGTGACAGAGGTAGGAACCTTCTGTGGCTGCCTGGTCAGAGCCCAACAGCAGCTGCAGCAAGCAGAATGGAAGCAAGCAAGCAGGAAGCAGCCAGACCGAGCAAAGGCCTGGGCCTGGAGCGGTGTGTGTGAGCAGAACATCACAGACGAGGCCAAGACTCAAGGATAACCGCCCCCACCCCCCCCCAACCCCAACCACCAACCCCGGCGGCAAAGGAAAACAGATTGACTCTTGGTGACTCATTTAGCTTCTGGAATGGGCAGTCTTCTCCCCTGCTGGCACTCTGGCTGCACGTCGAGGGTGGGTGGGAGGGAGGGTCTAACAGCCAAAAGCTCAGCTGGAGCCACGCTGGATAGAGGCAACATTATCTAGGCAATTGCACAGAACCCGAGACGGCCACGTTTTCTGAGGGAAGGCAAGTATTGAAAAAGAACACTGGGGGAAAACAAATATCAAAAAGAACCGAGCTGTTATTGTGAGACAGCATGGGGAAGAATCTTTATGAGAAATAGGAACCTGCCCAAGCTTGCTTGCCTTCTATATTTGCAGGTTAACTGTCGTTGAAAAGGTGTGAGTGCTAAAGGGCAAGAATGCAATAACACAAAAGAGGGAAATAGGGAGACTCTTAAACTGAGCTTCAATTGTCCTGCCATTTAAGGCCTGGTTAAGTTGTGCAGTACATCTCTGTACAGTTAATTATTTCCTTGCTTCCAAAATGTATCATTAGCATGTTTGCACTCTGCAAGTCAGTGGTTCTGTGGGCTGTGCGTTGCTGAGTCTGAACCTTATGATAGCACTTTCTGTAAAAATAGACGCAGCAATACTTTGTAAAAAGAAACTAAGTTAATAAAAATTTGAAAGCACATACCAGCTGACAAAGGAACATTGTACAAACATGTTAAGTGTTCACAAATGTAGGCGACTGTCAGCTCTATGCTAACACTGTGCATAAACGGGAAAAAGAAACTAGATGCAGCTCTCGTACTGTTTGCTTTTCTTTTACAATGCAAGGACAAAAGTAAGAGTGTGCTTATGAAGCTGGATAGCCCTGCATGCCAGATGGACACTTTCATGTCTGTACAAGTGTTGGATTATTTCATTTCCTGCATCGGGGCCTCCAAATGCTTGCACAAGAAGTCACTGGAGGAACTCAGACGGGCAACCAGGGAGCCTTGTGTCAGCAAGGAATCAAGCTTATCAGGTTGAAGACCGCAGAAAGGGAGCAGAAGAGCCACAAGTGTCTTCGTAATGAATCGCATTGCAGTAGTCAGATATATTTCACCATCTCATATATTTCAGTAATTGGTCCACTTCAGTTAACCTTTGCTGCTACTTTAAATGTAAAACTTGCACATAATAAGGACTTTGTACCAAATGCTTGCATGATTCTTAATTAGAATGCTGGTAAATTCATTTTTTCTTGAAGTGAAAGAAGCCCACTATAAGGATTTTAAATGGATCTATTAAATTAATAGGGTTCTTGTGGAACCTATGGGAGTTGAATAAAATTTGTGTGGTATTTACGGCCGGACTTACAGACTCTCAGGGAAGTACTTCCTAAACCGGCAGGACCCCTGTAGAAGCCCATGGGGTTTTTATATTTCGACCAGGACATCCAACATGCTACTATGGTAAGGAGTAGATTCTAACTCTGCCACCTCATTATACAAATCTCTATGTAAAAATGCACCATAGTTTCTCCATAGAGATTCGATGGGTTCACATCAGAGAGATGGCAGTTCCAGGGTTATATTTTAGGCCATCGCTGAGCTCCAGCTGTACCTGGAGTTTCCTCTATGAGCGCAATATGGAGGCCAGACTCAAAGCTGTGCCTAATGCTGCACCCATTTTGACAATTTATTTCTCATCAGGAGATGTGCGAACTTACTTAAAATGGGCGCAAATTAAGGTAAACAAGCGGAACCCAAGGAAAGCTCCAAACCCACACTACATTCTTCCTTAAGTAGGGAAACCTTATCTCAGTATGTCATTCACGCACATTGGGCACAATTGGTTTAAGGATCTACAACCAGGGAAGCATTTCAATTTTGAAGGTGACTTTCACTTATGCCATAAAAGTCCACTCAAAGAAACAGTAAGCACGGTCTCAGGTCTCAGTGAGCGTCACATTTTTTGAAAATGCAAAAAAAAATCACGAGAAGAATTACCTTCTTTTCTGCGGCATCTAAAACGCCGGTTACAATTCAACACCCCAACCCCCCGCCACCAGCCCGCACACCCAACCGCCCTCCACATCCAATACCCCCTCCTTCGTCAGCCCCACTCAACAAACAGCAGCAATTGAAGAATATCCACATTCGAGAGTTGGGGGCATGGCCAGTTGTGTGGGGAGAGATTCATTCGTATGAACGGTTTGATGGGCAGATGTAAAACGTCAAGGAGACTTGGGTGACTTGGAGTTATGCGCCGTAACTGGTTGATTCATGTCCAAAATTCTTCAATCTTGTAAGAGCGTAATCAGTTTGCTCCAGGACTACAGGTGTCTCCGGGTAGCAGATGCAAAGGAAACTCCAGACCTTGACTCAGTCAGAACTTAGGAATAGGATTAGCTATTCAGCCCCGTAAGCCTGTTTTACCATTAAATTCCATCATGGCTGATCTGTATCTTAACTCCATCTACCCGCCTTGATTCTGTAACCCTGAATACCCTCACCACAAAATAATCTGTCAATCAGGGCTGCCAATAAATGGTTTTGGCTTCCTGGGCTAGGGAGGTTGAAAATCAGCCACTTCTGCTCACTAACTAGTGACACCTGCTAAAAAGCGCATGTGTATAGACGTCAATTGAAGACAGGGTAAGGCTCAGCTGTGATGCGCTCCCCTATCTCCATCTCTCCACCACTGTTGAATTACTGCCAACACTCTCAGTCACGGCTTCTGCTGTGATCCTGCAAGGGCTGCTGAATCATTCTCGAACTGCACCCTAACAAATGGCAGAAGTGGATTGAAAACTGCTGAGGATGGGGAGGGGGGCTCTAAATGCCGCATATTTTAAGCAGCTTTTATATTAGGGGAGGCTTTCACTTAGGCTTTTGCAGTAACCTGAGGGAACCTTCCCAAATTTGCTCAGGCCAGGCCAGCCCATCAGGGAGACCCAGTTTTTATTAATGGCAGTAATATGGTGCTGAACAAAAAAATTGCATTTACACAGCACCTTTAACATAGTAAAATGTCACAAGATGCTTCCCGGGAGCATTATCAGGCAAAATGTGATACCAAGCTACATGAGGAGATATTAGGACAGGTGACCAAAAGCTGGATCGCAGAGGTAGGTTGTAAGAAGTGTCTCAAAGGAAGACAGGAGAGGCCATAGCAGAGCTTAGGACCTAGGCAGCAGAAGGCACAGCCATTAATGGTAGGATAATGTTCAGATAAATGAGTTCATAATTAAAAGCATTTTTGATTTTAATATGAAGATTGCGTTGGTACCCACATGTCCGCCACCCTCAAAAGTTCTGAGGGAAAGATTGAAAATAAAGCAAGAAGCCAAACGCCTGCATCACTGCAGGGAAGGAGGGATGGCCAAGAGAATTCGACCTGCGCTGTCTTAGAGGCGGAAGAAAGAGTGTTGCTTTCAGACAAAACTGTGAGCTTCTGCTCCTCTGAGGTCAGTGTTTTTATAGAGCGCTTAATAGGATTTGCGTAGTTGACTTTTCAATCACTGGGTTAAGCAGCAACAGGTAAGCCCAGCGATTTAGTCGTAATAAGGTCATCTTGTCTGAAAAGCATGAAGAGTTACATACGGAACAGCTTTCAGCTCCTACACTGTATAACCTTTGTTCTCTCCCGAAAACTCCTCCTTCCCCAGAATGCCGTCGCTGCCAGCCAACCTTATCATTAACGCTAACAAGTAGCATTAAGCAAAAGAATGTTTAACTAGTCGCATTGATAAACCAGCAGCATTAAATAAGAGAGAGAGAGAGAGAGAAAGAACGCTGCTGGCAAACACAGAGCTACATGTTCATTTGGTTATTAAGGGAGGCACATAGCTGAAGACTGTTCATTGCTGTTGTAAATTCCTGCCCTAGGGCTTGTAGCCTGGTTCTCGATTACATGAGGTCTATGTTCATGGACAGTGTTTGGCATCTGATTGAAAGTCCACTGCAGCTAATTAATTTCATTAGGAAGTGAAGTCATCTTCGAGCAGGAATTAATATTTGGAGCTTCATGTTGCTAATTCATTTCCAGATTTAATTAGCTCAGAGAAGAAATGTTTCTTGGGCAAGAGGACTTTTTAATTATCAGCTTGGATAAATTTGAAAATGTTGATGCCTAGGGGTTGAGTTAATTAAAACCTGCATTATTTTAAGTTTAATTAGCTCCCATCTTTGTTTTGCTTCACCATATGGCCATGTCCTGTAGTCAAATTTAGTTAATTAAGCTAATTAAGCTAATCATTTTAATTACTCAAGACAATGTGATTGGATACAGGATGACTACAAGTTTATGGCCAAGTACTTATTTTTCATTAAGCTGAAGGGACAGAGCGCTTTCTGATTGCGACTGGCAAGCGATGCCATGGAGTTCAGAAAATGTGACAGCCTCAGAGATATTAAGGCTGAAGTCTAATTGCGTACTTTGATAAAACAAAATGTCAGTAACACAACTCTTTTAAACACAAGAATAATTTAGTCCAGTGGTTATTAACATTCCTGGAATAGCAGCAACGTCTGGGGACATTCATACGCCCTATTACTGCCTGAAAAACTGGAGATGGCTTATTCAACTTGTGAAATTTTAGTTCATTAAGATAGTGTATGTATTAACAGCCAGCTTGTTTTGGTTTGGTTCTTTAAATACATGGGCTCCACTATTTCCACATGTGCAATTAATCTTTCATGAACGTATTTACCCGGTCAAGGAAAATTTTCAAATAGCTAATCGTCAAGTGCAGTGAAATGAAACTTAGACGTTATTTTTTTTCTTTGGCGTATGAATTTGCCTTGGTGATTAGTGCAGAACAGCCCATTGTGACTCCAAAGTCCATTTTATACTCATTTTGCTTTTCCATTGAAGCCAACGCAAAAAAGAACTTCAGGCAGGGCATCAAACAGGCTGCCCACTCGCTGTGACCTGTTTTTATAAAACAATCCAAGGCAGATTTATACCCCTTTATTGTTTTTAATCTATCAGCCACTCCTTATTTCCTTATGGAGTAAATGGGCATTTATATGGAGGCAAATTTCACCTGAAAGCCATTCTTTGTTTAAACTCTGGTCTAGATTCTAACAAGGAAGAAGCAAAATCTTCTGCTAAAGTTTGATTTGGATAATTAACCTCGCCATTGTCTCAGTGCAACAATGGCCACTCTGAGCCAGTGCATGCTGTGATCTTCAAAAGTGCAGCAAAACCTGAGTGCGGAGTATAATGCAAAAGTAAAATACTGCGGGTGCTGGAAATGTTCAGCAGGTCAGGCAGTATACTTGGAGAGAGAGAAACAGAGGTAGCAGGCAGTATTTCATGGAGGTGATGGGAGAGCTCCAAGTTACCTCTTTTAGGGAAAGCCCGCCGAATTAAGGGCCAGTCAGGCACTCAACTGGACAGTGATGGGTCTTCCCTGGAATCGAGGATCCTGGGGACAGACGTCTTGCTTGTTGAGGTCAGCAGCGCCATTGGGGACGCAGTGGCTGCTGCATGTACAACACCCACCTGAGGGCTAGGATCATTGCTGGATTTCCAGGCCACAGGCGAGTGATAGCGGGGGTTGGTTGGGGGGGGGTGGTCACAGGATGGAAGTTCATGGGGGGATGCAGTAGGGGCAGGAGCTGGCTCCCAGCAAAGCCCTTTCCCAATGCCAGGTCCCTCAATCAGGTGCTGAGTGCCTCAGAATGAGGGACCCCCACCCCCACCTGCCAGGAGCCTGTTAGCAACCCCGCACAGTGAGCTCCCCCACCTGCCATTGGGTTAATACCAGCATTGGTGGGATGAGGCCCTTAAGTGGCCATTAATTGTCCACTTAAGCGCCTCAATTGGAAGTGGGAAAATGGCAGGGTCCCACCAGCAACCCTCCCATCTGATTAAATCCCCACCCACCCCCACAACCAAACTCACCACCGTAGAGGGCATTAAATTCCATGCTACATTTCAGGTCTGTGACCCATGAACACTATGTTATTTACCAAACACAAGGCCAAGGGCGTGCAGATACACCGACATGCATGTACACACCAGCATGAACAAACCCGTGTTATTCTCCCGCGTCACATATGCTAAGAAAGATAAAGGCACCCTGCCATTCCTTAGAAACAAGAGTAGGCCATTCAGTCCCTCAAGCATGTTCCACCAGTTGATTAGCTCATGGCTGATGTACCATGTACCTGCCTTGGTTCTGTAACCCTTAATATTGTTTGATGGACAAATGTAAAACGTCGAGGGTGACTTGGAGTTATGCACGTACTGGTTGGATCACGGCCAAAATTCTGCAATTTTGTAGGACAGTAATCAGTTTGCTGCAGGACTACATGTCCACCTGAGCAGCAGATGCAAAGGAAGCTCCGGACCCTGGCTCAGTCAGGACATCGGAATAGGATTGGCCATTCAGCCCATCAAGCCTGTTCTACCATTCAATTCCATCATAGCTGATCAATCTCTTAACTTCACCTAGCCGCCATAACCTTTAGGCCTAAAATAGACCTATAGAATTAACCTAATAAAAATCTTATAAATCTCAGTTTTGACATTTTATTTCCTGGTGGCGATGCAACCTCGTGAACTTCTAGAAGATTTGTCAGCTCCCCCCACTGCCTGGTTTCTGAGTGGGAAGGATGCTAAGGTGGCAGAGGCACATAAACACGGGAGAGCAATGTGAGGGTTGACAGTACTGCTCCCTTTTAACCAAACTGAAAGCATCTTCAAATGCCTTTTATTTTATCCAATCACTTCAGCCTAAGAAGTGGACAGAACAGTGTAGAGTTACACACCGCTTTAAGTCACCATTTCAATCCTATTCATGCAAGATGATCTTATCAGGTTCTTAGTTTATTTCTCTGTAGGGCAAACAGTTTGTTCTTGCAATCTGTTCCCATTTCGAATGCAAGCAGTTAAGCACTTAATGGCCCTTTAGCAATATTGTGTTGTTATAAGTCCTCTATATTCTTTTATTGTGTTTGCAGATGATTCAAGTTATGTTTTACAGAACAAATAAAATGATGATCCTCCAATCATAGTTTGAATTGTTTCCAGATTACGCAGATTATTATTGTGGGCCTGTCAGTCCAACTCTCCTTTTCCACTCCAAATTTCCTATTGAAGTAAATCATATATTTTTTACTTGAAATTGTGGCCTCAATTTCCTTTTTGTTAACCACTAATGCATATCAAGGAACAGAAATGTGGCAATGATTCCCATTTGTGCCTTCCAAACTTGTGCTCGGGTAAACCACCAGAAGGACGTTTCCTCAAAATAGATTAACATTTTTCTTCACCCATTTTTCCCCCTCGTTTTTCTCCTTTTCACTCCCCTAGCTGAGCTGTGGCTTCACCAATGCCACCTGCCCTCAGGTGTGTCACCCAGGTCCTATCTGTAAGGTCTCCATGGCTGAATGGAATGGTCATGTTGACCACCTGGGCTGGCGTGTGAACACTGCTCAACTCCATGAGGTACACAAGGGTCAGGGGTGCCTGAGAAGTATCATCCCAGCAATAAATTTACCGTCAGAATTTTTCGCTGAGCAGGCGGGCACGCGCCCAACCAGCTCAAGTGTAAAATAGCGCGTGATGACATCACGTGAGCAACCCGATGTCATCACGCACTCGCACGATCTATCAATTGGCAGGCACGAGTAGGAGTCGGAGCTGCGCCCGCCATTAATTAAGCGGCCAGTTAAGGCCATTAAAAAGGCAATTGACGCTGATTTTACATTCCCCATGTGATTTCACGCTTGTCACACGAGGCAAAACGCGACCAGCCGACAATTTGCAAAACCTTATCCACAGGGGAGGTGAAAAGGGTCAGCAGCACTGCCAGTGTCAGTAGTGAGGAGTTTGGTAGATAGTTTGCTGCTGGTGACTTATTGGTACTTGGCAGCTTCACCTCAGTTCAGGGCTTCATTCTTAGCATTTGCTGGCTTCATTTCTGGTCTCCTTGGTGTCTCCAAGGCCCCCGGAGGATTCAGACCGTGTGGACCTTTCCAGGTATCAGACAGCCTTCCCTTACCCTGGTAATGGGGATTGTGGTCTCCACTGGAGGCAATTCCTCTGAGGAGGAAGAGAGGGGCAGAAGGGAGAGGAGGCCAGGTGTCCCAATGCAGCTTGCAGGGGAATGACCTGTGGAAGGAGAGGTGCAGGCACACGGGGCACAGGGCCAGTAGGTAGCCCAAGGCGTTAGGGACTGCAGAAGATGCCACTATCCTGCTGCCAGGGTTTACAGGCAGTGATGCACCTGCCTCAATATGTCAGAGGTGCAATGCCGAAGGAGGCTCCGCCTCTCAAAGAAGTCATTGACCTGAGATCACCCCCAACTGTGTGGGTGGACACCCCCTACCAGTAGCCCTGAAGATCACAGTGGTCCTCAACTTTTATGCATCCGGCTCTTTCCAGGGGTCAGTTGGGATCTTTGTGGAGTCTCCCAACCAGCTGTCCATAGTTGCATTAAGCTGGTGACAGAAGCTCTGTTCAGGCGGGTATTGACTTTCATTTATTTCCGTACAGACAAGGCCATGAGCGAGACAAAGGCTTTGCAGCCATTGTTGGGTTCCCCCACATCCAGGGCGCAATCGACTGCACACATGTAGCCATCAAGGCACCAGTGGGTCAGCCAGGTGCCTTTGTTAACAGGAGAGGATCCCACTCCGTGAATGTGCAGATAGTGTGTGACCATAGGATGCATATTTTGCAAGTCTGTGCAAGGTACCCTGGTAGCTCCCATGACATGTACATCCTGGGACACTCCCAGGTGCCGTGGTTCTTCAGTGCTCCAGCCCGATTGGATAGATGGTTGCTGGGTGACAAGTGCTATCCCTTGAAAAGGTGGCTTATGACGCCTCTCCACCAACCAAGAACAGAGGCAGAGCAGCAGTACAATAGGAGTCATGCCTCCACAAGGGAGGTGATAGAGAGAATCATAGGTCTTAAAGGTTCACTTCCTGATGCCTGGACCATTCAGGGGGAGCACTACAATACCCCCAGAGTGGGTGTCACTGATCGTGGTCGCATGCAGTGCTCTGCTCTCCAAAATCTGGCACTGGCAAGGGGGGGACCCACATGAGGAAGAGGATCTTGACGCAGCTCCTCAGGCCACAGGTGATAAATCCAGTAGTGAGTCTGAAGCAAGCACGGTGAGGAGAATGCTGAGGGCATGGAGGCATGACCCGTGTAATGTCCAGGGAGGCTTGGACACCAGGGATGCCTTGATCCAATTCTCCTTCAGCTAGGCTGCCAAATAAGCACTACCACCTCATGACAGGGCTGCCGGATGTCTAAAATATCCCTTTCCTTTTACCCCAAAGCCCACTCAACCTATGCAATAAAGTTTAGAGCTACCCATGTCCAGCATTACATACTGGTGTTCCCTGCACCACATTAAATAAAAAAGGTGAAGCGTACGCAGACCATTACAACAAAAGAAAATTTATCTCATTTTGACAGTCCAAACAAATTAACAGAACTTTCTCTGGTTTTCAGTCCCTGACCAGTACACACAACCAAAACATTGCACCACAGAAGATCACCCGTGACCAGTCCCTCTTGTGCTCATGGTGCCTTACACTCATGTTTGCGAGTGCTACGCCATAATACAGCCTGTTGACTCTGCTGTCCTGCTGGCCTTGTCCTCTGTGCTGGCCTCACCTGGGAGGGAATGGTCTGTGCCACAGCTGGCATCTCCCCAGTCGCTGCAGCCTCATCGATGCTACAGTCACTGGCTGAGAGATGGAGGAGCTGCTGCCGTCATTCAAAGCACCCTGAGAGGAGCCCGCAGAGATGACAGGCAGCTCATGCATCAATGTGAGGTCGCTCTGGACCTCCCTGCTTGCCATTGATGGACGGGCACCTAGCTGGGATACTGGGTGCCTCATCGATATCTCACACTGATACTGACCAATTGAGGTCAGTGCCTGTGTGAGGGCTTGGAGGCCTGAGCACAACCCAAGGAACTGATTCTGTTCCTGGAGCTGCATCTCCACGAGAATCACCACTCTCTCAATGGAGGAGGCAGGACAGTCGGCCATGAGGGTCAACGCAGTGCTGGTGCTCCACATGGACTCCTCCATAACGGAGACCATGGCACGCATACCCTCATGGATCTCCGCCAGATCCTCCCGCATATCTTGCTGGTCATCCAACATTTGCCGCCTAATGAACAACTCCAGAGGCTCATCATCTGTCTTCGACTCAGCAATGTCCTGGTCTCCAGCAGCCTTCCGACTGCCGGCGCCCTGGGCGCTCTCTGCTTCCACCTGCACCTCAAGCGAGTGTGAAGTGCCGTCACCGATTTGCACCGACATCCTAACCGCCGATCTAACTCCCACCGAGGTGCTGGTATCTGCACTGGTGCCTGGCAGAGAGTGGGTGTGACGCAGGTGCATCTGGAGCCTGGTGGTCCTCTGGTGTCATGGGTGACTCTTCAGGGCCCTGTGATTGGGTGAGTGGTGGCAAATCTAAGGGAGAACAAGGACATGTCATTAGATAAAGTCATCACACTGTCACTGTGCATGCCAGACGCCCTGGTGAGACCATGGAGAACTGCATCGTGATCTTTCAATGATCGACGGGGAATCCAGTTTTGAGTCTCCCATCGAAGAGACTACACAAGAATGTTTGCATCATCAGAAACTCTCACCTCTGTGCACTGCACACTTACCTTTGTCTGACACCCCAGTCTCTCCACAGCCAGTTGACCGAGGTGCGTGCCAGCTCTCCGACTCCAAGGCATCCTGCTCGTACCTGGTGAGGATTAGGAGGCTTTGGGGGCCTCCGCCAGTCCGCGACCTTTCAATGTTGCTATGGGTTGTCTTCTCCTGAAAGGACAGAGGAGCGTTGATTAGTCCACTTTCTACCTGCAGCGCCATAGCAGCCTGGCCAGACCCGCTAAGGAGCACCTTGCAAGGCACGTCCAAGTCGTGGCCCTCGAGTCACAAGGCACTCAGTCCAAGCAGCCAGGGCTCACCCCCTTGGCCATCTCTGGCATCATTGATGGTTGGCACGTAGACTCTAATACCCCTGAGCTCACGGGGTACGACAGCCAGACCTTAACACTTCACCACACTGATCCATGCCAAAACGGTACTCACCCTTCCTGAACACAGCAGGTTGTTTAATCCCTGTGGCACTGAACCCAGGTGCGCCGCACAATATAATAGCTGCTGACCAGCGCTGCTACCTTCTCCCAATCTCTTTTTGTAAGGTGCGGTGGCCTCATCCTTCCATCCCTGGGGACAAGGGTGTCCCTCCTGGCAGCCACCTCCTCCAGGTGCACCGCGAGGCACACATCAGAAAACTAGGGGCCGAGTGCCCACCCGACCTGCCCTACAGCCTGGCACCTGCAACTGCACTGGAAGCCATGATTTCCTGTTGACAACGCCAAAGATGTCTTCTTCGCTGGCAGCGTTCCAGGGGCTGCCTGGGCCATTTTTAAACCGGCCGCCGGGTCGCCATTGGACCCAGCGGCTGACAGGCCCCCGCCCCCACTTGGTCCCTCCCAACCAGTGAGGAGCTGTGTGAAATTGCGGTCGTGGTCACTCGCGGAAGGCAGCCCGCTTCCTGGCCGCTCCCAGGCCCGCCGACCATGCCTGCCCGCCGAACTCAAAGTTCTGCCCTATGTCTTCCGGAGAGGAGGAAAACAAAGTAAATTAATCATAGCATCATTCAGCACAGAAGGAAGCCATTTGGCCCATCATGTCTGTCCCAGCTCTTTGAAAGAATTATACCACTTTCCTCTTCATCCTTCATAGCTCTGCATGTTTTTCTTTTTGAGAAATATATCCAATTCCTTCTGAAAGTTACTATTGAACCTGCTTCCATCAACCTTGCAGGCAGTGCATTCCAGATAGTAACACCTCGCTGCATAAAATTATCCTCCTCATCTCCTCTCTGGTTTTTGTTTTATCAATTACCTTAAATCAGCATCCTCTGATTACCAACACTCCTGCCATTGGAAACAGTTTCTCCTTATTTACTCCATTAAATTAAAGGAATTTGTAAATTTTCAAAATTTTTATACCATACTTCCCATTTGTTCAGTGGTCTGTCTTGACTTAAACCCCCATCTCCTGTCAACAGTGTACCTCAGGGTCTCTCCATGATTTAAATGATTTAAATGGTGCATGATCCAATGTGCATGGTCACCAAGTAACAATATATATATTCATTTTCATATTTTATTTTCATCAAGGCTGGATCTCGTTCGTATCTATATACAATTTATAGGCAAATTGAAGGCAAAAACTGCAGCTGCATATGTAAATTGGTGCAAAATAACGAAGACTTTGGCACCTATTGTCAACTGACAGCTAAGAAGGCCTTTTCTATTTGGGCCTTCTCTGCAAAGCTGTACTCCTTTATCCTTCTGAATAGTAAATGAGACGATATTCCTGCCGGGGACTGGAGAGGGGAAATCATTCAAAATTACTCCTGGTCCAGCTCCAGTTTTTTACAACTCCATTTTCACTCATCTGCTGATGACTCCCCTTCCTGGGCCCCATGCCAGTTGATAATGTGAATAGACCCCGCTCCTCAAATTCTCCCTTCCAAAGCTATTGTCATCACTCCCACCTCAAAAATTCCACTCATAGCCCTTCTGTCCTTGCAAAGTACCCCTCTCCAACCAACCTTTCCTCCTAAGCTTGAAGGCATTGTTGGTTTCCAAATCTGTCCCCATTTTCCTCCCTGAAATGCATTGCTTTAATCTTTTCAATTAGCTTTTAGTCCCTGCTCCAGCACTGAAAGCACCCTCATCAAAGTCACAAATAACATCCTCTCTGATTGTGACCCTATTGCACTTTCCCTCCTCAGCCATCTTGACCACTCTGCCTCCGTTGATATTAAGTTTTCCAACCTTCCAGGATTGGCCTGGAGTCTTCAAGAATTGAAGATCAATCTCCAGGACACTGCTGTGTGCAACCCTGGAGAAAAAAACACCAGGACATTGAAGAAGATCGCTTTTTTGGCATTTTCTTTGAACATTTCTCTTTATCAAATATAAAATTATTGAAAATGGATTAAAAAAAGGGAGGTTTGGCTGACAGTCAAGCATCACCCAATTGGGTAATGAGTCTTACTGCTTTCCAATTGGTGTAGGACAGCACAAGGATGGACACGTTGGCCGACTAATGGCAAGACCGTGAGGGCATGTCATATGATGAAACTTCCAGGAACACATTTAATCGCAGTTGGCAACCCTAGTTGACATGGCCAAACATATCATCCTGTTCCATTCCTTTTCCACATTGTCCAGTTGAGTGAACATAATAGGAGCTGGAGTAGGCTGCACCATCCAATTAGATCATGGCTGATTTTCCAGCTCAGCTCCACTTTTCCCATATCCCTTTATTTCCTTTGTGCCCAAAAATTCTATCTACCTCAGTCTTGAATATGCTCATGAACTGAGCATCTACGCCTCTTTGAGCTAGAGGATTCCATAGATTCACAACTCTTTAAGTGAAGAAATTTCTCCTCATCTCATCCCTAAATAACCAAATCCTCATCCAAATGAGGATGGCCCCTTGCTTTAGCTGTTTCCTCTGGCTGCAGAGTCTAATCAGCATCTACCCTGTCAAACCCTTCAATGAAATCACCTATCATCCTCCTAAACTCCAGAGAATATAGGCACATTCTACTTGATCTCTCTTCAAAGGACAGTCCTCTCATCCCAGAAATTAATCTAGCGAACCTTTGTCACAACCCACCCACCCAGTGCTAGTATATCCTTCCAAAGGTCTTGCTTGTTCCAATCTTCTGTTTAATTGTAACCAGTGCATTTTCAGCACCTGCCTCTTTTTCTGCCCCCACATTATTACCTCTGGAGTCCCTGGAGGATCTATCCATGGCCCCCCTCCTCCTCACCATCTGCATGCTGCTCTTTCAAAGAATATAATCCAAAAAAATATAGCGTACAGTTCCACAAGTGCCCTAAGACGCATAGCTCTTCCTCACCACCATCTCCCTCGACTCTTCCATTGCCTCTGTGCTGTGAGCCTGCTGCCTGGCATTTAGTTGTAGTTGAGCTGCATTTTTCTCAATTGAACAGTGGGAAGACCAAAGTCATCATCTTTGGTTGTCAACAGAAAACACATCCCCTCTCCTCCGATTTGCTTCTCCCTCCCTGGCCACTGTCTCAGGTTGAAACTAACAGTTCACAAACTTGGCCTCTTATTCAACTTTGAGTGAGCTACTAACCCTTTATCCTCTCCAAAGACCAGCGACTTCCACCACAGTAACATCATTCTTTTCTACCCCTCGTTCAGCCCACTTGCTGTCAAATCTATGTCTTTGTTGCCTCCAGGTTTGAATATTCCAATGATCTCCCTATTAGCCACCTATACCCCACCCTACATAAGTTTCAAATATTCCAAACAGTTGCTGCCTGTATCCTAACCCAAACCAAGTCCCATTCAACCATCACCGCTATGCTTCCCTACCTGCACTGGCTCCCAGTCACTCAAAGCCTCCAATTTATAATCCCTATCTCTACGTTTTAAATCTCTTCATGATCTTACCCATATCTATGTAACCTCCTTCAGCCTCCCAACCCTTTGAGAGCTCTGCCACTCAACTCCGGTCACTCCCCTTGCCCCTGCATTGGCAGCTGTCCTTTCTTCCAAAAAATTCCCAAAGCTTTGGAATTTTCTCCCTAAACTTTTTCACCTCTGTGCCTCTTTCTTCCTTTAAAGGCCTACTTTTTGGGACAAACTTTTAAAAACCCCTTTTGATATCTTCTTCAACTATTATCAATTCTTGTCCGATTATGCATCTATAAGGAGCCTTAGGATGTTTTCCTGCATTCAATGTGCTATATAAAAGCAAGCTGTCTTTGTCATTCTGCAATCTCATTGAAACATATAAAATTCTGAGAGAGTTTGACAGGGTAGTTGCTGAGAGAGGCTGTTTCTCCTGACTGGAGTCTAAAACAAGGATCATACCTCAGAATAAGGGGTCGACCATTTAGGACTGAGATGAGGAGAAATTTCTTCACTCAGAGCATCGATTCTTTGGAATTCTCTATCCCAAAGAACAATGGAGGCTGAGTCATTGAGCACATTTCAAGCTGAGATGGACAGGTGTTTTTGGACACTAAGGGAATCATGGGATATGGGAGTAGGGCAGGAAAGTAAAGCTAAGGCTGAAGTTCCGTCATAATCAGATTGGTTGCTGGAGCAGGCTTGAGGGGCTGTTACTCCTGCTCCTACTTCTTATGTTTTTATGTTTTAATGCAATAGTCAGTTGGTTCCAGGAGATGTGGCCATAGACTATACATTACTCAGAGTCAGTGTCAAACACCTCATTTCAGGTGAAACACTATTGGTATGTTTTGACATAGACTAAAGGTTCCTGTACTTGGAAGGCAAAAGCTGACTTTGGACCAATGGGGCAGGATTTTTTGGATGGCAGGATTTCCCAACCCACCACCTGAATAATCAGCAGAGAATGCATGCCGCCAATCACAGCAGTCCCAAAGCTATTTAACGCTCAAGTGCAGGGGGAGGGGAGATGAGATCCAGAGAGGGTGGAGGAAAGGAGGTGGGGGTCTTGACTGAGAGGCGGTGGGGTGGCGGTGAAGGGAGAACCTGGAGGTGGCAGACCTTGTGGGGGGGGGCCACCAATGTGAAAAGGGGACCCTTGAAGGAGGCACACATCCCCCTGCTTCCTGCCCAAGGCCCGAGCAGGGTGTCCTGCCAGGCTTCTCCCTGCCCCTGGACATCTGCCTCCAGCCTCAAAATTGAGGCGGAGACCTGCCCGCTCCCACGTAAAATTGTGGAGAGGTTGGGGGTCGGTGGGAGGGCACCGGGTACTCTACCTGGGGAATTTTACACCCCTCCCCCACCACAAGCCCCCCACCTTCCCCACCACCCCCCCCCCCCCCCCCCCCCCGCCCCCCCCCACCACCACCACCACCACCACTGCCTGCAAACATGCCGGCAGGAGACTGTAAAATTCTGTCCGTTGTTTTTAAACTCCACCACCAGTGGTTTCTTCATGTCATTTCTAGGTCTGCAGTAGACTAATTTATAGTGATTCATTGCTATGGTTGGTCAACAACTCCATGATCATTGCAGTCTGCAACTACCAGCGTGGTAAAAGGTGAACTAGATGAATCTTGGTCCAATTCACATCTAGCAGTTCCTAAATTCTACCTTGCCCCAGCAAAGTACCTCAGCTCCAACCTCAAAGGAGCCTCAATACTGGAGCAGTGTGACGTTCAATCAGTTCCCACTAGCCAATTAAATTTATGGATGACCCTTACCATGAGTAAACAATTGAAGATTTTCATCCCATTAGCTGGGAATATACCTGACCCTAGGATGTGATGGTGAAAGATCGGTGCTTACCTCCCTGCAGCATTCAGTCCCTAGTTCATTTCTCTCCTCATAAAATGGTCACAATTTGGGGTTTGTACAGCACCATTTCTATCCTAACAAATTCACAGACGGTGCTGTAAATAGACCTTGTCACTACGATTCAGATCTTATCAACCCCATGTGCAAGTTGCGAAAGGCCAGGTCCAGTCAAAATTGGCAAACATTACCATGTGAAGAATGGCTAACTGGCCAACTGGTATTGGAAAGTTTCAGGCACTGCTGGAGTCTCAGCCCCTGCAAGGACTCAGTGCTTCCAAGAAAATAGAGGGGGAGGGTTAAGATAGCAAAATAAGGCAGAGAAAGGAGGAAGGAAATAGGAAAAACCATTCACCAGAGCATGATTTCAACCATTTACTCAGGTTGGTCAATCACGTCTCCCATGATGAACCTCCTCACATCACCTCTATAAACATCGGAGGAAAGGTAAAAAGAATCACGTCAACCCAGCACAACAACCTGCACTTAAACTTTATCTTCACTCTCACAAAATGTGCCAAAGCAGTTCATAAGGAGAAAGGATTTAAAGAGATTTTTGAAGATGGGAGAAGCGTAATAAGAGCGATAGGAATTAGAAAGGGAATTCCACAGCGTCAGGAGAAGATGGCAACGCCACCCCCCCCCCACCCCAAATTTCCCTTCTGTTAATTTAGGCCTCTTGTACATCCCCTTTGCCACTGCGGGATGCTCCTTTATCTGCCTAAACTTCACGCTCTGGAATTTGTTTTCTAAACTTTCCGCATCTCCTTATCACCTCTCCTCCTTCTAGACTTCGCTTAAAACCCATCTCTTTGACCAAGCTTTTAGTTCCCTCTCCGCCCCGCCCCCAATATTTTCTTCTGTGGCTCAGCCTCGGCATTTTTTGATAACACCTCTATGAAGTGCCTTTCCTAAGTTCAGAGCACTATATGGATGCAAGTTATTGTTGCTGTTGATGATGATAATAACGCTGAAGATGGTGGGGGTGGTAAGTGGCAGAGAAGAGGAAAAGGGATGATTTACAAAAAAACAGAGTCAGTAGCATTGATGTAGCATCGAAGTACATTGTGTCTACACACACACACACACGTGAAGAAATGGCTGCTTTGGAAGGGATAAGGAGGGCCTGCTGTGTACCTATACTTCAGCACTGAGTACATACTTTCAGTGGAACTCAGGCACATTGAACGGAAAATATAGGACGGAGGACGGACTCAAAAGAACAGAGGTTGTAAAAACGGACATGGTGCTGGAGGCAAAACTGGAGTGAAACAATGGAGAGATCAATAAGGGAGAGATCTGTAAATCAATGTGCTGGGGGATAGGTAGTCATAGGAGATCACTGAGCATGAGAATGATAGCGGGCAGCATTTACTAAAGGGTAGGAAGTGGGTGGCAGGTGTTCTAGGATCAATGGGAGTGTCTGTTTAACAGAAGTCATTAGGAACAGTGGCACCTCTTACATCAAAAGCAGGAGGAACAATGATCTTTTTAACAGGTGTTATGTGCGCACATCAAGCATGTTACAATTTAGCATTTGAAAGAGATTAACTTACAGGAAATGTGGCACATTCCAATTTTGCATATAAATCTGTGTGTTTTCATATAATAGGCCCATGGACCTTGCATTCTTATGCACCCACGATTATTCCTCGGATTGCAACATCTGCAAATAATGATTTGCTGTCAGTTTGTGGGGTTGAATGTAAGAAAAGAAAGACTTGCATTTATATAGCGCCTTTAACAACCACCGGACGTTTTGAGGCGTTTTCCCACCAATTAAGCGCTTTTGAAGTGTACTGTAGTGATTGTTGTAATGTAGGAAATGTGGCCATCAATTTACACACTGCAAACTCCCACAAACAGCAATGCGATGGTGACCTGATAATCTATTTCAGTGATGTTGATTGAGGGATAAATGTTGAGCAGGACATAGGAGAGAATTTGCCTGCTCTTCAAAAAGATGCCATGGAATCTTTTAAATCCAAAAGAGAGGGCAGAGGAGACCTCAGTTTAATGCCTCATCTAAAAGACAGCAGCTATGACAGTGCAGCACTCCCTCAGTACTACATTGGAGTGTCAGGAAGAAATAGACAGCTCAAATTTATTGGTAACACAGGATGTCTCAAATTTCTCAACAACCAATGAAGCACAGTCACTGTCTGCATGGCCTGTAAAACTAACTAAAGACTTACTACTGAAGACATTCACTAATAACTGCATGAGACCTAACTGGTTTTGGGAAACTTGGTATCATTGACGTAATATCAAAGTACATTGTGTCTCTACACACGAGAAGAAAAGGCCCCTTTGGAAGGGATAAGAAAGGCCTGCTATGTACCTACACCTCAGCACTGGGTACCTACTTTCAGTGGAACTCAGGAAGCAGAGAAAATGGGGAAAAGGATATCAGAACAGTTTGCAGAGCTCCAGAATTTATTTATTTGTTATTTCAACAGATTTATCCAGTAAATAAATTGTCATTTTCTCATTCTTGGTGTTTTAAGATTTGTTCTTGTAGTGCTCCTCCGAGAGCTAATAATTGGATAAGTAATTTGTGACTTTAGACACATTAAAGTCCATAATACGCCCTTTGTCATAATATGTCAGAGACTCCTAGAAAGTGCAGTTATCTCCACTCCAGAGGATGTTCTGCAGAGCAACCCTGACAACTAATTAGATTTTCGTTCTCAGTATTTATTATCCCTAGTAAGATGGACTCACTTTGGAGAAGCGAGTGGGCCTTTTTAATAGATCAAATTATTTGTTACCGCCAACTGGCAAGAACATTATTCTAAAGAGTATAATTAAGAACTCTTTAAAAAGAAAATATGCTGAATAGTCCAAATCCACTGATGATTTCGTTGGTTGAGGCAATAGGTTGCTGAGCCATACCGATGAAGAACATTCCAGGTCCTTTGCTCAGTCCGCTAGCATGACCCCGGCCTTCTGGTCGCTTGCCATTTCAATTCACCATCTTGCTCTCATGTTCACATTTTTGTCCTTGGCCTGCAGTAATGTCCCAGTGAAGCCCAATGCAAACTGGAGGAACAGCACCTCATCTTCCGATTAGTCACTTTACAGCCTTCCGGACTCAATATTGAGCTCAACAATTTCAGACCATAAACTCTGTCCTCCACTTTGAATTTTTCCCCCACAATTGCCAGTTTGTAATTTGTTTTAATGTTTTTGCTTTCAGAGCTGACCTTTACTCTGCTATTAACACCTACTCTGAACCAATGCTTTGTTTCCTTACTAGTACCATTACCATGCCCTTTGCTTTTTGTTCCATGAATCTTTGGTATTTAATCTCCCCCGCCCTCTAATCTATCTCTGACCTTCACTTTTGTTCTATCTGACCCTCCCCCATTTTTCAGCAGCATAAAACCCATCACATTTCTACCCCTCTTCAGTTCCAGAGAACAATTGGACTTGAAACGTTAACTCTGTTTCTCTCTTCATAGATGCTGCAAGACCTGCTGAGTTTTTCCAGAAGTTTCTTTTTTTTTTCCAGGTATAATCCCTGGTTTGTATTGAGTTAGCTGATTACAGCTAAATTATCAGTAAAGCAGCATTACCATTTGGCTTGATTTGGGTGCAAAGAAATTTGGCCTGGGTTCCCGCTCCAGTTTGACTACTTAGACCATAAGACCATAAGACATAGGAGCAGAAATTAGGCCAATCGGCCCATTGAGTCTGCTCCGCCATTCAATCATGGCTGATAAGTTTCTCAACCCCATTCTCCCGCCTTCTCCCCGTAACCTTTGATCCCCTTACCAATCAAGAACCTATCTATCTCGGTCTTAAATACACTTAATGACCTGGCCTCCATAGCCTTCTGTGGCAATGAATTCCATAGATTCACCACTCTCTGGCTAAAGAAGTTTCTCCTCATCTCTGCTCTAAAAGGTCTTCCCTTTACTCTGAGGCTGTGCCGTTGAGTCCTAGTCTCTCCTACTAATGGAAACATCTTCCCCACGTCCAGTCTATCCAGGCCTTTCAGTATTCTGTAAGTTTCAATCATATCCCCCCTCATCCTTCTAAACTCCATTGAATATAGACCCAGAGTCCTCAAACGTTCCTCATATGTTAAGCCTTTCATTCCTGGGATCATTCTCGTGAACCTCCTCTGGACCCTCTCCAGGGCCAGCACATCCTTCCTGAGATAATACTTCTGTAGAGCTTGTGTTGATGGACATCAGGCAAGGACAGGATAGGGCCTGTGGTTGAGTAACCTGCTATTCCTGTCTGATACTTTGGAAACTGTAACCTAGCAACGAGTCAGAAGAGAAGGGAGAGGACTCTGCCCTCCCCAGCCTTTAGAGTAGTTTTCTATGGTTGGGCATCATTAGAGTGACCTAAAAGAGAGGGAGACCCAACTTAAGGGTCTCCATACTGGCGAGAAGGTTACTGTTTTTGTCAAAACATTTAAAAACATTGTCTGTGCTTACTTTATTATTATTTTCTATAAAATACTATTGTGGTTGTAAAATAAATACGTTTTCAGGTACCAGAATTTGAAGGCTTCATGGAGTAGTTGAGATGAATAGCTTAGTTGGAATAGAAGGATGTGTTGAAAGGGCGAGATGAAGTTGGGTAGGAGGTAGCTCATGTGGAACATAAATACCAGCACAGAATATTTGGCCTGAATGGCCTGTTTCTGGAATGCAATTTTATATAATTCTGGAAAAAATCTGGCCATACTATGAACACAGGTGGACTAAGTGGAACTAAGAGATTGAGTGGTGTGGAAGAAATCATTCAGGAGCAGATGCATCGAATGAATGTGTCACTAGCCAATTTGTGTGTTTTGCTGCCTGTCCAGAAGCATTTTTGAAAGCAAATTTAATTGAAGTGATGTGAGTTTATATAACAGTGCAGATTAACTGATTGGAGTCACTGTGACGTTGGAAGGCATCACCTCAGAATGGTTCATGAGAAAATTGCCACAGAGCTGGAAAATGCACTAAGTTAAAAAAAAATCAGTTGTTATGGGGTGGCGGGGGTGGGGCGGGGGGGGGTGGGATGCCTGCCTCAAACTACCTCCTAGAAAATTAGAATATCAATCAGTTTGCCAACTAGCTACACCAACACTATTTATTTGCATTTCGCCATTTCCCCCACAGTCTCAATTCAGACCGACAGAGTGGCCCTAAGAGTTCCCAGGCCTGGGCCAATACTTCCACACTGCTAAAATCACTTGGGCCAAATCTGGCTGAGAGTAAGAAATTCACTTTCACTGCAGTTGCGGAATGTTGCACAGTCGTTGATCCTCATTAATGACCTCAAGCAAGAATTGGCGCTGGAGTTGCCAACTCTGGTTCGGAGATTTTGTCACATGATCTCCTGCTTCAAAACAGCCTGCCCCCCACACTCCCGCCATTGGTCCATCCAATGGACCTTCTCATGCAACCTTTCCATGGCTAATTGAAGAGGGAATAGAGACTCTTTGTTACCCAATTGGATTAATCATAACTGAGTGAAACAACCTTTTTTCATCGCCTCCAATACTAATAAACAATAAATGAATTGTTCAAAGAAAAGAAAAACACAATGTTATTTGTTTAATGAGCCCATGGTTTTTTTTCCTGTCTTGCTTGCAGCAGTGTGCTGTATATTGTTATGTGGAAGCATTTATATGGCACCTTTAAGGAAGCATCTCTTAAATTACTGTCAATCTCTACCCGCCTTGACAGGATGTGATGTATTAGTCCCATAACTTGTAGTCAGTCTGCAAGCAGCTGGAATAGAAGTCAGAGGCACTAAACCTAGGGTGGAATTTTCTGTTCCTGTTGGCGTTGGGCATCATGATGTGCCTGAGCAGACAGTATAGAGGGAAGGGCAATAAATCGATTTTACAGCATCGTGAAACCAGTTTGCAATCGCCCACTCCACCCATCAATGGCGGGCGGTGTTTCTCACCGTCGGGCGCCAGAACTTCATTTTCATAAATCTGCATATCATTATAAGCCCTGCTCGCCAGAATCAAGTCCCATGCTAGATCATCTGGGATCACACTGAAATGTTTTACAACTGTACATAACTGACATGCACCTGGCAAACTGCATTTCACTCGGGAGTTCGAGGTTTGTTTGCCCACCTTGCTTCGGGCAGCACTCGCGATCATCAGCGCCAGGCTTCGCAGGCAGCACCACGTCATTTTTAGGGGAGCTCACGGGCAGGGTCTCTACTTACCAAACCAGCCGTAAGGCGGGGGTGGCTTTTCGACTGCTGCAGGACAAGGGTTTGTTTGGGGAAGAGGGAGAAGATGCCTCATGCAAGGGAAGAGGCTGCAGGGTGGGGGCTGTACTGGAGAAGGGGGGTATCCCAGGGTGTGTGCGGGGGTACATGTTGATCTGTGCAAGTGGCCTCAAGATGGTGAGGGCTGAGGAGGCAGTCTCCAGAGGAGATGAGGCCAGATGGAGATTTGAGTGGTGATGTCCCTTGAGCTGGCAGTGAGTGAGATTCCAGTGAATGTGTGATGGCCTTGAGAATGTGAGAGTTTAGAGTGATGAGATGGTTGCCTTACCCTGGCGGCACGGATGGCCGACCTCTTCTGTGCAGCACTGGCACTGACCCCCACTTCCACCGGCTTCCAAGCCGGAGTGGTAAGATTGCTGGACCTCCTGCGGCCAGAACAAGGGTGGAGGACATCACGGTGGGCCTCCAAAGGGCATTCCAGTGACTGGCCACTGAACTCTTCCTGGCTTTCAGGGCCATGTTATCACTGCATCAGTCCTGGGCTATAAGAATGGAAAACTGTATGCGTAGCTGCAGTTTAGATATGACACCCAGAGTGAGGAAATGGTGTGATAACGGTGTGGCGCGCAATTCAGAGGCCGCCCACCAGTGAAATGGCATATTTCCTGTGGCTGCATAATTAATGAGGTGAGAAGCGGACGATATGGTGTGAAAAGCCGCCATTGCAGCCAGTGGATAAAACGTCTTTTTTCCCGCCTGCTACCACACTTAGTGCAAGTCTGAGACGATTCCGCCCTGAGTCTCCCAGTTCATTCTACCTGAACATAGTCTTATCTTCACATAAAGAATCCAAATTAAGGTTTCACCAATCCTTGTATATGATTGGTATATTTACATTGAAAAGAAGAAGAACATTCCTGTACACTCCAGGGCAATTCTGGAGAGTTAGCAACCATTTTTCATTAACTTCACAAATATGTATTAATATCTTTTTGGATGTGGGCGCAATAGCATTAAACACAGATGAGCAGTCCATTAGATTATCCTGCCTCCACTCTATCACTCTACTCTATTGTTGGGGGGGATAGTGGTGTAGTGCTAAAGTCACTAGACTTATAATTCTGCAGCCCAGGACAATGCAGTGGGGGCATGGTTTCAAATCCCACCACAGCAACTGGTGGAATTTAAATTCAATTTTTAAAAATTCTCAAATTAAAAGCTAATCTCAGTAATGGTGACCATGAAACTATCATCGACTGTCATTAAAAACTCACCTGGTTCCCTTAGGGAAGGAAATCTGCCATCCTTACCTGGTCTGGCCTACGTATGACTCCAGATCCACAGTAATGTGATTGACTCTTAACTGCCCTCTGAAATGGCCAGACTAGCCACTCAGTTCAAGAATCATTAGGGATGGATAACCAATGTTGGCCTTGTCAGCAACGCCAACATTCCATGAAAGAATAAATTTTTTAAAATTATTCACAACTACTTTTTCACTATGATTAATGAAAGCAAAGACATAAATCCCTTCTTTACTAACTAACACAGTAAGAAAACTGAACACATTTCATTAAATAAAGTTTTGTCCATCCTACCAGCTGTTCCATTGTAGTCAGTCTAGGAGCCGAACCCTTGATTAAATGGATGCCTGATCAATATTCCCTCAAAGCTGCGTGAGCATGTGACTGCACAGCAATCTGGAATGTACCTCATAATGCAATAAACAGACAGCATACAACAAGGAAACGTTAGATGGTACTTGCCCTGACACTGCCTGCTTTAACTGGCTGTGAGCTTGGTATAATGATCCTTGATTGGTCTAGAATATCACAAAATTTACAGTGCAGAATGAGGCCATTCAGCCTATCGTGCCTGCACTGGCTCTGTGAATGAGCAATTCACTTAGTGCCATTCTCTCCCCTTCTCCCCATTACCCTGCACATTCTTCCTTTTCAGATAATAGTCTAATTCCCTTTTGAATGCTTCAATTGAACCTGCCACCACCCGATTCTCAGGCAGTGCATTTCAGACCTTAACCATTCACTGCATGAAAAAGGTTTTTCTCATATTGCTTTTGCTTCTTTTGCCAATTACTTTAAAATCTGTGCATTCCCCTTGATCCTTGCACAAGTGGGAACAATTTCTCCCTACCGATGCAGACATGGTGGGCCAAATGGCTTCCTTCTGCACTGTAACAATTCTGTGATTCTGTCTATTCTGTCCAGACCCCTCATGATTTTGAATACCTATATCAAATCGCCTTCCAGCCTTCTTTTTTCTAAGGAAAACAGTCCTAACTTTTCCTATCTATCTTCATAACTGAAGTTCCTCATCCCTGGAACCATTGCCGTGAATCTTTTCTGCACCCTCTCCAATACCTTCACATCTCTCCTAAAGTGTGGCATCAAGGACTGGATGCAATACTCCAGCTGAGGTCAAACTAGTGACTTATACATGTTCAACATAACCTCCTTGCTCTTGCACTTTATGCTCCTATTAATAAAGCCTAGGATAATGCTTCATTAGTCCCTCTCTCAAGCTGTCTTGCCACCTTCAATGACTTATGTACATATACACCCAGGTCCCTCTGCTCCTGCACCTCCATTAGAATTGTACCCTTTATTTTATATTGCCTCTCCCATGTTCTTCCTACCAAAATGAATTTCTCCACATTGAATTTCATCTGACACCTGTCCACCCATTCCACCAACTTGTCTATGTCCCTTTGAAGTTCTACACTATCCTCCTCACAGTTCACAAGTTTCATATTATCTGTAAACTTTGAAATCATGCCCTGGATCATTCATATATATCAGGAACAGCAAGAGTCCCAACACTGACCCCTGGGGAACTCCCCTACAAACCCTCCTCCAGCCCAAAAAACATCCAATAAGCACTACTTTCTGTTTCCTGTCACTCATCCAATTTCATATCCATGTTGCGACTGTCCCTTTTATTCCATGAGCTACAGCTTTGCTCACAGGTCTGTTGTGTGGCACTGTATCAAATGTCTTTCGGAAGACCATGAATACCACATCAGCAACATTACTCTCATCAACCCTCTCTGTTATCTCATCAAAAAACTCCAGCAAGTTAGTTAAACACAATTTTCCCTTAAGTAATCCAGGCGGGCTTTCCTTAATTAACCCGCATTTGTCCAAGTGACAATTAATTTTGTCCCGGATGTGATTAGAATCACCAGTAAATAACTACACATTGAACAACTGATGTTATTCATACAAAGTTATAATAATAATATTTTCAGATAATTGAGAAGGTTATCCATATATCACCTAAATATACTTGGTCCGTGCCTATTACTTCCTGCTGACTGATATTATTCCTATTGCTGCACAGTGTTGGCTGAATTTAAATTTTTCGTAATTGAAGAGGACTGTTTCTATCCACTTACCTGAAGTGGCATCTGATATGAAACCACTGTACTTAGTGTCAGCTTTCCCATTCTACATTTCATTGGATTGAAACTTCAGAATAAAGAGTAGGAACAGCACCTCAGTGATTACAAATGTATGCAACTTTTCACCTTCAAGTTCATCGACTGACCATCTTTTGTTTATCACAATCTGTGATCCTTGATTTCGTCACACCTTTATCTTCCTGGTTGTTAATTTAAATTTTGATCTCTCCGTCCATAGGCATATTTGATAAAAGTAAGTTAAAATGATCTTTGTATCTGAACTGACTTTAAGGAGACCATGCACACACCCAGAGTTAACTAGATGTCCTCCTCCTGTTAGTATTTTTTATTCGATCTCAGCATGTGAGCACAGCTAACAAGGTCAGCACTTATTGCCCATCCCTAGTTGCCCTTGAGAAGGTTGTGGTGAATCATCTTGAACCGTTGCACTCCATGTGGTGAAGATGCTGCCACCACGCCAAGAGGTAGGAAGTTCCAGGATGTTGACCCTATGAGGATGAAGGAAGGGTGATACATGATCAAGTCAGGACATGTGTGACGTGGGTCAATTGTTCTTTAACCCCTCAGCTGACTACTTCTCTAGGCTTCTTTCCAATCTTATACGTTGTAAAACCTGGCTCTGCAACTTGTGAGAAGTAAAAACCCCTAGGTAACTTGAGTATACTGGAGACCATAAGACAAACTTAACAACATCTGGAACAATGGAAGGTAAATTTCCTCACAAGCCACAAAGCAAGAATTCTGCCAGTAGACTGTATTATGTGTGGTGCTGAGACACCAGTGGTTTTCCTCTTGTTTCTGATCAATAGCTCTTTTGGCTGCTTGAAGCATTTTGCCCCCGTTTGATTTATACGTTCAATAGTTTTTTTAATCACGACCTTGAAGAGTTTAGCCGTCTTTGTCTCTATCTGATGATGATTAAAGGGCTCTTCAGTCGCAGGCACCTGGGTAGAGTACAAGCTTTCTGAACCTAATGGGTTTTATCCTATATTTAGCTGATACATGTATAAGCAGCACTTTTCAATCCTTTTGTACTTGTATCTTGCATTTTATTCATATGGGACCAGTTTTAGATCAGAGGGCTGGAGCATTTGGCCTCCAGTCCACGTGCATCCCAATCAGTGACCAATATCAGCAGACCCTAAACTACACCATTCCTAGCCGTGCAAATCCCAACCCTTCCCAACATATCACTGCACCAGCTCTCTCCACCATCCCTTTTCATAAGCTTATTTATTTATCCTGCCTAATGTCACTGCTTTCAATTTAACAAGCTTGGCATGGCACCGGCTGTGGAATGCTCAATAACCTCTTAACCATAGCTAAAGGTGTTGGCATTAGGGTTATTTTTCTGCCAGATTATGTTTCCCTTAAGATCATAATGCTATCTCTAGCAGTCCCAAAGAACAGGCGGAATTTGCTTCCAAACAGTAGCAAGAAAACCTAAAGAACACAGCCAAAAATTTCAAATTCACGATCATCTCTTTAGGAATTTATTGCTTTACTACCTGTGCCTCTGGGCTTTCCCTTTTAACAGGAAACTCAACCTGTAGCGATTTATTTGCAAATCACAGCACAATATGGCCAACTTTCTCTGACAATCCTTATTTTTAAACTAATTGCTGGTTTAGAGACTGGCTTGCTCGGTCTGTTAATGGTGCACCTTTGAAGTCGTTGGGTTGGGAGCCCTGTGGTTGACAGGGCTGAGGTGCCGGTTGAGATTAAGCTGGTGTAGAGCACGACTGCAAGTCAAGCAGGAGTTGTTGCTCCCCCTGGTTCATCGAGTCAGTTTGAGTGCCTCTGATTCCGAGGCAGGCCGGAGACCACTTCTTCCAATCGTGCTCGGACAATCTAAACATCCAATTCAGCTTTCTAAGTCTTTCTTAGGTGAATGCAAGCTATTTTTCCCTCCCTTGTATAAGATTTACTTGTCTTATTGTCCATGTTTCCTCAGTTCCAGTAGTGTAGTACTGCAGTATAGTGTGTTCAGGTCACTTTAACAGTAACTTGGCTTTTTAAACTTCAAGCATAAACAACAACTTCAACTTTCATTTATATAGCATCTTTAATGTGGGAAACCCCCCCCCGAAGGCACTTAAAATAGGAGCATTATCCGTGAAAATTTCACACCAAGCCACAGGGCAGGTGATCAAAAGCTTGGTCAAACAGGTAGGTTTTATAGAGCTTGTCGAAGGGATAGGCAGAGAGGCAGAGGTTTTAAGGAGGGAATTACAGAACCAAAAAAAGTTGCAGTTCCAGCAATCACAGCTCTGCTCACAACGTTCACTCACCCTGTCTAACATCACTGCTTCCAGTTTAAAATTCACATAGGCATCATGTGGCATTCTTCATGGAAAGTTCAACTATCTCTTAACTGTACACTTAACTCGGTCTTTAGCTCTCCTGATTGTAGGGTGCTTGAGGTCTTTGTCATTTTAATCTGATAAAAAGGTAGTATGATGTGAAGTGAGCCGATTAAAATTCAGCCCATGTTGGAAGACTTCACGGTGCAGTGCGAGCAGCTTGCGACTCATCTACGACCTCAGTTTAAATTACAGTCTTTATTTTATTGCAGGTATTTGTCATTCTACATCAAGCATAACAAGTGGATGCTTTTTTTCCCTTAATGGCACACTGAGTTAGCTGATCTCAACCGCGTAAGGAAGCTACAGTTGGTCTGGTCACTGTAGAATTACTCATTGAGCAATATCAACCATTTACACACTCCTAATTACCTTGAAGAGACCGCTACTAAAAGTGCAAGTATGTGAATGTGGTTCAGTGGTAATACCCCATGGCCCTGACCCCCCTACCCTCACACATGAATAATAACTACTTGACTGATGAATGGCATCATTACAACCATAACCCATCCCAGAGTCAATGACATCTTCAGGAGAAGAGGGGAGTGGAGTACAGAATCACAGAGTTGTTACAGCGCAGAAGGAGGCCATTTGGCCCATCATGTCTGCACCGGCTCTCCGAATGAGCAACTCACCTAGTGCCATTTGCCCGCCTTCACCCTGCACATTCTCCATTTCTTGGATAACAGTCTAACTCCCTTGTGAATGCTTCGATTGAACCTGCCTCCACCACACTCTCAGGCATCAGGAAATTAGAGGAGAGAAAATAATACAAAGAACTAGCACCTATTTCCATAGGACATTTCACAGGATGGCCTAAAGTGCTTTACAGTCAATGAAGTACTTTTGAAGTTAGTCTTTGCTCTAATGTAGGAAACATGGAAATCAGTGTACACACAGCATGTTCCCACAAATATCAACATGATAACCAGGTAATCCGTTTAATGGTGTTTGTTGAGGAATAAATATCGATGGACACTGGGGCTAACCCGCCTGCTTTTCTTCAAATTAATGCCAAGAGATCTTCAACATCCACTTGACAGGACAGATAGGGATTTGGTTTAATGTATCCTCCAAGAAACAGTGGCCTAGATTTTGTCAGGCCAATGGGGCTCTTGCCCCAGTAGTTGGAGAACCAGCAGGGCACCCCCTGCAAACAGCAGTTCCCTGGGGGAGGCCCGACAGAATCACGGGCCCTTAACTCCAGCACTTAAGTGACCACCTGCAGGTCTCCCCCGCAATTGAGGTCCCCGGCGGCCGAAGTCCTACCTGCCAAAAGCACCCAGCCAATTAAAGGCTGGCAGGTCGTCATTGCCATCGGTGCCAGCAGGTGGTAGTGCATCCACCCATGATCATCGTGGGGACCTCAGACCAAAGCTGAATGAGGCAGGGAGGGCCCTGTGGGAGGTGGGGGTGGGGGGATGGGTGGGGGGAGTAGCATTCAGCAGTCTCCGGGAGGCCGATGGCAAAATCGAGAAGGCTTGCCTAGTAAGCCGTGCGGCCCCCACTTAATCCCTGAGCCACCACTAAATTGCAGTGGGCTCAGGATAATGGGTGTCCATTAATGAGCCTAATTGACATCCCACCACCCCTGGCCAGGAATCCCACATCAGCCCCTTCTGCCCTCCCACTTAATCAGGGGAGGTTTGGCCACCTGCGGCAGACAGAGACAGGGCCTCTTATACGATTAAGTTGGCCCGGCCATCATGTTTCCTGCCATAAGGGGCTGCATTAAACTCTGTCCAGTGTTTCTAGTGGTGCAGCAACATCTCAGTACTCCACAGAACTGTTAGCCTGGATTATGCGTTAATGTCTCTCAAGTGAGAATTGAACCCACAATCTTGTAGAATCAAAGGCAGGAGTGAGCCACAGTTGAAAACCTTTGCCACTGATTCCCACCTTCCCACCCACTCAGTTTGAACCAGACTCTTTGGAAACTGTTCTAACACTGAGCTTCAAACCTCACACCTTCATTAATTGCTGTTAATGTAGGAAGTTTACAGATTGTCAGGTGTTTGCCTTACTAAAACCAATTAACCTGCATTTGACCTCAGCATGCGATGATTATATATATATATAAATAAATATATATATGTATGCTCTATATATGATGTGTTCATTCAAAAATTTGTTAAAGATAGATATATTTATGATAATACAATATGTGCTCCTTGGACAGGATAAAATATGACATACAAAACTAAAACTCAGCCATTGCCATTGATTCCCCTCCCGATTTCTACTTGCTTCTCCTGAAGATGCATGGACAGTTTCATAGACGCCAGCTGTTGTCTGGTATTTTAGGCATTCTTCGTGTCTGATCAGGGAGATGGTGGCATGGTGGTAAGGTCACTAGATCTTGTAACCTAGGGGTCCAGGCTGTGCAATGGGGACATTGGTTCAAATTCCATCATGACAGCTTGTTGAATTTAAATTCAATTAATAAATCTGGAATATAAAACTAGTGCCAGTAATGATGACCATGATATCTGTCTATCATCAGACAGTGGAAAGGAAAATGGAGTTGAGGCCACAATCAGATCAGCCATGACCTTATTGAAGGACAGAGCAGGCTTGAGGGACCTAATGGTAATTCGTTTGCTTGTATGATCCCTATACAGTGAATATTGGTGGAAAATTTGAACATGGGAGTAGCACAGAGAAATCTGGCACTTCCCTTGCTCAAATATGCACGCTATTTAGGAGAATGAACCAATTAGTGAACAGGAACCTTCAAGAACACTGTCCTACCCTGAACCCTCTTCCATCCCTATCACCAGTGGCTTAGAGGCACTGAGGCTAATTACAGCAATGCCCAACTGAGTTAACCTAACTCAAAGTAGGTCAGCGATCAGGATTTGGGATCTTTTTGGCCATTACGGTCCAGTTACATATTTGGAGACTAAGCCTGGACAAGCCTCTCATAAAGGTGTTATCCGGAGCACCCTTCCAAGGGTAATTTGGTGCATTGATAAATAATCTAGTTCTGAAGGAGAATATAAAACCATCATAATAAGTACACAGGATCATTTTCATATGAAATTACACATTAAATATAGAACTGATTTCCCACTTTTCATGTTGTATAATGCTCTTAAAGGAACATTGTCATTAGGAATATCCGGTTTGCAAGCTCAGAGATTGCAGCATGTAAACTGGGGCCAATTCAGGAGAGGGTAAGAGGGGTTATCAAAAATAAAAACAGGCAATTCAGCACAGTGTAGTTTCAGAAATGTTATTTCGAGTAAGAATTAATCCTAGTTAAAAGTGGCCTTTGTGCAATATAACACCACTTTCAGAATGCAGATAGTCTACTTCATTGACACCTGGTTTCAGAGGATCAGCTTTCCTAGTTTTGAACTCCTCAGCTGACTGTAATGGAGGTACCACTGGAATCAGGAAATGGGATTGCACAGCAGGGCTATCATTTTTTTTTTTAAAAAGGAGCTTTATAACAAGTTTCCAATATAGAGAGTAGTCTGGAGGTTAATCTTTTTCAAAATATTTTTGAAAAAGCGTTTTCTATTTAAAATTACAGAACCGTTTAAAGTGTTCACAGTAGGATATTACAGAGGATAAAGTCTCATACTACAGAGCTCCCGCTGAGTCCTTGGACAGATTTTCCCATCAAAGACCTCTCACAATTTTAGTTCTAGAAGCCTCGTTAAGAAATTTCCTAAGCCCCTAGCTGTGGAATTCCCTCGCTAAACCTCCCTGCTTCTCTATTGCTCTCTTAGCCTTTAAGATGCTCCTTAAAACCTACCCTCTTTGAGCAAGGTATACAATAATATACAAGAACGCTATAACACAAGGAGGCGTAGGCCATTTGGCCCCTCGGTGCTATGCCATTCGATAAGACCATGGCTGATGTGATTGTGGCCTCAACTCCACTTTCCTGACTGCTGCCCATAACCCTTGACTCCCTTGTTGATCGAAAATCTGTCTAACTCGGCCTTGAATAGATTCGATGGCCCAGCCTTCACTGCCCGCTGCGGGGAGGGAATTCCAAAGACTAATGACCCTCTGAGAGAAGAAAGTCCTCCTCATCTCAGTCTTAAATGGCAGACCCCTATTTTAAACTGTGCCCCCTCGTTCTAGACTCCCCCAGAACTCCTTATGTGGCTCGGTGCCAAATTTTGTCTGATTAGGTTTCTGTGGAGCACTTTGGGATGTTTTATTATTTTTAAGGTGCTGAATAAATGCAAGTTGTAATTGTTGTATGTTCCCCTCTGGTGCTCGTGGGCTTGCTCTGAAGTATTGCACCGAATTCCGGACTTGTGGCTCCATTTGATTGCTCTGGATTTGTACACGTTCTGTACTCCACAGCAGGTTCATCAATACTCCAGGCTGTTTGCTGTACTCTCTTGATATGTAATAATAGTTTGCAGCAGTTAATTATTTCTGCTGTCTGTTTCATTCACGTAACACAAGCTCGGAAGTCTTCCTCCAGGCTTTCAGCTCCTGACCTTTTTCTCCCCTCCATCCTTCACCCCAGACCTCCAGCTCTATTCTGGTGGCGAGGTGCAGAATGGCTCCTGGTACCTGTCTCCATAGTAGCTGCTGGTTATGTTGCATTCAGTCCTGGGCACCACTGCAGGAAGACTATATTGGCCTTGGAGGGAGTGCAGCACTGATTCACCAGAATGGCACTGATGTTAAAAGGGTTAAATTATGAGGCTGCCTAGACTAGTCTTGTATTCCATGGAAGTTATATTAAGTGGTGATTCCATTGAAATTTTCAAGGCAGCAAGGGGAACTGATAGGGTAGATAGAGAGAAACTATATCCTCTGGTAGGGGAGTCCAGATCAAAGGGGTAGAACCTTAAAATTAGAGCTAGGTCAATCAGAGGGGATGTCAGGAGGCATATCCTCACACAAAGGGTGATGAGGAGTATGGGGATCAAATAAAAATGTCAAAACTGAGATTGGTAATTTTCTGTTTGGCTTTGGGCATATAGGTATATGGAGTCATGATGGCTGGGTGATACAGATCAGTATGATCTAACTGGATGGCGAATAGGCTTGAGGGGCTGAATAGCCTCCTCCCATTCCTATGCCCCTATACTGTGGGGAATGTCCTACTAGCTGTGATTTGACTGGCTGCTGATAGTGTTGGGCTCATTGTAGACTGGTGGGTCAGTTAACCTTCCTGGTCTTTATAGCTTAGCTATTCACTCAATATACACCCTAAGTCATCAAAGAGTCTGTTTTCTGTGGTTTAATGGTGTGATTTGTTTTTATACATTGTAAAAGAATTTTTAAACCTATTTTGTTAAATGTACTCCAAATAATCTGAAAAAAAAATTTAAATGTTCTGTGAGGATCCCAGACTCTCCTCTACTGAAAGAAAATCTTCTGCATGATCTTCAAAAATGGTCACTAGGCAACTGTTCTGGCGGTATAGGGTCCCTTAGGCCACCATTTTGTTTTTAGTCAGTCACTGAAGAATAAAAGTTGGTTCTATAACTACGACATAGCTACATTTCAGGACAAAGCAGCCCGCTTGATTGGCACCCCTTCCACCACCTTAAATATTCACCCCCTCCACCACTGACGCACAGTGGCAGCAGTGTGTACCATCTACAAGGTACCCTGCAGCAACTCACCAAGGCTCCTTCCAAACCCGTAACCTCTGCAACCTAGAAGAACAGCGGCCGCACATACTTGAGAACACCATGACCTGCAAGTTCCCCTCCAAGCTACGCATCATCCTGACTTTTAACTATATCGCCGTTCTTTCACTGTCACTGGGTCAAAATCCTGGAACTTCCTTTCTGTGATTGTAGATGGACAGCAGGGTTCAAGAAGGCAGCTCACCACCACCTTGTCAAGGGCATCTAGGGATGGGCAGCAAAAGTTGGTCTTGCCAGCAATGCTCACATCCCATGAAATAATTTTTTTTAAATCTACTTATATGGGGCTACAGTTGCTGGAGATTCTGCCCAACAATCCTGACTGGTTATATTCCAGCTCATAGGAAGCCGAAACAGAATCACTTTGGAAGCAGTTCTCGTTGTAATATAAGGTGATTTTGCACTAGAGCAATGTAGAATGGTTTCAGGTGCACTGTTCCTCTGCCAGTGGCTACACTTCTAATGAGCAGCACGGGCTATGGACAACTCCCACTGACCCACTCAATATGCAAGCCACAAACAGGAGCCAGTCCCAGGTATCATTGCAATTGAGTCTCCCTAATATACAGTTAAGCCCAGCAGATCCACTAGGACCAGAGTCCATGTCTAAACAGTGTGGAGCAGTGAATAGAGAAAGAAACCTCTGCACAACTTGAAGAAGAGCGGGGCAGTTCAACGCAGTGTGCTGGCCATATTTATAGTTCAGCTAACAACACTAAAAGCATATTATCTAATTGCTGATGTTGGGACCATGCTGTGCATAATTTGGCTGCCATGCTTCCTAAGGAACAATAGTTATGGCACTTGAAAAACTCTTCATTGGTTGCAAAGTGCTTTAGGATAGCGGTCATGAAAGGTGCTATATAAATGTAAGTTCTTTCTTTCATATATAAGGTATGTTAATTGGACAGAGAACGTAAGTTGAAAACAACACTTTGATATGTCAAAGCAGAAGTACAAGAGGCTGCATGTTCCAGGTTGTGAAGTGTACATTTGGGACAGGTGTCAGGAGCATTTCTTTACACAGAGGGTGATCAATAGTTGCGATGTATTGCCAGGAAGAGTGGTTGAGGCCAGGGCACTGGTTTTGCTCAGGAAACAGCTAGGTAGTGTAAGAGGAAGACGCAAATGCCTGTGTTCTGAAGAAATGTAATCAAGTTGCTTTTGTACGGCTGTACAGTCTTACTGCCACCAACTTCTGATGTGTGAATCTGTCCCAGCCAGTGGGCACACCACAGTGAACTTGCTGCAATCTCTGCGTCAGGCTCAGATCACTAAAGAGCTCATGAAAAAAACTAAATGCACCTTCCTGACCACCAGCCCTAGCAAATCAAGCAAGTTGCTGTCGACTGCACAGGACATGGGCTTTAGGAAGGGCAGTAGCACTAACAGCAGCAGAGCAATAAAAGCAGCAACTTCAAAAGGGCCCTTCTTTAAATCTATCTTGTGAAACCTGACCAGATTAGCATTTTTAGTGGTGAAAATGAAGGAATCAGCTGCAACACCATGCATTACAAAGGGACTTAACCTTATTACAATACAATAGGACTGCCTTACCACAACAATGAACGGAGACATCATCTGGGCTTTTAAGTGGAGGAAGTATGCATGTCGGAGCAGCAGGGCGGCAGTTCCATTGCTTTGGTCTCTATTCACGCTGAGTACACACGGTCACCTTTGAAGCACAGGATTTTTGTGTGTGCTGTTTCCAGGAGGGCCCAGGCAGTGTTGTAGTGCAGTGGAAGAGTCAAGAGCACCTTGGAGCAGTTACAGTTGTAGAACTATGCCGCCGTACACAGACGAGAACAAAATAAGTCGATTAAACCCATCCCACAGTAAGTGGCTCCGAGGGATTTTGAGTGAATTTTGTGCCAAACTTGATTTACAGAGCTCACAGCTCACCCATCATAGAACTGAGACCAAGAGAGCAGCAGGGCCCAAAACAGAGCAAAGGAATGAATAGCTACTCAGTTCACTTGTCAGCCGTGGCTGAGTTGGCAGCACAGCACTCCCGCCCGTGAATCACCAGGTTCAAGTCCCAACCAGGGCTTGAGAACAAAAATTAAGGCTGAGGCCCCAGTGCAGTTCTGAGGGAACTCTGCCTCGTCGGAGGAGGTGTTGGATCGAGTCCTCGCCTGCTGGTTTAGGTGGACATAAAAGACTCATGGCACTATTTCGAAGAAGAGCTGATGAGTGTCCTGGCCAATATTTATCCCTCAATCGACATTGCCAAAATACAGATTATCTGGTCGTTATCACATTGCTCTTTGCGGGCAGCGAATGGGAGAAGGGTGGTTTGCTAAGTGCAAATCAGCTGCCATGTTTCATACAGTGACTACACTTCAAAAAGTATTTCATTGGCTGTGAAGCACTTTGAAACATCCAATGGTTATATAAGGTGCTATATAAATACAAGTCTTTTGTTTATTTCAGTTTGTTTTAGTTGCATTCTGGGCGAGGTAAGACTATTAGTCCAGAACATTGCGACAACTCACTGTTCTTCTTTCAATAGTAGCCGGAAAGCCACCTGAGGGTACAATTTCCTTTCAAAGAAATTAAGTTGATTTTTTTTTAACACCGCAGCCAGAAGCATATAAAATATCAGTATCACTCCAGGGAGCGCAGCAATTTACAGTAAGGTGCTCTTAATAAATATTTATTTACTCTAACACTACATTTAATTACTAATGAGTTGAGATCCTCTCAGGTAGATTGATCCTTATTCCTATAAAATAAGGGGTACAACTCTAAAGGGTGTGCAGGAGCAGAGGGACCTGGGTGTACAAGTGCATAAGTCATTAAAGGTGGAAGGACAGATGAGAGCAGTAAATAAAGCCTACAGTATCCTAGGCTTTATTAATAGGGGCATTGAGTACAAGAGCAAGGAGGTTATGCTGAACTTGTATAAAACACTAGTTAGACCTCAGCTGGAGTATAGGAAGGATGTGAACTGGAGAGTGCAGAAGAGGTTTACAAAAATGGTTCCAGGGATGAGAAACTTCAGCTATGAGGATAGATTGGAAGAAGTTGGGACTGTTCTCCTTGGAAAGGAGAAGGCTGAGAGGAGGTTTGATAGAGGTGTTCAAAATCATGAGGGGGCTGGACAGAGCAGATATGGAGAAGCTGTTCCTGCTCATAAAAGGATCAAGATTGAGACGGCACAGATTTAAAGTGATTTGCAAAAGAAGCAAAACATTTTCACACAGCGAGTAGTTAGGTTTTGGAATGCACTGCCTGGAACTGTGTGGTGGAGGCAGGTTCAATCAAGGCATTCAAGGGGGCATTGGATGATTATTTAAATAGAAACAATGGGCAGGGTTACGGGGAAAAGGCAGGAGAATGGCACTGAGTCATAATGGCCTTTCGGAGAGCCGGTGCAAACACGATGGGGCGAATGGCCTCCTTCTGCACTGTAATAATTCTGTGATCTTGTGATTCTGGTCAACGTCAACGATACTTAGAGCTACTTGTGGTGCAGGTTGCCAACTCTCCAGGATTGCCCTAAAGTCCACAGGAACTAAAAATTAATCTCCCGGCCAAACAACCTAAGGGATAAATCATTTTTTTAAAAATTGAACTTTTTTTCAGTTTCCTTGAATGCTTCAATTTATTAGTTATCAAAAATATTGAAGATGAGGAAAAGACTGTTTCTGGAGGTGGGGGGGTGGGGTGTGGGGGGAAGTTGGAGGTGGGAAATCTCCAGGAATATATCCGACCAGAGTTGGTAACACTTGTTGGAGTAGAGGATGAGGACTGAAATAAAAAGCCTTTATCTTTTTTTTCTTTTGGGTGCTGATTGAGCTGTTCTTTTGTTATCTGTTTACATAACAGATTTCTGCCACTCATATATTTCTTCCCACCGGTCCATCTTTCTGAGGGGGCTCCAGCATTTAACCCCATTAAGGCCTTTCAGTAATACAGATGCTGATCAAACAGTGCGCTGCATTTCAACAAGGTTGCAAATGAATGAGGGAAGCCATTAAGCTCATACTTCTACAGATACTACCATTACTGCACCTAACTGCCCCCTGAATAGAGTCATAGAATCATAGAAGTCTACAGCACAGAAAAAGGCCCTTCAGCCCATCGAGTCTGTGCCGGTCAAACAAGTACCTAACTATTCTAATCCCATTTTCCAGCACTAGGCCCATTGCCTTGTATGCCATGGCATCGCAAGTGCACATCCAAATACTTCCTAAATGTTATGAGGATTTCTGCCTCTATCACCCTTTCAGGCAGTGAGTTCCAGATTCCCACCACCCTCTGGGTGAAAAAATTCTTCCTCACATCCCCGCTAAACCTCCTGCCCAGTTCCAGAATTTTTTGCCTCCACTACTCCACCTGGAGTGGACATATGGACATACGAACATATGAATTAGGAGCAGGAGTAGGCCTCCTCCGCCTTGCAATAAGATCAAGGCTGATCTGATTTCAACCTCAACTCCATGTTCCTGCCTACCCCCAATAATCTTTCACCCCACTGCTTATTCATAAAAATATTTAAGGACTCTTCTTCCACTGCCTTTTGAGGAAGAGAGTTCCAAAGACTCACGACCCTCTGAGAGAAAAAATTTTACTCATCTCTGTCCTAAATGAGCAACCCCTTATTTTCAAACAGTGACCCCTAGTACTAGATTCTCCCACAAGAGGAAACATCCTCCCCACATCGACCCTGTCAAGAACCCTCAGGATCTTAAATGTTTCAATCAAGTCACCTCTTACTCTTCTAAACTCCAGCAGATACAGACCTAGCCTGTCCAAGGCCTTGTGGCGCAATGGGTAGCGCACCTGGCCACTGAACCAGAAGTTCTGGGTTTGAGTCTCACTCCAGAACCTGATAGCTAAGGAAGGTGCGTTCAATAATGTGGCCTAATGGGTTGAGTGTCAATGTGCAAGTCATGCCAACACACACCAATGGCAGGCAGTAAGAATGCAAGAGATTCTTGGTTAGCTACCAGAACTCCAGGCTACAACATGCATGTAGAAGTGTATGTTGCCACAGCAACTCGGACTCCCTGAGTGAACTGTAATGCACCACTCAAGGGATGGCAGCTTGCCATCACTATTAGTATATACGTGTTTCACACACAGCTCTGTTGCTGATGTCTTCAAGCTTTCTATCCATGTATATATGCTCTTATGTGCCTTGTTTAAATAAATGAACCCACAACATGTTTACCCAATCCCTTATGGGTGATTGGTGCCTTTGTATCATTATAAAAACATAACATGGTGCATAGCGGTGGTCAAACAGCCTGGCAGCAAGATTACATACAGGCACGACATGGTGAACAGTCTTAGGCCATGCTACATGGCATGGGCTGACCCTTGACGTTTTGGTCAGGCCACAATGAGTTTGCAGTTTTGAAATCGCAGTGTGGTGACTGCAGAGAAAAGCTTTGAAGACACAGGCTGGGATAGAGCTCAAGAGCTGGTAAGCAGACGATCCTTCATGGTGAGGTTGCAGTGCATAGCCTGTCAGTACAGTGAATGGGACCGTGTGTTGAGAAGACCAGCACCTGTCGGGAAAAGCGGATGATGAGGGTGTGGACTGGATCGATAGCGAGTGAGGGAGAGTCAAACAAAAAAGCAAACAAAACCATCATAAAAATTGAGCCAGGGAAGGTTGCAATTATAATGGGTGACTTTGAGAGTTGCTGAACAATAAACTGAATAAAACGAGGAGGAAGGTCAAAGGTATATTGTCAAAATGTCCACAAAATTCCCCAGTTTGAATTGGGATGCAGCTGACCTACTAATGTACAGAGCTAAGTGTTCTTGATTCAGGTGTGTCTGACCCAGATAAGAAAGCCATAAAAATTCACCTACTAATTGGGAATAAAGGCCTACACAGGCTGAGCACATCAGGATTAACAGCAGAAGAACAGAAGGATCCCCAAAAGATTTGGAGTACATTGGAAGACCAGTTCAGAATCAGGGTAAACTTCCATATTCATTGGCTAGAGTTCATGTCATTTTCATTCAAACGTCAGTCCTTCTGGGCATTAATTAATGTGGGGGGGCTGTAAACGTTTGGTGTGTTTTAGATTCCTTTACTATCCAGCAGTATACAGTATCGCACTGGCATTTCTCTCTGCTGCTACCAACTCTTGGTACTTTCTACATTACAACTGCCCACACTTCAAAAAAAAGGACTTCATTGGGTGTACAGTGCTTTGGGACATCCTGAGGTTGTAAAAGGTGCTATATAAATGCAAGGCCTCCCCACTCCCCTCCCCCCCACCCCCCAACAAGCCTTCTTGTATCAGCATGGATCCATTTCCGTGAACTTTTTGTGGCTTGGTTTTAAAATCATGTGACAAATATCAACAAAAGAATAGAAAGCAGTTCATACACACCATGGGTTCACCAAGCCAATACCTGTTTCAATTCTGGGCGTGTTGAGACAAAGCCTCCTCTACTTAAGGTGGCTTCCTGCTCAGTATTGCCTGAGTAAACTTGCTACAGCAATTGCTCACACATTGAGGTTTTATTTAAACTTCAGCTGTTGTTATTGTTTTAGAGACCTCTTCTTTTCCTCTGCCCTACTCCCAACCCAGTTTGGTTTTTGTGAGCCATTATGTAATTCCCAACCGCAGATTTATTATTATTCTTTGATGACTTACCCAGTAATAAAATTACAGACCCAACCAAGCCACACTTAGTCAGATGCATTCCAGCTGTGAAAATTTGATATCAGTGGGGGAAAGAAGATATGGTTTTAGGGACACTGTCCTTGTTAAGATATTTTTTACTGTTAGATTTTTTTTTACAAGAGGACTCTTTGCCCAGATACTGTGCCTTTGCAAATAGTAATCTCTTCTGCCACACACTTTGGTGGCCACTCCACGAGCTTCAAGGGGAGGGACACTGGAGGAGACTTTTCAATTTGGGCAGGCAGCCTGTATTTTCTGAATACACTTGTCCACCCGCAGGCTTGCCCTATTGATGCCCTATTGGCCCTCCTTACACCCTTGGGTTCTCCACATGGTCAGATCACGGACTCCATTGCTCCGTTTTATGTCCATGTTCTGTTGTTGCACAGCTTTGCTCAGTCTCTTTGAGAGCTCATCAACTCCCAATCTAGTCTGACTATCCAGTGCAACACTGAGAGTGCAGCAATGCTTAGTTTCATTAGCCAGGGTGCTTCCATTAAAGAGAACACTACTAAAACCAACGCAGTAAAATAGGAGCCAATTTTTCCACACAGAACAAATCTCTCCTTCCATAAAGAAGCTGACTTGTCACTTGTTAAAATGACAGTTTTTAAAGTGATTAGTACATAAGTTATTTCACGACCATTCCAAAATCTATCCTTAACCTACCCCAGCCAGAATTACTTAGAATGTACAGCACAGGAACAGGCCATTTGGCCTGACAGGTCCATGCTCCCATTCACCATTCACCCCTCTTGCTTGCTCACCCACATTGGCTCCATCCATGGCCTCCCTATCTCTGTACAGTAATCTCCCCCATCCCCACAACCCTCTGAGCTATCAGCACTCATCTAATTCTGGCCTCCTGAGCATCTCCGATTTTAATCCCTGCACCATTGGTGGCCATGCCTTCAGCTGCCTGAACCCTAAGCTCTGGAATTCCCTCCCTACACCTCTCCATCTCTCCAGCTTGCTTTCCTCCTTTGAGACGCTCCTTAAAACCTACCTCTTTGACCATTTGACCTATTATCTCCTTACGCGGCTCAGTGTCATACTTTGCTTTATAACGCTCCTGTGAAGTACCTTCAGAGGTTTTATTATGTTAAAGGTGCTATGTAAATATAAGTAGCTGTTGCTCCACACGAGCCTCTTCCCACTCCTCATCTAACTCTATTAGCAAACTTTCTATTTCTTTATTCTTCATGTTTATCTAGCTTCCCCTGAAATGCATCCATGCTGTTCACCTCAAACTGATCCATGCGGCAGTGAGTTCCATATTTCTACCACCCTCTGGGTTAATAAGTTTGACTTGCAAGTGACTACACTTCAAAAATAACTTTGTTAAACGTAAACCACTTTGTGATGTATTGCTGAAAAGAGAGACATGTCAGAGCTTTTTGTCTTGCACTCATCAGGACATTTCACAAGAATACCAATATAAGGGGAAAACAACAACTTATGGAATATAATCTCATACAGTATCAATTGTTGTTTGTTCCCCATGTTGGTATTCTTGCAAAGTATCCTGATGAGTGCAAGACGAAAAGCTTTGACATGTCTCTTTTTTCAGCAATACTCAAGTTCTGTACTATCAAATGACTACTTTGTGTTGTCCTGAAGTTGCGAAAGGTGCTATATAAATGCAGGTCTTCCTTTTTTCATGCCCATCTTCTCAAGGGCCACCTTTCACAGCCATCTCGAGGGCAACTAGGGATAGGCAATAAATACTGACTTTGCCAGCGATGCTCACATCCCAAGATCAGGAATAAAAAAAGAATTTGTAATAAAACACCCATGCCTCCAGTAAAGGCTGCTGGTTGGTGATCAGGTCTAGTAACACGGGCTAATATTCCCCTCCCTAACCCAGAATGCTGAGGTCCATTGTAACATCTCTAATGTGGTCCAGGGCAGAGATAAATAAGCTCAGCACATACCAAGAGTCAAACCTGTGACTTGCCTGGGGTATCGTAGCTCCATTGCTCAGAATCAAAATTCATTGATCTATTGGCAGGGTGTGAGAATCAAAATCTATTGATCTAGTGGCAGGGTGTGAGAACTAAAATCCATTGATCTAGTGGCAGGGTCTGAGAAGCTAGTTCTTGCCAAAAAAAAAAAACCAGCATTGCTGCATCTAAAAATACAAAGTGCAACACGAGTCAAGTCTCAAAACTGACTAACAGGGAAGTGTTGCCTCACTTCTGGAAGAAGGTGCTGTCTACCTTTAAAATTACAAACAGTTAACTCCACCCTGAGACAACACAGACACATTTCCCAGCCCACCCGAAACTGTAGTTTCCAAATGCTTCAGTTTCAAACAGCAACAGAGAAGCGATTTGCATGATCTAGCTCTTCTGACAGAGAAGGCTCATATTTACAATGCCCCTTGTGATAATGCACTGCTTTACTGGCTCTTAATAAAACAAGTACATTATAATGAGTAGTTACAAGGATCAGTCATGTGTCTTAATCTAGAGAACGCTGCCTTTATTCTGCAAATAGAGATGTGGAGCACTTACTTTATCTTTAATGTTGGCACTTTTAAGTGGATAGATTTAGACTGCCAAGCTCAGTGGCACTTTTCAAGTGTGGCTCAGGGCTACCCTGGATACTTCAGCTCTGTGTTATGTGGCACAGAGACCCACACATCAGGAAGGTCCAGCGTTCAAATCCTGAATTCTGCTGGGATGCGCCAACCGGCTGCCTTATTCCTGTCTCGTGTTCCATTGTCAGGGTAGCAGACGGAAACACTATGACTGGCAAGGTGTTAGGGAGCAGACAATTGACAAGAAAATCCAGCATTCCTGGTTCTTGCCTAGAAAGCGTGTGACTGGCCTCCGCTGTAACCTTTCCACTGACACCAAATAGTATTACCAGCATTCACATGAAGAATGATGACATGCTTTTAGGTCTGCACCTCCTAAATGACTCTCTGTCTTGAGCACCTTATGTGGTTCAAAATAAAATTCTCGAAATCGTGAACTGTAAAAGGTCTGTATCTTCTGCAAACGTTTTGTGAAGAACCAGCAGTGCCTGTTTAGTGACTAGAGGGTTTCAGTGCCACACTTTACAATTGCTGCTAGAGTGGTTATGGAAGCAGATTTGCTGCACCTTTAATATGGACTCTGTAAACCCTAATGACAACACTTAGAATCATAGAATCTTAACAGTGACAAAGAGACTGTTCAGCCCATCAAGACTGTGCCAGCTCTTTGAAAGAGCAATCCGATTACTCACAATCCTCTTTCTCCAAAAATACAAATATTTTCCATTTCAAGCATGTATATAATTCTCTTTTGAACACTACTGTTGAATCTGCTTCTATCACCCTTTCAGGCAGGACATTACTTGTTGTTTAATAATGTTTCTCCTACCTTGCTCCCTGGTTGTACTGTCAATTATCTTAAATCTGTGCCCTCTGTGGCTATTGATCCCCCGCTGCCAGTAGAAACAGTTTCTCCTTGTTTGTTCTGGCAAAACCCCTCACAATTTTAAACACCTCTATTAAATCTCTCCTTAACTTCGTCTGCTCAAGGGAGAACAATCCCAGCTTCTCTAGTCTTTCCAGATGACTGAAGTCCCTCATTCCAGGTACCATACTAGTTAAGTCTCCTGTGCACCCTTTCCAACACCCTGACATTCTTCCTGATATGTGGTGCCCAGAAATTGGACATAATATTCCAGCTGGGGCTTAACCAGTGTACATTTAGCGCGATGAGAATTTGACTGTGGACACATTGCAAAGGCACTGTTTAAGTCCATTGCTAATCTCCACCTCCCTGAGTCAATTGAATTGGTTTCCAAAAGAATGCAATTGGTTTTAACAATGCTCCAGCATGTAGCGTCTGAGAAAGTGCAAATTATTTTAAACAAATTTATTTAAGCTGTTTGGCTGCAGTTTCTTAGGTATGTTTTTTTTTATTAGGAGCAGAGCTTGAGAGGATTCAGTCACAAGCTGCTCCTGTCTGCGTATTGCTGTTTGTAATCATTTCAAATAACTCGAGTATTAGGTAAAGAACCGGTGTTGAAATTTCTCAAGTGTACAGAATGCAAAATAACATGTTGGGATTGATTTTCTGTCAGCTCTCAGTCATTGCCAACACAACCAAAATAAATAAAGTTTTAAATCTCTGTAAATACCATAGTCTCGCTGGGAGCAGTACTAGTTGTTATGACAGCACAAGGCACATGACTAGGAGTGAGATAACCCAAGGCCTAAATGGAGGAGGGGGAAGGGGCGGGAGAAAGAGCAAGAGCTAATCCAGATGCTTCTTCACCAGCACTTAGATTTTATCTTCGTTGGACAGATGTAAAAAATTAAAGCACCAATTAGCTGGTCATTTTAGATTTTCCTGGAATAATGTGATGCAAACACCATTTCAGCTCCACTCCACCCCCATCCCCAGTACATTATTTTGACTAAACAATTATACCCGGTGTGTCACACACCACAGAGTACCACACAAGCGATGATGCTTGAAAAACACATTCTGGATGATCTACAGCAATGGAACAGATCAGACTTTTCTTTACACATGTGAATCAGCTAGAATGTATACCAGCATCAGGGATTTAACTTATTTTTGTTCTGCAAATTTTATTCCCTTAAAAGGTGTCTTAAAATATTGTACCCGCTTGTACCAAATGCCTCCTGCTAACTTTCCTATTGGTCTAGACAAGAGTGCCAGCAAACAATTAAACCTGGAGCACCATCACAGCAAGTCCCCAGCCTTGTCCCACCTGACATCGGCACGCTTCACAGGGCAGGGACCAGGGTGCATTAAGGCCAATTGCAGCACTCCTATTACCACCTTAAACCAATTAACAGTTCAACAAAAAAAAACCCTTAAACCCCTATAGTGCCACTAACAGAAAATGTCCCAAAGCACATTACCTAGTTTCAGCTTCAGCTTCATACATGTAAAGGGCAGAGTGAGGAGAAGCAACCAGAAATTTAGGTTCATTTTGAGAGGGTTTCTCTTCTAGAAGAGTTTAGGCAGGGGGTTCCTGAGAACAGGGGCCAAGGCAGTAGCAGGAAGGAAGCACTAAAAACCAGAATCAGGGAGGAGGAGGAGGAGGAGGTAATGCAAGATTAATAGGACAAGGTAGATAGGGTGGGACAAAGCCATTAAAATAACCCTTAAATGTATTACAAGGTTAAAAAGTCAATGTTAGCCAACAGGGAGGAGGCCAATGGATGAATGGAACTTCAGTTATAGGCTGCTGAGCTTTGAACAAGCTGGACTTGATGGAGGTCAAAGGAGGAGAGGCCACCAAAACAGACATTAAACAAATTGACTCTAGAGATGACAAAGCCAAAGACAAAGGTTCCTGCAGAAAATGGACGTGCGGTAGGAGAGGTGGAAGTAAGCGGACCAGGTGACAAGAGAGGAAGTGGGCTTTGAAACTCAGCTCAGCCTCAAATAGTTTTACACCATCTGGTTCAGACCAAGCAGTTGGCACAGAAGGGGTGCAGCCAATAGAAAGAAGAATGAACCTGCATTTATATATCACCTTTCACATCCCAAAGTGCCAGTCAGCTAAGTAATTTTGAAATGGGAGTCATTTGTAATGCAAGGGTACATAGCAGCCAACTTGCACACATCAAGTGCCATAAGCAGCAATGACATAAGAAATTAGATAATCTTCTTTAGTAACATTGATTGAGGGAGTGTTAGGACACCAAGAGTTCCCTCGCTCTTCTGATAAGTATCATGGGATCCTTTAGGCCCACCTGGGAGGAGCTTGGTTTGAAGTCTCCTCAGAAAGGTGGCACCTCTGACAGTACTGCACTTCCACGGTACTGCACTGAAGTGTCAGCTGAGATGATGTGCTCAAGTCCCTGGTGTGGGGTTTCAACCCACAACTGTCTGGTCCAGAGGCAAGAAAGATACAACAAAGACAAAGCGGACACTGGCAAGTGAATTCTACATATCCCCCCAACTAATTCTAGTATTTCAGTGTATTTAAGGATCATTTCATTCTTTCCCTCTCTAACATTAGGTTAGAGACACTGCTACAATTTGCAAGCTGCTACTTATCACTTCGCACTCATAGCTGGTCACGTAAATGAAAATAAATAAATCCATATAATTATTTCAATCCAAACTATAACATGATCTGTTAGTGAATCATAAAACCAGTGTTTTTGAACATTGTTTACATTAAGTGATTAATGCATGTTTCAGTCAGCCATCAAGCAACCACTGTACAGAAATAAAAATTCATGATTAGGGCTTCAATACCCTGCAGTAGCCCAGAATCACGCACAATGCCTATGGGCTGATGATTGAGTAAACAAAATGAACTGCAGCTTCATGAAAAATAATTCATAGCAGTATTGCCACGAATGCATTCTATGAGCAGATTGAGAAATTAAAGCTTCTTAAAATGATTATAGTTGTCTTCTAATGGACTTGTATAACATTTATCCATCACTCTAGATGTGAGCCATTGAAATTCCTCCCAAAGGGCCTATGCTTTGCTCAAAAGGTGATTTTTATTCGGAATTATATACCAGGTGAAGTAAAAACATTAGGACGTCAAACGCAATGCAAAGCTCAGCTTGGAGAACCAAAAGCTTCAAAAGGGCCAAACTGCCTTTTCTCCTCATCTTCTGTCTGGATGCCTCCTTGTGGACCTCCATGGGTACACTTCTTCTCTTCTCAAGACAGAGAACTCCAAGAGAGAATGAAGGTGGAAAATATAAAACTTCTGCTCCAAAACCTCCAGGGATACCTGGCCATTCTTTGTATAACATACGACATCTGGATAGCAACTCACTTTAAAATTCAGGCCGACAACTTGCACTTATATAGCATGTTTAACATAACATTTAACATCCCAAGGTGCTTCACAGGACCGTCAAACAAAATTTGACACCAAGCCACATAAGATGATGTTAGGAAGGTGACCAAAAACTTGAAGAGGTAGATTTTTAAGGAGCATCTTAAAGAGGAAGAGTGGAGAAATTTAGAGAGGGGATTTCCGAGCTTAGTCAATTGATGGCACAGCCACCAATGGTGGGGTGATTAAAATAAGGGATGTATAACAGGTCATCATCTTATTTAGAGAAATTCAAATTTTTCCCCCATTTGAAGCCTGAAGCAATGCATGTACACGGTGAACTACACACTTAGTTGTAATCTATGCATTCATCATACAATTGTAGCAGTCATCTTTCTTTCTGGAAGAGAATACAGTGAGGTCTTTATTATTTATCTAATTACATGCCATATGATTAATCTCCATTCCATGGTGATCTAGTGGCTATATATCAGTAGGAGTCATTCCAATTGTAGAGCTACAACACTCAGCTTGTTAAATGGATTAGGTACAGGTGAAAATAGGACAATATGGCAGAAAGAATTATGTAGGCCAACAAAGGACTGCATAGAACTCATGGAGGTGTTTGGGTTCATATGGAAAATGTTATGTATCAACTAGCTGTTAAAATTATACTCATTATTGTCTGTAGCAGACAGCTCATCTAAAGTTTAGCTCCACGAATTAACAAAGCTTTTAGAAAGACGAGTTGGTTTCTCAAACAAGGGATCTATAAAATCAAGCTCCATTGATGTTTATATTAGGATTTTACAGGCTGCCTTGTAACAGGGCTACATTTCAGAAAGTCTGGATTAGTCACTTTCCAGAGGGTCATTTTAGGGGTTGCTGAACAGATGTGTTACAGGCGGTCAGCTCCTCTATTAAAGAAACATGTCATCTGCTTCTCTGATGTATTACATGATATACCATCATCACCTGAACACCTTTAATACACAGTCAATTCCTCTTCTTAAAGATACAATGGGTATCCCCTGTACTCCCAGAGTTATAATTGCTTTCAGTTCCTAGCCTTTCCATCATTACTTATTTTTCCCATAGCAGTAAATTGCTTTGAATGGAGAGGTTAAATATAGGAATTAATCGGTAAGGCTTTATTTTGAATTAAGTCCCTATTTTGTAAAGCCTAACTGGCTATTGAGATTTATTTCCAGTTTAATGGGGGAGCCCCAGAGTGTCCATGTCAATCTGGCCAACATCAGTCTCAGCTCCGTCACCACTTGTATCCCTCTCTAGATCCAGAGGTCAAGAACCTGAAAAAAAATCACTTGTCCAATACTGTATATTCAAAAATGAGAGAAAGGGAGAGCAACCCAGCACCTCGGTCACCAGTCATATAGCGACATTGGCAAAGACCATATGGAAATTCACTTTTTCACAGTATGTGGGCATTTATTGCCCATCGCTAACTGCCCTCCAGTAGGTAGTGGTGAGCTACCTTCTTGACAATGAGTGGCCTGTCAGGTCATTTAAGAGGGCAGTCAACCACATTGCTGTGGGTCTGGAATCAGATATATGTCAGAGGGCAAGGGCAGCAGTTTTCCTTCCCTCAAGAATACTAGTGAACCAGATGGGTTTTTTTTTTAGAATGACAATTCAGTGGTCACATTGTCCCCATTATTGATACTATTATATTTAACTGCATTTGGATTCCCCCAGCTACCATGGTGGGATTTGAACTCAGATCTCTGGATCATTAGTCCAGGCCTCGGGATTACTAACCCAGTAACATGACCACTATGCTACCATTCAACTTGTCAGAAAATAAAAGCATTAAAAAAAAATAAATAAAAACACATTAAGTTTGGGGGGCAGGTGGAGGGGGGCATCAGTGTGAATAACAATTACATTTATATAACACCTTTAATGTCGTAAAAGTTCCCAATGCACTTCACAGGAATGTTACAAATCAAAATTTGGCACCAAGCTACATCCAGGAGATATTAGAACAGGTGGCCAAATGCTTGGTCGAAGATATAGGTTTTAAAGAGTGTCTCTAAAAGAGAGAGAATAATAACAAAGGCAGCACCTCTAATGTAGTAAATGCCCTAAGGCACTTCAGAATGGAAACTGAACCAATGGTTAGAAGTAGTAGTAACTAAAGAAACAGGTTTTGAAAGGTTTCAGGGAGCAAATTCCAGCGAGTAGAACCAAATCAGCTGAAGGATTTACTCAGATTGCAATTCTTTACATGAGTCTTTACACCATAAGCTATCAGACCACTGAAAATACAGACCCTTTTTATTTTGGTCAAAGCTATTACCAGTTGTTAAAACCCGTATTCTATTTTCCTTCTCCTGCACACCCACAAAAATCACCACCTCCAGATTGCACCAATGCTTTGTAAAGTGCACTTTTAAAAGGACCAACTGTAATGTACTGTACATTGATCGAATGCCATTTATGCTGAAAAATCTTAGTGACTTTGGGGCTCAACTTTTGCCATCAGTAATACCCTGCCCCTTAACACTTCTTGGAAATCTAGATAAACCAAGAGTTTTCAGCTTATGTGTAAGCCCAACCTCAGAATCCATCATCACAGTTAGCTTGTAACAGATCTTAAAACCTTGAAAATAAAAGTCAGCATGATCCAGTTGCATAATTTCAAAAAGGATAACCAGGTGCTTTTTAAGAAAATAAGAGAGAGACTGTGGGAGTATGTGTGAAAAGCTTCCAAAAGCAAAAGGCAAATGCTGCCTTTTTAAACAGTGTCCCACGATAAATGTCATGAGCTCTCCCATATTGATGCAGTGCAACTATCACTTAAGATGAAATGCAACCAGAGACAAAAAAATGTCATTTCTGTCAATTCCTGACCTCATTTAATGGCTTTTTAAACTGGGACTCAGTGCCGTCCTGATTTATAGAATGTTGTGCTCCTTCCCTTGTTTGTTCTGGGTGAAAACCTTGCATTAACATATCAGGACATGCATTTCAATGACAGAAAGCAGGTCTGAGCAGCTTCTCCGTGCGCAGCACAGAAAAGTGACACAGTTTTCCCCAACTTCTAGCTCTTTCCAATGAAAGTTCATTAATCCCATTGCTAGCAAAAACCTCTGGTGCTAAATACTTACAAACATGTCTGAAGCCAGTGATTTACGATTCTCTAGTTTAGATTTAAGGTTTTCAGATACATTACCACTCACCCGTACACCCCTCTCCTCCCCCACCACTATAAGCAGATCAAAGACGCTTCTTTACTGCATGCATATGGATTATCTGAGCATGAATGACATTTGTAACGTAATAGGTCTATAATCTAAAGTACATAAGGCTTTCCCCCCCCCACCCCGTTGTAGCCAATGCTAAATAGACAGAACACATTAAAAGTTGGCATTAAAACAAACCTATTTCTACCAGATTTACTGGAAATGGAACTGGAGTTTGTGGTGCTTATTTAAGTCTATTTAAGAACACACACAACTCATCTTTCCCCAGTTCAAGCTTTTTATTATTTAAATACACCATACTAGAGCAAATGTTTTTTTTTGAAAATATCACAAATAAAATTTCCATTCTTAAAGTCCTACATTAGATACTAGAAAGCTGGGATGTTTCTGCTGGGGGAGAAGCAACATTTGACAAATCACATACATGCATACATACATGTTATTGTACAGAGAACCACTAAAAGTGTTTATATGATAGAGAACTACCACAAAATCACTGGATTTTTCTCCCATTGCCGCCTCTTTATTAATAATAATAGCAATAAACACATTGTCCTTACAACACTTAGAAATACAAAGAGCCAACACAATTTTTTTTGCAAGGATGTTGTAAAGAAAATAGAATACGAGTGGGGGGGTTTGGGGGAGGGGGGAAACCCGAGGCTGGTGCCTTGCTAATTATTAATGTAGGTACAAAGCACGTTTCAAAACCTCCAGTAATTACTTTAATTTGTCATTATTCCAGATGTCCTCCAATGGGCCATTTGTATTTTTGTCTCCCCACCCCTTTTCTGAGCAGTCTCATTAGCCCGGGTTTACGGAGTCCATAATCCGTTGTCCTCAAGTCACTTTTAATGCAAGAACAGCTTGGTGAGAGCAAACTAGCAAGGGTATATAAGTGTGCAATGTCGTCGTGTACCTGGCATTGAAACCAGCCAAAAAACATGACTGTCTACTGGAACAAAGTGGGGTCCACCTGTGATGAGCCAGATCGAAAAGATGAAGGCACGCTTTCTGCACTGCTCTAAACCATCTCAGCAAACCTGCAGATGAAAACGGTGATAAAGGTCAGGTCAGGCCATGGAGAGAAGTGCGTCATAATCAAACCCCTCTCCCCACCGCCGCCCACTCACCCCATTCTACTCAAGAAGAATTCGGATGAAATATATATATCTTTCCCATTAACACGTTGTGTGCTTCTAATTTTTTTTTTGCTTTTCATGTCATTGTTTTTTTTAAATCTTCCGGAGCGCTCTGCTTGAACTAGAAAGGCTCGTTTCACTCAAAAACAGTGCAGCAGAGATGTGCTATATATCGAAATAAACATCTCCATTACATTAATCCAGCTTTCAACTAGATTTTTGGAGTTACAGCCAGAACATAACATTCAGGCTCATAACATTTATTCAGGGCAGCTGTCAGCTTCAGACTAAACGTATTTAGATTTTACATTACTCAAATCGTTCAATGCTAAATCAGCTGATGTATGTTAAATAAAATGGATGGATTTGACTTTTTTTTCCCTTAAAAAAAACATTGGCTAAAGATATCTACCAAATGGATGAAGATAACTACAAAATGGAAGCCTTACTCTGATTTCCCGAGAAAAGAGAAAGGAACTAGATACTGACTGGATTTAAAACACTGCACACCATTATTGAAACCACAGTCTGCAATCATTTACAATGGGGCGGAGATAAAAGGCACAGATATTGTAACCATGTTGCACCATTTCAACAACAAACAATTTCTCGCCACAAAGTTTTTTCTGAGTGCAATACTGAAATGGTTAGACGAACACAGTGCTGCAATTGTTAGGAGAAATACTTGCTTTCCATACAATACAGGAGTCGACGCATCCAATGAGTTAACAATTCAATTAATTTTTTTTATAAAAGTTCCATTTTCTTGACTTCTCACCAGCTAAAACTTTTATCAGTTTAGTGCATTTCTTTTTTACCCTCTCATCAAGCCACTAAAAGCCTGAGGTGCATTAGTAATTTGCAACCCCCCACTTGCAGGCTAATTAAACTAGCTGAGGCATTGAGCTTTAATTCCCCTGAGTTTGACCACAGTGTGAGAAAGGTAATTTGTCTGTCTTGAACAAAGAGATTAGGAAGCAGCCTAGCGCCTATTTAATAAATGAACATCAAATGTTGGCCCCTATCGACAGAGACAACACCAATTATGCTGTTTTAATGGAAATGTTTCGCATTTTATTTTTTTAAAAAAACTTATCAGGCACTGTTTCTGTCCTTGGCAATCCTTTGTCTACCAGAGCAAGTAGTGTCTTGTTCATTAACAAAGAAGTGGGGGGTTGGGGTTGGGAACTGCCTAACTGGGGGTAACTGCTATTTTTCTTAAACTTCCCATAGTGTAAAAAAGGTTAAAACTGGTTGATGGGGGGGAAAGTGCATTTAAAAGGCAAGGCTGAATTTGGTGCAGAATTGTTGACATTACTCTGCTGTTTCGAAGAAAAAGCACATCTGTTTAACACTTGTTAAAATTCCACACAATTAACCCTTCTGGCATTGCTGAATCTCACTGGCCACTTGCACAACGAGTGCACACTTCCACATGTCTGCAGGATGTCTGCAGGAGAGAGAGACCGGGCCATTTGAAAGACTGGTGGCAGTGCAGGAAGCAGGACCATAGTGGATCAGGCGAGGCCCTAACCAGATCCCAAACAAATCCAGGCCAGTGTCGCACCAGATCTCAAACAGGTCCCAATGCCTCAATCGGCTAAAAGAGCATTAATTCTTTCCTGAGCCATGGTCATTGATTAAGGGGCAACCTTCTGTCTACATCCTGTTCCTGTCAGATTCCCACAGCATTTATTTATGTAGAACGCACAGTGTGAAAGAGAAACACATTATGCAGAGGGTGGAACAGTGTAAGCATCTCCATTTGGTGCTTTATAAGGAGGGAATGAACCTCACCACACACTAGCCTTTGGCTACTTACTTTCCTTGCTGAACACATAACAACATAAATCTTTAAACTCGGCTCACACTCTTTTGAATAGGCCAAGATTTAAGACGCCATGGTTTCTCATATACACTAAAGTATTCCATTATAACTCGTGTTTAAGTATACACATAGCCACATATCTATACGGGGTGGGGGGGGGTTCCGGGGGAAGAAAAAACATTTGAAAACATGCCTAAAACTGGAGACAGATGTAACTAGTCAAGTCACATTAGCTAGTGTGCTGCCCTATTTATATGGACACAGCGTTACTAAGTGACCAGCACACTCATTCCAAAGTCAAACTGGCTTTAAACCATCCTTGGCCTGCCTGGCACAAGTGGCCGGACCAAATACTTCACCCAGGATCTCCACAAAAGTCTAGGCTGGTGAAAGTCAATGTGCTGGACACAGAACCTTCTGGATACATATAATCCAATGGGGAGTATTTTTTTGGCCTTAGTATAGCATCCTAGCCAATTTGCACACAAACCCATAAAAGCTTTAATTTTGTTGCACAGTCTTTCCACTCAAATCATTTATCCAATAGCTATGTGAACTAGAAGAGGTCAAGAGACTAAATGAGGAGCTGGCACACAGGGTAGTGAAGACTGGGTAAAAAGACACTGGGTAAAGGGTCATTTCTACAGACTGATACTAAGGACACAAGGGTAAAAAGTCAGTCCTGCAAACTGGTAGATAAAGGGACACTGGGTGCAGGGCCAGTCACAGTGCCTGAAAGAGGGGAAAAGATTGCTGCAGAATAGATTACATAATGTACACCATTACTTGCTCTAAATCAAGACTGCTAAACCTCAAGTAAATGATATTCCTCTCCATAATGAAAAACAAGTCACTGTGGAAAATATGAAACATTTGCATATTTAATTAAATTTTAAGTCTATCTAGTGCGTTATTCAGATCATGAAAGAAATGCAGGTCAATAAGGAACAACATGGAGCAGCACTTTTTACATTTTGTTGAGTCTGGAACAAGTACTTCCAACTGGAGGCTAGTGTTAGAGTCGCAGAAGAGGCTGAAGCCACTAGGTAAGTATGACTACTAGCAGCAATACCGCACCTCATCCCCCCACCCCTCCCACCAAATCTGAACCCTCCTTCCCCCACTACACACCACCGTGCCCACCACCACCGCCCACCCCACATCAAATCCACCACACCTCAATCCCAACCCCATATCATCTCCCAATAGTTCTCATTTCTGGCTAAACTGTTCTTCCTTCTCTAAGTCATTGTGGCTTTCAGAATATAAAGTAGACAAAGTAATGGGCAGTGAAGTGTTAAAAGCTTGGAAGCATTTACACTAAACATTTACTGTGTCAGGTTCAAACATATGTCAATGAGATCCACCCACGAGTAGGGCGAAACAGTTTGAGTTTCTATCTTTCCCAATAAAGCTGATTTTTAATATTTATTATTTGGGGGAGGAGCGCGCATACAGAAGCCTGTGCCAACCCAGATACTATTCTTTAAATCAAAAGCTCAGCTACAACAAAACACAAGGCGACAAGCTGGTACACATGGAATGACCTTGCTGAAGCATCCCACAACATCATGTCAATGTCACAGAGAAGTCAGACCACACAGCGTAACATCAAAGTGGATGTCTCCACTTCGACAACCTGGTCATTATAATTAAAGTAGCAAACTGCATTCTATTTAGTGCTGGGTTTGACATGTTACATGCGACTATCTTAATATGGAACATTAAATAACATGTTAGACTTTGTGCTTGAGATCCTAATGAGCTGTTCTGCACAAAGCCGATAAAAGATATTCAAAGCAGTACGACAGATGACCACCCACCTGCACCCCCACGACCCCACCTCCTTCCTCCCTCCACCCCCGCCCTGGCCTTCTGAGTACAGGTGGAAAGAGGGGTCAGAAGTTGGAAAGGACCAATGCTTACCTTCTGGTCAGATAGTAGAGGATTGCTCTGAAGTGGATTCAAATGTCCATTGATAAGGGACGTGGGTCTGTCATGTTCACAGAATAAACTGCCATTGATATAATGAAACCTGTCTCCAGGGACAAGACGATTCCGGCAAGTGGCACAGGTAAAGCACTGTGGGGAGGGGAGGAGAAAAAAAAACGTGTCATTTTCAGTTACCAAACGCTCGCGTTAAAGTAAACTTGTCCTTCAGAAACACTGAATGCAAATCCATGGCTGAGGTTCTCGTCTCTCAAAAAGAGAAGGCTAAGGAGTTACCCAATACAGATCTTTAAAATTAGTGTGGGTTTTTAAAAGGTAGATTTAGAGACCCTTCCAATTATGGGGAGTCCAAAAACTGGGGGCATGTAATAATAAACCTATTAAGGAATTCAGGAAAAACTCCCTTTGCTCAAAGAGTGTAATGAGAATGTGGAATTTGCTACCATGAGGAATAGTTGAGGTGAGCAGTTTAAAAAGCAGCTAAATAAATACAATGGGAAGGAAAGAATAGAATGTTATGCTGGTAGGGTGAGATAAAATAGAGTGGGAGGAGATTCATATGGAACGTGAATGCCCGTTGGGCTGAATGGCCTGCTCATGCACTGTAAATAATTCTACATATCACACCTTCACATTGCATTAGTTAACTCAAGGGAAGGTGCTTCAAATGACCAACATCCTATACAAGAGCTCAATGCATAACAAGGGTGGGCGGCAGTGGGGGAGGAATGATAATTTTCTAATCAGTGAAGATCACAGTGGCAGTGTTCTACATTGACTCAGGGATAAGAGAGTTGCCATCCTAATTACAGTTCAGAAATTCCTCTAATGACTGACGGATGCCATTACCTTGAGGTGATAGACGTTGCCTTGTGCCCTCATGACCAACTCACTGGCTGGAATAGATTGTCCGCACGCACTGCACGCCCCACTGTTCCCAAACAATCTAAAGACAAAAAGCATCACAAAGAAGTACACGTTACACTCATTATTCAATGGTTTCTGCGAAATGTTCAATTGTTATTGATTTACAGGAGAAAGTAGGAGTTCACTGGGAAAAAGGAGAAAACTTCTTGTGGCTCCCAATACTTTGTAAAATGACTTTAGGCATAGAATTGGACATTTTAAAGAACTTACAATTCCATTACATGTTTAACCACCTTTTAACCCCTTCCCCCCTCCCAAAAAAAATACTTGCACATTTTAAAAGTGCGTTTGTTCATACTGCAGTCAGAATGATGAGTTAATATCAAATGGCGCCAGCCCTTTAACCCCTACTAAACCGAAATATTGAAGAGTCGATCTCTGCAGAAGTTGCAGTAGAGAGCAGTGAAGTCTCCCACGGAAGGAGCCATACTGGTTTGAAGAAAACTATGAAGTCCAGCACTAAAAAATGCTTTGAGGGAAGTGTAGTCACCATGTCTTGTCATCGACATGGTGTTATAACCAAACCATCTGTCTGGGGCGGGATTGAGACATTTAGCAAGTAGTTGCCCTCGACCCTCCCCAAAGTATTGTTCATCAATCTGGTTAGCCAATCTAAAAATGAACATTTCTGTAACAGGAAATAGCCAAAACGTCTGATTTGATCCAAAAGTGCTTCTATGGGACATTATTCCAGCTGATGCCTTTACCCCACCCCCCCCCCCCCCGCCCCCCCACCTACACCCCACCATGCCTGAGAGAGCCCTATTCTCTTAAATCATCTTCCATTCCCTAAACACCAACAGTTGTCCATGGTAAGCGCATCTGTTCATATGTGGACAGCTAATGAGCAAGGGTTAACTTTCTCAGGCACAATGTCAACAGTCTAGATTTCTCTCTCTCTCTCTCAATCCCAGGCACTTCTGCTGTATAATGAAACGCATGTTCAGACTTCCTTATCTGCTGATGGGAGAAGTCTCGCCCAACTCAGGATGACTTCATCTGCCTCTCCTTCCACGTTCCCTAACAACCAGAATGAAATTTCGATTTGACCAGAAAAGTAATTTACTGGGATCTGCTGCCATTTGTCATCACCCTTGCTCCGTGCAGCATTCTAGGTGGGTTGGGATGTAATGAAACCAGACCAAAGCATCTGGTGGGCAAGCCAAGGGAGAGGTCAGAGCAAGAAAATAAATAAATTAAATAAAAATGATAATTCTCCTTATACACTACCCCCCCTTTTTTTTGTCAGATGTATTTGTCCGAAGGCACCCCATTATTTGAACAATTGGTGCTTCAGTGTTGGCAAAGAGGCACCTTTGTCACGTCGAATGGACTAATTCGCTGTCGCCACGTTATTGAGAATAGTCTCCAAGTTGTTATTAAAACTATCGACAGGGCGACACACTGTGCAGCAAAGCTGGCCCGCTTGAGATAGCCTTTAACAGGGAGCTCCAGAAACAAATTTTGCACCGGCATCGATTGAAGGGAGTTCAATCAAAACTCCATCTCAAAACTAATTAGTTTAGATACACGACACATCGACACGTTTAGTTGCTGAATTATAATGGCTTATGTTGCGGCCGAGGCTCCCTGCGTGAGGTTATACTCCTCAACAATATTGGAGTGCGGGACATATATCACAGAAAACAGAGAACAAAAAATAGGGCTCGTTGGTGGCGATATTTTTTTAATGAAAATCTGCATGTTAGGAGGGGGGGGAAAATGATTATCGTCAAAACCTGGCAGAAATGCACGGCAAGGTCACCAGGTACAGTTTGTACGATGACCCAGCAAAGCACTAATTTATGGGAGTCACCCCATGGGAATGGATGGCAGAATATTAAAAAAAATAGGTGGGACTAGGAGCTGCCTGTGTTTTTTTCTCCTGTCGTCTGCTCTATACACATCAGAGACACCTTGTATTTGATGTCGAGATACAGTGTCTGAATACCGTTAGAGAACACTTAAAAGGCTCCCTTCCCTCATTAAGACCAACAGTGGGGAGACAACAATGGGATTGTTATGGAGAAAGAGAGTGGGGATGAAGAGAGATTTCCTTTCAATGTGATTTTTACAAAAAAAGAAATTCCAGTGAAAGGCCCAAATATTTAAAAATGGGACCATTATCTGGAATTAACCTCCACTCATGATTCGAGGTTAAAAAAAAAAATAACTCAGATGTATCCCTTACATCCATAATATTTCCAAAACCAGGGACCAATTTCGATCTAAGATTACCCACTGGATTTGAGAGGATGTTTGCCGGGTTTTTTTTTTCGGTAATTACTAAGAAGGCCGCAGATCTCGACAGATGGGAAGCGGGTTAGCTTTGTGAAGACTGTTCATGGCCAAATGTGTAACACTATCCTCAACTTTTCACTTTTGGCGCTCCGTGACTCGAATGTAAATAGCCCGAAACAGGGGATTCCTCAAGTTCACTGACTGCTCTTTGATGGAGCTTCAAGAACCCGAGGTGCTCAATTAAGTCTCTATCAGTCTGACTTGGGACTTTAATGATCCCATTTTTCTGTTTAAAAACCTCTTCACAGGGGGAGACCTACCCCCAGCGCCGACTAATTAAAGCAGAGGGGGTTTAATTTTTCTTTCCCCTCCGACTGTGACGACAGAAAATTGGTTTCAATTTTCTTTAGGACGCCGAGTCAAAGAGGTCGTTAATATTTCAACAATTCGGCAACTCAATCAATCACAACATCAAACTGCAGCCCCAAATGAGATGGAACTCTTCAAGCGTTTTAATAACAGCCGAATATATTGATACATAAAGTGGTGCTTTTGCATAATTGCAAAAAAGGGCACGGTGGGGGGAGAGAGGGGGACAAAAGGCTGAGAATAAGAATAAAAAGGACAGCAAAAATATAGACATGGTTTTTTTTTGGGGGGGGGGGTGTTTGGAAGGGGATGGTTGGAAAAAAAACAAAATCACGCTTGGTTAATTCAGAGTAACAGAAATGGCCCCAAGTGAATTAAAGGCCCTGAATTAATTCAGTTATGACAAATCAAGATAAACGCCCCCTTAAATTGCATGCGATTTAATTAATTTTTGAAATACTAAGAGTTTTTTTCCCTCTCTCTCTCTGCTCACTAATAGTTCTTGTGGCTCGTCTGCTGTCATTGTGGTGGAGTGGGTTGGAAGTGATATTAAGTAACGAACTATTAGGTTTACCTAGCACGTCCAGAACGAGAGGAGAATGGAGCTAGAGAGAGAGAGAGAGCTTTCATTTAATTTCCGTGCCTGGGAATTAAAGGAGAGAGAGAGACAAGCGCCACCCGAGCTGGTAATAATCCTACTCTCAAAAGCCAATTTTCTTAATTAAATGTTTTGTTTGTTAGCTCTTGGCTGGCGGTTCTATTCATTTTCGACACGCCAGTCTCCTCTGCTGACCAGCTCTCAAACCGAGCCTCTGTAATATCTCATTAGATTCTTTAAAAAAAAATAAAAGGGAGGGGGGGGCAGGCTGAGGAGGGAGGGGGAAGAGAAAGAGAGCTGGCACTAATTAAAGCTTTTAATTGTGCCGATTCACAGTGAGCTCGCTTATCTGGAGATCTGAAGCTTCAGGGTCGAGCTAGCTGTTTCTCTCCCACGAACCCCATGCTTATTAGCAGGACCCCCACAACACCTCCCCCCCCCCTCCTAAAAAAAACACCCAAAAAGGTGTAGATCCTGACTAACTCTTAATTAGTCGGTGATCTATTAAAAAAGCCGCCGAGGACATACCATTCATTGTGTGTGAAAAACTGCACTGAGAATCTGCAGTTTATAAACACACACACACACACACACACACACACAAAGAATCCCATCGAATCTCACTTCAATTATTTCCCTATCGAGCTTTTCCTTGCCCCTGCGATTCAGTGTCTGTCAAGCTTATTGCTACCAAAATTCACAGCAGCCAGGAAACCTGACAGGAGTTTAATGTAACATGTCCTGCGTTTCCAGAGGCTTCTAACTCAGCTCAGAAAACTTGCTCAACATTATTAAAAAAAAAACTTAACCTTTCTATCTATCTCTCTCTCTCTCCCCCTGTAGAAACACTTACAGAAATGAAACGTTTAATCCCTTAAAAAGTTTTGACATGTGATCCCCTCTGTAGTCCCATCCATTTAAATGATTGGAGGGGGAGTCACGTGGCAGGAAGAAGGTTAGAGTATTGTGTAAAATACCCAAACTCACTCACTTCCAGCATTTTCTATGTAATGAGATCCACCGCTTCCCCCCCCCAAAAAAAAATGCTTATGGAAAGTCATCAACTGGTTCAGAATCTCCACCTCCACCCCTACAATCCACATCTAACGGATACATATTTTAAATTAAAAATGCAACACCTTCCTTATGGGATTTTTAACCCCATTTAATTTCCTTGACCTTCTAGGTTCTAAGTCACACTAAATGGAGAAGTGTGCGCATTATGTTGGGTGACGGGGCTTGTAGTTCAAACACTTGCAAAAAAAAAATCAAACTTCAAAACAAACCGAAGCCTCTGCACTATTAATTTACCTACTGTTAAATCCCCCAACCGACCGTCAAATTATTTTTGCTGGAACACGTTAAAGACAATCAAATGTCACAACTGAAGTGAAACAATTGAATGCCCCCATACAGCGATACTGTTTACCTTTCTGATACCTCAGTTCAGCTTTCAATCAATTCCCATTCTGGGGCAGACAGCTTTGAAGATTGATTGACCCGATTTAATAAGATGTTGCCTTGCTCTTGGTAGAATGCATTTTAAATCGCAATTCTTATTTCACAAGTAGATGTGAAATTTTAGAAAAAAATAGAGGAGGAGGAGTGGCAGCCGCACTGATCACTTCTAGGGAAGACACACCTCAGCCTATCTCCCAACAAGACCTCTCAAAAGATTTTTTTTTAAAAAAAAAAGCGTCGTGTATCCCTCACATCAGAGAAAAAGATATATATTATGCGGAGGTGTCGGTCTCTTAGCAAGAATTGAAGGATTGTCAATGAGATTGGGTAGACATGTGAAGATTTGCTGAATTCCACCTCTCCCACCCCCCCACACCCCCACTTAAAAAAAGCCTAACCACCCCCCACCCCCATTATAAACAACCCAAGCACTCAGGAGCTGTTCATCGAGTTGGAAGGGGAGGGAGAGAGAGAGAGAGAAGCGACTGGTTCGTTTATTTACCTGATGTAGTCGTTCCTGCACAGGATCATGCCGCTCTTGGTGTAGCAGGAGGTGCCGATCTCGCCGAGCTGAGCCTGGCAGCAGGAGCACTTGAGGCACCGGCTGTGCCAGTAGCTGTCCATGGCGTAGAGGAGGAAGCGGTCGGCAATCTTGCCTCCGCAGCCGGCGCACATTTTCCAAGCCAAGCCCGCGCGGTTCACGCCGGCCGTGGGCGTCTGCGAGTTCCCGTTGTTCACCATTTTTGTTTCACCCCCAAAATAAAAAAAAGAAACGTGCAACACTCCCTTGAATCTACATTGGGCGGGAGGAAAGAGAGAAATAAAACAAACAACAGGCGGCCAGAGAGGAGAGGGAGAGGGGAGGGGAGATTGGATTTTGGTTTTTTATATATAAAAAAAGACAAACATACACGATTGTATTTGCTGGATTATTATTTTTTTCCTACTAGACGGGGAAGAGGAGGGGAGGGTGGGAAGATCAGAGATCGGGCCCAGTACCTTCTTAAAAAGCAACAAAAAAAAAATCCCAATTAAAGATCCTTGTTAACCTGTTACGCAAAACCCATGTTTAGTCTGATCTAATCTGTCCTTGATCAGTAATCTGAATGTTGCTGTGGCTCTTTCGGTGTCATTCCAAGATGAATGCGCTTCTCCATTGAAGGCAGAGGAAGAGGAGGAGGAGAGATGAGAGGGGGTGGGGGGTGGTTAGCTGCCCTGCACATGTGCCTGATGGTGTTCAAATCGCTTCAGGTTTCCCATAATTTCTTTTTTTTTAAAAAAACACACCAACGCCAGACTTTATGCAGAGCCGCGAAGATAGTGGGAAAACTGGAAGGCAAACATCTCTGTCACCTTACCACCACCACCAAAAAAATTGTGCAAATACCCAGGATATTTTTTTTTGGAGGGGGGGGGGGGAATTGGAAAAATGTAACAAAAATCGCCAAAAATTCACCCCCCCCCCACCAAAAATAAAAAGAGTTCCCTCCCCCCCACAACCCTAGGCCCTTCATCAAGTTTCATTCTGTAGTCGAGAGGGGAGGGGGCTGTTTTAATTTTAAAAGATTTTTTTTTTTTTGCAATTTTTTTTATAAGTTCACTGCGTTTTGAAAGAATGAATTACAAGGGAGCTGCGATGGCCGAGACAAGGAAAGCAAAGGGGGAAAGGCGAAACCGGCCACCTCCAGCCAAGCCAGTCAGAGCAAGACAAGTGTGCAATCTGCAGCAAAAAAAAAATCAAAACCCTCCCTTCTCCTCTCCCGAGTGAAATCAGGACTGCACATACACACATACATATATATATATATTAACAACCGAATTTTAAAAACACACACGCGGCTGTAACCTTACCTCCTCCCCTCCGCTTGTCTGGTAATTGTGTGTTTGTGTGTGTGTGTGTGTGGAGTGTTTTTAAAACGACAGCTTATCAGATATTTGCGATGCTCTTGAAAGAAACGTCTGGCATTCGATTGCAATTGAAAGAATCCAATCGCAGGCTCCTTAACAGCTTTACACAGCGCCGAGCTCTCTTATAGACCGCTCCTTCTTTTAACAGGTTCTTTTTTAATCGGTCGCTGGCTGTGAATAGCACTAAAGCTCTTTATGTGCTCTCTCTCTATATATCTCTCTCTCTCTCTCCTTCGTTCACTGACGTCGCGAAAGGTAAATGTCGAAGTTCCTCCTGTGATATGTCCGGCTGCTAACTTCTGTACATGCGGATCCCGGCTGCTCCTTACTCGGCGCCTTTCCCTCTCTCTCTCCTCTCCTCTCCCGGGTTAAGTCTCCGTGAAGCAGTCGGGGAAAGGGGTGGGGGGGGGGGAAGAAGAAGCAACCCCAAACTGAAGCTGGGGAAAAAAAAGGTGTTTTTGTTTTTGGAGAGGGAGGGAGCGAGGGATCCGAGTCTTTTTTCTCTCTCTCTCTCTCTCACTCACTCTCACGCACACACAGCGTTTCACCGCGGCCGATTGCTTTTCCCTGCTGCACCTACATGTGTTGGTGACAGCGGCGAATCCAGTAACACGCCTCCCAGGGGCTGCAACGTCAGCCTGTAAACCGACCAACCACTCACGTTCAATTCAAGCGGAATAACAGAGCCATCCAATCCCTACCACTCATGACAGCCGAGAGCAGCAAACACCATCCCCAAACTCAGTTCCGTGCGACTGTGAAACCGGGGGGGGAACTGCCAATTAATTGCCCCTTTCTTGGGGAGAGGAAACGCCAAAACGGCCTGTGTGTACATTCGAAATGAGTTTCACACACATATATATATATATATATCCAGGATGTCGATTTATTTACTGACCGCATCTGTCTTTCAGGTGTCACGGGTTTGATTCACCTGACACTGTGTGGCATTCCTTATCACAAGCTTTCCGGGTCAAATATAGTCTGTAAATCGGTGAGAATTGGACGCTAAGAGATTGTTGAATACACAGAGAGGGCAAACACACACGTGTCCGGGTTGAGGACCAGCAAAGCTGAGAGTATATTTAGCAAACGAAGCAGGGTATTCAACGGCTGAAGGGCTTTATTGGAACGGGATTTGTCACTGACTTTGGCCACTTGGTGTTCAGTGACTGACAGAAAGTGATTAACGCTAACAAGAAAATTAAGTTTGAACTATGTAGGAAAACCGAGTGACGCCATTTGGCGAATTATTTACATTTGATCGCTACAGTTGGTCTGTTAACCTGTTATTTGGCGTGGTCCAAAAGACTCGGCAAATAGTCAGATTGTTGTGTGTGAAATTGGCTCGTGAATTAAACAGGAGAAAGCCCACCGAGCAGTTATTATTTAGAATCTTTGTTTTCTATTTCACCTTTGCTCAAGTCACACTCTATATTAGAGACTTGTTTTTCTCTAGGTTTTAATTTCCCCTCGGCTGTTGCTTGGATCAGAGCTATCATTGCCCGGAATTCCTCCAACTGCTCAAACGCGTACGGTATTGGGGAAGCTAACTAGGAAGCTTCCAGGTTCCATGTCCACTCTGTGGTAGTTGTAAAAGGGTCGGTGTCATTCCATTGGGTTAGACTAAAGGAAATCAGACAGGGCATTCACTCAGTTAAGTCTGTATGGGCACATGGAAACGTTCAGATTCAGCGCTCTGAACTCCATGTGCCCAGATAGACAACTGCACTCAGAACCTGGCCTGCCGCATAACGAGTGACCTTTTTAGACAATGGCTTGAAGGGTAGGCAGTCAGCCTTTGTGTGGCTGTACCCCAACCTTCGGAAAGGGCGAGTTAAAGAACCACGAGGCAAAAGGAGGGATCCGATCTCTCCAAAAAATATTTTGATTTGTTTCCCCTGGTTCCAAGTTCACACTGGTGTAAACAAGACGGACCCTTTTACCCCTGCCTATTGCCGAGAGTCACGGTCCGGATATGGATTGAGTTGTCTGGAGATTCTAAATCAGGACGCACACCAGTTTCAAGGAGGACAGGCAAACAGCAGTGACCACAATATTACCTTGTCACTGCCTGCCATCTTTTCAGTTTCACAGTCAAGATATTCCAACAGGACTACTTTATATACTTGTCATCGCGGAGCAGAATAAATTGCAGAAAAACTGCACATCCACACCCACATTGGGGATTTACACCAGTACATTTTATTCAGTTTTGCCCATATGATTGATTCCCTTCCTAATTTGAAGCATGCTAACATGACTTTCCCCATGGCTTGGTGGTTAAAAGCACCACCTGCTGGATGAATAGGCGACATAGATGATTAGGTCCTATGTTTGATTCTCGATCCGTGCTTAGTTACCTGACCTCAGCCAATTGTGGGTGTTGGTATTAGTCCAAGCGCTCTGGGTCCAGAAAGGGGAAGGGTCAGAAAAGTAGTCATGCTCTTGATTTTTATCCTGGACAATAGTCTGGTGGGTGGGGTGTGGATTTCGGGTGAGATGTCTGGCTGTGCTGTGATGCCCTCCACAGTTGAGTAGTCTGCTACCACTCACTTCCTAGACGTGCATGTGAAGACTGGCCAAAGATGCACTGGGACAACTGGAAACATCACAGAATGTAGAAACCTTAGAAACCTTACCTCTCCTAGGAGAGGAGAGAGGAAAATGTGACATCGAGGACAGGATGGGTGCCGCTGAAACTGCTGACGATTGGACATGACATAAGTAATCTGTGACAGCTAGGTGAATGAATTGATGCAGACCAGTGAATGAAGCTCTGTAATGTCAATTATGAAATTCAATGACTTGAACGTCTTGTGTATAGTGCACAATTCGTACAATGTCACACTTTTTGTCATATTTCCAAAGTCACATTTGTGCTAATTCTCTGACATACCGTGAGCAATATCACAGGAGCTCTATTAGGTTTTAGAATGAAGATAGGAGTTACATATCAATTAATAAATCAGAAACATCAAAATGTGCAGTGTTTATAGTAGCAATTAAAGTTAATACTGATACATAATGTTATCGATAACCTGATACTAACCTCGGAACAATTTCCCTCTACCCACTGCTCCATTGTTGTGCGCGCTGTAACCTTCCTCGTACTATTTGTTACTTCATTCGAAGTTTGACTCTCTATTACCAGTTTTATTGTTTAGATTTAAAAGTTTCCATTGATTGCACATATAGATTTTTGTGCTGCATAGATTTAACTATTGTTTTATCTGAAAGTCTTGCATCTAGTGTGTATCTGCTACAACGCTGACGCCACACTTGAAAGTGCCAATCTTTGGTTATAAAACCGTGATTGGCTTTTCACCTCTTGAGTTTAAATCGAGACAAGAGTGAAGGGATAAGAATTTAATTTCCTTGCTGGTTATACGCGCCCTCGAGTATATGGCTTTGTACAAAGCTGCTCCTGATTCGACACCAGTTTTGCTCCTGATTCGACACCAGTTTTGCTCCTGATTCGACACCAGTTGGCAATTTAACTCAAAGCAGGCCCAAAGCTGACTGGTGTGAGAAATGCCACACTGATGTCATTCTTCGGTTGGTACTGAGGGACATTGTTAAGGGTACAGTAATAGAAACTTTAGTTTGCACCTACTCGTGCGTTCGGCTGACAGTGAACTGGACGAAATGTAAAGTATTCCATTCCTCAGCATCCTCATGGGTACATTCTTTTTTTAATGCTGTCTGTCAGAGACCCAACGATGCTTCTTTTAGCCTACAGCCAGAAATTAAGGCCTTAGGAATTTTACCTATCAGGCTTACCTTCGAGAGGTTCTATAGCGCAGTGGGTAGCGTTCGTACCTCAGAGCCAGACGCTCCAGGTTCGAGGCCTATCCCAGGACTTAATAGCCAAGGAAGGTGCGTTCTTTAACCCAATTGAACAGATTGAGTATCAAGTTGTAAATCCTTTCAACACCCACCAATGGCAGTTGGTACGAGTGGGAAAGATTCCTGGTCAGCTATGTGATGGAAAGCACGTTGATTCCTCTATCATAGCTCAAGAAATCGGAGGAGACCATATGGCCAGTGGAGCCTGCTCCACCATTCAATACAATTAAATCTAGAGCTTCAACTCCATTTTCCTGACGGCTCCTCATATCCCTTAATCCCCCGAGAGACCCAAAATCTGTCTGTCCCAGCCTTAAATGTATTCAATGATGGAGCATCCACAATTCTCTGGGGTAGAGAATTCCAACGATTCTCAGCCCTTGGAGTGGAGTAACCTCTCCTCTTCTCAGCCCAAATGCATGTTGCCACGGCAAGTCGGCCTCCCTGGGTGCACTGTAACACACCACAGGCAGATCACCTTCCTTCCCTCCCAGGCCAGAGTTTAAAGGGAGAGGCCGGGTACCCCACAGCTCCATCTCAGCAACTGAACGCTACAACCATGATCCGTGATACCCAGAAATGCCATGGGCCACATGCTCATTCTTTATAATTGGGCCCCTACACGGAGGTACGTCCCAAACAAATTACCTTTGAACCATTCAAGACTCTGAGTAGCCAGGTTTTGGTGTTAGCACACATTGCTCTCAACAGATTTCTCGCCATATTATGCCTGGGCCTAAAACTGCAATCTTATTGAAGCTGTAAAACGAACCAGTTTTAATGCAAGTGAGAGTTTACAACTCAACCAGTTTTAATGCAAGTGAGAGTATACAACTCAACCAGTTTTAATGCAAGTGAGAATATACAACTCAACCAGTTTTAATGCAAGTGAGAGTATACAACTCAACCAGTTTTAATGCAAGTGAGAATATACAACTCAACCAGTTTTAATGCAAGTGAGAGTATACAACTCAACCAGTTATAATGCAAGTGAGAATATACAACTCAACCAGTTTTAATGCAAGTGAGAATATACAACTCAACCAGTTTTAATGCGAGTGAGAGTATACAACTCAACCAGTTTTAATGCAAGTGAGAATATACAACTCAACCAGTTTTAATGCAAGTGAGAGTATACAACTCAACCAGTTATAATGCAAGTGAGAATATACAACTCAACCAGTTTTAATGCAAGTGAGAGTTTACAACTCAACCAGTTTTAATGCAAGTGAGAATATACAACTCAACCAGTTTTAATGCAAGTGAGAATATACAACTCAACCAGTTTTAATGCAAGTGAGAGTATACAACTCAACCAGTTTTAATGAAAGTGAGAGTTTACAATTTAACCAGTTTTAATGCAAGTGAGATTATAAAACTCAAACGGTTTATTTTCCTGCTTCCTGACCTGGCAACTAACAAAACAATCTGACATCGACAGGAGAGAGAGAAAAGCAATAGAGGAGATCACAATGGCTCTTATTGCGGATAACCATTTGTCACTGCCCTGCCCTTATTTCACAGGAAGAAAATACTGGCGAGACTCCAGAGATCAGGAAATACCCGAGGCCCAGCTCGGAAGGTCGCCCGTCTTGTTCAAGGGCAGGTATCCTGCTTCACCTGTACTGCGGTGTTTCAGGTGGAGCGCGGCTGAGTGATGCCCCCAACCCATGGTTCAACCACCCCTGCAAGGTGCAGTCAGCCGAGGCGCACTGTAAGGTGCTGACTTTAGCCAATGCAGAGAGATTATAAATTGTACAGTCAGGCAAAGCTAGCACGCAAGTACTGTAACAGGACATGTCAAAGTTATTTTTTTTATAGATTGTAAGTGTTGAGGCCTGTTTTGGAGGAACCTGCATAAACAATCATTTGGATAATTTCAATATGTAAATCTTGATAGCACGTACCCGTTAGCAATTTTTTTACAAATGATTGATTCTTTCTCCTCGTCCATTCAAAATCTACAATGTTACATCTAGCTAAATCTCGCACTGCTGTCGAGCAGCGCAATGTATGTGACTGCAACCCATCAATGAAATAAGGCAAGCATATTTTTTATTACAAAATAGCGAAACAATTCACGGTTAATAAATCACAAACGATATAAGCATATAGGGACGATGCATTATTTAATAGCGTAAAAAACATTTGATTGTATTTATTTTTAAAATTAAAACCCAGCTCACAACTCAGTCAGCCTCGTTGTTTGCAACGATAGTTGACAATGGTGAGATCGGGTGTTCACCTAACTGCGTGGGGAACATGGAAAGACACGATTCTGTTCAAATCTGATGGATGCGGATCTGATGTGGGTTTTAAATGGGTTTATGTCTTCAGGTAATATCAAAGGGCTTAGGCGTGTTCCCAAGGGAGTGGACAATGTGTTCCCACCCCAGCGGCATCTGTACCCGCCATTGTTTTAATCTAATTAATCATTGCTTCAGACGCTCACTGACAAATGCGCCTGGATGTTCATTAGATTGTGGGGTAAGGATAAAAGCGGGTTCCGATTAAGATCTGACTATAACATGTCTGATGTGCGCGCATTTTAATTTAGTCTGCGAACTACTGCCGTGAAGTCGAGAGAATCAGCGGAAAACAATTGTAAACAACATCTTGTTACAATATAGGTAACTATGTAACTGGTACTCAAAGCTATTGGCCAAGATAAAGGCATGTTGGCAGTTATTAAAGCAAGAGTGCTGTTGAATACTTCACAGCATATTGTGTGCTGCACATTACTTGCTTAAAGTATCTCCATTTATTTTGCAAAGTGCTGCAAACTCCGAAGATACTCGCCAAACATTTGATTTAATGTGCTTTGGTCTCACAATATATGCTTTCATAGGAACATAGCAGTCCATTTGGCCCTTTGAGCTTGCTCCACCATTCAATAAGATCATGGCTGATCTGGTTGTGGTCTCAAATCCACTTTCCTGGCTGCGCCCTGTCACCTTTGACCCCCTTGCCTAACAAAAATCTGTCTAACTCAGCCTTGAATAAATTCAATGACCCAGCATCACCAAGGGCCCTTCAGACAGCACCTTCCAAACCCACGACCGCTACCATCTAGAAGGACAAGAGCAGCAGACACATGGGAACACCACCACCTGGAAGTTCCCCTCCAAGCCACTCACCATCCTGACTTGGAAATATACCGCCGTTCCTTCACTGTCCCTGGGTCAAAATCCTGGAACTCCCTCCCTAACAGCGCTGTGGGTGTACCCACACCACATGGGCGGCAGCCGTTCAAGAAGGCAGCTCACCACCACCTCCTGAAGGGCAATTAGGGATGGGCAATAAATGCTGGGCCCAGCCAGCAAAGCCCAACATCCCGTGAATGAATTAAAAAATAATCTTCCACAGCTTCCTGGGGAAGAGAATTCCACACACCAAGGGCCCTTTGGGAGAAGGAAATTCTCCTCATCTCTGTCTTAAAAGGGAGCCCTCTTATTTTTAAACTGTGTCCCCTGGTTCTAGTCTCCCCCACAAGAGGAAACATCCTCCTATCAAGTCCCCTCAGGATGATGTTTCAATAAGATCACCTCTCATTCTCCTAAACTTTTCCACGCACGGTACAACCTCTGAACGTGATTAGTGCTTGACACGAAACACTCACCCACTCCCCCACCCCGTTATTTCACCTTAAGGGTGAATGCTTGCTCCTGCTGTGATCAATGGGAGGTTTATTTTTTTGGTGAATTTGCGCTCTGTCCTCTATTTGAAAATGACTCCACGGGTAATTAGCGTTTGGGCAGAATCGTGTGATTGGATAGAGAGAGAGGAAGCGACACCGGTAAACAACTTGAGACAATCAAAATAATATTCTGGCCCACACTGGGACAAAGGCTTTGGATTTTGCGTGATGGCCTGCGCTATAATCTGCTACAGTCACTTACAATGAATTCGAGAGTAGCTCTAACCACTGCATTCAGTGATGGCGCCTGATCAAGACCATTAATTAACTACACTTTGGAGTGGGAGTAAGAACTTTTGAGATAATTCCCTAATGAAAGGAACACTTAATCACCTATAGGTTCCCAGACAGCACGGAGGGCCACAGTAATGAACTCTCCTCGGCACAGTCACACTGAAAAATGCCTCATGAATTTGGAAGCGTCTCAAAAAGATATAATTTATATAAAACAGATGCTCGGGAGTGCTTTAATAGGCTATAACACAATCTGGGAGTGGGGGATTGATATCTTTCTTGTGGCTTATGGCATCATCCGAAGCCCCTCCATCGTGTTATATTACACGTTGCAACACCCTTTAAAGGCATCTGTGTTTGTGTTCACAGTGTGTAATCAGCACTCGCTCCATTCTGTACATTTGGCAGACATTTCTTTGACAAGATAAGCTAATTTGGAGTCCCAAATCCGGTCCTGTGTCCCCTCACTTTACTAATGTCTGCTTTTTTTTTTGAAAAAAAAGAACTTGCAGCCATCGTTATTTTTGTTTCTAAAATGTGCATGTACGTCAGGTGAGCCATCAATCCCTCGCTTTTCAACGCACGATAAGCCCCAAATTCTAACTTCCAATTGGCTGCAATCAGCGAAGCGACGTGAGTTGCCCCGGTCTCTTCACACAGAGGGAGTTGTAAACCCTACCTGCAACGCCTTGTAGGACAGCAGCACCTCCTGCTGGTTGCTCGCTCTCATTTCCGCCGATTCTCTGGTTTGACTTGAACCGTTCAGTTGCACGGTTCTCTTTTTAAACCTGGTTAAATGTTTGGGCACTAACTGATATTGCAATGAAGTAAACATTTATTCACTCAATCCCCAAACAAATTGAGGCGGATAATAAAATGTGAGCGATAAGAGTTACAAATAAACTCCTAAGGATGAGAGAGTGTGGAAAACATTGACCAGAATGGTTCCAGTTGTGGGTGTCTTCAATTATATGGATAGATCGGAGGAGAGATTGAGAGGAGATTTGATAAGAGGTGTTCAAAATCATGAGGTGTATGGACAGAGTGGATAGGGAGAAACTGTTCCGATGGAGGGTCAAGAACGGGAGGACAGGGATTTAAGGTGAATGGTAGAAGAACCGAAAGCGACACGAGGAAAAATCTCCTCATGCAGCGAGTGATTCGGGTCTGGAATGCATTACCTGAGAGCCTGGTGGAGGCGGGTTCAATTGTAGCTTCCAAAAGGGAACTGGAGAGGGGACCTGAAAACAGCAAACACTGCAGATCCACGGGGAAAAAGGCAGGGTAGTAGAACGAGTTGAGTTGCTCTTACAGACAGCCCGCACCAAACACGAAGGGCCGAACGGCCTCCTTGTCCGCCGGTTCTAAACGAGATCAAAGCTTGGGAAACACTGAGCAGAGGGAGTCGGCAAAGTACCCGCCTTTCAATTTTGTGAACAAGGGAACGAAAGGGTATTTATATAAGGCATTTTAGCAGCCTCAGGAGGTCCCAAATGACGGACCTTTACAGCCAATGAAGTACTTTTGATGTAATGTGGTCACTGCTGTCATGTCGAGAAACGTTCAGTTGTGTGTGCAATTGCTTCCACTCCCCCCATCCCTTTCATTGCCCGTTTGGAGAGGTCGAGAGGCCCCCGATCTGATCTTCCGTCACAGCCCCCAGATCTTGGCAAAATCAGCCGCCTAACCGCGTCACACAAGGAGAACCTTCCAATTTGAAGCAAATTTTACATTGGGAACAAAATCAATGTTGTCAATTCTGACAGTTGGGCCAACACCCTACAGTTTGAACAAAAAAATCCACCTGCCTGGACCTTGTTTGGTCAAGGTATTTATTAGCTGCGAATTAGGTAAATGAAGGTAGATCACTTTGCAGAGTTAAGTTCTCGTTAGAAAATGCGGGTTCAACTCTTACTCTACAATGTGAGCCCAGGCTGGGGGAACTCCTCAGGACGAGGAGGATTGCCGAAGCGTTTGTGTATTTTACTCCTTTGGCAATAATTTGATTGGCCTCTGGTCTGTTGTCCGGGATCTGACTGACCTTCGGTGCTCGGCGATGCTTTTCAATCTGACCACATGACAGAACCGTGTCTGCTCTCCCTCACAACAACTGTGAGGTGGGGTGGGGGTGAGGGGGACAAGTGAACGCTTGTCTCTTTCGACACCTCCAAAAGAAAATAAAATCCTCACACCTTTCCTGAGAATAAAATACTTCTGGCGGAGCTACTGCGAGAGCATGGCCACTGTGTTCTGATCTAAATTTGTCCTTTTAAATAACCCCAGGAAACGATTTTTTTTAATATTTAAAAAAAGGTGCGAGAACGGGGAGGGGTGGGGGTGGGGAGGATTGAGCCAGAATGTGTAGGAGATTGAAAAACCCGGGCGACGAGGGTTCTGTAGTCATGTCTACAGCGGACCCCACCCGCCAACGCCCTATCAGCCTCACTCCAGCTCGTATCATCCTCAGACTCGACTCGTTAAAAAAAAACAATGAAACCCCCTCCTATATATATATATATGGACGCCAGCACAGTCCTGCACACTTGTACTACAGTGGGATGGAACCCTTGAAGGCGAAAGGGCGTTTCTGCACACACACACACACACACACAAATACTGGACCCATTGCAACCTGAACGCATTCCCAGCAGTGAAAGCCAAACTGCCCACCCGCCCCTGGAATGGGTACCCGATTTGCCCCCACTATCCCTTCACTGCGCAGGGATTGAAAGATTGCCGGTGAACGAGGTGCATTGTTTCATCGTCTCCAAACAAGGCGGATCGCCTGGGTTGTCCAGGTGCTGAGGGAGGTGGGGGTTAAAGCGAACGGAAGTCTCGCAGTGGGACAGATGGAAGAATTCTTAGCCCCACCACCTCCCACAATAATTTTTAAAATCGCTGCATTTTCCCTGGGGTGCTGCAGGAGTCACACTGGAATCTAGGTTAACAGCTTACCAGGTGTTCTCAAAAGTGGGCGTTATTCAAGGGAATAACGCGCGCTGATGCCTTGTCCCCGGCCACAGCGCATTGGGGGAGGGTGGGGTGGGGGGGGGTCTATGTGGATGGGGGAAGAGAGACATTGCAGTGACACGGTGGGGAAATGAGGCGGGGGACGCAATTGGACCTTATTCAGTGTTTCTTTGTGGGACAATGTAAAAAGTGTACCCCAGAACCACATAGACAAATATGTTAAAGGGGTCACAGTGCACGTGGGTTAATGTGAGGACTATAAGAGAATCTGTGAGGAAAATCAGCAAAGGCAAAGTTTACCCTTGGCACACACACACACACTCTCACACATACATACATAAACACGCATACACACACATACATACACACACACATACATGCACACACTCACATACATAAACACACACACACACATACATAAACTCACATACACACATACTCACACACATACATGCACACGCACATATACATGCACACATACGTAAACTCACACATACATTCACCCTCTCTCACACACACAAACACACACACATACACACACACATTCACTCTCCCTCTCACACACACACACTCACTCTCCCTCTCTCAAACACACTCTCCCTCTCTCTCACATACACGCACACACACACATACACACATGCTCACTCTCCCTCTCTCACACAAACATACACACACATACACGCACACACACAATCACACACACACACTCTCCCTCTCTCTCACATACACGCACACACACACATACACAAACACACACACTCACTCTCCCTCACACACACTCTCTCTCACACATACACACACACACACACAGTAGGGAGAGTGGTTTTGTTCAAAGTAAAACATTAATATTGTCCTATTCGTGGCGCTGAGATGATGTTTTTTTTCTAAAGCCCCGTGCACCATTTAAGCCCAAATCAATATACAGCGAGAAGGTTTCGGAATAATTCCATTTTCCTGTAAAACTTCCAGTAGTAAAGCCTCAGAGGAACACGTTTATTTTTTTCTCTCTCCAAGTACCAGTTTCTGTTAACAAGTCCCCTTCTAGGATTCCCGCTGCATCCCACATTTAGCACCGCAGCTCACCTTGGGCAGGTATCTAGCCGGCTTTTAATTCACATTCCCCCTGATCTATTACCTCAGATCAAATAGACTTTTCCACTGGTGACGCCGCGATATATTTTACTGCTGAAATTTACTGAACCTGCTCTTCATTAACAGCTTTGCGGTCAAACGTGCCCGAACCATTCCAAAAGCGTTTCCCCCTGAGTCTTCTATATAGAGCACAATGCTGCTGATAAAAGAATCAAAGCAAGCACAGCCCCCAAGAACGTAAGAAATAGGAGCGACCATTCGGCCCGACGAGCCTGTTCCGCTATCAGTGTGATCATGGCTGATCTTGGATCTCAACCCCACTTTCCCGCCGGCCCCCTGCCCCTTCATCCCCCGACAGACGACGAATCTGTCCATCCCAGCCTGAAATATAGTCAAAGATGGGGCATCCACAAGCCTCTGGGGGTAGATTCACAGCCCTTTGAGTGAAGTAATTTCTCCCCTTATGATGAGCGGCGCCTTATCCCCGTGTTTTTGATTCCCCAGCCAGCGAGAACAACCTCTCAGTATCTACCCACTGTACTTGCTTCTATATGGAATAGGGAATATGTACAGCGCAGAAAGAGGCCATTGGCCCAAAGAGTTTCCACTCAACACCAGCCTTCTCCCACCCTACTTCATCTCACCCTATCATCGCGTCCTTTCTCCCTCATGCACTTGTCTAGCTTCAGCCTCGCCTCAGCTGGCCCCTCTCTAACCTTCTGATGTTGGCATTCCATTGCAGTGCCCTTTGGGGTACCATGAGGTGTTACACCAAGGCTTGTCCGCCCTGTCATGTGGGCCAAGAGCAGAGGAGACCTCTCCTGTGCCCTCACAAATATTTAAACCTCAAGCGGCATCACCAGAACGGAGATTACTTGGCCACGATCACATTCCTGTTTCTAGGGACTTGCCCTGCGCGAAATTGGCTGCCGCTTTCCCGACATTATAACAGTGGCCACACCTCACAAGTACTTCATCGGCCGCAAAACGCTTTGGGATGTCCCGAGGTCGTGAAAAGTGCTAAACAAATGCAAGTCTTTCTTTCCTCTTAATTGCAGTACAGTCCCCCTTTCGTTCCAATGTTCACTGACAAATCTTAGTGTTTAATGACTGCAGCACCGCCGATTCTAAGAAATCAGGCTTGTTACCTAGAAAATGAAAATGACTTTTTTTTACTTTTAACAGCTTGTTAAGTAATCTGTAACCAACCGCTCCCTCTTCCGTGTACATTTTCTCCAAGGCTTGTGTATGGGAAGCAATAATCTTATAGTCCCCCTCAGTGCCCGGCTCACTGCCATTGTCTAGGCTGCCGCCAATCTTTCACACTCGATGATGCTTTGTGTGGTGCAGTCATTAATACGGTGGCTCGCTTCTCAATTAATGTGTTTTGTGGCGTAACATTGAATCATGTCTATTCAGCATGAACCCATCTCTGCTAAATCAATGCCAATTATCTTGTTTAAATTTCACAACTCTTGGTACAGTTTTGTTGTAAATGTATACATTTCCAACATGTATTTTTTATATGGCATTACAGCAGCAAGTAACGTATTTAATATCTTTGTACCTGATTATAAATTATAGAATCAGTGCTCTGGCAAATTTCAAGAGGGAATTCGTGTGTACACGATCAGATTTTCTAAACTGTTGTACGTTTTCAACACTTGAAAAGTTAGCTTTTCATTATGAAGCTGCCTTGTGCCTTCGTTTTAGTGTTGTTTTTCTCAATACTACATCGGCTTAAATCACAAATTTCCTCCATTTAACGGAGTCTCCTCAGAGCGGGCCAGAGTTTTAAGTAGGTCAATTGTTTCAGGATACAATGTTTCCTGGAACACCCTTTTCACGACTGTGAAAATTACGATGATATATATATTGTAATTGTTTTAGGTGTCTGCTTGCTGGCTATTGAGAATGAATGAACTGTTTAAGAATGTAGTTAACCCATCCCTCAAAGATGCTCTTCGATACACTTGTCAAAAGCCGCCCCCACCCTCCCTTGCAACAGCCACACTGGACAAAGTTTACAGGAATCACTGTCTTTGGAAATGGAGAAGAGGTTTGGACCCACTGGTTTGCAGTTAATTACGAGAAGGTCGCACGCTGTAAATAATCCGGTTATTGCTGGTAAAAAGCCCAACATCCGCCGAACAGATAGTCTTTCAGTCAAAGAAGAAATCACATGGAAGGGTTGGGGGCGGGTGGAGGTGGTTGTGGGTTACTGTAAATCACACCGTAGCTCTGTGATGTTATCGCCGTGCGCACCGAGTGAGTTATTGACTGTAATTCACGACAACAAGGTAGATATAACCCGAATGGCCCTGAGTTTTAAAAAAAAAACACGTAGAGAGCCCGGGATTTATGACGGGAGTGGCAGTAATCGCTCACAGCCCAGCCATTACCCCATCAGCTCTGTTCATGGATCATTGAGTTACTGAGAGTGACTGACAACTGAGGGGGCTTCCGATTTGGAAGAGGATTTACACGTTTTACAGCCGGTAGCGATAGGAGCGAAGTCAAAGGGGAATCAATGGGCTTATTAGATAACGGAGAGTCCCCATTGTAAGGTGACCTTCTGCGTGTACCCCCCGCCCACCCGCCCCAGCACCTGTAAATCTGCAGTTTTATTAGCAGGTATTTCAGTTTGAAGATTGACAGGGTTAACGAGGCTACTAATGAGTGACAACGTCGCCTTTATTGATCAGAGCTTCGTTGGGATCTTTCGCATTCTGCTCAAGTAGTGATTACCTTCCAACTGAACTTGAGACTCCCCCAAAAACTCAGCCAAGGTTCATTCCTACCTTGCAGGCGAAAGAGAGAGAGAGAGAAAGAGAGAATAAAATAAGCTCGATTTTCTCAAAGTTTTAAGTATCAGTTTAGTTCAAGCTGGCTGTAGCTTGTAGTTGGCCAATTGTTTAGGCAAGTTTAGCAGATTGTGGGCGAGTTCCCGGCGTGGAAATAAAATCTCAGGTGTTCAACCCTATTTTTACTTGAAACCTCGATTGCTTTCCCCCCACTATTAATGAACTATTGTCTTCCTCCTCCCCTGCTGGCGCAGAGATTGCTCCATTTTCTAATTTCTCCTCAAATTCCACCCAGACCCGAGTTTCCAGGCTATTCATCGACATGAATGATGTGAATAATACCGTTCTCACAATGGAATAATTAATTTGTTCCAACTATTAAAACAAGAGAGAATTATGAACCGACTTGAATGGGAGCCTCGGAGGAGCCCTATTGTTTGTCCTTTAATGAGGTTTTGGTAAATGGTGAGGAAATATTACCGCTTTTCTGTAATGTGATCGAGGTAAAGTGTATTAAGAAGAGTCGAAATCCCCCAGTGAAAACAGTTTCCAAAAGGCTCCCACCCATTATTTTTTTGGGGGGGTTGGGGGGAGGGGGTGAGGGGTGCGTGTTTCTTCAGCTAACAGTTGATTAAGGTCCACTCTGCTGGAGCTACAAGCGAAAACACAATGCCATGCTATGGGGCAGGTAGAATCTAATGAGCTGCCGAGTGATAAATTTCATAATTATTCTACCCACTGCTAACAGAAAATTCATCAGTCAAAGCAAATTAGTTCAGATTCATTAGAATAAGGAATCTAGCGGGCACATATACTTTATTAGTTTACACCAATAGGTTTAATTAGCTACATATTTCACAGCTACAGTACTACTTCAACCTGCTCTTCAGGAAGGGACTGTTTTATGCCTTTTATTTACTGTAACAAGCTATCAGAGCCCGGGTTAACCCCGTCATTAATTCTGAAAACACAAGATAGGCTTACTTTATTAACCAGAGTCCCATCAAATCTTCGTTCCGTCTCCGAACTGGGCAAATGTTATTTTTCTGCTTTGCTCTCGCACTGATTCGGCTGGGCTCCACGCCGGCCTGGGTCACGCTTTAAAATAGCGGCCCGAAACAACACAGATACAAAAACAGGCACACACGCGATTCAATAACAAAGGGCACCAGTTTTGTTTACAGTTCCTGCAACAGCCTCAGTCCTGAAGGAAATCGGCTATCCTGCGCTTTCGACATGAAATAGACCCGGGATCTGTCATTTTCACATCATAGTTTAATGCTCTTACTAGTTACCACTATATTGTCTAAAGCAAATCGCAACTCGACAGGTTTCATTTTCAAATAATCCACTTACTTGTGTTTATAAATAATCTTTCCTTCTAAGTAGGTCAGAATCCGTCACGTCTTCACTTCGGCAGCAAATGACAGACCACTCACAACCTTCGCACTTGCTGGAGAGAGTTGCTGAAGAGTTGGCGCCTCCTGCTGGGAAGAAATGGAACCCCACGACACATCAGCAACCCCATCAAAGTTGCGAGAAGGCTGAAAAAGACATCAAGTGAAAAAAAAATCTCATGGTGCATTCATCCCTTCTCTGACGCTGGTGCCTACAGTACAGGTTCCAGTGCCTTGTTAATATAACCTGCTTTCCATACAGATTCTCCCATCCAGGACTCTGCTGTAAGCATGTTTTCCTACACACCGCTCTCAGCTGTTCCTTTTCATACGACTGCCAGCACATTTAGACGCCCGCCATGGCTCAAAGGGGGCACTCTCACATCTGATTCAGAAAGCCCTGGGTTCCAGACTAAGGTGACACTCAAATGCAGTAAGGAGGGAGTGCTTCACTCTCAGAGATGCCACCTTTCAGGTTAAGTGCTAAACCGAGGCCCCACTTGTCATCTCAGGTGGAAATAAAAATTCCATACATTTTGGAGAAGAGCAGGGGAGTTCTCCACAGTGAAGTGCTAAATATTTATCCCTCAACCAACATCACACACACAAAAAAACAGATTACCTGGTCATCACCACATTGCTGTTTGTGGGAGCTTGCTGTGCCCAATTTGGCTGCTGCACTTCTTACATTACAACAGTGACTACACTTGAAAAGTAGTTCAATGACTGTAAAGTGGCATCTTGAGGTCATAAAAGGCAATATAAAAATTCAAGTTTGCCTTTCTGTATCTAAATAAACTGAGTGATGGAACTCTCGAGTGCCTTAAACTGGGTTTTATGCTGCACTAAAGTTGTATTCCATGCAATGCCAATAGCCAACTGGTGTGAGACTACATCCGTCAATGTGTCTCACACCACTCCCTCTTGGATGCAAGCTCGAACTATCTGTCATTTATAGGCAAAGCTAAAATTCCCTGGCAGCAATGCTAAAACTTTAACAAGTAAAAAAAACCTTCACTGAGAATAATGGTCAAAGTACAATAGTCCAATATTCATCTCTGAATCTTTACAACAACAAAAAAGTTTTGATGTTAGGTGATAAATTGCATAACTTCTGTGGTTAAAATTGTATTTTAAATAAATCGCATAATTTCTGCAATGAAATTGAATGACACATAACTTTTTTTTAATATAGCTGTACCATGTAAGTTCAATACAAAATTGTGCAGAATGTTTCAGAAATATTCAATGAGAAAAGCCCCCAGAGCACAAAAGTTACCAAACTTGACAAGATGTGGCAATTAGGTTACAGTATTGGGTGTATTCTACCTGAAGAAATCCTGAGTTAAATCATAAGCTGTTGAATTGTATTGCTTTGAAGATGTAAGTCCTTTAAATCAATAAAATACAGTTTCATTTTATTTGTGAATTTATTTTGTCTATAGGGGCTGGATGTAAGAAAGTCTAACGTGACTCACAGATAAGCGAGCTGATCAAGGGAAAGCAGTGTTCATGTAAAGGCTTGTGTTTCACCTGGTAAAAGCACTCGTCTCCCCATTAATCATCATTGTCTGCTGGGGATAAATTGCATTAGAATGTGTATTGCTTCCTATCATTTCTATCATTTGGGATTAATGCAGGTAAATGTATTGATCAACAGCCCCAAGTTATTTTAGTCAGATTTCTATCAGTGTCACATTTTTAATCTTTGTTTGTAAATGATGTTTTGGTTTGAATTTGGGAAAGGTTTTTCATTCATTTGGTATTATTTCCATAAACACACGCATTCAGCTCCAACCTTGCTTTTTATGTTGCCCGCCTAGCTGTCTGGCTGACTATTAATATGGCTTACAGGCATAATTAAGATCTATTTTCCTCCACCCCCCCACCCCAGCTCCCATCACAAACAATTAACAAACATGCAGAGGGAAGGCTGTGAGCCTGAGCTCAAAGTGACTTGTATCAAGTAGATGTTGTGTACACTTTATGACTGGCTGCAGTGTAAAGTCAGTATTACATTTCATCAGCTCGGGCAGTGATACATGCATACTGTGGTAGCAGATAGTGTGACTTTTTCACGTAGATTCAGTTCAAAACAAAACAGTTTTGTTTCCTCTTTGAACTTGCCCGCCTGTCTGTCAACACTCTGAACTCTTTTTATATTAACGTATATTTTGTGATGTTTAAAAAAATATACATAATTGTAACCATAACCAGAGGTGGGAGGACTGCAGGGTGATTATGATCAAGCCTAATTTTTCCAGAGTAATTATTTGTTCTATTCACTGTCACATAGACTAGCTTCAAAAATGCAAACATTTTGAGGGACTGCTTTCTCGTTGCATTGCTGATTACTAACTGAATTGGAAATTAAGATTATAAAGAAAATCTTGTTCTCCCCAAATTACATTGGAAGTCTTATTGAGTGAGTGGCCATTTCCTGAGGCTGAGTGATAGCAGTGGCCTGAAGACAACAGAGAGATGTTTTTTTACAAGGTCATTACAGCCAGAGGGGGTCTTGAGACCTGCTTCTGTTTGACAACTTGGAGACACTGCTGATGGCTGTATTCTTCTGTGAGAGACGTACTGTCTGGCATAAGAAAAGGAAAACTTTTTTCTCCCCCCACCCCCCCAACTCCGCTCCCCCAAGCTCTCTGGTCAAATTTTAGTGTCATAATTGCTATAGGAAATCTCAAAGTCATTCTGTCTAATGATTTTGAAGATTAAGTGAACAAAGACTTCATTATGGTTTAGCTGTGTGCCACTTAACTGTATTTGGAAAAAAATGATTTGGGTTTTGAAGATGAGAAAAGGGATAAACTAAGTTAATAGACATATCTTCATAAATATTGTTTCTTGATCACTGTGATAGCTCTTTCTTTTTAACTATTGGTGCCATTAAACAAGGAGGGGGAACACATGAAATCATCAAAAAATATAGCAAATAAATTGATCCAGGAATGAGAAAACTTGAGGGCATAAAGCATAGCACCTTATTTTAAAATTCCACAAATTGTACAGTGGACAGACATTGATTTAAAAGCAAAATACTGCAGATACTGCAGATGGAAGCCTGAAATAAAAGTAGAAAATGCTGGAAACACTCTGCAGGTCAGACAGACCATGGAGAGAGAAACCAGGGTAAATGTTTCAGGACAATGGCCTTTCATCAGAACTGAAAATGATGCACTGTCTTGACACCATACAGTAATTATATGTCTTTTAATCATTTCCAAAAAAAGTTTGCATTATTGAAAATAACCTTCATTGTTCAGTGCATTGCTCAGTATAGTTAAAAACTGCCCCACTTCTGAACACACCTCATTTAGGGAAATAAGACTGGGGAAAAGAGAATATGAAAATAGAATGGCAGTTAACATAAAAGGGAATCCAAACATCTACTGGCATGTAAATAGTAAGCAGGTAGTAGGAGGCGAGGTGGAGCCCATTAGGGACAAAGAAGGTAATATATGCATAGAGACGCAGGACAAGGATAGAATACTTAATGAGTACATTGTATCGGTGTTTACTAAGGGAGAGGCAGGATGCTGACAAAATGTCAGTAGAAACAGAGATGATGGAGGTAATGGGTGGGGTGAAAATCGAAAGGCAGGGTGTATGAGTAAAGGCTGGTTATGCTCAGAGTGGATAAGTTATCTGGTCTGGATGCTTGAATCCCAGGTTGTTAAGGGAAGTGAGGGTGGAGATATAGTGGAAAAGCTTGTCATAATCTTACAATATTCCCTAGTTATAGAGCGGTTGCCAGAGGATCGGGAAGTGGCAAATGTGACAACCCTTGTTCACAAAAGGGCGTAACGACATTTCTTGTAACTACAAGCCAGTCAATCTGACATAGGTGGTGGATAAAATTTTACCAACAATAATCAAGGAAAACACTCACAGGCACTTGGAGAGGTTTGAGCTAATTAAGGAGGTTTGTAAATGTGTTTCGCTAGACCAATTGATTATTGAGAAAGTTACTGAAGGGAATGCAGTGAATGTTGTCTATATGGATTTTAAGAACATGCTTGACAAAGTATTACATAAAAGGCTGGTTAACAAAATTGAGGCTCATGGAATAGGCCGGTCAGTTTCATGTTGGATAAAAAGTGGCTTAGGACAGGAAACAGCAAGTTGTGGTAAATGGTTGTTTTTTTTTAGATTGGTAGACAGTAGTGTTCCCCAAGAGTCAGTGCTGAGACCACTGCTTTTTTGATATAGATAAATGACTTGGATATTGGAGTGTAATATGAGATTCAAGCTCATGGACTGCACAAAGATTATAAAACAGAAATTCTTTATTCCACTGGCATCAAACCTTCATAAACATTAATGGAAAAGCTTAACAGAGAGGAATAAACTATTTACTACAGACATTCACGGCTGATGCTTCAGATCCACGAGGATACCATTGAGAGTTTAACCCCTGATCTCTAATCAGCCTGATAGCAGAGCTCAGTTGGTGGAGCTCCTACTGCTAACTCCCTGTGAACACGTGGCCCAGATTACCTCGTCTCCCAGACATGAATAGGATCTCCCTCTTTTCATGACCTCTTGAACTCAGAGGTGCTGCCTCCGCCTAGGTCTTCCACAGTTGTTTACCCACTCCACTGCCACTTCCCAGTGCTCCAGCCATCATCAGAGGCTTCGGCCTGCCCTATTTGTGGCCTTTACTCCTCGATGCTGTGACGCACCAGTCTCGGACTTCTGCTCCTGCTCCTTTCTGCTGCCCTGTGCTCCTCTCCCCCTCTCTGAGGCTTCTGGCCTCCTGAGTCTCTCCAGCCCGCACTCCGGGCTTCAGGCCGAGGGCATCTCTTCTCATCCCAAGGGTGGCCCGCTGGGCCGACTGAGTTTCCTGCACGCTATCCTCCTGGGCCGTCGACCTCTGCTGGCAGGAACCCAGTGCCCAACAGGGAACGCCCCTCAATGTACAGGACCCAGAATCAACCCCCGCGCCAATGTCCTGCTCGTCTCCCCCATTACAGGAATAAAGAGTAAGATTTCAACATTCGAAGATCATATCAAACCCGGAGGTGTTGTAAACAGTGAGGATGATATCAATTGACTGCAACAGGACATAGATAGGCTAGCAGAATGAGCAGACAAGTGGCAGGTGGAATTTAATGCAGAGAAGTTTGAGGTGATGCATTTTGGCAGAAGGAATAGGGGGAGGCAATATACATTAAATGGCACAGTTTTAAAGAATGTGCTGGGACAAATGGCCCTTGGGCTTCATGGATCTCTGAATGTGGCAGAACACATTGAGAGAGTAGTTAGCAAAATGGATGGGATCTTGAACTTCATTATTCAAGGTATTGAATCCAAAAACAGGGAGTTATCCTGAAACTTTATAAAGCTCTGGTTAGGCCACAAGGGTAATGCATCAATATGTGTGGCCCTACCACCGTGCTAAAACAAATCTAGTAACTCAAAATTGGGCATCCATGAGATGCTGTGGGCCATCAGCAGCAACAGAATTGTATTCAACCACAATCTGTAACCTCATGACCTGGCATATCCCCCCTCTATACCATTAAGGAAGGGGAATAACCCTGGCTCAATGAAGAATGCAAGAGGGCATGCTAGGAGCAGCACCAGGCATACCGAAAAATGAGGTGTCAAACTGGTGAAGTTACAGTAAGACTCCTTGAGTGCCAAATAGCTGAAGCGGCATGCAATAGACAGAGCTAAGTGATCCCATAACCAACAAATCAGATCTAGCCTCTGCAGTCCTGCTGCATCCAGTCATGAATGGTAGTGGACAATTAAACAACCAACTGGAGGAGAGACTCCATAAATGTCACCATCCTCAATGATGGAGGAGCCCAGCACATCAGTGCAAAAGATAAGGCTGAAGCATTTGCAACAATCTTCAGCCAGAAATGCCAAATGGATGATCCATCTCGGCCTCCTCCTGAGGTCCCAGCGGCGCAGATGCCAGTCTTCAGCCAATTCAATTCACTTCATGAGCTGAATTCCAGGGGTGAGGTGACATCAAGGTAGCATTTGACCGAGTGTAGCATCAAGGAGACCTAGTTAGTAAAATTGAAATCAATGCAAATCAGGGAAAAGCTCTTCATAGCTGGAGCCATTTTAAGGACAGATTGTGGTTGTTGGAGTTCAATCTTCTCAGGCCCAGGGCATTGCTTCAGGAGTTCTTCAAGGTAGTGCCTTAGGCCCAAACATCTTCAGCTGCTTCGTCTGTGACCTACCCTGCATCATAAGGTCAGAAAGTGGTGATGTTTTCTGATGATAGCAGTGTTCAATTCCATTTACAAGTCATCAGATAATGAAGCAGCCTGTGCCCATGTGAAGCAAGACCTGGGTAACATTCAGGCTCGAGCTGATAAGCGACAAGTAACATTCGTGCCACACTAGTGCCAGACAATGACCATCTCTAACAAGAGAAAATCTAACTATCTCTCTTGGCATTCAAAGCATTATCATTGCTGAATAACCTACTATCAACATCCTGGAATGGGGAAGGGGAGAGGCGGGCGTCAGTTGTGTGGTACAGTTGAACAGAAACTTAACTATACTAGCCACATCAGTACTGTAGCTACAAAAGCATGTTGGTGGCTAGTTATTCTGAGGTGTGGATCACCTTTTGATCCATCATCTGTCCACTATCTACAAGGCACATGTCAAGTGTGATGAAATAAGTGCAGCTCCAATAACACTCAAGAAGCTTGACACTATCCAGGGCAAATTAGCCTGCTTGATTTGGCTTTGCCCCTGGCTCCCTCTGTAATCTCTTCCAGGTCTACAACCCTCCAATATCTCTGTCCTCCTCCAATCCTGGCCACTCGCTCATTCCTGAATTTCTTTGCTCCACCATTGGTGGTCGTGCCTTCAGTGCCTGGGCCCCAAGCTCTATAATTCCCTTCTTAAATCTCTCTGCCTGTCTCTCTCCCTTTAAGACATTCATTTAAACCAACCTCTTTAACCAAGCTTTTGATCACCTGTCCTCATATCTCCTTATGTGGTATGGTGTCAAATTTAGTTTGATAATGTTCCCTCGATGTGCCTTTGAAGGTTTTACTAAGGTAAAGGTGTTTGTATAAATGGTGTGGTTGATTTTGTTGTTTTGGTGTACTAGAGGATTTATATATAACGTATAAAATATATTAAAAATCTGATGCTTGCATCCACTTCCTGCTGAGTTTCCCCCATTATAAATTTCTATCCAGCACCTCCACAGGCAGGAGGGTTTACCTGTGGCCTGGCAAGTTTACATACATAGCTCCCCTTATAAATGTGAACATGGGAATTTATACGGTAAACATAAAAATAAAGAGTAAAAATATAAAAAAATAAAGTCCTCCAAAGAGGAGGACTTTAAAATGGGGTTGAACTACATCTGCATATCCTATCCAATTATGTCCATCTCTAACTCTACCTCACCTGATGGTTATACTGATGGTTAATCCCTGTATAAGACTGCACAGGAGATCAATAAACATATATAATCACTGATGAAGGACCCTTCTTCTCTGAACAGACCCGAAACATTAACTCTGTTTCTCTCTTCACAGATGCTGTCAGGCCTGCTGAGTTTTTCCAGCATTTTCTGTTTTTATTTCAGATTTCCAGCATCCGCATTGTTTTGCTTTTACGTATAATCACTGAGTCAGGGGTGTGAGTAGAGGTTGGGAGTGGGCTAGATGTGTACGTGTGAGGGGGTGTTCAGCTGGGGGTGGGGGAAGGTGAGGTTGAGCCAGGGGTATGAGCGGAGGGGGTGATGTGGGGTCATGGGTGGGAGGGGTAGTGAGCCCCGCATGCAGGAAGGGGGATTTAGCAGCACTGGAGTGCCTGGTGCGTGAAGATTGATTTACATCTACCAGGAAGAGTGCAAATCAGTGCAAAAAAGTGGGTTAGTACAGGGCAAACAGCCCAAGTCTCAATGGGACAATTAGTGTTGTCACCTAGGCTTACGCAGCAACAAATTCATACAAAGTCCCACAAAAAGCAAAGGGGATTTATAACTCATTAACTCATAAGGAAAAGGCTGGAACTCTGGTGAAGGGAAAATACAGAAAATGTGACAACCTGTCTTTTCGCTTTACAGATATTGACTGCATTGCTGCAATTCATCTCACAACCAACAGCAAAGGAAACAGATTAACGTTAGAAATAACCTGCAGGTCACACAGTCACTGGAGAGTGATCAGAAACAGGAATAAGTGTCTGCTTTTTATCCTTTGGTCCGGGATTTCTAAGCCCAGTTGTAGTGCCACAAAGGCTACCGTAGCTGGGACAATCTTATCCAATACCTACTTGGGACCTTCTGCTCTGTATAGGTTTGTGCTGGTGGCTGTTCACCTCTCAAGTGCCCCAATTTGATTAGGATGTCAATCTTGTCCTATTGTCCCCACTTCGTGTGTTTTCACAGATTTTCCCAATATCCTCTTATGTTCTTTGTCATGCAACAGGAGTTGGGGAACTAATGGAAATTTGTTTTTGAACACTTCACAATTGGAGGGATTAACAGTTTGTTGTAATTTGGTGGATATATGTGAAGGCTATGCACCAGAAAAAAACACGATAAACTATTAATCCCTCTGATCGAAAATTGTGAAGTAAGATTAAATACATCCCTAAGGTTGTGAATGATGATCTATAAACTCAAGTTCTTTCTATCTATTTTCTTTTTCCTTGCATTTCTTTTTTTTTCCCCTTTTCTTTCGTAACTCCATCAAAACACCCTTAATTTCTTTGGCCTCCTAGCTATCGTAACAATATATTAAACTCATTGGAAGCACATAGGTAATAGTTAAAAAATCAGTTGCTTTTTTGAAAATTCATGATGCTTCACACAGAAAACTAGTTTCCTTCATGGTCCCTCATTTTTAAATGGATAAGTTGGACACAATTCTTGTCAATACTTACTTGCTCGTCCTCAGCGAATCAAATACCTCTGATTCGATTTGACTGAAGAATGAACTTGTACCATTTGGAATGATGCGCACTCAATAATTCAACCCACGTGCTTGGTTAAATTGCTCTGGATAAGTTGGACATGTTGTTGCATTCATGACAACTGCCAATTTTTCATAAGAGCATAGGAAATAGGAGCAGAAGAAAGCCATATGACCTCAAACCTGTTCTGCATTTAATAAAGTCATCACTGATCTTCAACTTCACCTTTACTTTCTCATCCAGTGTCTTGATTCCCTTAGAGTCCAAAAATCTTTTGATCTCAATCTTGAACATTCTCAGTAACCAAGCCTCTGCAGCCCTCTGGGGTAGAGAATTCCAAGGATTCGCAACCCTCTGAGTGAAGAAATGCCCCCTCATCTCAGTCATAAATGGCCGATTGTCTATCCTGAGGTGATGTATCCTGGTTCTAGACTCTTCAGCCAGGGGAAACAGCCTCTCAGTATCCACCCGGTCAAGCCCTCTCAGAATATTTTATGATTCAAGTAATCGTCAGTAATTTTTTTTTACAAAAATACAAAGCAGCTTTATTTTCACTGGGAGGAGAGTTTATCTTTATCGATCAGGTCACCTGAGAAGTGGAGCTGTCAGAACAATTGGGTGATACTTTCACCAATAATTTGCTGTGCCTAAAGTTGAGGATTTATCATGGGGAATGAGGAAATGGCAGAGGCATTGAACAAATATTTTGTGTCTGTCTTTAGAGTAGAAAACACAAGTTTCATATCATAAATATATGGTAGCCAGAGGCTAAAAAGAGAGCGGAGGGGCAGAACCAATTGGAAGTTAAGATTTTTGCAATTAGGAGCCAAGGATAATTAGCAGGTTAGTCACTTTCACCAACTTTCACCAGGTATATATGATACTTCATCAAATGTTTCAAAATTGTCTTGAAACAATTCACACCCAACAAATTTCTTCCAAAGTGCATTATGGTTTTTGTGTTTAGTCAGATGCAGAAGCCAGTTTGCACACAAAAATGCACTGAAAGCAGCATGGGATCTTGCTATGTCCAAAATAAAGTACTTTGACAGCATAGAGGCGATGTTACAGGAGTAATCCAGAAGCTCAGATTAATCCTCTAGAGACATGAGCTCAAATTGCACCAATGCAGCTAGGGAATATAAATTCAAATAATACATCTGGAATAAAATATTAGCATCATTAATAACAACCTGCTTCACTAATATCCATCAGTGGAGGAAATAAGACCATAATACCATAAGACATAGGAGCAGAAATTAGGCCATTCGGCCTGTCGAGTCTGCTCCGCCATCCAATCATGGCTGATAAGTTTCTCAACCCATTCTCCCGCCTTCTCCCCGTAACCTTTGATCCCCTTACCAATCAAGAACCTATCTATCTCGGTCTTAAATACACTCAATGACCTGGCCTCCACAGCCTTCTGTAGCAATAAATTCCATAGATTCACCACTCTCTGGCTAAAGAGTGATCTGGCTAAAGAAAGACATTTGTCTTTTTTTATAAAAATACACTTTATTCATAAAATATCTGGAAGAACATTCCAAAACATTTCAAAATCACCATCAAAAAGTACAATCAGATTCAACTTTTACACATGGATCACAAGGTGCATCAATACAATCAATGAATATTACAATCATTTCAATATGGTCAATGCAGACAATCAGACAATGGTATTGGAGTTATCGACATACATCATGTTGCACTCTGGGGTGCTTCAATACAATTATAATACAATTAGTATTCACTGCATACATTCATTTTGAGCTGTACAGCCCGAGGGGTCTATACAATTCCCAGCCCCTTGGTGCATTGTGGCAGAAAGGTCTTAGACAGCGACCTTTCCCCATTGCGCCTTTGCGGCGGCTGCCCCAAGCTTTAATGCGTCCCTCAGCACGTAGTCCTGGACTTTGGATTGTGCCAGTCTGCAACACTCGGTCGGGGACAACTCTTTGCACTGGAAGACCAACAAGTTTCGGGCAGACCAAAGAGCGTCTTTCACCGAGTTGATGATCCTCCAGCTGCAGTTGATGTTTGTCTCGGTGTGTGTCCCTGGGAACAGCCCGTAGAGCACAGAGTCCTGTGTCACAGAACCGCTCGGGATGAACCTCGACAGAAACCACTGCATCTCTCTCCAGACCTTCTTTGCAAAGGCACAATCCACAAGGAGGTGAACAACGGTCTCGTCCCCACCACAGCCACCTCGAGGGCAACATGCGGAGGGGGTGAGACTCCTGGCATGTTGGAATGATCTGACGGGGAGGGCCTTTCACCACCAGCCAAGCTACGTCTTGGTGCTTGTTGGAAAGTTCTGGTGATGAGGCATTCTGCCAAATGACTTTGACAGTCTGCTCGAGGAACCATCCCACAGGGTCCACCCTCTCCTTTTCCCTCAGGGCCTCTAAGACATTACGTGCCGACCACTGCCTGATGGACTTGTGGTCAAAGGTGTTTTTCTGCATAAATTTTTCCACCAGGGACAGGTGGTACGGCACGGTCCAACTACTTGGAACGTTCCGCGGCAGCGTGGCCAGACCCATCCTTCGCAACACCGGGGACAGGTAGAACCTCAGCACGTAGTGACACTTGGTGTTTGTGTACTGAGGGTCTACGCACAGCTTGATGCAGCCACACACAAAGGTGGCCATCAGTATGAGGACGATGTTGGGCATGTTTTTTCCCCTTTATCTAGAGGCTTGTACATCGTGTCCCTGCAGACACGATCCATTTTCGACCTCCAGATAAAGCGAAAGATGGCTCGAGTGATCGCCATCGCGCAGGAGTGTGGAATGGGCCAGACCTGAGCCACGTACAGCAACAGCGAGAGTGCCTCACATCTGATGACCAGGTTCTTACCCGCAATGGAGAGGGAGCATCACTCCCACATGCCCAGTTTCCTTTTCACCATAGACATTCGCTCCCTCCAGTTTCTAACGCATGCCCCGGTCCCTCCGAACCATATCCCCAGGACCTTCAGGCTGTGAGCCCTGACAGTGAAGGGGACAAAGGATCGGTCAGCCCACTTCCCAAAGAACATGGCCTCGCTCTTCCCACGATTTACCTTGGCTCCCGAGGCCAGTTCGAACTGGTCGCAGATGTGGATCAGTCTGCGCACCGACAGCGGATCCGAGCAGAAGACGGCGACATTGTCCATGTACAGGGAGGCTTTGACCTGAGTACCTCCACTGCCTGGGATTGTCACTCCTCTTATGCCCGGATCCTTCCTGATGGACTCAGCAAACAAACAGGACAGGCGAGAGAGGGCAGCCCTGCCTGACTCCAGATTTAATCGGAAAGCTATCTGATTCCCACCCATTGATTGAGACTGTGCTACTGATTTTAGTGTAGAGCAGTTGGATCCAATTGCGAATTCCATCCCCAAACCCCATGTTGGAGAGCACATTCACCATGTAGGTGTGCGATATTCTGTCAAAGGCCTTCTCCTGATCCAGGCTGATGAGGCAGGTGTCCACACATCTGTCCTGCACACAGGCAATCGTATCCCTGAGCAGCGCGAGGCTGTCAGAGATCTTCCTGCCCGGCACAGCGCAGGTCCGGTCAGGGTGGATCACCAATTTCAGAGCGGATTTGACCCGATTGGCAATGACCTTGGACAGAATCTTATAGTCCACGTTCAAAAGTGAAATGGGTCGCCAATTTCTAATTTCCTCCCTTCCCCCCTTGTGCTTGTAGATGAGGGTGATGATGCCTTTCCTCATGGATTCTGACATACTGCCGGCCAGGAGCATACTCTCGTACACTTCTAGCAGGTCTGGGCCGATCAAGTCCCACAGAGCCGAATACAACTCCGCCGGCAAGCCATCGCTTCCGGGACTTTTACTCTTCTCGAAGGACTCAAGGGCCTTAGTCAGTTCGTCAGGAGTTAGCGGTTTGTCCAGGCTCTCCCGCGTACTGTCGTCTAAGATCTCCGTGATAGAGGACAGGAAGGACTGGGAGGCCGTGCTGTCCGTGGGCTTCACGTCATACAATCCGGCATAAAAGGATTTGCTGATCCTCAAAATGTCGGACTGCGTTGACTTTACTGAGCCGTCTTCTTCCTTCAGGCTGCTGATCATAGAGCTCTCTCTGTGTACCTTTTGGAAGAAGAAACGTGAGCACGTCTCATCCTGCTCCACGGTGCGGACTCTGGACCGGAAGATGATCTTGGAGGTCTCCGAGGCAAAGAGCGAGGCTTGCTGGCTCTTCACCTCTTGGAGTTCCTCCTTGACATCTACCCCCATCGACTGCAGCCGGAGCAGATTCTGCATGTTTTTCTGGAGTCGGGACATTTCCCTCTGTTCCTTTCTAGCTTTCTGGGCGCCTTTGAGGATAAAAAACCTCTTGATGTTTCCCTTGATCGCTTCCCACCAGTGTGTCAGGGACTCAAAGAGGGGTTTCACGGTTCTCCAACCTTTGTAATCCCTCTTGAGCTCCTCAATGTTCTCTGGGGTCAGCAGTTGCACGTTCAGCTTCCATACCCCCCTGCCCACCCTCTGGTCTTCCTCTAAGTGACAGTCAGCCAGTAGGAGGCAGTGGTCAGAGAAGAACACCGGCTTGATGTCGGTGGATCTGACTGTGAACGCACGGGACACAAACAGGAAGTCTATCCTGGGACGGATGGACCCGTCTGGCCGCGACTAGGTGTATCTACGCTGCGCTCCGTCTGCAGGGTTGCTGAAGACGTCGTGCAGCTTGGCATCCTTAACTGTTTCCATCAGGGATCTGGACGTAGCGTCCAATCTGCTGTCGGCCCTGCCAGATCGTCCAGCCGCATCGATGATGCAGTTGAAGTCACCGCCCAGAATGACCGGCCTGGAGGTTGCCAGCAGCAGTGGGAGCTGCTGAAAAACCTCCAGCCACTCAGCCCCTTGTGACGGGCCATACACGTTAATTAACCGGAGTGGAGCATTCTTGTACATTACGTCTGCTACGAGGAGGCGCCCGCCCACCACCTCCTTAACCTCGGAGACGGTGAAGTTGCCTCCCCGCAGCAGAATACCCAGGCCGGAGGAACGAGAGTCATTTCTGCCCGACCAGATCGATGGCCCATGGGACCACCATCGTGACCATTGCCTGTAGGAGCTGAGGTGCGGTATCGCACACTCCTGCAGAAACAACAGGTCAGCTTTGACCTTGGCAAGGTAATCCAAGGTCACAACACATCGCGTAGTAGATTTAATGCTACGCACATTTATGGATACAATCTTTACACCCATTTTAAAGCATTTAGTCTCTTACCAAACCTGTTGTCTTTGAGGGTTCCAGAACTTTGGTCTGCTCCTGCATACCCATAGTGTTCACAAGTTGCCTCACTTTGGATGGGCTGAGGAAACTGTCCTGAACCTCCCCATTGGAGATGTTCCGCTCAGATGGCATCTGGGGATTCATGCAGAGAACGGGATTTGAAATGTCCTCTGTTGGAGAAGCTTCTCCAATCCTCTCCCCCTCTGGGGTGTTGCTACTTCCGGCTTCCCGGAGCTGGGGTGCGCTGATCACCTCACTGCTCCCAGATTCCTGGGGTTAGGGTGTGCTGGCCTCTACGGGTTGTGGGCAAAGTTGGGGTGCGCTGGTCTTCTCATTGTCTCCAATGTTCTGGAGCTCGGGTGTCTCGTCCTCCAGCTCCCTAGAACTTTGCCGCTTCTTCTGTCGGTGCCGCCCTGGCACTTCTTCGTCCGAAGAGCAGCTGCCCTTGTCATCCGTGTCGGATGGGAGACGCCTCTTGCCACTTGTCTGGGAAGTGGCTTGGTCCCTTCTTAGCCCGTTCTTCCTTTTGGCTCTCTTCACCAGCTGCCACTCCCCCTGCTGATTTTCCGCTGCTTCCTCCTCCATTGATTCGCACTCCTGAGGAGTGGGAGGTTCAGGGGCAGTGCTGTGAATTGGCTGTCTGCTGCCTCAATCTTTTCCTCCACCTTCTCTCCCTCTGTGTCCTCCTTTGTCCCGTTGTTCTCACTGGGGGCCTTGGTGGTTGGAGGGTTGCAAGTGTCCTTGGTAGTAGTGACACGAAGCATTTCGTCTGCTTCCCCCTCGTTGGCTTTGGCTGCCTGTGCATAAGTGAGGCAGCGTTTGGGGCAGGTCCTGTAGAGGTGACCTGCCTCGCCACACAGGTTGCAGCACTTAGTCTGTTTGCAGTCCTTTGTCTGGTGCCCTTCCTGTTTGCAGATCTTGCAGAGGACGGCGCTGCAGTTGGCCGCCACATGACCAGACTTGCCGCATGAGCGACAATGTTTGGGTTGCCCAGCGTAGACAAGGTAGCCACGGCTTCCCCCGGTAGCAAAACTGGAAGGAGGGTGGAAGATGGCTCCCTTACCATCGGTCTTGAGCATGACCTTAACCTGGCGTTTGCATGTCCAAATCCTGAAGGCATCTCTAACCTCGGTGCAGCTCCCAAACTTGTCGATGTACCTGGCGAGGAAGGTGAACACGTCGGCGACAGGGACGTGGGGGTTGTAGAGATGCACAGTCGCCACACAGTCCCGTTGCAATGGCAGAGCAAAGAGCAGCTCCACTGTCAGGATCTTCATCTCCGGCTGGTCTCTCTTCTCCTCGAACACCTTTAGGAACTTGACGGAAGCTGCCACATGCTTGAAAGTCATGTCGAAAAATCCAGCGCTGGGGAAGTCTTGCAGGGAGTAGATCTCCTCCGCTTCAAATCCACACGCCTTCAACAGGATCCGCTTGATCCTGAAGAAGGCCCGATCCATGGGTGCTCCTCCTTCACTGTCTTTCACCGTCACCCGAACAGTGTTATGTACCCCATGATATGGGGCTCGACTGGTTATAGCCATCGCTTCACGACTACACTTGATCTTAGCCAAAAGGCTGAGATGCGGAGGAATTCTGTCATCTTTACCTACACATGACTCCAGATGTAGAGCAATGTGGTTGACTTTTAAAGGCCCTCTGGCCTAGCAAGCCACACACTTGAATCATGCTGCTACAGAAAAGCATTCTGGGCATACCTACTCCGTATAGACTTCAGCAGTTCAAGAAGGTGGCTCACCACCACCTTCTCAGGATAATTAAGGATGAGCAATAAATGCTGGAATTTGGTGTTACGATTGGGAGGCAAATGGTAAGGAGGTAGATGACAAAGCGCCTGCAGCAAGCACAGAAGAATGACAAGAACTAGTAGATAGACTAACAACAGCAGGCATGAACTTGGAATGAAACTGAACATTGACAAAATCAAATTGATGCATATCTCAAATTCACCAAGAAATATTCATATATTCCTAAAAGGAAGAGAACTGGAACGGGTGCAAGAATTCAAGTGTTTGAAGCAGAATGTTTGCAGATGGAAATGCAATAAAGAAATAAGATAGCAATGGGAAAGGCCATATTTGGTAAGGAGAGACGGTTGCTAACAGGAAATCTCCATAAACAACTCAAAGAGCGACTTATAAAGAGCTTGATTTGGACAGTTGTTTTGTATGGGTGTGAAACATGGACCTTATGGAAGGAGGAGATAAACTTGATAAATAGCTTTGAAATGTGGTTTTGGAGGAGAACAGAATGGATCTGCTGGACAGAAAAAATAACAAATGATGAAATACTGTGGAGAGTGAACCAACAAAGAAATTTGCTGAACATAATTAGGAAAAGACAAGACTGGGCAGGCCATATCTTAAGAGGAAACGGGGACTTGTTATGGACGGAAGATTTCAAGGAAAAGAAGACGAGGAAGGAAGAGAATATCAACGTTGGATCGCTTGAAAATTGAAGAAAGTTATTGGCAAATGAAAAAGATTGGCACAGGTTAGAGAGACATGGGAAGATTGCTAGGAGCCAAGGACCTGCCTTCAGGCAGATCACACATGGTGATGACAACGAACAAATGCTGCCTTTGCCAGCAACACTCACATCCCAAGGATGAATTTTTAAAAATGGGGGTGAAGGTAGGAAAAATTCAGAAGTAATTATGTTCTACTGCAGGCCACAAAAACAGAATAATGCCCAGTAACCACTAGACAGCAGTTTACTGAAGCAGATCTGTGAAAAGGTCAATAAGTCAACGCAGGTTACAGAGATATCTTTAGGGTTATGTTTATAACTGTAACAGGCATTTTATACCACACATACATTCATAGAATGAAATCTTTTCCTCGTAGGGAAAGTGGATCTATGCGTTAATGCTGTTTTGGGTTACGGATGACTTCCAGGGGCTGAAAAATCTAGAAATCATTTTCAACTCCAGTTTTAAACTCATTTGCTAGTGGGTGGGTGTGTAGGTGAGTGATTTGATGAGTTTGTGGGTGGGGGTGTGTGGGTGGGGGTGAGCGGGTGGATGAGTGGGTGGACGTGAATGGGTAGGTGAGTTGGTGGGTGAGTGAGCGGGTGAGTGGGTGGGTGAGTGGGGGGTGGGGTTGAGTGAGTGGGTAGGTGTGAGTGAGTAGGTGAGTGGGTGGCTGAGTTGGTGGGTAGGTGATTGAGTGAATGATTGATTGGGTGGGTGGGTTCATGGGTGACTGAGTATGTGGGTGAGTGGGTGGGTGAGTGAGTGGGTGAGTGAGTGAGTGAGTGAGTGGGTGGGTGAGTGGGTGGATTTGAGTGACTGGGTGGGTGTGAGTGGATGGCTGAGTTGCTGGGTGATTTGGTGGGTGAGTGGGTGGGTGATTGAGTGGATGAGTGATTGGGTGGGTGGGTGAGTGACTGGGTGGGTGGGTGAGTGAGTGGATCGGTGAGTGGGTGGATGAGTAAGTGGGTGGGTGAGCGAGTGAATGGGTGGGTGAGTGATTGGATGGGTGAGTGAGTAGTGGGTGAGTGGGTGGTTGGGTGGGTGGGTGCATGGGTATTTGGGTGAGTGACTGGGTGAGTGGGTGGGCGAGAGCGTGAGTAGATGAGTGCATGGTTGAGCGGGTAGGTGGGTGAGTGAGTGGGTGGGTGGGTGAGTGGGTGGGTGAGTGAATGTGTGAGTGCATGGGTGAGTGGGTAGGTGGGTGAATGAGTGGGTGGGTGGTTGTGTGGGTGGGTGAGTGAATGGATGGGTGGGTGAGTGGGTGGGTGCATGAGTGGGTGGGTGAGTGAGGGGTGGGTGAGTAAATTGAGTGGGTGAGTGAGTGAATGAGTGGGTGAGTGAGTGGGTGGGTGAATGAATGGGTGAGTGAGTGGGTCAGTGGGTGAAAGGGTGGGTGGGTGAGTGGATGAGTGAGTGAGTGGGTGAGTGAATGGTTGTGTGGGTGGGTAAGTGAATATGTGAGTGCATGGGTGAGTGGGTAGGTGAGAGCGTGAGTAGGTGAATGCATGGATGAGTGGGTAGGTGGGCAAATGAGTGGGTGGGTGGGTGTGTGGGTGGGTGAGTAAATTGAGTGGGTGAGTGGGTGGGTGAGTGAACGGATGGGTGGGTGAGTGGGTAGGTGCGTAAGTGGGTGGGTGAGTGAATTGAGTGGGTGAGTGGGTGGATGAGTGAATGGGTGGGTGGGTCAGTGGGTGAGTGGGTGGGTAAGTGAATGGGTGGGTGGGTGAGTGCGTGGGTGTGTGAGTGGGTGGGTGAGTGGGTGGTTGGTTGCGTGGGTGGGTTCATGTGTATTTGGGTGAGTGAGTGGGTGAGTACGTGAGCGAGTGGGTGGGTGAGTGAGTGGGTAAGTAGGTGGGTGGGTGAATGGGTAGGTGAGTGAATGGCTGAGTGAGTGGGTGAGAGAGTGGGGTAGTGAGCGGGTGAGTGGGTGGGTGAGTGGGTGGGTGAATGGGTGAGTGAGTGGTTGGGTGGGTGGGTGGGGGATTGGGTGAGTGAGTGGTTGAGTGAGTGGCTGAGAGAGTGGGGGAATGAGCGGGTATTTGGGTGAGTGGGTGGGTGAGTGGGTAAGTGGGCGGGTGGGTGATTGGGTATGTGAGTAAGTGGGTGGGTGGGTGATTGGGTGAGTGGGTAGGTGAGTGAGTGGGTGACTGAGTGGTTGAGTGAGTGGGTGAGTCAGTGGGTGGGTGAGTGGGCGAGTGAGCGGGTGGGTGGACATGTGCTTGTGTGGGTGAGTGGATGAGTGATTGGGTGGGTGAGGGAGTGAGTGGTGGGGTGGGTAGGTGAGTGGGTGAGAGAGTGGCTGAGCCAATGGGTGTGGGTGGGTATTTGGGTCGGCGGGAGTGTGATTGGGGTCAGTTGGGGTTACGGGTTGAATTACGCTATTAATCACTGAGTTACTCCAGAGATTAAGCAGTGTAACAATCCTAGGGTAAGTAGTGTGGATCTAGCCCAAGGGCAGAATTTTACATGTGCACCCAACCTGATCGGGTGTAAAATAGCAATTGAAAAAAGGCAATTGATCCCGATTTTATGCCACCTGTGTGATTTCCTGCTCATTGCATGGGCAAAATGGGCAGGCGGGCAGCCCACATTTGGAAATCTTCAACCAAGGGCAGGATAAAAAGGGTCAGCAGCATTGCCAGTGTGGGTAGTGAACAGTTTAAACGACAGTTTTCTGCTGGTTGCCTATTTGAACTTGACAGCTTCATCTCTGTTCGGGGCTTCATTGTTAGCATTTCTAGCCTTCATTTCAGGACTCATTGGTGTCTCCAAGGCCCCCGGAGGATTCAGACTGTGTAGACCCTTCCAGGTATCAGACAGCCTTCCCTTACCCTGGTAATGGGGATTGTGGTCTCCGCTGGTGGCACATCCTCTGAGGAGGAAGAGAGGGGCAGAATGGAGAGGAGGCTATGTGTCCCAATGCAGCTTCTAAGGAAGGGACCTGTGGGAGGAGAGGCGCAGGCACAAGGGGTGCAGGGCCAACAGATAGTCCAAGGCGGAAGGGGCCGCAGAAGACACTACTATCCTGCTGCAGGGTTTACAGGCAGTGATGCACCTACCGCAACGTGTCTGAGGTGCAATGGTGAAGGAGGCTCCGTCTCTCCAGGGAGACCGTGACCTCCATTTGTCAGATGATTGGACCTCAGCTCCGACTGTGTGGGCAGACCCCCCATGCCAGTGGCTCTGAAGGTCACAGTGGCCCTCAATTTCTATGCCTCTGGCTCTTTCCAGGGCTCAGTTGGGGATCTTTGTGGAGCCTCCCAATCAGCTGTCCACAGTTGCGTAAACCTGGTGACAGAATCTCTGTTCAGGTGGGTAATGATATTTATTCATTTCCATATGGATGAGGCCAGCCAGGCTGAGCGATCCAGAGGGCTTGCAGTGATTGCTGGATTCTCTCACATCCAGGGTGCAATCGACTGCACACATGTGGCCATCAAGGGGCCAGTGCGTCAGCCGGGTGCCTTCGTCAACAGGAAGGGATTCCACTCCATGAACGTCCATGTAGTGTGTGACCACAGGATGCAGATTCTGCAAGTCTGTGCAAGGTACCCTGGCAGCTCCCATGATGTTTATATCCTCAAACACTCCCAGATGCCAAGGCTCTTCAGTGCCCCAGTCCGATTGGATGGATGGCTGCTGGGTGACAAGGGCTATCTGTTGGAAAGGTAACTTATGAAGCCTCTCCGCCACCCAAGGACAGAGGCAGAGCAGCGTTATAATTGGAGTCATGCCTCCACAAGGGCAATGATAGAGAGGGCTATAGGTCTTCTGAAGATGTGCTTCCGATGCCTGGACTGTTCAGCAGGAGCAGTACAATACTCCCCAGAGCGTGTGTCACTGATCGGTGGTTGCACGCTGTGCTCTCCACAATCTGGCACTGGCAAGGGGTGACTCACTGGAGGAAGACGATCTTGATGCAGCTCCACAGGCCACAGAGGATGAACCCACTACGGAGTCAGAAGGGGATCACGGTGAGGAGAACACTGAGGGCATGGAGGCAGACCTCTGTATCCTTCAGGGAGGCAGGGACACCAGGGACGCCTTGATCCGACGCTCCTTCAGCTAGGCTGCCAAAGACCTGCTTCAACTTCACACCAGGTCTGCCAACTCTATCCCCAATGTCTGAAATGGCCTTTCATTTGAACTCAAAGTCCACTCAGTGCCTGCGCAATAAAGTTTTGAGTCACCCACATCCAGCATTACACACTGGCGTACCCTACACCAAAGAAATAAAAAGGTGAAACATGCTCAGCCCATTACGACAAAAACAAAATTGATCTCATTTTCACAATCCAAACAAATTAATAAAGCCTTCTCTGGTCTTCATTCCCAGACCAGTAAACATAAACAAAACATTATAGAACAGAAGATCACCCATGACCAGTCCCTCTTGTGCTCATGGTGCCTTAAACTTATGTTTGTGAGTGCTACGTCTTGGTGCAATTGGTGCACCCCACCCCTCCCCCACCTCCACCACCCCCCCCCCACTCCCTCCACCGCACCCCCTCTTCCCAGCCCCCCACCCTCCCCGCTCACTGGCATTGGAGACAGCCAGCTGACTCTGTTGTCTTATTGGCCTCGATGACCATGGCAGTCGTCCTCTGGCCAGTGGAACCTGTGCTGGCCCTGCCTGGGAGGGAGCGGTCAGTGCCAAGGCTGGCATCTCCCCAGCCTCATCACAGCCTCATCAGATGCCACAGGCACTGGCAGAGGGGCGGAGAAGCTGACATCCGGAACGCCCTGAGAGAAGCTGGCGGAGACGACAAACAGCTTGTGCGCCAATGTGAGGTCATTCTGGACCTCCCTGCTCACCATTTTGATGGATGGGCACCTAGCTGGGATGCTGGGTGCCTCATTCATCACCCATACTGACACCGACTAGCTGAGGTCAGTGACTGTATGAGGGCTTGTAGGTCCGAGCACAACCTCAGGAACCCCTGATTCTGTTCCTGGAGCTGCCTCTCCATGAGAGTCACCACACTCTCAATGGGGGAGGCAGTGCACTCAGCCATGAGGGTCAACACAGTGCTGATGCTCCACATGGACTCCTCCATAACAGAGACCATGGCATGCAGACCCTCATGGATCTCTGCCAGATCCTCCCGCACATCCCGCTGGTCATCCAGCATCTGCCGCCTAATGGACAATTCCAGAGGCTCATCATCTGTCTTCGACTCAGCACTGTCCTGGTCCCCAGCAATCCTCAGACTGCCGGCACCCTGGGCACTCTCTGCCTCCGCCTGTCCCTTAAGTGAGTGTGAAGTGCCCTCACTGCTGTGCTCTGATATTCTAGCTGAAGATCTAATGCCCATTGAGGTGCTGGTATCTGCACTGGTGCCTGGCTTAGAGAGCGGGTGTGATTCAGGTGCAGCTGAAGCCCGGTGGTCCTCTGGCATCAGGGGTGGCTCTTCGGGGTGCTGCAAATGAAAGTCTGCTGGTGAATCTAAGGGAGAACAACGACATGTCATTAGTTTATGTCACTGTTACTGTGCATGCCAGGCACCCTGGTGAGACAGTGGAGGTCTGCATCACGGTGCCATCATCTTTCATTGATCAATGGGGACTCGTTTTGAGGCTCCCATCAGTGAAGAGACTACACAAGAATGTTTGCACCATCCGAAACTCTCACCTCTGTGCACTGCGCTCTTACCTTCGTCTGACACCCCAGCTTCTCCATGACCGGCTGACCGAGGTGCCCCTCGAGCTCCAAGGCGTCCTGCTTGTATCTTGTAAGGATTAGAAGGTTTGGGGGCCTCTGCCTGTCCGTGACCTCTCAATGTGGTTATGGCTCATCTTCTCCTGAAAGGAGGTGGACAATTACAGTGCTTGTGTGTGACAGGACACCTGATAGACCCTAAAACACAATAGTGCCGAAAGCCACAACATTTGGAGGATCTCACCCATCACCTGTTGCTTAATAGCTAAATATCTAGTGTCATTAGTTAGTATAGCCTTTGAACTGAAAGAATTATGGATCAGCAGTGTGGAAACATGAACGCAAGCATCAGCTCAGATGTTGCTGTATAATTTGATGTACGAGTCCCACCTTGAGGTAGATTTTTATGACCAGGGAATCATGGGGTGTGCCTGATTGATGTTTTGCAGCTGACATAAAACACACAGTACAACATTTGTGCTGGTGTGACCATTATGCCAGGATTTTATGATACCTATCAGGTAGCTTTTTTGTCAAAAGCTCCATTCTCAAACAAAGCAGTAATGAGGAAGAGCCAGAATCATGTCCAAACATGTTGTTGATGACATTCCTTCCATTTACTGCATACTACTTACATATTCACCACTCATTACATTCTGATTGTAAAAGGTTACTTCAGTGTAGGCGCAGATGGGCCTATGGGTACATTTACTTCCTTCCAGAGAGCTGCATAAGTGTTTGCCACTGGTCCTGTTAAAGGGCTCAGCACAGGTGTCCTCCTCAGCCTCCTCCAACATCCCTGCCCTTCTTTACATTACAGCTTGTTGCTGGAAAAAATACTATCTCAGACAAACTGATTCACACCAGAAGTCCAAACTAAATGAGTACTAGTGCTAATAACATCTATGCCACTGTTACAAGTAAAAGAATGGCCTCATGTGGAGCATAAACACAGGTACAGACCATTTGGGCCAAATGGCCTGTTTCTGTTTTATAAATTCAATGTAATTTTGTCCACAATCTTCATAATGCTACTAACAAGTGCCAGTTAGCATCTGAACATTGATGATGTAGAATCATACATGTGGTGCTAAGTGTGAGAGGTCTTGTGATGCAGTGGTAGTGGGTTCAAATCCTTCTTCAGGGCTTGGTGGCCATGGAAGATGTGTTCATACCATGGTCAAACAGGTTGACTATGAGCCTGTAAATCCTTCCGAAATGCCTGATGGCAGGTGGTAAGAACAGGAGAGTTTCCTGGTCATCCATACTGCAGAAGGCAATGACAAACCGCTGAAATACTTTGCTAAGCACAATCATGGACCAATCCAATGGAAGTTCATGGTTTCCAAAACCCTCTTAGGGCATGGTACCTGAAGGAGGAGATGCTAAATGTGCCACTCTAGCTCATTTACAAAGGTTGGTGATGCACACCAGTACAACCTCAGTCTTAGGCAGTTCCTTGGGATCGAGGATGACGTGTTTCCACTTTGGCTCAATGAGCTCTGTTGGGTTTGAAATGAAATCAATTCTACATGTCCCATCTGGCTTCCTGTAGCCAGGTGACCTCTGCCATGAAGCAGTCTGTGTAAGCAGACATCTTGAGATCAGTTCAATAAAGAACCTCTCATTGACAAGTTCTGCTGATTTTAAACACGAAACATGGTGTCAGAAGTGGGAAGTACATCCATGCAAGCCTCAAGGAACTGAATCGAGCCTGAGAAAGGCAAGAGAAGTGCTCTACTGGCCAAACATGAGTAATGAAATTAAAGACCACATTGGCCAATGCAGCTCTTCAAACGAGAACCAAGCTAAACAAGCTAGAGAGCCGTTGATGATGCATGACATCTCAGGTAGACCATGGATCAAGCTGGGAGTTGACTTCTTCACTCTCACAGGAACTCATTATCTTATCACTGTGGACTATTATTCTGACTACTGGGAATTAGACCAGCTAACTTCAATGACGATAGGAGAAACAGTAGAACGCCTGAAAGCACACTTCAGTCATTACAGCATTCCAGGCATTGTGATGAGTGATAATGGCCCTTAGTTCACGAGTGAAGAATTCAGCATTTTCACAAAGGTTTGGGAAATTCAACACTACACATCATCTCCGCATTCATTCCCAATCAAATGGAAAGGCTGAGGCGGCAGTGAAAATCACCAAAGGAATCATCAAGAAATCGGGCAAATCTAGCACAGATGTGTACAAGGCGATCCTCGAGTGGATCACACACCAACTGAAGACATGAAAAGTAGTCCAGTCCAAAGACTAATGTCATGCAACACGCAAAATACTTTTCCAATAGCAAAAAAGCTACTGAAACCAGAGATAGTGACAGGCGTAAGTGAAAAAATTAAGGTGAAATAGCAAAAAGCCAAATTTCAGTTTGACAAGACTGCCAAACGATTGCCAGAGCTGAATGTTGGAGAGCCGGACAGGGTGCAAATCTTCAGTGCTCTCAACAGGAGTCAGTCCACGGGGAAACTTGGGACATGCGTAGAGAAATTGTCACCTCGATTGTACGCAGTGGAAGTGAATGACCAAATATACCAGCGCAATTGCAGGCATATATGTACAACTAACAAAGCTGTTCCTTCATAGCAATCGGCTGGTCTGGAAGAAGGGATCTCACCAGCGGTACTGAGTACAGAACTACCATAATCCCAGAGGTCCAAATGTCTCCAAGAACAGCAATGGAAGCACAACAGTTGCCATGGCAACAAGTGCCATGGGAATAACACTCCCCGGAGAGGGAACGTTACCTAGGCAAACAGCCAATGACAACGCGCATGCGTGCCATTAAGACCAACACAGTTTAAAGACTATGTATGCAATGCAGGTACAGAGGCTGACCAGTAGAACAATCTGTTGTTAATGTAAACAATGGGTGTAGAGTGGGTAACTTGGGTAACTCACAGTTACATATGATCATGCATGCAAATTTGCCTTTTGTTCGCTAGGAAAAAGGGGCTCGTTGCATCTTTTGTTTGGTATGAAAAAGGGGATGTTTGGGTTTGAAATGCAATCAATTCTACATGTCCCACCTGGCTTTCCATAGTCAGATGACCTCTGTCATGAGGCAGTCTGTGTAAGCAGATATCTTGAGATCAGTTCAATAAAGACCTCTCACTGAGACAGACACTGCTGACTTTAAACATGAAACAAGCTCTGAGATGATAGATAAGTCCAATGTGCGATCTTCAGACTTTGCCACATGTGGGGCAGTTGGTGCTTAAAGGGTCAAGCAGATGAGGTGTTAGGAGGTGTTTGTGCACTCTCTCCAATGCTTCAACTTCGCCTCTGAATGTTCTCGACGAAGTTTCTCAATGTGTTTGGTGCCTTTCCGAATGAACCTTCTCCATTTTGATTGGTCACAGGCCATGGACTCCCATGAGTCAGCGGGGTTGTTTGACCTCCTCAGGGGTGCTTTGAGGAGTGTTTCTGCAGTCCTCCTACATGGCAATGACAGAGCAAGAAGCAATACATTACAGTGTGGTGCACAGGCTTGAGTTAATATTGAAGAAGAATCCTGACATTGCAGGTGTAAGGCCCTTGACTTTTTTCTGGGTAGACATTCTTCCTCAAAATAAGAAGGAAGATTATGTGGGCATAGTGCAGCATTGAAGAACTGATACCACAAGGAAAAGTTTTCACTGATTTTTTTTGCAGAACCTATCTTCAACAATCCTAATTTATTGAAGATGTGATGCATTTTATATCTGTCATTATATAACATTTGTTCTTGTTTGATTGTCTAATGCCTGGCATTCTCAGTGTTGTGAAAATATGCAGTGACAATGAAAACAGAGGCTTCAATTTGTTATATAACTGAAGTCGACATATTAATTCACATCAACAATCATAAAACACGCTATATTTCCCCAGTTGACTCTGGTAGTCTATTTAATTCTTTTTTCTTGCATGTCATGGTTAATTTAAAGGCTAAATTAAATTAATCTGAGTTATGAAATGTAATCTTTTAAATCCTTTTCACACATACATCACTTAGGGAGAGAGAGAGAGAGAGAGAGGGGGCGAGCGAGAGAGAGAGAAAAAAAATCCCAGCACATTCATTTCTCTAAATTCATTTGCCTGATCTTTTTTTTTTCACAGATAGTATTTTGGCCACACTCCAATGACCAGGATGATAGTCATGACCTGATTGGAAAATGAAAAAAATGGGGGGAAAAACAGAATGGAAAATTAGAAATAGCAGCCTTATCATCTTTCTTTCATTTTGACTTGATTACTATGGGATTATAATGCAATCACAGTTATGTGTCAGAAGTTACCATGGGAACTCTGTTTAACTGTTTATCTAGCTCCAGATCTTAATTCAAGTTTGAACATTGTGATTCATTTATATGTAAGGGACTGAGGAGACAAAATATAGAGGAAACAGATGCTCTCTTGTTCTTTGATTTTTATTTCACATGAAACCAGATAATTTGTTTTTCAGGGAGGAAATTTATTTTGATGACAATGAGGGTAAGTAATGAGCTAGGTGTTCCTCTCCGAGAAAAGTTGTGTGATTGTACAGTATGTGATTTATTTATTTACTTTAAATACTCATCCGCAAACCTGAATTGCATTGTCACAGGCACCATCTGTACGAAAATCGCTCTTGAGAACTTTAACTGTTTATTATGGGGCAGCACTTTTTCACAGCTGGAGATTTGTTTTGTTCCTCCCATTCTTCCAATAGCTTTCAGACTTTTTTTTTAAACAATTTAGTCTTTGTTTTTTTTAATGAAAAGTGAATACTATACTTAAGTTGGGGGCAGTGGGGGAGCAATAAAAAGAGCCATTTCATAAATGAAATCAACTACACATTGTTGTCATCAAACAAATGCAATGTTGAAGATTTGGCGTACACAGCTGTTTTTTTAATGCCAGAACTTTGTATCCCTTCAACAATACCCTATTCATTTCTGGCTTCTGTTCAGGTAAGAGTATTTTGCTACAAGACTTTGCAATGGAGCTACAGCTCAGAAATCAGCCATTCAGCCCAAATGCCAGTGTTTATACTCCGCGCAAGCCTCTTTCCACTCACCTTTCTCACTCTCACCCCAGTCCTTCTCCCTCATGTATGCAACTAGCTTCCCCTAGGAGGCGCTGATGTCACCTTCCTCAACTGCTCCGTGTGACAGCGATTTCTATATTCTCACCACTCTCTGCATAAGTAAACTCCTCCTTAATCATTGATCTGCTGGAGACTATTTGTATTCAACTCACTTGTTGCAGGTTCACCTGCAAGTTGCCCCACGGTCACTATAGAACCATAGTACCATAGAACACTACAGCACAGAAAACAGGCCATTCAGCCCTTCTAGTCTGTGCCGAAATATTATTCCGCTAGTCCCATTGACCTGCACCTAGTCCATAACCCTCCAGACCTCCCCCATCCATGTATCTATCTAATTTATTCTTAAAACTTAAGAGTGAGCCTGCATTTACCACGTCAGATGGTAGCTCGTTCCACACTCTCAATGCTCTCTGAGTGAAGAAGTTTCCCCTAATGTTCCCCCTAAACCTTTCCCCTTTCACCCTAAAATCATGTCCTCTCGTGTTTATTTCTCCTAATCTAAGTGGAAAGAGCCTACTCGCATTTACTCTGTCTATACCCCTCACAATTTTGTAAACTTCTATCAAATCTCCCCTCATTCTTCTACGCTCCAAGGAATAAAGTCCTAACCTGTTTAATCTTTCCCTGTAACTCAACTCCTTAAGACCCAGCAACATCCAAGTAAATCTTCTCTGCACTCTCTCAATCTTACTGATATCCTTCCTGTAGTTAGGCGACCAGAACTGCACACAATACTCCAAAGTTGGCCTCACCAATGTCTTATACAACCTTACCATAACATCCCAACTCCTATACTCAATACTTTGATTTATGAAGGCCAGTATGCCAAAGGCTTTCTTTACAACCTTGTCTACCTGTGACAGCACTTTCAGGGAATTATGTATCTGAACTCCCAGATCCCATTGTTCCTCCGCACTCCTCAGTACCCTACCATTTACTGTGTATGTCCTTCCTTGGTTTGACCTTCCAAAATGTAACACCTCACACTTTTCCGCATTAAATTCCATCTGCCATTTTCTGGCCCATTTTTCCAGTTGGTCCAGATCTCTCTGCAAGCTTTGAAAGCCTTCCTCGCTGTCCACAACGCCTCCAATCTTAGTGTCATCAGCAAACTTGCTGATCCAATTCACCACATTATCATCCAAATCATTGACATAGACAACAAACAACAATGGTCCCAGTACAGATCCCTGAGGCACACCACTAGTCACAGACCTCCAGTCTGAGAAGCAATCATCCACTACCACTCTCTGTCTTCTCCCACACAGCCAATTTCGAATCCAGTTTACAACCTCTCCATGGATACCAAGTGTCTGAACCTTCTGAACTAACCTCCCATGTGGGACCTTGTCAAAGGCCTTACTAAAGTCCATGTAGACAACATTCACAGCCTTTCCTTCATCTACTTTCTTGGTAACCTCCTCGAAAAACTCTACAAGATTCGTTAAACATGACCTACCACGCACAAAGCCATGCTGACTATCCTTAATCAACCCTTGGCTGTCCAAATAATTATATATCCAATCTCTCAGAACACCTTCCAATAATTTACCTCCTACTGACGTCAGGCTCACTGGCCTGTAATTACCTGGTTTACTTTTGGAGCCTTTTTTAAACAACGGAACAACATGAGCTACCCTCCAATCCTCCGGCACCTCACCTGTGGCTAAGGACATTTTAAATATTTCTGCCAGGGCCCCTGCAATTTCTACACTAATCTCCCTCAAGGTCCGAGGGAATATCATGTCAGGCCCAGGGGATTTATCTACCTTTATTCGCTGTAAGGCAGCAAGCACCTCCTCCTCTTTAATCTCTATATGTTCCATGAAACTACTGCTTGTTTCCCTTCCTTCCTTATACACTATGCCAGTTTCCTGAGTAAATACTGATGCAAAAAAAAACCGTTTAAGATCTCCCCCATCTCGTGAGGCTCCACACATAGACGGCCACTCTGATCTTCAAGGGGACCAATTGTGTCCCTTACTATCCTTTTACTTTTAGTATACTTGTAGAAACCTTTCAGGTTTACCTTCACATTATCTGCCAAAGCAACCTCATGTCTTCTTTTTGCCTTCCTGATTTCCTTTTTTAGTATTTTCTTACATTTTCTATACTCTACAAGTACCTCATTTGCTTCTTGTTGCCTATACCTGCTATACACCTCTCTCTTCTTCTTAACCAGATCGCTAATATCCCTTGAAAACCAAGGTTCCCTATGCCTGTTAACTTTGCCTTTAATCCTGACAGGAACATGCAAATTCTGCACTCTCAAAATTTCGCCTTTGAATGCCTTCCACTTACTGAACACATCCTTGCCAGAAAACAACTTATGCCAATCCACTCTTCCTAGATCCTTTCTCATTTCCACAAAATTGCCCTTTCTCCAATTTAGAATCTCAACTCGAGGACCAGACCTACCCTTATCCATAATTAGCTTAAAACTAATGACATTGTGGTCACTGAACCCAAAATGTTCGCCTACACACACTTCTGTCACCTGACCTGTCTGGTTCCCTAATAGGAGATCAAGTATTGCATCCTCTCTCGTTGGTACCTCTATATATTGATTTAGAAAACTTTCCTGAACACATTTGACAAACTAAATCCAATCCCTTCATAATTTTAAAGACCTCAATCACGTCTCCTCTTAATCTCCTCTTTAAATGCTATGTTTTGATTGCAGATAATAAAAATTATTTCAGATCAGTCATTATTTATTGTTACATGCACTTAATCTGACAACAATTTGCATTTCCATATATGGTCAACTGTAATGGCCAAAATTGGAAGAGTTACTCTAGGAAATAGCAGAGCCACATTAACTCTTCATCTTTGCTTTCACCCAGTACAGATGAGAAAATTCCTCGAAAGAGCAAGAAGAAAGAACAGTCCATGTTTGCATGTGGCAAGACCTGGACAACATTCAGGCTGATGTGCAGTGTGAATGTTTCTTGCCACTCAAATGCCAAGCAATGACCATCTCTAACAAGAGAGAATCTAGCCATCTCTCCTTGAAGTATAATTGATCCCTCCGCCATCAACATCCTGCGGGTTATCATTGACTAGAAACTGAACTGGGCCAACCATATAAATGCTGTGGCTATAAGAGCAGGTCAGAGGCCGGGAATCCTGCGGTGAGTAACTCACCTCCTGACTCCCCAAAGCCTGTCCACAAGGCACAAGTCAGGAGTGTGATGGAATAGTCTCCACTTGTCTGGGTGAGTTCTGCTCCGCCAACGATCACAAAGCTCAACACCATCCAGGATACGGCAGCCCACTTGATCAAAACCCCATCCACCACCTTAAACATTGACTTCCTCCAACACTGACACACAGTAGCAGCAGTGTGTACCATCCACAAGATGCACTGCAGCAACTCACTAATGCTCCTTCGACAGCAACATTCAAGCCTGCTGGAACAGGCTTGTCCAACCCTTTCACTCGGGGCCATATTTGCATTTTTTCCTCACTCAAGAGGCCAGTGAGCAAATTTTGGAAAGGTAAGGTTTGTCACAACAATGAACTGAATTTCAAAAAAAAAAAGTTGAAATATTAAGAAAAGAAACAATTCCTGAGCATAAGGAAAGCTATGTCATAACAATAAGTTGTTAAATTCAAAAAGAATAATTAATAAAAATGACCCAAGTGTGAGAGGGTCAGTGTGTGTCCGCCTCACTCCCAGTCTCAGGGTGTTCTCTCACTTATCCTCGCCCACTGGGAGTAGGTGTGTGTGTGTGTGTTGGTGAGAGTGAGTGAGAAACCTGACACTGGGAGTATCTCACTCACTCTCTCCCTCTCTCCCACACACTCCCCCCACACACTCACTCACTCACTCCCCCACACACACTCACTGCCTTATTACGCACACACACATACACACACATACACACACACACAAACAGAGCGGGATTTTCCACACCTGCCTGCCATTAGGATTTTCTGGTCCCGCCACAGTCAATGGGCTTCTGGCTGGGGCACCACCTCACCCACGGCGGGTCCCACCCACAGCTGGGCTGGAAAATCCCGGCATTAGTCTCTCACCTCCACCCACGCTCACTCACTCTCTCACTCCCACACGCACACACTCACTAACTCTCTCACTCCCACACACACTCACTCACTCTCTCACTTCCACTCACTCACTCTCTCACTCCCACACACACTCACTCACTCTCTCACTCCCACACACTCACTCTCTCACTCCCACACGCACACACACTCACTCACTCTCTCACTCCCACACACACTCACTCACTCACTCTCTCACTCCCACACGCTCACTCTCACACTCCCACACACACTCACTCACTCTCTCACTCCCACACACACAGTCACTCTCTCACTCCCACACACACTCACTCACTCTAACACTCCCACACGCTCACACTCACTCTTTCACTCCCACATGCACACTCACTCACTCTCTCACCCCCACACATACTCACTCACTCTTTCACTCTCTCACTCCCACACACACTCACTCTCTCACTCCCACACACACTCACTCTTTCACTCCCACACACCCACTCACTCACTCTCTCACTCCCACACGCACACCCACTCACTCACTCTCTCACCCCCTCACATACTCACTCACTCTTTCACTCTCTCACTCCCACACACACTCACTCTTTCACTCCCACACACCCACTCACTCTCTCACTCCCACACACACACTCACTCACTCACTCGCTCACCCCCTCACATACTCACTCACTCTTTCACTCTCTCACTCCCACACACACTCACTCTCTCACTCCCACACACACTCACTCTTTCACTCCCACACACTCTCTCACTCCCACACACACACACACTCACTCACTCTCTCACTCCCACACGCACACCCACTCACTCACTCTCTCACCCCCTCACATACTCACTCAGTCTTTCACTCTCTCACTCCCACACACACTCACTCTTTCACTCCCACACACACTCACTCACTCTCACCCTCACACACACTCACTCACTCTCTCACTCCCACACACACTCACTCACTCTTTCACTCCCACACACACGCTCACTCACTCTCTCACTCCCACACACACACACTCACTCACTCTCTCACTCCCACACACACTCACTTACTCTCTCACTCCCATACACACTCTCTCACTCTCTCACTCCCACATGCACACGCTCACTCTTTCACTCCCACACACACACACTCACTCACTCTCTCACTCCCACACACACTCACTCACTCTCTCACTCCCACACACACTCACTCACTCTCTCACTCCCACACACACTCACTTACTCTCTCACTCCCATACACACTCTCTCACTCCCACATACACACGCTCACTCTTTCACTCCCACACACACACTCACTCTCTCACTCCCACACACACTCACTCTCTCACTCCCACACACACTCACCCTTTCACTCCCACACACCCACTCACTCACTCTCTCACTCCCACACACACTCACTCACTCTCTCACCCCCACCCATACTCACTCACTCTTTCACTCTCTCACTCCCACACACACTCACTCTTTCACTCCCACACACACTCACTCACTCTCTCACTCCCACACACACACACTCACTCTCTCACCCCCACACATACTCGCTCACTCTTTCACTCTCTCACTCCCACACACACTCACTCTTTCACTCCCACACACACTCACTCACTCTCACACCCTCACACACACTCACTCACTCTCTCACTCCCACACACACTCACTCACTCTTTCACTCCCACACACACGCTCACTCACTCTCTCACTCCCACACGCTCATGCTCACTCTTTCACTCCCGCACACACACTCACTCACTCTCTCACTCCCACACACACTCACTCACTCTTTCACTACCACACACACGCTCACTCACTCTCTCACTCCCACACGCTCATGCTCACTCTTTCACTCCCACGCACACACTCACTCACTCTCTCACTCCCACACACACTCACTCACTCTCTCACTCCCACACACACTCACTCACTCTCTCACTCCCACACACACTCATTCACTCTCTCACTCCCACACACACTCACTCACTCTCTCACTCCCACACACACTCACTTACTCTCACACTCCCACACGCACACGCTCACTCTTTCACTCCCACACACACTCTCTTACTCTCACACTGCCACACACACTCACTCACTCTCTCACTCCCACACACACACACTCACTCACTCTCTCACTCCACACACACTCACTCACTCTCTCACTCCACACACACTCACTCACTCTCTCACTCCCACACACACTCACTCACTCTCTCATTCCCACACACACTCACTGACTCTCACACTCCCACACGCACACGCTCACTCTCTCACTCCCACACACACTCACTTACTCTCACACTCCCACACGCACACGCTCACTCTCTCACTCCCACACACACTCTCTTACTCTCACACTGCCACACACACTCACTCACTCTCTCACTCCCACACACACACTCACTCACTCTCTCACTCCCACACACACTCACTCACTCTCTCACTCCCACACACACTCACTGACTCTCACACTCCCACACGCACACGCTCACTCTCTCACTCCCACACACACTCACTCACTCTCTCACTCCCACATGCACACGCTCACTCTTTCACTCCCACACACACTCACTCACACTCTCACTCCCACATGCACACGCTCACTCTTTCACTCCCACACACACTCACTCACACTCTCACTCCCACACGCACACACACACACACACACACACACACACTCATTCTCTCAGTCCCACATACACACTTAATCTCTCACTCACACACACACTTTCACTTCCCCATACTCACCGTGGCACCATCTCCTCCCTGGGCCCACCAAAACCTCACCTTCCCGGGCTCCAGCCCTGTGTACCTTCACTCCACAGGCTCCAGGCCTGCTGTACCTTGTCTCCCCAGGCTCCAGCCCTGCTGTACCTTGTCTCCCCAGGCTCCAGCCCTGCTGTACCTTGTCTCCCCAGGCTCCAGCCCTGCTGTACCTTGTCTCCCTGTGCTCTAGCCGTGCTGTACCTTGTCTCCCTGGGCTCTAGCCCTGCTGTGCCTTGCCGTACCTGCGGAAGGGGTGGGGTGGGGGGGGTTGGATTTTCCCCCCATTGCACTTAGCGTGACAGTGGGTGTGAAAAATGGCATTCTACCAGCCGGCCACAATGGTGGGTTTCCATGTCATCTCATTCACTTCCCGCCACATGGAAAACACGCCGGATCGCGGGCGGCCGGCCTCTGATTCGCCTGCCCTGCTGTGAGCTCACCACTTCCTCACTCCGGGCGCCCGTGCACAGCTTTGTCAATGCCTGCAGCCCAGGATGCCACAGGTGAGAGAGATGGACCGAAAAGGGAAGAAGACAGCAGCGCCCAAATTGAGTGACGCCTCCCTACAACGCCTGCTGGGCACAGTCGAGGACCGCCGTGATGGCCGGAGGAGGTCCACCAACCTCACCACTCTGGCTTGGCAGGCAGTGGCAGCAGTGGTCAGTGTCAATGCAGCTCAGAAGAGGTCAGCCACCCTGTGCAGAAAGAGGATGAACGATCTCATCCGTGTCACCAGGGTAAGAACCATCTCAGCATCTAAACTCACCAGCCCATCACACATTCACTGGCATCTCACATGCTGCCAACTCAAGGGACATCAGCACTCACTCTCTCACACACAGCCTCACATCTCCATCTGGCCTCACATCCTCTGCAGTTCATGTCCTCATCCCGTCCATGACAGCACTCACTACCCACACAAGGCAGGCATCCTTACCATCTGCCCTGGCATGTGTCCTGCTCACACACTCCATCTGTCTTTATGCAGGACAAATTCACACACAATCAGAGGGAGAGGTCTCAGAACGGTGGGGAGGGGGGAGGTGGCAGGAATCAAGGCCCTCACTCCCTCCGAGAATCCAGCCACGAGCTGGCCTGAGAGGACATGGACCATGCCTGCGCTGATGGAGAGGTCGGTGGTGCACACCCAAGTGAGGATCCTGCACCAGCTCAACCCTCAAACAACCAAACTCTGAGCGCATTGTCCTGTTTTAGAGTTGCCTGCCATGCACTGATTATCTCTCCTTTCTTTCATAGGCACCTCTGGAAAGTGTCCACGGGCATCCACAAGCCAGGCCCTCATCTCCAGCCCCGACCACACCTCGGATGAGGAACCAGAGGAGAGGACCATAGAAGGCCCATCACAGCGCTCACCCACACAGACCCTCACCTTGGTGAGGCCGAGTCCGAGAGGAGCCTCGGGATCACAATCTGGTCCACAGTCGGAAATATATCACCGTTCCTTCACTGTCGCTGGGTCAGAATCCTGGAACCCCCTCCCTAACAGTGCTGTGGGTGTACCTACACCACAAGGATTGCAGCGGTTCATGAAGGTAGCTCACCACTACCACCTTCTCAAGGGCAATTAGGGATGGGCAATAAATTCTTGCCTAGGCAGCGACACCCACATGCAATGAATGAATAAAAAGTACTCCATCATTGCATCCATCAGTGGCTACACAACTGGGGGTGGTGGTGCAGGGTGCCTAGATCTCACTCCAGCTGCCCCACCTCCTCAAGGAGTCAGCCAGGGGCCCTCAGGCACCCATAGGGAGGAGGATCAGCAGCTGGATATCCCAGGGCCATCCATCTAGGCGACTCTGGGACTGTCCGGCTGATCTCAATCCCCTCTTCCTCTGAACTCATCACCTCCAGCTTCACAGGCTGAGGGGGGTGCACCTGCCCCATAGCAGGATATCCAAAGCAGCCCGGGGCCTTCCAGGTCTCGGCCCTCCAGAGGACACCCGTCAAAGTCATCACAGACAACAGGGCGTAGCAGTCAACAGGCTGCCTCCACCTCCGCTGTGGATGTTGGGGATGCACCCAGACATAGCGGTAGAGTTAGGAAGGTTAAAAAGAATTAGGAATACAATGGCGGCAGGGGGGTTCACAACATTTATATAATGTTCCCAAATGTAAGTAGAATCCCATCCATTTCACATCTCCTCTTGTGTGTGCCTCCTTTTTATGATGAACCATGTTGTTGTCAATCAGGTACCATAGTCCCTCCCACCACTTAACGCAAATGTTGCTACCATGTTTGTCTCATCTATGTAGTGTGCTTCCATGTCACCACAGTGTGCAGCCCTTTTCCAAATTATTCTTGATATCAGTGATGCCACGACCTTAATGTTAAGTGTGTTTGTGGAATGAACCTTGTCCACATACTTTGCAGGGTCATGTCATGTTTATTCTTTGCAGTGTAGATTGAGGCAGAGGTGTTCTCCTATCTCATTTGCATTCTTGAAAGGTGAAGGTGCAGTGTACAAGGAGAGATGTGTTTATGCATGGAGAGGGGTCATATATTGTGCAACTCCATGTGCTCTCTGTCATCGGGCAGGGCTTTCATGCTATGAGCCTACACTCAGAGCTCATGTGCGCTCCTGTCTACCAACCGTGTTTCTGACTTTCTGAGTGTGTATCTGCTAAGATCACCAATAAGTGGGAGCATCTTGTACCTCAAGGTGCCAAAGCTCTGCCCCTCTCAGCCACATTATCGCCCTGGGGCTCGAACATACAACCTTGAACATTTCTCGATCTGTAATTGTCTGGATCGTGGCCACAAGGTTCTCATCACCTTGAGGGCTTCATGGTATTTGAGCATTTTGCAGTTCACAAAGCCCAGGCCTGGCCACGAGGGCACAATGTGTGTCTTGATCTTTTTCCAATCTCGCCCCTTCAGGCGTAAACCTTGCTGGAGTGGCCAGTTTTCTTGGGCAGCAGCACAGCCTGGTCACTGGGCAGGACACCACCCTGGGCTATGGTGACCCCTCCCAGAAGCTTGTTGAGCTCCTCGTCATTGTGGATGGTGAGCTGCAGGTGGTGGGGGATGATGCGGGTCTTCTTGTTGTCCAGGGCCATATTGCTGGCCAGCTCGAGGGTCTTGTCAGGTTCTCGAGGACAGCGGCCAGATAGATGGGGGCTCCGGCCCCGACACGCTCGGCTGAGTGACACTTGCACAGCAGCCGGTCGATACGGCCGACGGGGAATTGGAGACCGGCTCTGGAGGAGCGAGTCTTGGCCTTGGCACGCCCTTTGCCTCCGGTTTTACCGCAACCAGACATTCTGTTGCTACTCCTGCTGAAAGTCTTCACCAATGAAGAGGAAACATGTTAATGCCTGGCATACAAGCAGTTCAACATCATTATCTTCAGGTGCCCATAGGCATCATAAGGTGAGGATAAAAGCAGACCAACATTCCTAACTGAGAGTGCCATATGTTAATGTGACAGAGAAGAAGGTGACACAGAAGATTGGGTCGTCTCTGATTAGCTGCTCGCCTGTGGAATGTCCCCGGCTGCCTTGGCCCAAGTGTCACCTTTCAGTTTCACCATCGAGGTTACACAGAATGCGTTGTCCCATTGCTGGAGATGGATCGCCTTGAGGAGCTTTGTCAGATTGAAGGTATACAGCTACGAGCCCACTGAGGATAATGGAACAGCTCCTGGGTCTTGTAGGCTACCGTTGTGACTGGGATCTGGAGAGATGCTTGAAGAGGCAGCAACTTCTGACACCTGATGCTGGGACTCCCTCCTCCAGTTAGCACCTCATCTCAGCAAGGACACACGCTCCTCAGACTTCATCATCCTTCAAAGGATCAGGACAATGTGAAATAAGAGGAATAGCAATGCTGGTGTTCATGTTGGCCCATGGTGGAGGGCACTTGTCCAAGAGAGTACTCACTGAAACGCATCATCCTCCTGGTGGAATCTGGTGGCTATGAGGGCCTCACTTGCACACCTGCCTCGTCTGGCCCATGCTATGGCCTCTTCCCCTGTGGCCTCGGCTTCCTCCAACTCAACGCCCTCATCCCCTTCGATGTCCTCCTCACCTGAGGAGAAGTGCAGCTCCTCCATGTCAGCATCTAGCAAGACCTCCCCCACCTTGCAGCGCCAGGTTGTGCAGCGCGCAGCAAGCCATGAGGATCCATGAGGCCCTCTGGGGACTGTACTGGAGCACTCCACCAGGTCAGTCCAGGCATTGGAATCGCATCTTTAAGATATCTATGGTCTACTGCACCAATGCTTGGGTAGTGGTATGAGCGGCGTTGTAACTTCTGTCTGCAGGATTCTGTGACTGCTGCGTGGGCGTCATCAGCCATGTCATTTGCAGGTACCTCTGGTCACTGAGGAACCAATGCTGGATCCAATATGATCCTTCAAAGAATTCTGGGATCTGCAATCTACTTGAGATGTATGAGTCGTGGATGCTTTCTGGGTATCTGGCACAAACCTGCACGATTTGTCTCATAGTTGCAGACCAGCTGTACATTGAGCGAGTGGTAGCCTTTCCAGTTAGTGTATTGGAGTGCCTGTAGCCAGGGAGCTTTCATAGCCACATGAGTGCAGTTGATGGCACCCTGCACCTGTGGGAATCTGGAAATCTCAGCAAAGCTCAGTGTTCTGGCGTCCTGACTTGCTCGATCTCTGTCAAACTTGACATAATTGTGGGCCTTGGCAAAAAGGGCATCTATTACCTCATGTATGCATGGACACTTGAGAAATCCCACAGAGACCCCCAGTGGAGCCCTGGAAGGAGCCACTGGTGTAGAAGTTCAGTGCGGCTGTTACTTTTTCAGAGTCACCAGCAATGGATGCCCTCCCAGTCCCTGTCACAGCTATTCCTGGAGAATGTGGCAAATGTGAGTCTCCAGATCCCAGGACATGCAGAGACATTGGTGACACTGGTTCTTGCTCATCTGCAGATAAGACATATGAGTTTTGCACACCCTCGGTCTTGCGAGGTGTCTACACACAACGTCACTGTGAGCCTCATCCTCTGTGTCCAGAGAGAGCTATACTGCCCCTTGGTGTGGAGCGTTTGGCTCCTCCCTTTGGTGAGCCTGGCACCTCCATTGAAATCTTCTCCTCCTTCCCCCCTGCCTGTGAGTGATTGTGTAGGCAGCAATAAATCCAGGCTCCATCTTCCTGATGGTCTCATCTCTACAGCATCAATCAGAAACAGACAAGAGTCAGCGTTAGTCTCCAAAGGTCCACTTTCTGTCAATGACTCATTAGTGAACGTGAGTTCAAGGGATTTGTTCCCATGTCAGAAAGTACTTGCCCCTGAAATGATTGCCAGTGTGGGGTGCGTTTTAAGATGATCCCCGTCTCCCCACTGCCCCGTTTACATGACCGAATGCTATGACATCGCTCTGGCCAGGCGCTTGGATGTGCTGCTTTCAGCCTGGTCGCTGGGATCCTCATTCACTGCACTTTAACACCACCTTCTTAGAATAAACATGAGGGTGAATGTTTAGTCAGGGAATTAGATTATTTGAGGGGGGGAGGGGGTCTGAGGCTTCTCTCCTGTGAATTGTCCAGCACCACGATTCTAACATTGTCTAGTCGCCCTATTGCTCTGTAGTTTGTTATTGCTCTGGGGAATTTCCACACTGTGAACAAAGGGTTAAAACAAGGGAATCAATTCGTGCCACTTTGCAGGATTAGCCTTGCATAATTGTGTATCATTGCTTCACTTTCCTGATTCCCTGCATTGTCATTGAAAGGCTCCTAACATGCCTCAGCTGTGCCTCTCCCCTCATTGGGAATGTACAGTTCAGTTGGGTGCCCCTTTAACCAGCCCCCCAGTGCATGCACCTGCCCTCCACTACGCCCGCAGAGTCCTCACCAGCAGAGATTCTCCTCATTTTAATTTTGTGCTGTGCCTTCGCTGCAGGTTGGAAGATGGTGGTGCTGAGCTCTCGCTGCCAGACCAGCTTGGACCCTCCCTGTATGAGTATGGAAACCCCTCCTTAATGTTCAGGTTTCCCTCCTTCCAAGACCTCTCAACCCTCTGCCTGTATTCCTTGATCCCATTGTGATTGTGGTGGATATCCCCTGAGCATTTTGAGGTGGATGTGCCGATGACCCGTGTGGAACTCACCCCTCCCCATCTTGAGGGCACTTGCACAGTTACACATATACCTCCCCACACACCCTCAGATACCCCTATAATGTATTTTCCCCATCTGTAGTTTGCAAATACCTCCCCTGACTGAGTGCGCCATCTGCGGCCCAGTATGATGTCTGAAACCCCGTGGACCGAGGTGCGTGACAACTCCCTGCATACAACATCCTGGGCACGGACTGAGGTTGGACTGACATGCCCTCTCTCTCCCTGGACAGGGAGAAGGACAGCCTTTGCACGCTCAACAATGTAAAACAAAGCACTTCTTCACTCAGCATTCCTCCCATTATGGCCCCAAGTGGATTATGTCATTCTGTAATATTCTTTCTCCCCACCCTGGTGCTGAGGATGCTGAGATCCCCCACACCCTCCCCTTAGTCATGTGTCTGAGTGCAACTTTCCCCACTTGTACCCCCCAGTACATCCCTTGCCCTGCAGCCCCTTCCCATGCCTGAGGCCAGTTTTCCCCCTTCCCCAGTGAAGCCCAAACCCTGCAGCTCATTAAAAGCCACCCCTGCCTTACCGCTGGTCTGGTAGGTAGACACTTGCCTCTGACAGCCCCATGAAAGCGATGTGGCAGCTGTAACACAAAACTCTGACCTACCCGTGCCTCACGGAGGATCTGCGCTTGAGGAGGTTCTGGCCCAATAGAGAGGCGCTCACCTGATAGAACAAGAATGGCAGGGCCAATCCGATTCCATTGAAAGGTTTGCTAAAGTGTTGGGTTTTAAGAAAGTTCTCTGTGAAGTGGGTTGTGGACTGGTTCAGGGCTGCATTCCAGAGTGAGGGACCCAAGCGAGTGGAAGCATGGCCACCAGTCGTGAGGCAAAGGGAAGAAGGTTTTACAAGCAGCAGGAGTCAGAGGAATGGGAAGTTTGTAGGATTGTTTGAGATTACAGAGCGATGGTAGGGGCAAGACCGTGAAAGGATTTAACCACAGAAATGTGAATTTTAACTTAAGGCCTTGGGAAGCCACTATTGGTCAGTGAAGACATGAGCCATGGGGCGTGAATGGGGATGGGCTGGTGCTTGGGGTAAGGGTCACCTCTCAGTATATGGTTTCTTCTTCCACGTTCCAGGGCCGTGACTACTTGGTCAAATTTTCCATGCTTCCCTCCCCCTCTGCTATTCTGCAGTAAACATTTGCACCTCCTCCGGACCCGACTTTTGTTTCTATACTTGTTCCCAGTATCAATTCTTTATGCCTTGGACCATATTTCCCTTTGTCATTTCATCGCTCCTTCCCTCTGCCCCATAAAAGAAATAAAGACTTGCATTTATAAAGCACCTTTCATGATCTCAGGGCATCCCAAAATGCTTTACTTCCAACGACGCACTTACGAAGCCTAGACACTCTTGCAACTTAGCAGATGTGGCAGCGCACAGCAACCTCCCACACACAGCAATGTAAAAATGAGCAGGTCTGATTGACTGAGGGATAAATAGGGATAAACACCAGGATGAACCCCTGTGCATTTCTTCAAAACAGTCCCAATGGAATCTTTGACATCCACCTGAGGGGGCCTCACCCAAAAGACAGCACCCCAGACCGTGCAGCACTCCCTCATTACGTGACTGGAATCTCAGCCTAGGTTTTTGTGCTTAAGTCTCAGTATCACAGACTTGAATTCTTTTCCTGACCTCCTTGTCCCTGTCTCCGAACTTTATAGCTGCTCATCTTCCAGTTCTAATGAAAGGTCACTGGCCTGAAATGTTAACTGTTTCCTCCGTGAAGCTCTCTGACTTGCTGACTGTTTTCCGGTATCTTCTATTTTGTTTATTTTAAATCTCCAGCATCTGCAGTATTTTAAGCTTTGCTTTCGTGAAGATTGGCCAGTTGGGGATGATGTGAGAGGGCAGCAGGTACTGGAGGAGTCTGTATCCCGGCAAGCAACAATGCCTTTGGGGGGGAACGAAGGAAGATAATTGGCAAATAAGAAAACCATTTAAAGGTAACTAATTGCGAATTGCGAACTATGACCTGGAGAGTGAAAGGTCACCAAGCTTGTCATTATGTTTGACTCCAGCCTGTTTCTATTATTGCAATGCAGAAGCTAAGGGCTGCACACAAGCACACACAGGTGCATGGAAGTCAGGTTTTTGCCAGTCAAACTTCCATCTGACAGGAAATTTCTGGTGCTAGACAGGAAATGCTATAGTAACAATTTCCTCAGGTGTTATTGATAAACTGTTTACAGATTCATGCATAAAATATAATTCAAAGATTTAAAAACACTTCTGTGGCTGGGGGGGTTGACCATGTCAGTACTGAGAACGCTTATAGCAGCAATGCCCTGTACAACGATGACCCCCTCACTGTGACAACAAAGTCCATCTAACACCCGCATGTTTCCACTAAATAAAACGATTGCTCTATAAGCATCAAGGAAATAAAGAACTTGTGCTGATTATAATAACTAGCCTGATTTCGCAGAATCATCTCAAACCGCTTGTTGAATTCCTTCAAGGGCAGTGACTGTTACTACGCTGGCAGGAGTGACAGTCATTGTCTGTGTATAAAGTCCCACAAACAGCAAGTGATGAATGATCGTTGGTGGGATGGGTTGAGGGAGGAAGGTTGCCCGGACACTGACAGAAGCTCCTGCAGTTCTTCAAATAGTGCCACGGGATCTCTGACATCCACCGAACCCCTTGGAAGTGATGGTTGGGAGCGGAGTTTAACAAATTATTCAAAGAGCAACACCACCGACAATGCAGCACTCCCTCAATATGGCATTGAAGTGTCAGCATACATAGAATTACATAGGGTATACAGCACAGGAACAGGCCATTCGGCCCAACCAGTCCATGCTGGTGTTTATGCTACGCTTGAGGCTCCTCCCATCTTTTCTCATCTAAATCTACCATTGTAGCCATCTATTCTCTTCTCCCTCAAATTCTTGTCTAGCTTCCCCTTCAGTGAATGGCCTAGATGATGTGTTTACATTCTGAAGTGGGACTTGAACCCAGAACCTCCAGAATCATTGAGGGTAACTTTCAACTTTGGTGGAGTTGAAAGCGGGCAGTATCAGCAAGACCAATTAGATTTCCATTCCTATTGGCCACATTTAGCCCCATGATATACATGCGGTGCACCTCATAACATCATTGGGCAGCATATTACAGGGGGAGGTGGATAGCTCACCACCCCACCCACCACCCCACTGCACCCCACCCCTGCCACCTGAAACAAAGTCAGCACAGAACCAACTCACTCCATGCCAGTCCGTCCTACAGCCATAATGCGCTGCGGGCGAGCTAAATAGGCTGCCAGTGGGACTTCTGCCCCTCACTGGGGAGGATGTCCCGCCCTTGGGTGCTGCCGGCCAATTGGATTGGCTGGCAGCTTCAGCAGTTCGGGCAGCACCAAGAGCGCAAGCAAGTCCAAGATGAAGGCCCATGGATCCTGGAGCAAGGTAAGACCAGGGTACGGGGCAAGGAGGAATTGGGCAGTTTAGGGAGGAGGGTGGTCGGATGGGAGTGGTGGGTTTTACAGGGCAGGCGGTTAGGCAGAAAATGAGGGTACTTCTTAAGGGTGCTGCCCCCTGATGCAGAAAGGGAACCCCCTGAAGATAGTAGCCCCCATCCTTCTCACCCTTTTAAAGAGATTTTTAAAGAAGTGGCTTGCCCACTCCCGCCTGACTGCCCGTGCCAACCACATTACGGCGTGAGCAGTGTATTAGTGGGGTCAGTTCGTAACAAGATCAATTGACCCTTGATTATTTATTCAGAGATGGCAGACGGTCTGCTGATTTTGCTGCCATTATTGGGGGGTGAGCTCGGGGGTTGTTGGCAAGGTGATGGAGTGGGCACCCGCCCTATTGTACGTGCCTTCCCCACCCCCCACTGCCGAAAGCACGGCCAGCGGTGGCGTAAAATGCAGCCCAGTATAATCCACAAAGGAACCATAACTGAGACAAAAGCTAAAACTGCAAGGGGGTGAACTTGGCTGAACGCTTTCAGCACTAAGGAAGCAAAGAGTTGCCCACTCTGGGGTCTTAAGCTGCAATGTCAGTTTAGTGTGCATTTAGTGCAAGGTGCCATCTTGGTAAAGGAGATGAAACATGGGCGAGGAACAGTCGATTGTTAAGGGACTGGTTGACAATTAGATTGCACACTAGTGAGAGGCTGCACGCCATATTGGTGGATAACACGTCATTTCATGACTTCTAACAGCGACCAGCTGAACAGGAATAGACATGTCGAGTATTTTGAGCTTAAAGCTAGACTCTGCTTTGAGTGTTCACTTGCTGATAGAGGTCAACTGACTACGTTGCATTTGACAAGGACTTTTGAAACACATTGGGAGACTGTGGGACAATTTGAAAGGATTTCATCGAATCTCTATCAAAATTTTACCCAGGTATTCTCTCAATACTTCACCTAAAAAGAGTAAGTACTTCCCTTATTAGACACCTTACAGGAGCCACCAGCAGAAGGAAGTGCCTGTTCATAAGCATCTCACTAGGGGCCTCCCCTGTTCTGCATGAGGAATGGAAAAAGGACTTGAGTCCAGGCATCAACCGCTATAGGAGAGAGGAACAGAGGGGTCGAGATGGACTCTCAGCAGGAGGCTCCATCATCCCTGGCTATTCAGAAAGTAGTATTCCTGTATTTACATAACCCAAGGCCACTGGATGAGGAGGCTGTGCTTTACCAAGGAGATCATACAGCAGCACTTAACTGGAATCTTCCAGCTGCCACAGGTGATACAAGTCACACCTCACAATCCCCTGTGTGCTTTTACATTAGGGAGGTCTTTGATATTCTATACGCTCTGAGGAATGACTCCATATCATTCCCAATTTACAGAGAAGACCAGAGGCAGAAAGCTCCAGGATCTGGCAGGATTATTGATTCTCCATGATCCAGGGGGTCATATACATATTTGGCCATGTAAACCTGCCAGCCTGGCTCCAGCGAGACCCCCAGACTTACCTCCAGTCCCGACTCACTCCAGCGTAGCGCACCTTCCTGCAGCCCTTGCTGCAGTACTGGCAGTAGCCACCATTCCCAATGGTGCTGCTAGCCTCTGATTGGCTGGCAGCTTTCGGAGGGGCAGGACTTCCTGTTGCTGATAGATTGAAGTCCACCTCAAGCCACCAACCTGAGGTGGGCTCCCCCTAGGTTTTACATGTGAGGTTGGAACCATTCCCTCAAAATAAAATCCAGGCTATTGTTTTTAGACCACTGACCAGGAAGACCCATTTCTCACTTGCTCTCCCTGTCCGTCAGGAACAGTTGACACCTTTCGTTGATGACGGTCTTGAAGCATCGTCCAGTTCGAATGAAGCCTGAATGTTTCATACCTGAAACATGAGCCTATTGCATCTCTATACAAACCATAACGCACCTGCTGTGCATAAATTGGCTGCCACATTTTCTCACGTTTCAACAATGGCTGCAGTCCAAAGATTTTTTGTTAGCTTTTGGACATCCTGAGGTCATGCAAGGCGATATATAAATGCACAATTTTCTTTCCCTATCTCTTTCTCTATCTTTCTTTCTCTCTCTCAACATTATTTGTAATTAACAGATGTAATAGTTTGCACACAGTGACTCTAAGAAGCTGCAAGCAAATAAAATACATATTATGTTGGGGAGTTCTCTTCAATGTAATTAAATAATCCAACCTGGAGGATTCCATTAACGAAGCAGAAATGACTTTCCCTTATAAGGTGCTCACAGATTTGTGCTTGTTTGGTTTGAATGGTGGGTCTATGATTCTCACTGGGATAAGGTGTGTAGATGCCACAACGGAAACGTGGAGAGCCAGCAAATAAACACCGAATAAACAAATCAGACTGCAAGGCGGGGGTGGGGGTGGGGGTGGTGCTGGTGGGTTGGGGGATGGGGGGGTGTTTAATGCATAGTTCACATTGAAAAATGGGGCGGCGAGGAACATTTGAAACAAGAGCCTACCACTAGCTTGTCCATTTTCCTGACTTGATTTCTGAGTACGTCAAAATGAGCGGCCAACACTTCCCCCTGTGTGAAGTGGGAGCCTTATTAAGATATTGAAATTGGGGTTCTGAGCAGATTGTAGGACCCCCAATGCAATTCTTGTCTTCCCCTGGTTGGGAACGCGAGCTCTACACAACTGGCTGAGTGGAACTAAGTGATGAATGGCCCACTCAGCGGCCCTTAAAGGGATCACCTAAAGGAGATGCCTAAAGACCAGCAGTGGCACTGCATTTGGTGAATGGCCCTCATGATCCTATAATAATTTGCCAGCCTGCTGCTGGTTCCCTTGCCACCCCCACCCACCCCCCTCAACAAATAGGATTGCCTCCCCTCCCCCGGCAAACCCTACCAGTAAGCAATGACCTCTCGTTTCACCACCCTCTAGCCCCCCCATCGCCTTCTACATTCCTCTCAAAGATGGGTGACCTGATTCATTGAGCACGAACAACTCACCTATCACATTGAAATGCTGCCTACCTTTGAAATGGCTCTGTCCTGTAGTTGGTGTGGTTGGGTGAGCTGTGTGTCTGCCTGCTTGGATGAACTGTGATATCGGAAAATCAGCCACAGTGACCATAAAATTATTGCTTTTTCCTGTAAATATATTTCTATACTTAGTTCCCTTGTTTCTTTTCCGTGTGTAAACAGGCACCCTACTCTAAAAACAACATTTAAGCTGACACTCCCAGTGTAGTGCTGAGGGAGTGCTGCACTGTTGGAGATGCCAGCCTTCAGATGAGAAGCCAAACTGAGGCCTTGTCTGATTTCTCAGGTGGATAGGGGAGATGGTGGCTTAGTGGTAATGTCACTGGACTCGTAATCTGGAGGCTCAGGCTAATGCTCTGGGAACATGGGTCAAGTCCCACCACGGCAGCTGGTGGGATTTAAATTCAATTAATAAACCTGGAATGAAAAGCCAGTCTCTCAGTAATGGTAACCATGCAAATATCATCGATTTCCATAAAAACCCACTTGGTTCACTAATGCCTTTTAGGGAAGGGAATCTGCCATCCTTATCTGGTCTGGGTACATGTGACTCCAGACCCCAGCAATATGGTTGACTCTTAACTGCACTCTGCAATGGTCTAGTAAATGTCAAGGGAAATTATGGATGGGCAACAAATGCTGGCCTTGCCAGCGACACCCACACCCCATGAAAGAATTATAAAAAAGGATCCCATGACACTATTTTGAATGCGAGCAGGAGAGTAATCCCTGTGTCCTGAGCCAATATCTATCCCTTAGCCATCACTAAAAAATAGATGATCTGGTCATTATTACAATGCTGTTTGTGGGAGCTTGCTGTGTGCAAATTGGCTTCTGTGTTTCCCACATTACAACAGCGACTACACTTCACAAGTGCTTTACTGGCTGTAAACACTTTGGAACTTTCTGAGGTTGTGAAAAGCATTGCATAATTGCAAGTTTGCTTTTCTATCTGTCTACCTTTATTCTTAGTTGATGCATCCTTAGTCTGTGTACTAGACTTACACGGCCTTGGTGTTTGATCAGTTAATGTTGCAGTCAATCCTATATGATTGAACTTTTGGTATAATGTACCCAGAATTTATGGGCTGTAGGGAATGGAAAGTGGAATGCACTTATATTAAAGAGAATGGATGGGTAAAAGATATATTAAATAACATGGCCCCGGGGGACTGGGTGGATCAGTGGGTTTGAAACTCTCCCTTTCATCCTTGGCAGTTCAAATCCAGTGAAGGTTAAGAGGATGAAAATAAGTCCTTTCCCTGTCCCAGGTGCAAGGACCTTGGCATGAAATAAGTTTGTTGGTTGCAAATGGGTATATTCAGTCCTGATTCAGACTGCATTGTGAGCGCTGTAGTGCTGTTGCCGCTTGCCCACTGTAAAATTCATTTCGGTTAGGTTCCATGCTCTCTCTCAGATCCCAAAGGTGAAAGGTCGGCGTTCTAACTCACTGCAGCACCGGGTCCCCCACCACTAAGCATTTCCTATTGATCTCGTACATTTTTGCTTTGGGTGTTTGACAGGGGATAGGCGCAGCTCATGTTGAAAGGAGCTGACAACACCGGCCGTGTGGACAGGACTGGTTGTATAAATATTTACGCGTCCTCATATACAAATGAAGCTAATTAAAAATGTTCTTCTCGTTATAGCTTAAAAATCACAATTCTTAACTTGTGTGAAACTTGCTCCGCATGTTAATAGGAGACTTAAGCAGAGTATGGTCAACAGGTCATATTTGCATTGACAAATTGAATCGACCAGGAAACAGGCGTACAGCAGCCCATTCTGTAAATGTACATCTTGCAAGTAAGGGGGCTTCATCCACCAGCCTTGGAATTAATGGAAAATTCGTGGGCAGGGAAGCTTTGATTTTTTTTAATATGCATAAAGCTTAATCTTTCATTAAACATAGCTAATAATTTTTTAGTACTAGTAAAGAAGCAGATATAAATGTTGATTAGAATTGAATTTGCAGATCCAGTTGATCACGAAGTAAACCTTTCTCTATAACTCAAATATTGCCAATATGTATTACACTGACAAGGTGCATTATAAGAACATTTAAAAAAAACAGGAGCAGGAGTAGGTCATTCAGCCCTTCACACCTGCTCCACCATTCAATAAGATCATGGCTGATCTTCCACATCAACTTCCCTTTCCCGGCCTATCCCCATATCCCTGATTCTCTTAGCAGTCTCTTAGCAGTCAAAAATCTATCGCTAGCAGATCCACAGGTGGGTCCCATCTCGCCTGTGACCGGCATGGTATGTCCAGTCTCACCAAGTGTTCCTCTGCCATCCCTACAGGGGCTCACTTCCAGAGATCCCTCTTGGGCCTGTCGCTATGTGCGGGCTGGGCAAAGTCTCCCACCCCAACTGTCATCCCACATAAACTGGCATATCCATGTCCTGGTCCAATTTCCAGCCATGTTGGCAGAATCCTACCATTGTTATGGCAAGCATGAACATATTTATGCTCCCCCCCATCCCCCCTAGTATCAATGTGCTATTGAAGCATCCATACAGGTATATTTTTGGCCAAGAGCCACTAGTAATCAGGAACAGTTTAATCCGGGGTGTGCGAAGTCAGTTATACTGCCTTGGCTAGGATCATGAGAAATGGTGACTTTCCTGGGCTCTATGATGGATCAGCAATGTATTTGATGGTGTCGGTGGCAGAGCCAGCGTATGTTGCCTCTCTCTCCTTGCCCTTGAGAAGATGCTGGTGGAACCTCATGATCCGCTGCAGTCTGTGAGGTGACGATTCTCCCACCATGACGCTAGGGAGGTTTTTCCAGGATTTTGATCCAGCAACGATGAAGAAATGGTGAAATATGGTCAAGTAAGGATAGTGTGTGACATGAAGTGGGTCTTGATGGTGGTTGTGTTCTGCTGCCCTTGCTGCCCTGTCCTTCCAGGGACATAAAGGATGCACATCTGGGGAGGTGCTGGTAAAGAAGCCTTGGAGAGCTGCTGAAGTCAATCTTGTAAATAGTGCACACTGCAGCCACAGTGCACTGATGCTGGAGGGAGTGGCTGTTCATTTTATGCTCAGCAATTGTTCTCGTGATACAACATTGCAAAATGGACGAAGAAGGACAATTACCTCCACCTTAATTCATCCATCTGTAAATTCCCCATCGCAGCTTCCCAAGCGTTTGACTTCCACTGCAACATTCCATGTGAGAAAGTATTCCGATATCAGTCCTAACGTGCTCATCAGTCCAGCTGCAAGTGAGACAACTATTCTCCGAACGAGGAAAAATAAGCTTCAGTTCCGTGAAAGTTGGAGGAAATGTCGCTGCAGAAAGTGGCTGCGCTTATAGTGTTTTTGTTGTGAAGCTGTTTCTTTCTGAACGCCTCTCTGAGGAGAACAACATCATATTAGAGAATGCATGTTGTCGTCACCTCCTGCTTATTGCCACTTTTCTCATTGGCAAATTGAAGGCGACAGTGACAGCAAACCAGTGGAGCAGTACTAAGTGTTCCAGCGAGGAGGGAAAGGGTTTTTTTTTCCAGCAACACTACACAGCCACGTCACTTCTTTTCAGACTTTGTAACTACAGGATGACAGATCCGCTTTGTGTTGTTCACTAGCAGTGCAGTCAACTTCAGCTTTAGCAGCAATACAGGAACCGCACCCCCCCACCCCCCAACCTTGGAAAGGAAACAGATTACGACACCCACTGAAGAGACCAGTGATGTCTAGAATCAGAGAATCTTACAGCACAGAAGGAGAAATTCAGCCCACCCTGCTCCTGCTGGCTCTTTGACAGAGCTATGCAATTAATCCCAATCACCCACCCTTACCCCATAGCCCTGCAATTTCCTCCTGCTCTCCCTGCCCATCCAGGTATACATCCCCTTCCCTTTTGAAAGCTACTTTCAATCTGCTTCTACCATCTTTACGGGCTGCATATCATGATAACTTATTGCCTAAAAAAAACTCTTCTCATCTTGCCTCCTGGCTGTTTGGCCAATTATCTTTAATCTGTGTTCTCTGGTTACCGACCCTCCTGTCAGTGAAAAAATGTTTCTTCTTATTTATTCAATCAAAGCTCGTCACATTGTAGTGTTGGACATCCTTGAGTGATAGGTCATTCTGCTTATACAGCCATTCCATTATATTGACACAGAGTGTCTACCAATGTAGGTGGCACTCGTAACTCAGTACCTGACTACCAGAAGCATTAAACTCAACGGCCAGTGTGACCACCTCCAGAAGATCAGTTTGACATGCCAGTTTGCGCTGGCTGCAGTATAACTCCAGACTGGTCCGAAGCTTCATTTCAAAAGGACATTAAAAACCTCCCCTTTGTGATACTAGCAGAGTTCTGTATAGGGTGTCCAAGAATGTTTGCTTAGAAATCCTTTGTCAATGTCCCAATTACTGGATTTTTGAATGGATAGCCATTTGGTAGAACAGAACCTGAGTATTGCTGAAAAAATAGACATGTTGAAACTTTTTGTCTTGCACTCGACAGGACAATTCACAAGAATACCAATATAAGGGGAAAACAACAATTCATACTGTATGAGAAGGGAGTGCTGATTGGTTGGCAAGTTGACTCTGATTGATAGAGGCATTGCCATGGAGAATGTACCAATTGATGGAGATTAACAGTTAACGGCCAAGCATTGTTTGAAATTTAAACCAGGTAGCTTGACCCTGATTGGTCATGTCATGAGTTTGCATGATATACAGCGCAAAATAATCTGATCAGGGTAGACATTAACCCGCATCAAGCGCCCTATTTTAGCATCAAGCTTGCATGGTGAGTAAATGGCTGGGGCCCTATTTACGAGGTTGCTGATAAGACCAATCTTATAGTGTGTGGAACTGTAAGAATCCCAACGTGTATATTGACCAGTGAAGGTAGGCTTGCGGTGGACTGTGGAGAGAAGCCCCTGGCAGATTTCTCAACTAGTATGTCAAGGAAAGGGAGTTCATTTGACTGCTTCATTTCAAAGGTGAATTTGAGCACAGGATGGAGCCCATTAAGACATGTAAAGAAATGATTACACGCAGCTGCGGATATACATACAGCAATGGTATCATATCAGAAATATGCGAGGGGTAGGGGGTTAGGTGTCATTCCATCATGAACAGGCCTAAGGCTATTACTTTCAGCCCTGAAAAGTGCCCAGTCTACCTCAGATTACCCTGGAAGGGCAAGGTATCTCAAAAATTTGAGCAACAGGTGAAGCTAGCTGTTTCTCGCTGCTACTATGCAGTAGCAACACGAGTGGTATTCACCACTAACAGGATGCTGCCATCAAGCTAAAAAGGCATTCTGCCTATTGCACAATTGTAATAATGTGGTATTTGAATTTCAGTGCCAGTGTGATGCTAGGTATGTAGGCGCTGTGTCACAAACACTGGCGGATCATATCAAACAGCCGCCGTCTGCAATGGGCAAGGTACAGGCCATACCCAACCAGCCCGTGCTTGCAAAATTCAAAACACAGTGTCCAACATTAGATGTGATTCTGCGATTGGACAACATTTACTAAATAATCCTCAGTGTGCTAAGAATTACGCTGACAACCAATTTAAGATTGTCAGTCAGGCTCGCAATGTGGTGCATTTGCATGTGCTGGAAGCTACATATATTAATACACAGGGCCCTGTTCTTGGCAGAGAGAAAGAACATGTACACACATTGCGCCTGTTTCAGCTAAACAAAATAAGTGACAGTCTTTCGCTGACTTATTCCTCAGGGCAATGCCTTGACCAATGAGGGTTACACTGCCTGTTTTAAATTTCAAACAATGCTTGGCTGTCAGCCACCATCAATTGGTGCATTCTCCATGGTAATGCCTCTACCAATCAGAGTCCACTTGCCAACCAATGAGCGCTCTCTTCTCATACAATACAAATTGCTGTTTTCCCCTTATATTGGTATTCTTGTAAAGTGTCCTGATGAGTGCAAGACAAAAAGCTTTTACGTGTCTCTTTTTTCAGCAATACTCAATTTTTGAACTAGATATTTAACAGGTTCAGCAACACCACTGACCCCTGTGAATGGGGCCCTACATCTCCTGCAATCCAGAGCCCACCTTTTACTGTCCAAGATTTAGTCAAACGATAGCATGACCTGACGATGGGAGCAGAGAATCCTTGCTTGGTATACTGGTTATTGAAATATCTCTATGTACATTTTCCTTTCTTTATGGGATGCCAGCGGGGGCTCAGTGGTGAGTTGTGGGTTTAAGTCAGGGGCCTGCCAGCATTCAATATGCAGGTTGAGGCACAAAGGAATGGCCTGAGGGAATGCAGTTACCCATGGAACTGTACACCACCTACTGAGAAGATGAGGAGAAAATTTTTTAAAGAAAATAAAACTCAATATTTTAACAATAAGGTTCTGTTCCCTTTTGTGCTGTAAACCTTGTGAAGGGACTACACAGGGCATAGTAAAAACAACAAATGCCTGTTCGGTTTTTATAATTCCCTGTGGAATTCAATCATTCTCGTAATGTCCCAGCCTGCAAGCAAACCAAAGAAAATAATGTTAAATAATCAGCGCAAATTTGCCCTGAAGTGACCTTCTGCACGATCTCAGACATTGTGACCCTTCAGATATTTGGTTTCAGCCTCAATCAATCAGCATGAAAACCAGCTCTGATTAACTTTTACTTAACTAAATCTCATTAAAATGATTGTAGAACTGAAAGGAGGCTTCTCTGAGGCATGCAGATGTAAATACACTATATGTTATCAGGGGTGCAGGGCCAGCGAACCATAGAATATAAGATACCAGAAAGTGATCAGAAAATAGTTGTAATGTGAGATTCAAATGGTATCATGGGGCTAGATTTCACTAATTGGCACTCCTGGCACTGAGGTCCTGTAGGGGAGGGCATAATGGATTTTCAGGCTTGGGGGCAGTATTGGGCATATCCTCCCTCCTGGTCGGACAATGCTTTGCCCAGGAGCACTAATCCATCAAACGTACTTCTGTAAACCATGAGAGCAAAGATCAAACTACTTCAAACTCATCTGAACCACATCCAAACCCCTCCAAGGCACTGGGTACCTTTTAATCAATGATCTGTCAATTTAGAAGGTGGCTTTAACCCTCTACATTCTTGGTGAGAGTAACTGTTTGTGGCAGTGCAAGCTCTGACTGCTGGTGCCCAATGAACATGTACGCAGCAAGATTGATACCCCCCCAAACTCTTACTCCACGCTCATTGAGAAATAGATTGCAGTTCATCATCCAAAACTCCTGCCGCCATTGTAACTGACGACAAAATGGTGCCCATCCCTCTCTTCAGTAACAGGGTGCACGGGCCTCAAAATCCAGCCCTGGTACTCGTAGCTTTGGCACTTCAGATGCCATTTTGTTACCAAACACTCACGGCTGAATAGGTGTTCAAGAACCTCCCCGGCAGCGCTATTTAAAGAGATCATCAACCATTTTCAGGCTAGTTACTGATTCATTTCTGCTGACTCTTGCTGAGAATTTGTAGATGTGCGGTGAGTTTGCTGCCGCTGTTTAAAGTGGGTGAAGTCTGCAGGCAGCGGTGATGCACGTGGTGAAGGCCTTGGTTCTGACTTCAAGGGTTCCGCTCAGATCACTTGCGCCCAGTCATGGATAAGCCAGTTACTTCTTCACCTGCACCATGACAGGGATAATGAGTAGAGGCAACACGGAGGGGGACCAGCTGCTTGAAAAGGGGGAGGTGAAGGGGGAGAAGGGCTTTGCAGCTGGAGTAGGGATGCTAACCCTCCAGGGTTGGGCAGGAGTCTCCAGAAATTAAAGATGAACGCTCCAAGGCAATGTGGCAAATCATCGGGACATAAAAAAAGATTGTGGGCAGAATTGTCCATTCTGGAGGCTAAGCTCAGTGGTGGGCGGGAAAGTCAGCCTGGTTGGCTGAAAGAGCTATCTAACTACTCCCATCCCCAGTTCTTTCCCCATAGCCCTGCGCTGGTTGGCGGGGAGGATTTTCACACTCGCTTTTCCGCTTTTCAGCTAATTAATTATGCATAAATGAGGAGCTTGTCAAATCTCGGGGTGGGTGGGGTTGGTGGAAGAGATTCAATCGCCCTGCTGTTACCTCATGAAGGTCCCGGCACTGCATTTAAACGGCGCCCACACAGGCATTCGCTCACTGCAGGCCAGGTGTGGGCTGAACGGTTGCATCACCATGGTGACCAAACACAACAAACCCTCCGCTCCACAGTTTAGCGAGGCCTCCCTGGAGATTCTCTTCCAGGCCGTCCAGGAAAGGCGGGAGGTTCTCTATCCTCGCGATGGTAACAGGAGGTCTGCCCACCCTGACCGCACTGGCCTGGGAGGATGTCGCCAGGGAGGTCAGCGCCCGTGGGCAACAGAAAAGGACCACCCTGCAGTGCAGAAAACGAGTGAATGATCTGATGGGCTCCGCCAGGGCAAGTAAATCCTCCAAACTCATCCTCCCATGAGGGCATCAGACAGTATAAGTGTTAAAATCCACAGGGATGGATCAGTACTGAATGTCTGCCAGCCACTTTAAGATCACCATCTCATGTAAGATCCTGCACAAATGGCATCTTAATCCTTTGCTGGGAAGGGCTCAGCACACACAACAGGCCTGCAAGCTTCTGAAATGCTACTTCATCCATTGTGCTCACAGTCAATCCATCGGTCTTTAAGCAGGACAAGATCACCCACAACCGATGGGAGAGAGCAAAGATCGGAGGTGCCCTGAGCTCAGGACACTCTCCTCCCACAAGAAGCAAGCAGCAGATCTCGCTGGTGAGGACAGAGATCACTCCTGTGTGGAAGGCGACATCGGCCTCCCCCAACAAGCCAGTCATGGTTCATCCAGTATACATCGGCCACATGCGGACAATGACTGTGAGTGTAGGAACCTGCCTAGTCAATCACTAATTACCTCTTCTCTCTCTGCCCATTCCACAGTGATCACATGGTACCTTGGCTACTGCGCCTTCCAAGGATGACCCCATCATTAGAGTTGAAGGTAACTTATGCTTCCTCAGTGTTCATTGTGAGATTGTTGATCTTTCATCATATTTTGATGACAATAAAGGTGTTGTTGTGTCCTCTGCATTGAAGCATAAAGAGATCTGCTCTCAACAACTTGTCTTCACCTTATTCCTCCTGGAATCTTATAGCTATGAGGTTGTCAAGGGCACATCTTCCATGTCATGCCCTTGCAATGGCTTCCACATGTGGCTTGTCTGAATCCTCACCCTCTTCAGATTCATCTCCTTCAATGTCCTCCTCATCCAAGGAGATGTCTAGATCCTCCATGTCTCCCTGTGGCAACACCTCCTGTCCCTGCAGTTCTAGGTTGTGCAGGGTGCAGCAAACAAAGATGATGTGGGACTCTGTAGTGAGTATTGGACAGCCCCCCATGACCAGTCCAAACATCTGAAATGTGTCTTTAGGAGGGCAATAGTCTGCCCTATTAAGGGCCTTGTGGCTGAATGCACAGCATTGTGTCTCTCCTCTGATGCACTCTGTGTACGATGAGCAGGCGTCATTAGCCTTGTCTTCAGGGAGTACTGCTTATCACCAAGGAGCCAACAGTCTAAGCACTGAGCTCCCTCAAATACCTCTGGCACCTGGGAGTGACTCAAAATGTATGAATTGTGTGAGCTCCCTGGGTTCCAAGCACAAACATGCATGATCTGCTTTCTGTGATCACAAATTAGCTGCATGTTCAGAGAGTCAAATCCTTTTCTATTCATGGATCTCACAGGCTTCTGCCAGGGAACTCTCAAGGCCACATGTGAGCAGTTGATGGCACCCTGTGCTTGCAGAAATCCTGAGATCCCAGCAAATTCCACAGCTCTGGCTATCTTCATCCATGCAGAACTGCACATAATGGTGAGCTTTATTGAAAAGGACACCTGTCACCTCCCTTACGTGTCATGGATTGTGAGATTCTGCAAAGGCCCCCAGTGGATCTCTGGAAGGATCCACAGGCAAAAACGTTCAGTGCAGCAGTATCCTTCAGAGCAAGCAGCATTGGATGCCCTCCAAGTCCATGTGGCGTGAGTTCCTCGTGGAGAATGTGGCAATTAGGAGCTACCTCATCCCTCGACAAGTGAAGGCACCTGCAGCACTGTCTTTCACTCCTCTCCATGTCTGAGCTGCATCTTCGATAGACCCTTGGACACGCCAAATGTCTTTGTGGATTTGATCCCTCCTCAACGGCATCTGGGTCTTCCTGGGGCCCCACTGGCTCTTGTTCCTCAAGGTGATGGTCTTCCCTGAGCTGAGCCAATCAGCAATAGGCCCATCTTCTTCTCATTCTTATGAAAGCTATCAACAAGGCAGTGTTGCCTGCAGCCTCCACTCCTTGGATCTGTGAGTGGATACAATTGAGCAATCAATGCTTGTTCCCATTGAATGGTCTCCCTTCATATACAAGGCAGGAGTGCAGTCTCCAGCCCTTGACTTTCTCTTAGTCTGCACATCGCATAAGAAGGCTACCCCTTGCAGGATGATATCATCCCTGAGGACAACAGATGGCTGAGCGTTCCCCTCACATGTGACTGCGCATTTACAATGAGGGTATTAATTAGGGTCAAAAGACCCAAGTCCCAGGAGCCTTACTCAGTCTTGTGTTGGTTGGCCTCCAGTGGCCTTGACAATAACTCTCCATACCCAGTCCTTGCACTTATGTCCTGACGGCTAGTATGGTGTCTTGAATGTCATGACCAGCGCACTGGGAACATGAAGGCTTGAAGGGCCTCTACACAGCAGATGCGGCCATTGTTTTTTTGACCCTACATCCATTCTGACAAGCCTCTGTAAGGATCAGATGCCAATTAAGACCATATGCACCGCAACATAATGGATTCTCGTATGAGTGCGTGCCATTAGTAAAGGAACCAAGCCCATTCACTATGCATTAGACTATCGAGTCCAGAAATCAGCTGAGCCATATTCTCCATGGTTCGAGCAGAGCAGTTATAGGGTGCCCCTTCAATCGGCCAAGGATTGCAGTGCTGAACTTCTCCCACACATGCTGAGACCCCTTCCCGACTGATGCTCTTCTAGCTTGACTTTCAAACTGCGTTATTGCAAGGTGAGCTTGAAAATGGAGCTGCTGACCTTCAGCTGGGAGGCCAGCTTCCTACCTCCCCCTATCACTCACCAAGTCCCTCCCATCCTCCTACGTACTCGCCACCTCCTAATTCCCCTTCCCCCTGTCACTATCCAGCCTCCCCCGTTTACCCTTGACCCCATCATTATCCATGTGGATATTCCTGTTCTTCCCGCCAAACCCCTTTAATGTTGATGTCCCCATGCCCTTTGGTGACCTGACCACTCCCCTTCTCAAGGCAACATGCACCCTTACTTCCCGGACCCCCACACAAAACCATCCAGTACCTCGCCATGATTTTTCAGCTACTGACTTTCAAGATACAGATGCCTCCCCTGGTGAGACTGTGCCATCTGCCTCACAGTTATCATGATTCTTATTGCCAGGGCCAAGTTCCTTAGGTGGCTGCCCATGCCACGCTGTGCATGACTGTCACTGCCCAGAATGGCCTGCCCCTGTCCAGGACCAAGGCATGCATGCCATGCAGAGCCTTCTAACATGGCCCACATAGCCCCAGGACAGTCTCTTCAATACGCGATCCCCGACAGCGTGACCTCAGCCCCAGGACAGTCTAGGCCCAGCCATCTTCAGCTGCTTCATCAATGGCCTACCTTCCATCATGAAGTCAGAAGTGGGGATGTTCGCTGATGATTGCACAATGTTCAGCACCATTCACGACTCCTCAGATACTGAAGCAGTCCATGTGCAAATGTAGCAAGACCTGGACAGTATTTAGCATGGGCTAACAAGTGGCAAGTAACATTCGCACCACACAAGTGCCAGGCAATGACCGTTTCCAACAAGAGAGAATCTCTTTTTTAATTCATTCATGAGATGTGGATGTTGCTGGCTGGGCCAGCATTTATTGCCCATTCCCTAGTTGCCTTTGAGAAGGTGGTGGTGAGCTGCCTTCTTGAACCGCTGCAGTCCAGTTGGTGTAGGTACACCCACAGTGCTGTTAGGGAGGGAGTTCCAAGATTTTGACCCAGTGACAGTGAAGGAACGATGATATATTTCCAGGTCAGGATGGTGAGTGGCTTAGAGGGGAACTTCCAGGTGGTGGCGTTCCTATGTGTCTGCTGCCCTTGTCCTTCTGGATGGTAGTGGTCGTGGGTCTGGAAGGGTGTTGCCTAAGGAGCCTTGATGAGTTCCTGCAGTGCACCTTGTAGATGGTACACACTGCTGCCATACTCATAGCCGCAGTCACCTTCACAGCCATTGGCTGGTCTGCCCTTGCCATGCTCCAGACTGCATCTCTGTCTGCAAGAGGTGGCAAATTGCAGTGAGCACCCTCTTCATAAAACAGAGACGTCACACACACTGTTTCTCACTGAGGTTGAGATAGGAGAATTGCTCTCTGAAGACCCTGGTTGGATAGGCCTCCAGCTTAGGATTGCCAGCTATGACTAAATGTATTCCTGGAGAATTCATCACGGGACTTTCCCTCAGGCTTCAGCCATTAGTCAACCAACACATCCATCCCTGTGTCGCACTGCCTTCCTACACCAACTGGAAAGCAAAAAGACTCATTACCCAATTGGATGATGCTTGACTGTCAGCCAAACAGCCTTTATTTCCCATTTTCAATATTTTTATGTCTGGTAAAAAGAAATGTTCTAAGAAAATGACAAGAAAAAACACCGGGTGGGATTATCCGCTCCTGCCAGTGGTGGGAATTGTGGCGGGCGGGAGCACGAAATTTGGGGTGATTGGAAAAGCCAGTTTCCTGCCATTGGGAAACTAGTTTGGAATTTTGCTCCCCTCGACTTTGATGGCGGGTTAAAGGCAGGCTGAGTTTCCCAATGAGCTATGTGGGGAACCACATTTGCTTTCATTTCATCTCATGAATGTTCATTAAAAAGCCAACTCACCGGAATTACATTCCCCCTCCTAATTAAGTGCCCCGCCAGCGGATAATTAGAATGGCCTGTTTCCTGACTGTGTGTAAGTGGCCTGCACCTGGCGAGCTTCACTTCGTCAATGACTTCGAGGTATGTGAATGCTGCTTTCACCTACCTTTCAGAGCGTTGCTGTGTGCTTTCGAGTGCCTCTATCACCAGCTGCGCCAAGGCTGGACACAGGAGACAATAACAGTAGGAAGGAGGAAGACAGGGGCAGGACAGGGGAGGGGGCGTAGTTTGTGGAACACGGGAGGAGAGGGGGAAGACAGAGGCAGGATTAGGGGGTGATCAGGGAACAGAGTAGAGTAGTGAAAGACTGTTGGGGGCAAGAGTTATAAGATTGTCCAAGGAATCTTGTCTTGGGGCTGAGGCCACACTGTCAGAGGCATATCAAAGAGACTTTTTTTATTCCTTCATGGGGTATGGGCTTTGCTGGCTAAGCCAGCATACATTCCCCATCCCTAATGGCCCTTGAGAAGGTGGTGGTGAGCTGCCTTCTTGAACCGCTGCAGCCCCTGTGGTGTAGGTACACCCACAGTGCCATTAAGGAGGGAGTCCCCGGGTTTTGACCCAGTGGTAGTGAAGGAACAGCGATATATTTCCAAGTCAGGATGGTGTGTGGCTTGGTGGGGAACTTCCCGGTGGTGGTGTCCCCATGCATCTGCTGCCATGCATGGCACCAAACTGAGATCGCATGGCTTCAGTCGAGCTTCCATTGGGTGGTTTCTGCAGTGCTGCAATGGAAGCTGAGACAATGGACATCAGACACTGCATCATGGTTGGGTCTGCAAGTGTCCTCATGTAGCTCCCGCCATTTCCACACCAGGATTATGGGCTCCAAGTTCTGTGCAAAGCCCTGTGTCAAGTTAGAGCAGGACTCCTCCTCCAGTGCTCCTTGACAGTGACTGCAGACTTTCTGACAGACCTCGCAATGCACCAAGTATTTCGGTGTGCATATCCATCAACCTTCTAGTGAAGTCTTCACCTGAGTCCCCTACAACAGAGCCCATATCCACTTCACCCTCTGCAGAGCTGGCACTAGGATGATCCTTTCCACCTGCCCTTGCTGCAAGGCCCTCGTATCTTTCCTCATGTCTCTGCGCTACCAATTAAGGCTGGCGGCATCCCAGCTGGTAGCTCTGAGTGTGAGGTGTTTAATCATCGTCAAACTCTTGTTCCTCTTGCCCTTCACGTCCCTGCATCAACACCTGGTCAGGCAGCCGCTCTTGGATACCTGAAAGGAGAAAGGCACGAGTGTTGGATCGTGGTGAGGGGAGGGGAGGAATTAAAATGTGTGCACTTACACCATCTGCAGCTTGTAAGTCAGGAGCAATTGTGGGATGAGGGGGAAGCGGGATGTGAGAAGGTGGTTAGGTAAGAGGATATCATCATCTTCAATAATGTCAGCCCCGCCACTGGCCACAGCTTCAATCGTGACCACTCCAGTGATGGCAACCAGCCTCCGTTAGGGTGAGGATATGTGTTTGTACCAACCTCCCACCAGTTGGGTGCTGCTGCATGTGCTTTTTTACCACCTTGTCCAGCAAGAGAGAGGGAAGAGTGTTAGCCAGGGTGGTGCAATGTGTTTGGTTGGTGTGGCTGTCACGGTTGAGTAGCTGGCAGTGTGTGCAAGTTGTGAGATGTGGGTGTGAGGCTTGCAGCAGTGCCAAGAGTGTGAGGGTGAGGTGAAGCTATGATTGTGAGATATGCGTCATGATTGATAGAGATTGTCGGTGGATGAAGTGAACGGTTTGGGGGTTGGGGCGGGAGTGCTGACTTTAGCACTATCTGAGGCTAGCGGTTAATTTCTAAGAAAATTTGGCATTTGAAAATGGAGCTACTGATCTTGACTACTCATGAGGTCATTAAACTTCCTGTGGCACTGAATCCAGGTCCTCAGGACTACACTTGCACTGCCTTTTTAATGACTATGAGGAAAGCATGCTGGCCTTCTGTAGACAGAGGAGCACCCCTTCCTCTCCACCTCCTGCACCAAACTCTTCAGTTCTGTGCCAGAGAACCTTGGAACACACTCTCTGCCCTTTTGTGCCACATTCTCTCTTCTTACACTCAGTTCAGACACCCTACCCCAGCCACTTGCAGCACCTGCCACAATCACGATACACCTCTCCTTTAAGAGGTGCAGGTTAGCTTTAATTGGTGTGAGCTTCACACGAATTTGGGTCCCCTACTGAGACATGCAGCCACTCAGCAGTGCATCTAGCACTGGCTGCTCACCCCTATCATTTAAATGAGCAGACCGTATGAAGTTTGCCTGCTGCCTGCATCAGAAGCAATGGATGCGGGTTGAATATGCATCATAATCACTGGACTGTTTTAAGGCCTGATCCAATCTCTCCCCCAAAGATGTTTTATGTGCAGTGCTCAATCTGGTAGTTGGAACAGCTCTACTCCTGATTGGGAACTCTCACTTTGAAACCAAACCTTAATCAGAATTTCCAAATGGATAGGTTGAAAAACAGATGGAGATGATCAAAGTGCTTATATCTTTCACAGCCTCAGGACACCCCAAACAGTTTTGCAGCCAATCAAGCACTTTTGAAGAGTAGTCATTGTTAATTTTCACACAGCAAAGCACCCCTCTGCATCCCCTCCAAAAAAGACGTGGCAATGGCCCGATAACCTGTTTTTGTGATGCTAGTTGAGGGTTAAATATTGGCCAGGACACCCCTGCTCTCCTTCAAAACAGTTCCATCGGATCTTTAATTTACACCTCAGAGAGCAGGCGGGGCTGAGGTTTAACATCTCGTCTGAAAGATGGCACCTCTGACATCGCAGCACTCCCCCAGTATTGCACTGGAGTGTTTCAGCCTAGCTTATGTGCACAAATCTCTGGTGTGGACTCCACAAAATTCTGACACTACCACTAAGGCACAGCTGACACATGAAGGAAACGTTGAAAAGGAGTCACAAAATAAATGGTAGAAAGTTGAAAGAACTGCCAAATTCTCAACTGGAAAGGCTATGGGTTAGGACAGCTATACAGCCAATACCCTGAGCAGCTCCTCATAATTATTCCAGTTTCTTGTGAAGCAAAAATGAAAGAAGTTATAAATAATATTTCAAGATTGATGGACTGCTCTTTTCTACTTTATATTATGCATCCCATCGGATGTAATAATACTTAGTTGTAATGAGAACTTTCTGCCCCTCCGAACAATCGTTTGATTCAGCTGTCTTGTATATTTTGGTCTCAAGAGGTTGTAAGTACATTAAAAATTCAATCATAACACTCCAGTTATTGTGCTGGGTTCCAAGTTGCTGTTTATCTTAAACCTTGTCTAATAGTTTTCAGATCAGCTGAATGTAACACATTGCAATCGTGTTGTAAACACATGAACCGCTTTCACAATGGTATTGTGTTCAATGGTTTAGGAACCAGCCTGAGGCCAATGTAAACTTGCATGGAATAAATGCATCCTAATTTAAACAGACTGCTGGGATTGAATGGTTTTAAAGGGGCCAAACATGCCTTGGTTAAATTAAATGTCTTACTTCTTAGAGCAAGCAATGTGATTAGTACCAAGCGAGGGGCAACTATGAAGAGGGGACTGTTCTCACATCCATGTTCAATAATTCCTTCGTAAATGGAACTGGTCACATTGAGCTCCTACAACACTCTGCAAATTCATGCCAAGAGTCATTTGTGTGGCAGCACCAAGGTTGTAGAGGGGGGTCCGGAAACATGTTCTAAATAATGCGAAGAGCTAGCCAGAAAATAATTAGTTACAGAGGCTATCTGGAATGTTAGTTAATGCATCTATATCTTTTAGTAAATTAAATGGATAGTTTCCAGCAACACAGTTGGCATCCATCCACTCTTAAGGCGCAGTGGCAAAACTTCCTTACAATCCGATAGGATTCCAAGATGGTCAAAACAAAAAGGGGCAACCCCATCACCCCACAAGAAGTATCTCGATGAGGGCTGTAATTAGGATGTTCCATTGCGCATTGCATTTCATAGAAAAATTTGTAAATACCTCCTGCACTCAATTGCCCCGCAAGTCCAACTTGCAAGACAATTCACTGTCTGAGGCTGAGCCAGATTAACTGCAACCTCAGTGCCCTGTTGGTCGTTGAACTGAGCTTCCAAACCCATATTTTCTACATCACCAAGACTGACTTCTTCCACCTCTGTAATATCACCAGTGTCCTGCCCTGCCCTGCCCTCTGCCCATCTGCTGCCAAAATCCTCATCTGTGCATTTGTACCTTGAGATCTGATGATTCCAATCCTCTCCTCGTATCTTCCACCGCTCCCCATAAGCTTCAGCTCATCCAACATTCTGCAGTCGGTATCCTAACTCGCACCAATTCCCGTTCTCTCAATGCCTGTATTGTAAGGAACATATTCTTTTTATTTTCTGTTGGGCTTTGTGGTAAAATTACAATGGCTGCTGTTGAAAGGCATGTCCACTGGAACGGGATGAGAGATATATACAATGTTGCAGTCCTGAATCAGAGTGTGCCATGAAAGACAGGATGGTGCCAGAAGGAGTCCTGGACCAGAGGAGCTGCCTATCAGCAGCATTTTAGTTGACTCCTGGCCACGTGGCCAGGTTTTGTGCGAGAGCAGTAAATAGAATAGCTCCTAGCCTGAAAGTAACAAGACTTAAAACCTCTTGCTCCTGTGTGTGGAAGATTCCAGTAATTCCACAACAATAGCTAGCTGGCTTTTCTCCTCATATCTCTATAACCTGCTCTCTCTCTGAAAACCCCATGTCAAGAGGCAAAGGGGAAAATCACTGTTAGAAACATTGAAAGGCAAATGCTCAACCAGTGAACTAAATACTGAAAGTGCTGGAAGACCACCTTGTGTCATCAACAAGAACTGAAAGGAACTTGGAAGACATTGATCCAAATCAACCCATCAAATCCTGTACTCCAGAATTGGTGCTATTGAATTGTTTTATCCCACCCTTAAAATCCATGTTTTGTGCTTATGTGTCATGTGTGTGCAGAGATTTAAGAAGGGGATAGAGTTTAAGTTATAGTGCTAGAAGTTAGCAGTTCATGTTTCTTTCTTTTGCCACTAGTTAAAGACAATGTGTTCAATAAACAGTTATTTACTTGTTAAGTTTACAAACCTGGTACTCATATTCTGCTGACCCAAATTAAACAGTTAGGTAGAATTAGGGCAAAATCTGGTGGTTTGATCAAACTTTTCACATTTGTCACAGCTCGGGGAGCAGTGGGGCTTGATATTACAGCACACTATCCCCAGTGAGTCATGACAGTGTGCTCACTGGTTTCCATTGGCTCCCAGTTAAGCAACAGTTCAATTTAAATAATTTTATGCCTGTGTTCAAATAACTCCGTGATCTCACCATTCCCTAACTCTTAACATTCCCCTACCCAAAAGCCCTCCGAGAACTATGATCTCTTTTGTATCCCCGTTCCTTTGTCCCACTGTTGGTTGTCGTGCCTTTGGCCATCTAGGGCCTAATTTTTTAAACACCCCCCACCGTAAACCTTTCTGACACCTCTTCTCCTTTAAAATGCCCCTTCAAACTTACCCCTTTGACCAAGTTTTGGTTGCACTTTCTAATGTCTCCTTCGCCTCGGTGTCAATCTTTAATCTTTGGAAGTTTAACTACTTTAAAAAAGAAATGTAAACGTTTTGCTGTTGCGAATGTATAACAACATTTGGAGCCGCAGTCTGATCAAGGACCTTAGTATTTGAGCATCACATTTTGGGAAGAGGATTCCTGTTTGCAGAGTACCAGCTAAATAAAAGACAGGACTTCAAGGTTAATAATTTCTATATTATTACGTGGGCCACGTGCAAATTATCATAGGGATAAGCAGATTAAAACAACAACATCTTGTATTTATATAGTGCCTTTAACATAACAAAACATCACAAAGTATGGCACAGAAGTGTTATAAAGCAAAAGAAGAACAAATACTGCGGATGATGGAAATCTGAACCAAAACCAGAAAATGATGGAAATACTCAGCAGGTGGGCAGCATGTGTGTAGACAGAAACAGAGTTAATAAATCAAGCCTGTGACCTTTCATCAGAATTAACAAGGGCTATGATTAGATGAAGGGATGGGGTCAGAGGTAAGTGAAGAGGAAGAAAGATCTGGAGGGAGGTTGGTACTCATAAGTTGTTGAAGATTGTGATCCTTCACAGCTGAAAGGAAGATAAACAGTTTTCTGTTAAGATGTCAGATGAGATGAAGATGAAATGAATCTGTGGAGTGGGACAGATTTGACCCTAAAAAATCAGCAACCTCTCTGGGCTTCTTGGTAGAGACAGCATGTCCATAGCTATCTCAATAAGGGGTTTAAATTATTCATACAGTTTCCCAGAACAAAGGGAAGGTTTGGGAATTGGGGGCAATTGGTTTAAATCTTTATCTGGGAAATCCCAGGTGGTGTCATGGGGATGGATTGCAGGAAAGTTTTTTTTGGTTGTGGCTTTTATCTGGGTGATTTCTCACAGAAACAGGCAACCAACTTGGGGAGCAGTTTTGAGACAAGCAGAGAGAAAATCTGCTAGGAGCTGTAAAAGACCTATGGAGCAGGAGCAGAGGGCTATCAGAAACTGGGGTGTTTCTGAATTGGAAGGAAGAATACAGTGAGGCCCATTCTTCAGCTGGTGAGTCAACAATCATGAGGTGTTGAAGGAGAGTTAGAGGGTTCACCAGTTGGATACTAGAGGAAAGGCTCCAAGAAACTTTGCACATCGGAGAATAGCGGGAACACTGAGGAGGATCAAAGTGAATTCCTGAAAGCTGTGGCATACCTTGGTTTAGTCTTAGGAGAAGTGAAGGAACCCTCAAGATCTTGAAAAGTGTGGAGGAACTCTTGGGTTGAAATAAAAGCAGAATAAGGTGTGTGCTGTTAAGACTTCTGTGTTTATGAATTGTAGTGTTAAGTTCGTAGTATGTGTTTTGTTTAGTCCTGTACAGTAAAATTTTGTGTTTAAAATGTGAAATCTTGTGGCATAATATAATAATTAATAACTGGGAGTTCAAATTTCTTTTTAAAAGTTATTGATCTCCACTGAAATTGTAACATGTCAAAATCAACACAAAAACATTTTGCAATTATATAAGGAAAAGTGGTCAGAAGCAATGTGGGCCTCTTGAAAACTGATAATGTTGATGTTGTCAATGAAAGTAAGGAAATAGTAGACCTGCTGAATAAATACTTTGCTCTAGGATTTGCAGTAGAGCAAGAGATCTGAAAATTCTAAGGAACTAATGGACTAATTGACTATACTTTGTCAAATATAATCATGGACCAATCCAATGGGAAGTCTGTGGTTGCCAATGCCCCCTTAGAGCATGGCACCTGAAGGAAGGGACAGAGGGAAGCCAAGGAATTATAGGCCAGTCAGCCTAATATTTGTTGTAGAGAAATTACTAGAGTTTATAATTAAGGATAGGGTTACTGAACAGCTTGACATTTTTCAGTTGTGTCTGACAAAAACTGACTGAATTTTTTGATGAGATGTCTAAAGCAGTGAAGAAAGGATTGTCTATGGATATTATTTACATGGACTTCCAGAAGGCATTTGATAAAGTGCCTCATAAGAGACTATTACCTAGGGCAGAATCTTGCCCTTGGATGGTGGGCGGGCCCCACCGGCTTGGCGGCGGGCGGGCAGCCAACCCCTGCCACTGAAACGGGGCCCGCCGCCATTTTAAGTGGGCGGGCCAATTAAGGCCCGCCCAGCGGCATCCCCAACGGGAAGTGTTATGCGCTTCCTGTGAGTGGGGGGGAGGGAATCCCCAGCTGTCAAAGTGCGCTCTTTCGAGCATGCGCACTTCTCCCTGAGGCAAAGTCCTGTCTCAGGGAGAATACTGACAGCATCAAAAACATTAAAAATAAGAAAATTTAAAAAAATTATTAACATGTCCCTCTCATGTGACAATGTCACACAAAATGGGACATGTTAATAAAGACCACATAAACTTTATTAATTTTTTACAATATGGTCATGAAACTTCATCCCGCCAGTGGATGAAGTTTCATCAATAATCTGGAGCCCGCCGGGACTCCAGGGCTGCCCGCCAGCCTTAAGGTTGGACGGGCAGGTCTTTAATTACTTTAACTAGCCTGTCAATGGCCTCAATTGGCCATTGACAGGTTGGCGAGCGGACAGCTGATTTCGCTGTCTGCCCGCCTTCATAAAAATTTAAATGGACCGTGATGATTTCGGGGATTCCTCCCGACGTCATCCCGCGTCATTTTCCCCTCGGTGACCTGGCCCTGCCCCCAAATCGCTGAGGGGAAAATCCTGGCCCTAAAGTTGAAGCTCATGGAATGGAAGGCATATTAGTGATCTGGCTAGGAAATTGGCTGAGCAGAAGGAGTCAGAGTAGGGACAATGGGCAGGTACTGGAATTGGCTGCTTGTGACTAGTGGGTGTTCCACAAGGAATCTACATTGGAGCCTCAACTATTCATCATATTTATTACTGACTTGGATGATGGGATAGAATGCCATGTATCCAAATTTGTTAATGATACAAAGATTGGAGACATTGTCATCAATGTATATGGAAGTGTGAAATTATAAAGGGATAAATGAGGTGAATGGGAAAAACTGTGGTAAATGTAGAGCAGGGTGCATTTTATGTTATGAAAAGCTTGTAATAGTGGAGGCTCAAAGAGACTTGTCCAGGAACATAGCTCATTAAAATGTCATGACCAGATACAGGAAATAATTAAAAAGGGTAATTAAATGTTGGCTTTTATAACTAGAGGACTAGAATACAAGGGGGTAGAGATTACACTTCAGCTATACAAAGCACTGGTAGGCCAACCTGAAGCACTGTGAGCAGTTCTGGAGACCACACCTTGGGAAGGATATATTGGTCTTAGAGAGAGTTCATCATAAGTTTACCAAATAATATCTGGGGCTGGACTTTTGTCTCCCAACAGATGTGCAAATCAGGTTGTGAAATGCTGAATTGGGGGTTTTGTTTTTTGCTGGAAAAACAATATTCCGCTGCCTTCCCATGCCCACACCATTTTCATGTGGCCTTTTTGTGGGTTGGGAAGGATTTGAATGCAAAATGCACAAGCACCTCTTCCAAGGTCGGAGTCCCCATTGTGAGGACCACAGGAAAATTGTATTTCCTCCCACACACTGGCCAGGATTTTCCCCTCAGCGATTTGGGGGCGAGGCCCGCTTGCCGAGGGGAAAATGACGTGGGATGACGTCGGGAGGAACCCCCAATGTCATCCCGCTCCATTTAAATTTTTAGGAAGGCGGGCAGACAGCGAAATCAGCTGTCCGCCCGCCAACCTGTCAATGGCCAATTAAAGCCATTGACAGGCTAGTTAAGATAATTAAAGACCCTGCCTGTCCAAGCTTAAGGCTGGCGGGCAGGCCAGGAGCCCCAGCGGGCTTCTGATAATACATGAAACCTCATCCACTGGCGGGATATGAAGTTTCATGTCCTTTTTTTAAAAATGTAACAAATTTTAAGTGTTTATTACTAACATGTCCCATCTCGTGTGACATTGTCACATGAGGGGGACATGTTAATAATTTTAATATTTTTCTATTTTTAGACTTTGCTTACCTTTCACGAATCTCCCTGAGACAGATGGGGATTCCCTTCAACCCCCGTACAGGAAGCACATAGCGCTTCCTGCCGGCCAGGCCGCTGGGCGGGCCTTAATTGGCCCGCCCACTCAAAATGGCGGCGGGCCCTGTTTTGGTGCTGGGGGTCGGCTGTCCACCCGCCGCCGAGCCGGTGGGGCCCACACGCCATCCAAGGGCAAAATTCTGCCCACTATTTCTGTCTGCTGGCGTGGGTTTTGGAAGCCCTAAAAAATGCACCTCCTTGGAGAGTTCGTGACCACTGGGGGAAGCTGCTGAGGAGTCAGGAACATTCTGAAAGTTAAGTGTCAAATATTCTGACATCTTTAAATGCCACAATTAGATGTGTATTGTAATGTAGATGTGTTTTTAATGCAGTGACTCATCTTAGGGACCTGTCCTTCAAAGATAAGGTGATCTTTACATTGACCACCACTGTGTAAGTGTTGTCATGCACTATAGTACTTTTCCCGTGAAGAAACTGCATAATGCACTAAAAAATGTAAAAAAAATGTCCGGTCACCCTCTGCTCTTGTGTTTTGTACTGTGATGTAAATTGGCTGGCAGCTCTGGCTGTTAAAAATAAACACTGCTTTTGAAAGTTGAAAGAAATTTCAGCACTTGCTCCTCTCCATTGAATGACAAGTGCTATGAAATGGCAATTGGACACTATTTTGTTCTGTCAGTTTCAGGCAATGTAACTGGAAGCTTTTGCTATGACAGCTATACCCATTGTAAATGCTTGGCTGGATTTCAAAAGCCACTAATGGCTTCAGCAGAGCAGGTGGTCTATTGATCCAAGAGTGATTGAAACTTTTAAGAGGCCATAATAATAGAATATGCCTTTGATGTGGTTTTTTTGTTTGTTTACAAACCTAGCAGGCATTTAAAGGATTATATTTCTTTGCACTGGAGTTGTTTTTTCCAGTATCAGTGACAGGGTGTTTGAATTCAGGCTTTTACTAGATTGTTAGAGGTTTTTCTTTCCAATGCTTTTAAAATAATTCCCATTGCATGGCTCCTGAGAACAGTACATACTGTATTCTGGCTGAGTGGTTATGGAGAATACATGGAAGGAATGGAGGTGGTATGAGGTAGCATGGGTGGGGCATTGGATGACATGGGTGATCTGAGGGGACATGGGTTGGCATGGAGTGGGTGAGGGGGAGGGGGCATGGAGGTGGCATGGGTGAACTGGGGGAGCATAGGGTGGAAAAGGGATGGGTGGGGTTAAGGGGACCTTGTTGGGAGCTGGGTTGCTGTGTTGGAGAACCAAGGCAGGCTTGCTAATCGGCCTGCCTCTGCACCTACGCTCCTCACAAACTCCATCATGGTTCACAAAATGCATTGTGAACCCTACACCTATGTGAAAAGAGAAAAATCCCGGGAAAAGTCACACATGGGTCAGATGTGCATTTCAGAAGGTGAAAAAGTGCGCAGGTCGGGTTTTCCTGATCCCACAGGAAAACCGGCCACTGGACTCCACGTGTTAAATTACGAGGAGAGATTACAGAAACTAGGGTTGTGTTCCCTGGAATTTAGAAGTTTTGGGAGCGGTTTGATTTAAGTTTTCAAGATATTATGGGGAACGGATAAGGTGAACAGAGAGAAGCCAGTTCTGCTGGTTGAGAAATCCAGGGCCAGGGGGCATGGTCTAACATTGAGAGTCGGGCCTCTCTGGAGAGGAATTAGCAAGCAGGTCTAGACAGAAAGGGGAGAGCAGGCACTTGGAACCCTCTTCCGCAAACACCACTGGTGCTAGATCAATTGTTAATTTTAAATCTGAGATTCACAGATTCCTGTTCCCAAAGGTATTAAGGGATATGTGGCAAAGACAGGAAAATAGAGTTAGGGCGCAGATCAGCCATGATCTCATTGAATGGCCGAACAGGCTTGAGGCATGAACTGGCCTCCTGTTAATCCTGTTCTAATGTTCCTATTGCAGCATGTGGCATGCAGTTGGCATAGGTTATTGATTTAAAAAAAAGTAATGTTCATTTCAGAATGTCTCCACTTGCCTACAAGGTGCACTCGCCCTGCTCCACTGTCAAGAGCCCTAGAGTATTGTTGCCGCCTCAGTCGCTGTGAAAAAGCTTTGCCGCAATCTCTGTTTGCGATAAGTAAAAGAACATGAAATGAACCCTCAGTGTTATATTTTGTACTGTCTTTATTTTCAAATATATTGTAACTAAATTGGGCCATCAGAGCTGAGATAGCCTGTGTTTATACAACTGCTGATCTGATCAATCCAGTTGGATAAATAAATGTTGTACTCCAGCATGATACAAAACATTATCGCCAGACCTCATGACTGCTTCTGTTTTGTATGGCAACTGTTATAAGTCTGCCTTCTGTTCAGGCGCTCCAGAATATTAGCACTTGAATTGAATGAGGCAGAGCAGAATGCCTTCATACAGCAGCTAATGCAGAGTTTGGCCACCACTTGAATCGACTGCCTTTGAATGATGTCACAGAGCAACGTACCCAAGTCTGCTCCATGAACTGCTCCTGAGGTTAGTGCTGCCCCGGGACTTTAACATGTCTTCCCTCTGTGGCAGAAACATGCAAAAGAAAGAGTTTCCATTTTTACCTGCAGTGCCCTTCACAACCTTAGGACATCCAGAAGTACAGTCACTGTTGTAATCATGGCAGCTAATTTGAGCACAGCAAGGTCCCACTAATATCAATAAGATGTTAACCAGTTAATCTGTTTTAGTGATGGTGCTTGAGGGATAAATGTTGGCCAGCACACCCTATTTAAAATAGTGCCATAGGATCTTTTACATCTAGCCAAAACACATTGGTTTAACATCCCACCCACCAATGCCTGGATACTGCACTGAAGGAGCAGCCTGTATTATGTGCTCTGGAGTAGGGCTTGAATCCACAACCTTTTGATTCACAAGGTAAGGGTGCTACCTCTAAGCCACAACTGGGATGTGATGCAGGTTATAGGGCCCTGGTTTCATTGAGAGTCTGTACTCAGTTAATCCTAGTTAGGTGCAGCTGTAAGGCAGTACAATTGGTTTCAAGATCCCTGGATCAGGAAGGGGAAAATTAAACAGGTTTCCTGCTCCTGAATATTGTCCAATGTTCCTCGTTGGAAATGTGAACATTTAGAAACATAGAAAATAGAAGCAAGGGTAGGTCATTCAACCCTTCAAGCCTGCTCCGCCATTCAACATGATCATGGCTGATCCTCTATTTCAATGCCATACTCCTGCTCTCTCCCCATACTCCTTGACACCTTTACAGTCTAAAAGTCCATCTATTTCCTTCTTAAATATATTCAGTGACTTGGCCTCCACAGCCCTCTGTGGTACAGAATTCCACAGGTTCACCACCCTCTGAGTGAAGAAGTTTCTCCTCATCTCAGTCCTATTGGCCTACCCAGTATCCTGAGATTGTGACCCCTTGTTCTAGACCCCCCAGCCAGAGGAAACCCCCCTGCATCCAGTCAGTCCAGCTCTATCAGAATTTTATTCATTTCAATGAGATCCCCTCTCATTCTTCTAAACTCCAGTGAATACAGGCCTAATTGGCCCAATCTCTCCTCATACAACAATCCTACCATCCCAGGAATCAGTCTGGTGAACCTTCGCTGCACTCCCTCTATGGCTAGTATATCCTTTCTTCGATAAGGAGACCAAAACTGCACACAATGCTCCAGGTGTGGTCTCACCAAGGCCCTGCACAGCTGCAGTAAGACATCCTTGTTCCTGTTCTTAAGTCTTCCCACAATGAAGGCCAACCCATTTGCCTTCTTAACTGCTTGCTGCACCTGCATGCTTGCTTTCAGTGACTAGTGTACAAGAACACGCAGTTCCCTTTGTACATCAACATTTCTCAATCTATCACCATTTAAATAATACTTTGCCATTCTGTTTTTTCTACCAAAGTGGATAACTTCACACTTATCCAAATTACACTGCACCTGCCATGTATTTTCCCATTCACTCAACTTGTCTAAATCGCCTTGAAGGGAGGGTCAGGCAGCCTGACATGATCTCAGCTCCCACATGAAGAATGGACGCATGGGTTAAAGTGTTCATGAAATAATAGTGCAAAGAATCACCAAGAATTTCCAGCATAGAAAGTGACCATTTGGGCCAACACTTGTCGAAATTGAAATTCATTTGCCATTTACACGGCCATAAATGTACTTATTAGCTCTTGCCACAATCCTCCCTAGTATTAAGTAGACCCCACAATTTGGTGACACCCACACAGTTTGATATAATTTTCCTGATTCCCAAGGCCAAATCATTTTTTGTGACTGGTGAACCACAGTTAAAGTTGCTATATAAATGCAAACTGTTGTTGTTATGGCATTGTCTGGACCTCACATAAATACCACCTTACAAACAACAACCAATTGCACTTATATAGCACTTTCAATATAATAAAACATCCCAAGGTGCCTCACAGGTGCATTATCAACCAAAATGTAATACCAAGCCACATACGGAGATGTTAGGACAGGCGACCAAAAGCTTGATCACAAAGGTAGATTTTAAAGAGCATCTTAAAGGTGGAGAGAGAGGTAGAAAATTGGAGAGGGTTAAGCAGGGAAAGCCTGAACCAAAGGCCTTAGCAGCTAAAGGCACGGCCACCAATGTTGGGGGCGATCAAATTGGGAACATGGAAGAAGTTAAAATTGGAGTAGGGCAGAGAGCTTGGAGTGTTGGAGAGCTGGGGGGAGTGGGGAGACCATGGAGTGATTTGAAAGCCAGGGTAAGGGCTGATGGGTTAGCAGGACTTGGTACAAGATAGGGCAAGGGTAACCACAGTTCTAGATGAGGTCAAGTTTGCAGAGGGTGGAATGAGGGAGGCCAGCCAAGAAAGCAATGGAATAGTTGAGGCAATGTGAGAGTGTTGGGGACGAGGCGGTTGGAGGCCAGAGGTCATGTGATGATACTTTAGGTGATATCCAATCAGAGTTGGCAACCCTACAACTGGTCCAGCAGAAACCAGGGAGCAGCCTCAGGAGGCCCAGCAGAAGCCTTCAGCTCACTGGAATCACTCAGGTGACGCCTGAAACCTAATTATGAATGAGCCTCTGGCCAGGATTTTCCGGCCAATCGTGGCGGGACTCGCCACAGGAGATTTGATAGACCAGCCAAAAGCCCACTGACTTTTGATGGGACCAGACGATCCTGGCAGTGGGCAGGGCTGGAAAATCCCACCCTTTGGCTTCTGGCTGCTGTTATGGGCCCAAAAATAAGCCAAAGATATTTCTCCCTGTTGATTCTAAATCATCCTCTCCCAAGGCTTCAAAAGCCATGACACTCCTTTCTCTCTTCATTTCAGGCTTTCTGGTGTCCTGTGTGCTTTACCTTGGTTTTCGTATTCATTTATTTTGTTTTCACCATAGCCTTTGTGGGGCCATTGGCATTTGTCTTGTTTCTTCTCTGGCTTTCTTCAAGCGCCCCTCAATCCATGTCTGAATGTTATCCACCCATCGATTGATCTTCTTCCTCTTCTGTTTTTGTCCTCAATTTCTCCTTCAGTTCTTGTCAGGACAAGGCTGTCAGGTCTTTGCTTCCAATGCCCATACTTTTCTCTAACTGTACTTAGTAACCATTTTGATTCCTGAACTTTTACTCTGGGTCTAACCCACTCCTTTGCCTTTCCGTTCAATCAGCTGATTCTGTGCATCCTCCGCCATCCCTACATTTTCAAAAGTTGTTCTCCTGCCCCTCACAGTGAGGTAGTGGGAAATTTGGAGGTGCAGGAACCCTAAGAAATTATTTTGGCCATTTCATTTCTAAATCTGCTGTTATGTTATTTTCCAATGCATTAATCATTTGAGTCCCCAAAAATCAGTAAACTATGCTTTTTAGGTGAAAAATGTTAATGCCGGTAGTCAGTAGGCATTTTATTTTGAACTGTGTGGTATTTTGAGTCGTTAGTCTTTCACGTAGCTAGGATTTCATTATGCAACATTTTACAAGTCGAGTATCTGTTGTCCCAAATCCTTGGGGCCGATTGCCTTTCAGATTCCAGGTAATTTCGGTTTTCAGATACGGCCAATCGGACTAGGCCTATTTACATTACAATGGCCTAACCCAAGGCTAGCTATAGTCTAAACTCAATAAAACTACTGGAAAAGTAAGATGCATCGCTGAATAATAAATGCAGGATACCTGTAATAAGCTGTCATCTGAGATTCTGCTTGTAGGAGAGGGTTCAGAGTGTTGATGTACTCTGCTGGGAGGCATTCTTGAAAAATTCTTTCAAATTCATCTGCCTCATCTGTCTGATAGGTTTGTCTTTTATTTTATTGATTGACATTAGGCAGAATTTTGCCCTTGGCTTCCGGGATCGGTGGGGGACGGGCGGGGGTGGTCAGGAAGCCAACCGCCACCCACGATCCACAGCGCAGTGCAATTTCACACTGGTGGGCCAATTAAGGGCCGCCCAGCGTGATATGCAAGCAGCGGCACTGAGCGCTGCATGTACGGGCAGGCAGGGCAGGAGAGTGAGCAGGCCTAGCGCCAACATCGCACATGCGCCCAAAAGAGCACGGAGCTGCCTCGGGGAGATGAAGAATATATTAGAAAGATTATTAGACATCAGAAAAATTTAATAAAACATGTGACTCTGTCACATGAGCAGGGACATGCTTTTAATTAAAAATTAAAGTTTTTATTTGATTGCTGTTTGCTTTGGGAAACCTCACCCCGCCCGTGGATGAGGTTTCCAAAAAAAGGCAAAGGCCGCTTGACCTTTTCGCCTGCCCGCCAACCGTCAGGTTCAACGGAAAGTGAAAAATTCAGGACAACTGATAACTTAATGGCTTTAATAGGCCTTTTAGTTGTCGGTGGGTGTGCTGCCTGCTCTGGTGCGCACCAGCCAGCTGAGCTATTGCACAACCACGTGTTGCCGTCGGCACGCTCGGCCGACTTCAACACACATCATTTCACGCTTGGTCAGGTCAGGCGTGCGCCCACCCGCCAAGCTAAAAATTCTGGCCATTATTTCCTACTCACTTGTAAATGCACGTTGCTCAAGTGCATCTGTCAACCCATCGCGCATCTTAATAATATCGCCTATGGGCACTTTTTCCCCTGGATTTACTATGGCACCCTTGTCACCACTGTTTTTATCATTTACATTTCATGACCCAAAAATTGCCTTGGTCCATTGGCTGAACTACCGATGCTATATTGCAGAGGTGGGCAGGGCTGAGTGGTGTTGTGGCAGGGAGTAAACAGCGGAGACATTGTTCTTCACCAAGTGTTTCACGGGGGGATGTGCTTAACAATTGTCCAGGAGCAACATGATTTTACAGTCTTTTTTAAGTCCAGCTACCCGACAATGTGCATGTGCCTCTGGTACAAAGTGGTTGTGAAACCAATCAGGAGAAACATGTCCCTGGTTACCCAGGCTCTCTTGTTGGCATAGTAGTGAACAAGTAATGTCCAAATACCCTTGAAGCTCCTGGGGCATTTGCTCTTCCCAATTACAGCCAATTTACATTTGTGTGTGCCAACCACATTGGCACAACCAAGGACAGTCAGCCTATCCTTAGCATCCTTAGCACCCATTGGTGCACTCTCCTCAGCCATTGATAGCGTTTTCGAGAGCCAGGCATCGGGAAAAAGAAGAATATGTAGACACTAAACAGACGACAACTGGCATGCAATGCGCCAAAAATGGAAAGTAGTTTTGACACGCTATTCAGTCTCACCTTCTGCAATTGCTATGCATCTGCACACGCACTCAAGCTTCACCTTCCAAGCACACATTCAGATATTTGACCGTGTCAAGCAGAACACCACTGCTCCAAAGGCCCACAGTAAGGAGTCACCAACCTCTGGCTGTCTCCTCAGATCTTTACAGCTTCTTTCAAGTCCACTTTGCTTCAAGCCTTCTCCCATTGCTGCTCTTTATTTAACTTGGAGCTTTCTTCAAATTTACTTCTGGAAGTTCTGGAACTTTCTTCCTGTCCCCCTTGCTGTGTGGGCCGCCTCCTCCCTGATGGCTCTCCTGCTCAGGTCACCTGACCTATAGTTTTGCAGGGTTTGGTCCCGTTGAGGCATTTTCTTGTGCTGTTTTCCCACTGAAGGAAGGATAGAAGACAAACTGCACATGTGCCGGGCAGTTCCCGGCAGACACATGCGCAAGCGTGGCAGCAACAGCAGCGGCAAGTTCCCTGGGCTTGGCTTGGCAGGATTCAGGGCTGTCTGGGTGGGGGGTGAGAATCCAGGGCTGGTTGGGGGGAGCCAGGGCTGGTTGGGGGGAGCCAGGGCTGCTTGGGGGGGAGATGGGGCTGTCTGTGGGGAGCCGGGGCTGTTTGGGGGGAGCCGAGGCTGTTTGGGTGGGAGCCAGGGCAGTTTGGGGGGGAGCTGGGGTTGTTTGGGGGGAGCCGTGGCTGTTTGGGGGGAGCCTTGGCATTTTGGGAGGGAGCTGGGGCTGTTTTGGGGAGAGCCAGGACAGTTTGGGGAGAGCCCGGTTTGTTTGGGGAGAGGTGGGCTGTGTGGGGGCAGACAGGGCTACTTGGGAGGGAGCCAGGGCTGTTTGGGGAGAGCCCGGGTTGTTTGGGGAGAGCCGGGCTGTGTGGGGGCAGACAGGGCTACTTGGGAGGGAGCCAGGGCTGTTTGGGGAGAGCCCGGGTTGTTTGGGGAGAGCCGGGCTGTGTGGGGGCAGACAGGGCTACTTGGGAGGGAGCCAGGGCTGTTTGGGGAGAGCCCGGGTTGTTTGGGGAGATCCGGGCTGTGTGGGGGCAGACAGGGATACTTGGCGGGGGGGAAGCCATGGCTGTTCAGTGGGGAGCTCAGGCTGTTCGGGGGGAGTTGTTGAGCTGTTCCAGGGTAGTCATGGATCATGGGGTTGGTCAGCAGAGTCGAGCTGTTTGGTGCGGTGGGGAGCCGGGATTTGGTAGGAGTTGTGGGACTGTTCCAGGGGTGTCACGAATCGCTGGGCTATTCAAGGAGAGTCTTGGCGGTGGCTGTCGCTAGTTAGAGGAGATGCCAGAACAGCGCTCTGGTGCACTCCAGCAGCACTACAACACTGTCCTCTCATCCGCTTTTTTCAGAGTCCACTCTCACACCCATAGAGTGCCACACTTCACACTAGTGTCTGTACTAGACATTTCATCAGCTTCACAATGATGCTTTCTGAAGTTAAAGAAAAAGATGATTTATGAATTGGGAAGGTTTTTCGGAGTTAAATAATGCTCCAGAAAGTAAAAGAATGTTTGAGCATGGACTTGATGGGCCGAAAGGCCTGCTTTGAACAATGACACTATAATGACCAATACTCCAGTGCCTGAACGAAAACCATCACTAGCTGTATCCATTACGGCTCGTCTTAACATTACTTTGGTAGATTCTTCTCGATGCTGCACCATGAGCATTCAGAACGAGGAAGCTGAATCGAAAAGGTCTGTTTCTGTTGAAGAAAAACCTCCTCAAGTTAATAACAATGCCACAATAAGGAAAAAGGCCAAATTGTACTTGCTGGCTTCTTTTGATAAAATACTTAAGATAACAGTTTTAAATGGAACAAGTTGAAAAGGTTTCACGTAATGAAAAACACATTGTCATCCTTCAAGCTGCAATAAATATTCTAAGTATAGTTAGTATGAGAACAGGTGCTCGTTCCATTGATGATTGACAGCCCAGTAACCCCATTTCCTGTCCAAACTACCTGCTATAATTTTACAAAACAACAATGTGAACCTTCTTCAGACTTCAGGCCCCTGAAGGCTTTTACATCCTTTCTGGATCGCATGGAAGTGAATTTAATTAGATTTTTGACCACAAACATGGCGTTTGACTTTCACTGACGGGGACTTCCACAAGTGTAATCTAGAAGGGAATTTGCCATTTAACATCTGTGGGCTCAAGGCACAATTCGGAAAAAAAGAAGAGTTATTGCATGCAGTTGTGAAAAGCTTGCCTTGTACCGCTGCATATCACTTCACATCCTTGTTTTTACAGAAGTGACTTATCCAGCAACTGGCAATTAGCAGACTAGCCCAGCCAAGACTGAAATAAATAAGGCTCTTCCCTTTTAAACTATCTTTCAACAGTGGACTAGTTTGCATTCATATAAAGCCTCCAGCCTCACCGTGTAAGCTCGACCCTAGTTACTCAAACACAGAATGATGTAATCTGTGTTCATTGTCTTTCTTTTTATTACGCCTTACGCCTTCAGATTAGTGTTCCCCCAATACTTATTTGTTGAATGGTTTTAAAAGAAGCATAAGGATATATGCTCAACAAGAGAAATTCTGCACGTTTGCAATTGCGTTGAAAATTGCACTGCCACAGTCTGGGCTGGTCACATCAGTCCACTGTAGTGCCTTCCTCCAGAATGTGTGCATGTAGCCATATTCAGCATAAAATGTACTTTACATAATGATTTCAGTTGGCACTAATATAAAACATGCTAGCAGTGTCAGGGAGAGTTGAAATGTTGTACAGCTTATAAGATGATTGATGGGCCACAGAGAGGAAAGGTAATGAAACAGTAGTTCACAACAGCAACATTTTTGTGTTATTTTTAATATTATCTGCAAACCTTGAACATGAAACTTAACAGTTTTTTAGCATCAGCTCATGCCAGACTTGAACTATAGGCGATAGATTGTCAAAATTGTAGGAGTAGGAGGAGTGGGGCCGATTAGGGATCGAAAAGGGGATTCATGCATGGGCGCAGGGGACATGGCTGAGGTATTAAGTGAATACTTTGCATCTGTCATTACCAAGGAAGATGATGCTGCCCAGGTCAAGGCAAAAGAAGAATAGTTCAGACACCTGAAGGGTTTAAAATTGATAAGGAGGAGATATTGGATAGGCTGTCTGTACTTAGAGATGGTAAGGCGCCAGGACTGGATGAGATGCATCTAAGGATACTGAAGGAAGTGAGAGCAGAAATTGCAGAGGCACTAGCCATAATTTTCCAGTCTCCCTTAGACTCAGGGATGGCGACAGAGCACTGGAGAATTGTAAATGTTACTGCCTTGCTCAAAAAACAGTGTAAAGATAAGCCCAACAGGTACAGGCCAGTCATTTCAACTTTGGTGGCAGGGAAGCTTCTAGAAATAAAGAAGTGTTTCAATTGTGGTTCATAGCAGTACATGTTAGATGTAGTTTAAACTTTTCAGCCTTTTTCCAAATCCCTCCATGCCCTCGGTCCCTCTCCCCACCTCTGTAACGCCCTTCCCTCCAGCCCTACAAACCATCCCCAGTCCCCACCAGAGATCTCTGTGCTCCATTAGATCTGGTCTCTTCAATATCCCCAATTTCCATCACTCTACCATTGGCAGATGTGCCTTCAGTTGCCTGGGATTGAAGGTGTGCATAACTAGCACTATGCTAACACAGCACAGGTCCAGTTGATCAATTGAACTTTTGCTGTCCTTGGAACATTTCACAACAGGCATCGTATCTGAGTCAGAAGATTACAGGCTCAAATCCCCCCCCTCCAGCCTTGAGCACAAGAATCTAAGCTGACACCTCGGAAAGAGTCCTGGACTGTTGGAGGAGCCGTCTGAACCGATTGTCTGCTGAGGTAGATGAGAAAGGTCCCAAAGCGTATTTCAAAGAGGAGCAGGGAAGTTCTACACAATGTCTTGCCCAATATGAAGCCCTCAACCAACATTACAGAGCCAGGTGATCTGGCCATGGTCTCGTTGCTGTTTGTGAACTTTGCTGTGTGCAAGTTAACTGCCAGATTTCCTACTTTATAACAGTGACCACACTTCGAGATGAACACAATTGGCTGCAGAGCACTTTGAGACACAATGAGGTTTTGAAAGGAGCTCTGTAAATGCAAGTCTTCCTTTTTATATAAATGTAAGTGGTTGTTTAGCTTTTGATTTGCACAAAATAGATTGCAACTAGAAATCAGAATGTAGTCTTGAGCTGCTCACTACAGGCGGGGTAATATAGCTCTGGAGGCAGCATTGCAGATTTACTAGTTGATGCCAAAGATGAATTATGAGAAAAAGGCTAGAGCCTCTCGTATTGTATTCTTTCCAACATAGAAGACTGAAAGGAGGATTTGACAGAAGTATTCAAAATGATAAAAGGAGCAGACAAGGTAAACGTGGATGAATTATTTCCAATGGCAGATAAATGAGACATGAAGCCGTGTGTGCAAGATAAGCTCTGAATGGGGAAGAGTCATGGGTAGCTCATCGGTGTAAGGAGTTGTTGGAAAATTGAATGCTTTCCCAGAGTAGTGATTATGCTTAATGGATTACACTATTCAAGAAGAAGCTAGATGACTATTTAAAAAAGAAAACTACAAAAGGGATATGGTGAGAAAACAAGGCGTTTTATTTGTTCACGGGATGCGGGTATCGCTGGCTAGACTAGCTTTTATTGCCCATCCCTAATTGCCCTTGAGGTGGTGGGGAGGTGCCTTCTTGAACCACTGCAGTCCCTGTGGTGTATGTACACCCACAGTGCTGTTAGGGAGGGAGTTCCAGGATTTTGATCCAAAACACAATGTCCAACATTAGATGTGATTCTGCGATTGGACAACATTTGCTAAATAATCCTCAGTGTGCCAAGAATCACACTGACAACCAATTTAAGATTGTCAGTCAGGTTTGCAGTGTGACACATTTGCATGTACTGGAAGCTACATAAATTAATTCACAGGGCCCTGTTCTTTGCAGACAGAAAGAACATGTATACACATTGCACCTGTTTCAGTTAAACAAAGTAAGTGACAGCCATTCGCTGACTCATTCCTCAGGGCAATGCCTTGGCCAATCAGGGTCAAGCTGCCTGGTTTAAATTTCAAACAATTGTTGGCAGTTAACTGTCAGCCACCATCACTGGTGCATTCTCCATGATAACGTTACTTGCCAACCAATCAGCACTCTCTTTGCATATAGTATAAATTGTTGTCTTCCCCTTATATTGGTATTCTTGCAAGTGTCCTGATGAGTGCAAGACAAAAAGCTTTGACATGTCTCTTTTTCAGCAATATTCTAGTTCTGTACTACCAAATGACTATTTTGACCCAGCAACAATGAAGAATGGCAATATATTCCCAAGTCAGGATGGTGTGCGGCTTGGAGAGGAACTTGCAGGAGGCAGTGTTGCCATGCGTCTTCTGCCTTTGTTCTTCTAGGTGGTAGAGGTCGCTGATTTGGAATGTGCTGTCAAATGAACCAATTCAAATGCTGCACTGCATCTTGTAGATGGTACACACTACTGCCACTATGCATCAGTGGTGGAGGGAGTGAATGTTTAAGGTGCTGGATAGGGTTCCAATCAAGTGAGTTGCTTTGTCCTGGATGGGGTTGAGCTTCTTGAGTGTTGTGGGAGCTGCACTCATCCAGGCAAGTGGAGATTATTCCATCGCACTCCTGACTCATACCTCACAGATGGTGGACAGGCTTCAGGAAATTCAGGAGGTAAGTCACTCACCAGATCATTCCCAGCCTCTGACCTGCTCTTGTAGACATACCACTGTTCCAGTTCAGTATCTTGTCAATAATAAGCCACAGTATGTTGATGTTGGGAGATTCAATGATGGTAATGCCTTTGCAAGTGAAGAGTGGGGCTGTGTAGCATTAGCCCCTGATTGCTGCCTAAATTCAGCACAAAGCAAAAATTTCTATGTTTCTGTGATTACACCCAACTGATTAAAAAACAGATGGAAACGATCTTGCCTGTTGTCGACTCAGAAAAGGTTAAGGGCAGTGATTATTCCTGAGGAATAAATGTAACATTGCATTATATTGAACTTTGTGCTGGAGCACCCCTACCTAGGCCTGCCATGAGGTCAGAAAAGGGTGTCATCAGTTACCATGACATTCAGGCTATACTAACAATCCTGCCATTCATGCCATACATAAGCCTGAGTGCTGCATGGAGGTGGAATGGAGACACAGCATAGTGATCAGATGGTCTGATCTGTCAGGCCACCTTGTATCATGTGATTGGATCAAATGTAGCAGTTGCTAGGTTGCACTTTGAAGTCAATCTCCACCGTATCAAACATGATCTGGATATACTTAAGCTCAGTCACTCCCTGTTGCCTGCTATCACAGGGTGTTGAAAGTGAGGTTTAGGAATGATTTCTAACCCCTGTGGCTGATATATTCCAGAGACAAAGAAAGACTGTCCAGTGAGCTGGCCCAACAGAGGACCCTACAAACAAGACATCATGCCCAAGGTTTCCTTTGTTGTTGACCATGTAACTGATCGACGTTGGTTGGGTTTCCGTTGATTCCCGCACTTTCCTGTTTCTTCATATCTCCCTCCTTGTCTTCACTCTCCTCCTTCTTAACAATAATGGTGCTTCTTTGTGATTCTGTATGAATCACTGTATGATTCTGGCTAGGGGAGCAGGTGGTTTTCTTTTCATCTCTCTTCATGGGTACCACAATATTGAGACCATTGTTTGCCCTCAATGAAACAGCTATTCTCCTCTGTGGCATGGCTTCATGGACTTGGTCAGCTTTGCTTTCACCCTTTGGAAGTCATTGAGCTGTTTTCTACATTCCTCTTCTATTTTAAGATGTTAAGAGTGTTTATTGGATAATTTAAATTGCAGAATTACCAGCAGAATATTGCCGTTCCTTCACTGTTGCTGAGTCAAAATCATGGAACTCCCTCCCTAACAGCACTGTGGGTGTACCTACACCACATGGACTGCAGCGGCTCAAGATGGCGGTGCACCACCGCCTTCTCAAGGGCAGTGAGGGATGGGCCCAGCCGGCGACGCTCACTTCCTGTGAAAGAATAGTTTTAAAAAACATGGAGCTTGGCAAGAAATTGTTAAATTGCTCAATGGTCAGACAGTGAGGCACTGAGAGGAATGCCACAGACATAATGGGTGAGATTTTAACCCACTCAATTAACCCATCCAATTGCATAGAGTTAAAATCAGGCCCAGATGTAAAACAGAACAAGACAGCCAAGGCTAAACCAGGCAGTGCTCTACACGGGGCAACTCTGATATGTGAGATCATCAGCCCAGCTCTTTATTCTTTCAAAAGATGTGGGTGTCACTGGTCAAGCCAGCAGTTGTTCCCCGTCCCTAATTATCCTTGAAGTGTGTGGCTTGCTGAGCCATTCCAGAGAGCCGTTAAGAGTCCATTATATTGCTGTGGGGTCTGGAGTCACATGTAGGCAGATTTCCTTCCCTAAAGCACATTAGTAGTGGGTTTTTAGTTGTCACGGTCACCATTACAGAGGCCAGCTTTATAATTCCAGATTTAGTAACTGAATTTAAATTTCACCAGCTGCCAAGGTGGGATTTGAACCCATTCCCCCTGAGCATTAGCCTGGACCTCTGGATTGCTAGTCCAGTAGGATTACCACCACACTGCCATGAGCTGTGGCACAGAAGTGGTTTCAGGCTTAAGTGGCCAAAAGATTGATAGCAAGAATACACCCACAAGGGTCTAAATATCTCAAGTTAATTGACAAATCAAAGAAAAAAGCAATTCTTCTTCTGTTTGATTCACTTTGCTCTTCATTATGTTCTGTTCTTGGGATAACTGATTGATGAGAGACAGAAAATGCTTTAGACAAAGAGAACTCTGCTGTAGTTGAAAAATTTTCCTTTCTTATTCACAATACAGTTTGTTAAAACCCAAGTGTGGTGAATTCCAGAACTGAAGAAGGAAATAGCAGCTAATGGTGAAAAGGGTGCCCACACAGTTATATGAAAGCAAAGATTGGGATTTCTACAGATTTTGCCTGACCTACTGAGTGTTTCCAGCATTTTCTGTTTTTTTGTCCATACACTCATGTTCAATCAGGTGAAGTTCAAATTATAGTCAACATAAACAGCCTCTGAGTCAGAATTTGTGAACAGGACTGCACGTGTGCTAAACAGCGAAAGCAAAATCCTATAGACAGAGCTAAGCAACCCTACGACTAATGGATCAGTTCAAAGCTTTGCAGCCTTGCCACATCCAGTCATGCATGGTGCTGGACAATTGAAAGCCTAGTGGGAGGAGATGGTTCCATAAACATCCATATCCTCAACAAGGGTGGAGTCCAGAACATGAGTGCAAAGGACATTGCAATTTTAATTCAATTCAGTTTGCTGCATGTGATTTTAAGGAAAGGCTAAGTGCACAATGAACAGCAAAGGCAGTGGTTCCCAAGAACAACCTAGCTATAGTGCTGAAGACTTGTGCTGCAGAACTAACCACATCCCTAGACAAGTTATTTCAGTACAGGTAAAACACTGGCACCTATCCACCCATAAGAACATAAGAAATAGAAGCAGGAGTAGGCCATTCGGCCCATCGAGCTTCATGGCTGATCTGATTGTGGCCTTAACTCCACTTTCCTTCCATATTCCTTGACTCCCTTGTCAATCAAAAATCTGTCTAACTCAGCCTTGAATATACTCAATGATCCAGCCTCCAATGCTTTCTGGGGTGGAGAATTCCAAACACTAATGAGTCTCTGAGAGAAGAAATTCCTTGACAACTCCATCTTAAACAGGAGAACTTTATATTGAAACTATGCCCCCTAGTTCTAGATTCCCTCACGAGAGGAAACATCCCCTCAGCATCTATCTTGTCAAGCCCTCTTAAAATCTTATATATATCAATAAGGTCACCTCTCATTCTTCTAAATGCCAATAAGTATAGGCCAAACCTGTTCAACATAAGACAATTCCTTCATCCAAGGAATCAGCCTAGTGAACCTTCTGTGAACTGCTTCCAATGTAAGTATATCCCTCCTTAAGTAAGGAGACTGAAACTGTAGGTGTGGTCTCACGAATACCCTGTATAACTTTAGCAAGATTTTCTAAGTTAATACTCCATCCCCCTTGCAATAAAGGCCAACATTCCATTGGCCTTCCTAATTACTTGCTGCACCAGTATGCTAACTTTTTGTGATTCACGTACAGGGACAACCAGGTCCCTCTGTACTGCAGCATTCTGCAGTTTCTCTATATTTAAATAATATTCTGCTTTTCTATTCTTCCTGCCAAAGTGGATAACCTCAAATTTTCCCACATTATACTCCATCTGCCAAATTTTTGCCCACTCACTTAACCTATCCTTATCTCCTTGCAGATTCTGTGTCATTCTCCCACCTTGTTTTCCTACCTATCTTTGTATCATCAGCAAATCTGGTTACAATATAATCATTCCCTTCATCCAAGTCATTAATATAGCTTGTAAATAGCTGAGGCCCCAGCATTGATCCCTGTGGCACTCCACAAGTTACAGGTCATCAACCTGAAAATGACCCATTTGTCCAGGCTCTCTGTTTCCTGTTAGTTAGCCAATCCTCTATCCATGCTATTATATCACCCCCAACTCTTATCTTGCGCAGTAACCTTTTATGTAGAACATACTTACACACATATGTCCTGTCCATGAAAAGTAGGACAAATGCAACTCAGCCAACTACCACCCTATCAACCAATTCCCAATCATCAACAAAGTGACAGAAGGGGTTGTCAGCAGTGCAGTCAAGCAGAAATTCATTTGATCATTGATACTTGGTTGGGGTTCAGTCCTGGATCCTTGTTGAGTTGTCTGATTTTAATTAAACAACCCATTGACCTGAAGCCAGGAAACATCATTGAACATTTCTACTATTCATTACTATCCTAGTTAATGAACAACAGAAGACAATAGCATCAGGTTTTGTTGTGATGCATCCCCATGGACAAGGAATTTGCATTGCACTCCTTATCTTAACTGGAACATAAAGAATGGTCACTTGGTCACATTAATGGAAGCTGGCAGTGCCTGAGATATGCTTACTGGAGACAGTGTCTCCAGGATAGGAAATAATATTGGGCAAGGAGAGGGCAAAAGCTGTGATATTCCGATGTTCTGTGTTTGATTATGTGAGTCTGTGTACAATTGATACTCTCTGTACTTGATTGAGCACTCCTGGACTAAGATGGTAGGGGGTGACCTACATTAAGGATTCTGCCTATGTTGTTCTCAGGCCAACAACAATAACAACAGCTTGTATTTATATAGCACCTTTAACATGGTAAAGCATCTCAAGGTGCTTCATTGGAACACTATCAATTTTATTTTGACACCAAGGAGATATTAGGACAGGCAGGTTTTAAGGAGCATCTTAAAGAAGGAGATAGAGGCAGACAGGTTTAAGGAGGGAATTCCAGAACTTTTGGCCTAGGCAGATGAAGGCGGGGTCATAATTGTGGAGACATTAGGATCAGAGGTGCTGTTATGACGTGGCAGATGATATGTGCCAGGCAGACCAAATCCACAAGGGAAACCTGGTCATGCTATCACAATGGTTTTGCAATTTGTATTTATTACGAGAAGGTGTGTGCACTGAATTCAGAAGTAATGAGTCCACCAAGACCTTTAGAGATTTCTTTCTAAAATTAAATTAAAATATTTATTAACAAAATAAAAGATTTCACGCACATACATAAGACTACAATTACTTACCACTATAACAAATCCTAAAATTCCTAATTGACCTGACTTCCAGTTACACACCCCCTTTAAGGCAACAGTCCAAAATAGATATTAGATTTAAAACAAAATCAGAAAGTTAACACAGTATCCACTTGACAGTGGAATTCCAAATGACTTATCCCCAACTTCAGTTACTTTACTTAGCAGGCTTATGCACAAATGGCTGGAGGCTTCTTGAAGGCTGTTTCACACGCTCCTGTTAGATCTTACATGGCCTTCCTTCCATAGCATTTCACTCTCCTTTATATATGTTTTTCTCTCTTTAATATGTAAATTCTATTGTTCCATAATTCTTTGAAACTGTATCTTCCTCATAATATTAAAACTTTCATGTTGCCAGTATTGTCAGTAACCTTTGGGAAAAATAAGCACACTCCTTGGCCTTGCTTATCTAGCTAGCTGTAAACAGACTAACAGCACTTTGAAATCCAACAATTCCTTCATTTATCTAAAAATGCAAATTCCTTCACACCTTACATGCTAAACCAGCACCCATGTTTACTCATTAGCACATTTCTACACCTAGCTTTGTTTGATGATTTCAAGCTTGCAGTCTACTTGACTCCAAATGTAATTAAATCACACAGGCAGACCCAACTATAATCACACCCATAAACCTATTTCACAATAAACCAGAAAAATATTATGAAATTTATTATACTTTCATCACAAGGCACAAAAAAGCCAGAATTAGAGGCGTACACATATCTTGGGGCTGGAGGAAATTGCAGAGACGGACAAGACCACAGAGGGATTTGAAACAAAGTTTTGAATATTTTTAAAAAATGGATTCTTCCCTCAAATCCTCCTCAGTTGCAATATAATATGCTATCACATATCTTGTTCATCCTTTATTTTAATCTCTCCACCATTAGTGGTCGGGCCTTCAGCTCCCTGAGTCCTAAGCTCTGGAATTCCGTTCCTGAAACTCTCCATTCCCCTCTCCTACTTTAATACGCTCTTTAAAGCGTCCTTCTAGGTTGCCTGTCCTAGTATCTCCTCACGGGACTCAACATCAAATTTTGTTTGATGATATTCATGTGAAGTGCCTTAGGATGCTTTTCTACGTTAAAGGTGCCATATAAGGACAAGTTGTTGTTATCTGCCATATTGCTCAGTGTGGGGTCAACCTCATAAAATGGCAGCTGTTTTTTTTTGTTGTGAAGCTGTCAGTTTGCATGATCGTGTTACAAAATTCAGCATGAACAACCTTAACACTAGCGCAGCCTTTTGAGCCAAAGTGACGAACACTACTGGGACAGGCAAATATTTACAAAATGGGCAGTCGAATCCCATTCAGCATTTTGAACTCAACACTGATAAAAACAAATGATTCCATCTCGCCAATGCTTGGCTTGGGACTGTTGTGAAGTCCTTAATTGGTGAAATATTAAAGGTGACACAAGTAATGCGTTTAAAATCCCTAACAGTGATTTATGAGAGGTAGCACAGATTTGTATTCATGTAGCGACATCTAGATTTTATGAGAACCTTTTTTATTTGCATTGTTACTTAAAAGTGTAAGGTTTGCTGTCAGGTTTACTGTGTTTCACATGTTCTGAATTCACATTTAACTGGTAATATAAATGTTGGGTTAATTTGTCACTCAGCGGTCTGAGCCAATAAATTCTTTAAAATTTCAAAGCCCTACAAATAATTTACTTTTGATATGAAATGTTAGTAATCTATTAAACCTTGCTTTACCTCCTCCTCAGAATGCATGTTTTCTTTCCCAGCCATTTCAGCACTAGGTTACGTTCCTCCAGTTCTTGGCATTTGATTAGCACCAGAAATATTATATAAACTGTAAGGTGTCCCTGTTGATCATGATGACCACACAGGCATTCTAATGCCATTAGGGATCATCTTACTTTTTATTGCCAAGCATCAAAAGGTGAAATTACCCCCAATGTCCTTCATTCACCTTCATGCAGGCCAGAGACTGGGAATGCTGCAGTGAGTCACTCACCTCCTGACTCCCCAAAGACTGTCTGTCATCTACAAGGCACAAGTCAGGAGTGTGATGAATACTCTCCACTTGCCTGGATGAGTGCAGCTCCCACAACACTCAAGGAGTTGGACGCCATCCAGGACAAAGCAGCCCGCTTGATCGGCACCCCATCCACCACCTTCAACATTCGCTTCCTCCACCGCCGATGTACAGTGGCACCGGTATGTACCATCTGCAAGATGCACTGCAACAACTCACCAAGGGTCTTTCAACAGCGCCTTCCAAACCCACCAACACTACTGCCTAGAAGGACAAGGGCAGTAGGCGCATGGGAACACCACCAGCTGCAAGTTTCCCTCCAAGCCACACACCATCCTGACTTGGAAATATATCCCCGTTCTTTCACCGTTGCTGGGGCAAAATCCTGGAACTCCTTCCCTAACAGTCCTGTTGGTGTACCTACATGGACTGTAGCAGTTCAAGAAGGCGTCTCACCACCACCTTCTCAAGAGCAATTAGGGATGGGAAATAGATATTGGCCTAGCCAGCGACGTCCGTGATCGTGAAAGAAAATTTTTAAAAATTCACTCTCAAGTTTGTGGACGGTAAATATGAAAACAACTTGTAATTTGCTAATGATGTAAATAATGATTTGGCGCTGAATACTTTATTTTTGCAACAAAGGGACCCTCCTCAATCATAACGTAGTTTTCTAAAGAACTTTTTCAGAAAAAAGTAAGGCTTGATATTTTTAGAGTGCCATCTATAAATATACTGAAACATAGTCTGTTATAATTGTGTAAAATGAGTCTCGCTCAGTCTTAGTATTTTCTCTCCTCTGAATTTGTGGTAATTGTATCATTTCGTAGTTGTTAGTTTGGTAATTTTAGATTCAATGGACCGGATTATCAAATGAGGGTGAGGTCAGGACCTGGTGCAATTTCAAACTCGTGGGCCCGGAGGTCGTCTGGGGACAGTTTGCAATTTTCAAAGGGCCTGTGGGGGTTAGGGGACAGGAATCCCGCTTGCCGCCAATTAATAGCCCATTAAACCCCTTTAGAAGTTTCTTAATGGGCCCTTACGGTCGGGAATGAGCTTTTTGATGTTTACTCAGGTGAACCCGAACAGCCTGGTGCACATTAGTGCATAACTGTCAGAGGTCATTGTGGGGACAGCAGAAAGTTTATTTTTATTTGTGAAAAAACTGAAGTTTGATGGGCTCATTTGTTTGAGCATTTTACTTTTATTTTGCTTGCGTTGCCGTTTTCCTCAGTGTCCCAGCTCCTGGCCCTCCAATGTTCCGTGTGCTGTAGTCGACGAGGCAATGGCAGGTCCCAACATGGCTGCTGCACACTTTCACCACTAGTGCTATGCAGACAGCTCCTGGGCACCGAGCTCACCTCCTAGCCAATCAGCACAATAACGCTGCCAGAGCAACGCCACTGAGGTGTGGGGTTGGGACCTGGAATTCATACAGAGAGAGGGAGGGATGCAGGGTGGTTTCCTGACCTACTTTGTAAACCTGGCTCAATGTCACTAGCCCTCAGGTTGTGGTCCATCAAGATAAAAAAGAGAAAGAAAATGCCACAGCCAATTTGCTCGCAGGAAGGCTGCACAAGCAGCAATGAGATGAATGACCAGTTCAGGATCACAGGAGCTCAGGCTGGGGATCGATAGTGGGGAAAGCTAAGAGATCGAGAGTCATGAAAGGCAGTGATCGGTGAGGAGAAGGGCCAAGAATGGCCTTTCGTTAAATGTGGCAGGCGGGGTAACTCTCATCAGAAATGTACTCCTGCTAGCCTACCATGTTGGGGGCTTAGAAGCCAGGTTAATATTTGAGAAATAGGCTACATATCCAAATTAATAGGCCTATTTTCATTTGCCAGTCAGATTGTGGATGTGGTTCAAGTGTTATGGCACAATGCATGGTAAATACCGAACTGCTCAAATCCCAGAGGGAAACTTGAAACAGCTACCACAACTGTTTTGCAATTTGTATTTTACTTCAAGATGCGTGCCTTGAATTCAGTAGTAATAAGTTCACCAAGTCTTAGAGGTTTTTTTACAATACTAAATTAAGCATTTATTAATAGAAGAAAATATTTTAAGCACATTTAGGTCTACAAATTACTACTATAATAACTCCTAAATCCCCTAATTAATCTGAGTCTAGGAATCCTGTGATGGGTAACTCACCTCCTGATTCCCCAAAGCCTGTCTGCCATCTACAAGACACAAGTCAGGAGTGTGATGGAATACTCCCCACTTGCCTGGATGAGTGCAGCTCCCACAACACTCAAGAAGCTCGGCACCATCCAGGACAAAGCAGCTTGCTTGATTGGCACCACATCGACAAACATTCACTCCCTCCACCACCGACACACAGTAGAAGCTGTGTGTACCTGCTAGAATTCACCAAGATGCATTGCAGGAATTCACCAAGTCTCCTTAGACAGCACTTTAAAAACCCACCACCACTACCATCTAGAAGGACAAGGGCAGCAAATGGGAACAGCACCACCTGCAAGTTCCCCTCCAAGCCACACACCATCCTGACTTGGAAATATATCGCCTTCACCCTCGCTGGGTCAAAATCCTAGAACTCCCTCCCTAACAGCACTGTGGGTGTACCTACACCACATGGACTGCGGTGGTTCAAGAAGGCAGCTCACCACCACCTTCTCAAGGGCAATTAGGGATGGGCAATAAATGCTGGCCCAGCCAGCGAAGCCCATATCCTGTGAATGAATAAAAGAAAACTTCCAGTTAGACCTCCGTTAAGGTAACAGTAAGAGCAAAATAAATTTTAACAGACCCAGGCAAAGCACACAATGCCACGGACAATGATAATCAAAGTGAGTTTTCTTAGCTTCAGTTCCTGTAGGCCGCAGCTTGATGCCCAGACGCTGGAGGCTTATCACACATGTTAGCTCTTGCAATGCCTTCTCCTTTGTACATGTTTCGCCTTTTTTAATGTAAATTCCATTGTTCCCATATGTTTTTGCAACTTGACTTTTCTCATAATATAAATCTTTCATAGTTCTTATATTATCAGTAACCTTTAGGAAAAATAAACACACTGTTTGGCTTAGCTTCTTTTAGCCAGGTGAAACATCTACCATCTCTTTGAAATTCAAGTTACTCTAACTTATCTAAAAATGCAAATGTTCCTCACACCTCCCATTCTAAAACTTCAGCCATGTTTACGTATTTAACATTTCAAACCTAGCTTCCCTTTTGATATCTCAAAGGGCAGAATATTTTGTCTGTCGGGCGGGCGGGCCCGACCCAATCTCCGGCGGGCGGGGAGCCAATCCCTGCCGGAGAAGTGGGCCCCGCCGCCATTTTATGTGGGCGGGCCAATTAAGGCCCGCCCAGCATGACGTCCGGCGCGAAGTGTTATGCACTTCCTGTGCGGGTGGGGGGAGGATTCCCCAAATGTGAGAGTGCGCTCTTTTGCACATGTGCACATCTCCCTGAGGCTAAGTGCTGCCTCAGGGAGATCGCTGACACTTTGAAAAATATGAAAAAATAGGAAAATAAAATTCCCTAACATGTCCCCCTCATGTGGCAATGTCACATGAGATGGGACATGTTCATAATTTACACAATAACTTTATTAAACTTTTAAAAACCCTACATGAAACCTCATCCCGCCGCTGGATGAGGTTTCATGTTTTCTCTATTTGCTGCTGGGGCTCCTGGCCTGCCCACCAACCTTAAGGTTGGACGGGCAGGTCCTTTAAATGTTTAAATGATCCTGTTAATGGCCTCAATTGGCCATTGACAGGTCGGCGGGCCCGCAGCTGATTTTGCTGCGCCCCCGCCTTCCCGAAAATTTAAATGGGGCGGGATGACGTCAGGGGTTCCGCCCAACGTCATCCCGCGTCATTTTACGCATCGGCGAGCAGGCCCCGCCCCCTGCTCACCGACGGCAAAATTCTGTCCAAAAGCTCCAGACTAGCTGTCCTCAATTTAATTAAATCCCCCACACATACACATCCACACAGAGAAACTAATCCACACCCCAATATTAACCTATCATTACAATAAATCACAATAATATTCTGAAAATTATTATATTTTCATCACACCAGCATGGACAGATCAAGCATGTATACAATCCCCTGCTCCTCTATGGCCATACTTGAGTTTAATAAGAAAAGTTCCTGCTTTCAGCCACACCCTGTTGGAACATGGAAGACTGTGCTATCAACACCTGTTCTGTAACCAGTCAAGCTCTCAACATCCCACACAGCACTTCAGTCATTCAGGGCCAGCAAGTTTCAGTGTAGTTCAACAATAATGAACTTGCCAATAAACAATACGATTATATTGACCACTGACTGAAATCCCTTCAAAAGAAGGTAATAAATACCTTTGTTGCAAAATTCACTTACCCAGATGCAAATAATTTACATCCAATTAGCCTTCAGAATAACCAATGTTCCCTGACATTTTCATCTGATTGGAATTTTCATTGACATCAATGGTTAACCTACCTCGCTGCCGAATTAAACAAATTTGGCTTTATTTATGCATTTTCTTTCACAGTTGTTTCCTGTGGAAAAGACTTCATTTTAGATGTGCCCCCACAGGACACTGGTGAGAAAAACATCAGCTGCTGAAAGCCGGCGTTTGCCGGTGGGGGGGGGCGGGGGCGCCGGGGTGGTGGGGGGGGGGGGGGGGGGGGTCAGGGTGGGGGGGCGGGTGGGGGGGTGGAGCGGCAATGGGGGTCAGAGGCAGCAGGGCTGCAATTGGTCTCTGTCCCACCCAGGCAAGTGAGGAGGAGATCAGCCAGTTTTCCAGTCCTGATCACTCCTGACTCTTGCTGGATACGTGAGCAGGAATAGGCTTGGCTCTGATCGTCCTCTTGTGGTCAACTACCTGTTGGGACCATTGGCATCCCTCACACATGAATAATGGATGAGGTACCAAAGGGCACATGGCATGCTCAGCACTACTGTAGCCAAGGGTTTTGAGAATCAACACTGACACAAAACAAAGGTTCACACAGTTAAAAATGTGTAATAGTTAATTACGTTATGCTGCAGAGATTCTCTCTTAATGTTTCTTTTGATCTGTGGCTCAGTGAATAGCACTCCTGATTCTGAGTCAGGAGTTTTTTTTATTCATTCATGGTATGTGGGCGTTGCTGTCTAAGCCAGCATTTATTACCCATCCCTACTTGCCCTTAGAAAGTGGGGGTGAGTGGCCTTCTTGAACCGCTGCAGTCCATGTGGTGTAGGTAGACCCAGAGTGCTGTTAGAGAGGGAGGTCCAGGATTTTGACCCAGCAACAGGTTGTACACTCAAATCCCATTTCAGAGACTTGGCACAGAAATCTAGACTGATACTCCCAGTGAAGTATTGAGGCATTGTTGAAATTGCTGGCCATCAGATGAGATGTTAACCATTGATGTTTGCAGACAGAAAGAACACGTACACACATTGCGCCTGCTTCAACTAAACAGTCATTCTCTGGTTCATTCCCCAAGGCAATGTCTTGACCAATCAAAGTCAACATGCCTGGTTTGAATTTAAACAAAGCTTGGCAGTTAACTGTCAGCCAACAATTAACTGGTATATGCTCCACAGCAATGCCTTTACCAATCAGAGTCCACTAACCATCCAAGCAGCACTCTCTTCTCATGAAGTATAAATTGTTGTCCCCTTTACATTTGTTATTCTTACAAATTGTTCTGATGAGTGCAAGACAAAAAGATTTGATAACATGTCTTTTTTCAGTTATACTTAATTTATTAGAGATCTTTGAGGAAGTAACAAGCAAGGCGGATAAAGGATAACCTGTAGATGTGATGTACTTGGATTTACAAAAAGCATTGGATAAGGTGCTACATCAAAGGTTACTACACAAGATAAGAGTGCATAGTGTAGGTTATAAAGGATTGGTTAGCTAACAGGAAGCAGAGGGTAGGGATAAATGGGTCTTTTTTGTGTTGGCAAGCTGTGACTAGTGGAGTGCTGCAGGGCTCAGTGCTTGGGCTTTAACTAATCTATATCAATGACTTGGATGAAGGGGCTGAATGGTATGGTAGCTAAATTTGCTAATAACACCAAGATAGGTAGGGAAGTAAGTTGTCAAGACAAGGTAAAGAGTCTACAAAAGGATATAGATCACTTAAGTGATTGGGAAAATGTTGGCAGATAGAATATAAGGTGGGAAAATGTGAACTTGTCCACTCTGGTGGGGAGAATAGAAAAAGCAGCATACTATTTAAATGGAGAAGGATTGCAGAACTCAGTGGTACAGAGGGATCTGGGTGTCCTGCTATATGAATCACAAAATGCAGGTACAGCAAGTGATGAGGAAGGCAAATGGAATGTTGGTGTTTATTGCAAGGGGAGTGGAATACAAATATGGGTAAGTTTTACTGCAGCTGTACAGGACATTGGTGAGACCACAGCTGGAGTACTGTGTACAGTTTTGGTCTTCTTATTTTAAGAAGGATATAGTCGCATTAGAAACAGTTCACAGGAGGTTCACTCAGCTCATTCCCGGGATGAAGAACTTATGAAGAAAGGTTGAACAGGTTGACCCCATACTCATTGGAGTTTTGAAGAGTGAGAGGTGACCTCATTGAAACATATATGATCCTGAGGGGACTTGATAGGGTGGATACCGGGAGGATGTTTCCTCTTGTGGGAGAGACTAGAACTAGGGGACACAGTTTAAGAATAAGAGGTCTCACTTTTAAGATGGAAATGAGGAGAATTTGTTTCTCTCAGAGGGTCATGTGTCTGTAGAATTCTCTTCCCCAGAAAACAATGGAGGCTGGGTCATTGAATTTATTCAAGGCTGAATTTGATAGATTTCTGGTTGGCTAAGGAGACAAGGGATCTGGGCTGGCGGACAGGAAAGTGGAGTTGAGGCCTCAACCAAATCAGTCATGACCTCATTGAATGGTGGTACAGGCTCAAAGGGCCGAATGGCTCCTAAGTTCTAAGTTCCTACTAGAGTCAATAAGGAATGACAGTGATGCAGGGCTACCTTCTAAAATCATCACTGAGAATGAGGAGACAAGTTCAAGAAAATTTCTCAATTTTTACAATTCCCTCAGAGACCAATAACTTTCACAAAGAGACGAATTTCCCAGTGACTGACAGAAAAACCAAAGGACAAGAATTCATGTTTTAAAACTTCTGCTGTAACAACAAATTAAAATCAACATAGATCAAATAAATAGTTCATTTAACAGGCAATGAATATACCAAACTAAAGAAAAGGTACTTTCACATTCAATAACTAATGCAATCGAGATTCTTCTTACAACTCATTTCGCTGTGCATTATATTTCTGGTGGATGTGTAACATTACATGAACAAGCCCAAAGTTATTCCCAGCTCTCCAGCAGGCTACGTTCTCCCTGCCAAGCTAGGTCAAAACTTCCAATGTTTTTCGAAAGTTGTTCCACTTAGTCTGAATCTTCCAGATCCAATTTTCACCGGCAAAACACATCTGGATGGCTCCTTGTTTCCTAGATTTACAGAAGTCCCATCAGTTCTGTTCCATCCCATTCAAACAGAAAACCAACTCTCATAAGCATCCCGCTTGCTTGCTAACACTAAATTGTCCTTCTCTGCTCTTCACAGCAGCTGCTGCTTTATTCCTCCACACAGCAGCACCTGCCTTCTCTCTCTCTCTCTCTCTTTCTCTCTGAGTCTCAAAAAGCAGCTGTCTCAGGTGTGAAAACTACTTGGTATTTCAAAAGGTTTCTGTGTGTGTTTCTTTCCCCATGGCACCCAGATTACATGGGCTCATCTCCAACTAGAGATGTTTTGTAGTTTTTTTATAGAATCTCCTGTTTTGCATTAAGTTAAAGGAGCTATTTTAAAACAATTTGGGGGGTGGGGGGAGACAGTGGCGTTGTGGCAATGTCACTGGACTAGTAATCCAGAGGTGCAGGCTAATGTTCTGGTGACAGAGGTTCAAATCCTACCATGGCAGCTGGTGGAATTTGAACTCAAGTAATAACCTGGGGAAATATTTCCCCCCCCCATCAGGGGTGGAAGTGCAGGAGCGGGTGCAAGCAGGCACACCTCCGATTAGCATCCCTGATTGGGGTCGCACCACCATTTTAAGTGGACGGTCCAATTAAGGCCCGCCCAGCGTGACGTCCACCAGGAAGCACTGTGCATTTCCTGTGCGGGCGGGGGGGTGGATTCCCTTAGCCGGGAGTGCGCTCTTTCACGCATATGTGTGAAAGAGCGCACAGATCTCCCTGAGGCTAAGTGCTGCCTCAGGGAAGTCAGTTCGGAATTCAAATTTTTAATAAAGACCATCCTAACATTTCCCTTCCATGTCCCCTCATGTGACAGTGTCACATGAGTTGGGACATGACCACAACTTTTATTAAAACTCAATGTGCAGATTTTAAATCACTCATGAAACCTCATCCCATCCGTGGATGAGGTTTCACGTTTTTTCCAAAGCCCGCCAGGGCTCCCGGCCTGCCCGTCAGCCTTAAGGTTGGACGGGCAGGTCCATTAATTATCTAAATTGGTTTTTTAATGGCCTCAATAGGCTGTTGACAGGTTGGCGGGCGCACAGCTGGCATGGCTGCTCCCCCGCCGACCTGAAAATGGAAATGACGCGGGGGCGACGTCAGGAGTTCCACCTGATACCATCCCGCGTCATTTCACTTGTCGGTGAGCAGGCCCCGCCCACACTCGCTGACCAGAAGATCCTGCCCCTGGAATTGAAAAATTAGTCTCAGGAATGGTAAACATGAAACCATTGTCGATTGTCATAAAAACCCATCTGGCTCACTATTGTCCTTTAGGGAAGGAAATCTGCCACCTTTACCTGGTCTGACCTACATGGGACTTCAGACCCACAGCAATGTGGTTGACTCTCCACTGCCCCCTGAAGTGGCGTGGCAAGTCACTCAGTTCAAGGGCGATTATGGGTGGGCAACAAATGCTGCCTGTGCCAGCGACAGGCACATCCCATGAAAGAATAAACAGAATAAATTTTTTAAATTACCATCTTGTGAAGTCCAATGTTTATAACACCTTTCAATGGGCTGTTGGAGCATGGAATGGGGAGGGGGGTGTCAGGGCACAGATCATTACCTCTGTTAAGGGAAAACTGAATTATTATTTGAAACAGAGGAAGATGCAAGGCTGTTTGGAGCATGCAGGGAAGCGTGTTTAGTTTTGCATTGCCCTAGTAAAGAGCTAGCACAGGCACTTTGCCAAGTGGTCACCTTTAAGCTGTAAGCTTCTTTGGTTTGATGGTATTATATTTAGTAATCAATATCTGAATGAATACTGTTAAGTCCTGCCATTTGCTGGGGTTACGTTCCCACAAAACCTTACAAACAGCGAAATCATGAACAACGAGCATACTTTACAACAGGAGCCAATTAGATAGGTACCAGCCATTCTAAAAGTTTACATGTATAAAGGATCAAAGGTAAAAAAGCTATATTCTTGATAAATTTAAAGGGAAATTTACTGGAGAAGTTGTTTAACAAAACAATAGAACTAGAACAATGTAAAATTTGTCACACTTACAGTACTTGGGACTGGAGATGGACCGCGATCAGCAATTAAATCACTACAAGGAACACTCACATGCAAACAATGGCAGACGGCACACGTGCAGTGCGCACTTTCCACTGCAGGAAATATGTTCTATTTTTTATGTTTAAAACCACAAATAAGCAAACATTTGGACCCACAACGGGCAATCTGGTGTACAAAGACTGTTGCGCAGATAAGCAAATTCATGAAAGGGAGGTCGCAAATGGTGGGAATTTACTGTATATAAATATATCTGAACACAGCAACAATTACTGAGGAAAAATTCGAGGAATTTGAAGGAAGGATAACTAAACTGTAAAGTGCATTATAAAGGGATTGAACAATGATACTTAATACAAAGGGAGGTTTACATGAAAAGTAAGCCAAACAAATAGATTAGATACAGCATGACCTGAACTGTAATATGGTTTTGTTAATTTAATCTGTTAGAAAGGATGTTAAGCAATGATACAGTAGTAGTTGAGGTCTAAAGGTTTTATAAACTATGTACATCAGGACAATCCAACAAAATCTACTTTTGTTGTGTGTGGGGAAGAAGACAAATATGTTACTCTTCCCATTTTCTGCCCTTGTCTTTTGACTGATGCTGGGGCCTGTGCTGCTTTCTGAGACTGTCCAACTGGTTTTTGTGAAAGGTTGTAAGCTATAACATCACAGCTGAGCCTGATCCTATCCACGCGCACAATTCCAGCAGCAGTCATCAGGAGTGCGGACATTGGTCAATTTTGCGGGGCACTGAGGCTGATTATAGCATCTCTCTGCTGCCACCTCTGTTAGGCCTAAAGAACGAAACACAAACGCCGACTTGGTTCTGCATGTTCCAACTACACAGCTGTAAAGGATGGGGGTGGAGCCATATGAAGGGTAATGTTAACCTTGAGAGTTTGAGCAGTAAACTGGCAGAGAAAACCCATTATAGAACTTTCTACCCCAACTGATTCTTCATCTTCCTCTTTCGAACTAAGGTAAACTCTCACTGCTGTACTAATGATACCCTTAATTAACAGAGCTACCCCACCACTTTTTCAAAATGTCAGATACCCTTAAATATTCAGGTCCCAGCCTTGGTCACTCTGCAACCATGTCTCCATGATGGCTATCAGGTCATACTTATTTATTTCCAGCTCTGCTAACAATTTTTTTTTATTTGTTCATGGGATGTGGGCATTGCTGTCTAGGCCAGCATTTATTAACCATCCCCAATTGCCCTCCTCCAGAAAGTATTTAAGATTCAACCACATTACTATGGGTCTGGAGTCACATGTAGGTCAGGCCAGGTAAGGACAGCAGATTTGTGAGCCAGATGGGTTTTTATGACAATCGGCAATGGCTTTAATTCCAGATTTTTATTGAACTCAAATTCCACCATATGCCATGGTGGGATTCAAACCCGGTCCCCAGAGCATTACCCTGGGCCTCTGGATTACCTGTCCAGTGACAATGTCACTGTGCCACCACCTCCCCCTATTCAGCCATTGTTATGAATGCTGCATGCATTCAGATACAGAGACTTTAACTCTCTTTTTATCATTTTTGCACTCTCTAGCCTTATCTGCTGGTGCTCTAAGTTTGTACTCTTTGTACCTTTTGCCACACCTGGTTAGCTTTACCCAAATCGCTACCCTGCTCTAGTTCCTCATTGTTACTCTATGATTTGCTACATCTCCTCTCACACAATCCCTTCCTCCCAACTATTTAAGTTAAAGCACCCTCTACCATCCTAGTTATTTGACTCGCCAGAACACTGGTCCCAGCATGGTTCAGGTGAAACCTGTTTCAACGGTACAGCTCCCAATTTCCCCAGTCCTGGTGCCAGGGCCCCATGAATCAAAACCCATTTCCCCCACACCAAGATAAAAACAAAAAGCTAAGATGAAAGCAAAATATTGCGGATGCTGGAAATCTGAAACAAAAACAGGAAATGCTGGAAAAACTCAGCTGGTCTAACGACATCTGTGGAGAGAAAAAAAAAGAGTTAACGTTTCCTGTCTATATCGGACTTGGTATTAGACCTGCTGAGTTTTTCCAGTATTTTCTGTTTTTGTGCTCCCACACCAATCTTTGAGCCATGCATTCACCACTCTAATCTTACTAACCCTGTGCTAATTTTCCCATGGCTCAGGTAATAATCCAGAGATCACCACCTTTGAAGGAACTGCTGTGTTACAACCAGGATGGGAGGAGTGCACTGTCTGTCTCCAGTCCCACTACTCCACGAGTCACAACATATATTTAAATGATGTTTTCAGCTTGTTATACAGCCAAATATGTGTTTTTCACTATTAATCTCAGAATGACCACTCAAAGCCCATTCTTCAATAAGGAACAAAATTATTAGTTTATTATACAACCAGTCTCGTCAAATAGGAAGGAAAAGCTTATTGACATACAGTATGAAATATGAAAGTATACCAATTACTCTTTTGAAATATTCTAAGTCACACACACACACACACACACACCCACCCAATTGAGGAATTCTGCCAAAGATTAAAAGTCAATGGTTCAAAGGAAAAGGGTAGTCCTTGAAATGGTATCCAGGCTATATGGTTGGGGTCTCGGCACTGGTCTGCTAAACAGTCCATGACTCTTGCATTGCTTTTCAGGCAGACTCGAGGAGCACTTGCAGATACTCAATTCCAGCATGTAGAGCTGCTTAGAAGCAGCTTATACTCCCATTCTGCTGTGGACTGGCTCTGGTCTGCGTAAAAGCTGCTGTCTTCTTTCCACAAGCAGTTGGTCCTTCTTTTTTAAAGCAAATCCAAAACCATCTTTAAACACACTTTTCCAGACATGGTTTATTTTTTCAGAGCCATAAACCACCATGTGACCTCCTCTGTACACAGTCCACCAGGGTCAGGAGGTTCTTTAAAAACTGATTAATTACCTTTTCTTGTAAAAGGCTGTCTTTTCCAGGAGTAGCAATCAGAGTCCTGCATTAACCCTTTAAGGGACAGCGTCTTTAAAAACACAATTTTTCCCAGAATGTTCTTAGTCCTTGAAAATGAACCATTTTTTGTGATTAAAGTATTCATGACACCTGGGTGAATCAGGAAGTAGCGTTAATATCATGCAGTACAAAAGGTCCCGGTGAAATAAAAGGCAAGCACTTGTGGGTGGACATTTCAATATTAGTTCATGTGAATGGAGAAGTGGAGGAGGGTTTAAGGGTTTAAGGTCAAATGTATCTTTACCAGATTCTATTGTGAATGACGTTATAGGAAGATTAAACTTATTGTAAAGGTTCTAGGAAACAGCCCATGGTAATTTATATGGGCCGTAACTTCTAACTAGTGCTGGAAAGAGAAGGCTCGCAGAAATTAGCAGAAATAAATACATACTTACCTGTCCTTGAAAATTGCGCCGACACTTCCGATCGTCAGAGCTGCTTGGGGCCTGCATCGAAAGACTCCTCGCAGGCCCCAGAGAAGTGCAGCTCTGGCAGATTCAAGGAGGCCACGCCCCCTTTTTAAGCACTAGCTGCCGTAAAGCAGGTAAGTTTAAAGGGCCAATAAAATTGATGAGGGGGTGGGATGGGGGGTGTTGGAGGTCGGGGGTGGTGAGGGGGTGGGGGGGCGGGGATGTGGTTGGAGGTCGGGGGCTTGGAGGTTGGGGGTGGGGGAATCGGATTTTGGGAGTGGGGGAGTCAGATGTTGGGGGTGAGGGGTGGGGGGTAGGGGGGTCGGAGGTCGGGTTGGTATGGGGGGCTCGGACGTCTGGGGGCTGGGGGCGGTAGGGGGTAATCCTTGTGGGGCGTGGTCGAGGGTGTTGGAAGGGAGTCTCATGGGGGTCGGTCTGGGTCTGAACAATAGCTACCCAGAAGTTAGAAGAGGTTTTAATTCTTCTAACTTTTTCTGGGTAACTATTGGTGTAACCCTTGCGGAACCATTATTTAGACCGCATTTTCAGTTGGTTCCCAGCTCAGGGCAATTGTCCAGAGGAAGTTTGCACTTCTGGGTAATTGCCGTGCAAACCCTTACCTAGGAACATCCAAGGGAGATTCCCCAGCGCATCTTTGGGGAACCCCCCTAATCCGACATTGGGTAGCTTGGAAGTTATGATCAATATGTTACAGCCAATGAACCCGGCAGGACACAGTGATCCTCCAAAAGCAGAGATCTGCCAATGCTGGGGAGGATAATTGACTCTAGTGACTGATCAGAAAAGTGCCTTATCTACCATGGAACAAAATATTTTAAAATTTTAAAATGTGTTTGAGTTCAGCCATAAGCTGCTCGCAAGAAATACGTTGGGTAGAATTTTACGACAATGGGATCTTACGGTCCCGCCAAAGTTGATGGGGCCATTAAATTCCAGCCATTATCTCTAAATAGTCAAGAGGCTAGGAAATTGGGTCAAAATTAACTATCTTCAACCATGAGAATATTCCAGCCAGGCTTCCAGGGGAGAGGAATATTGGCAAAACCCACAATACAAATAGGCCACAGGACCAGTGCACTACATTTACTAACAGAGGTGTTGCTGTATTGGCAGCAAGTGTTAACTGGCGATTCAATCATCATTTGTGCTGCTCTTAAATAATCTGCTTTCCAACGTTGGTAAATAAGAGTTAACAAAAAGACAGAGCATATGAAATTTTACTTGTTGTGTTACAGCAGCGTCTCAGTTGGCAGCCTCTGTGTCCAGGTCCCCCTCCAGGACCTGAGAACAAAAAAGAAGGTTGACCACTCCCAAACATCAAGGGAGTGCTGAACAGTTGGAGGTGCCATTTTTCAGATTAAAAATTAAGCCGAGGCCCCACCTTAATTCTGGGCTGGAGGTAGAAGACCCCGAGGCACTACTTTGAAGGGGAGCAGGTGAGTTCTCCCTGAAGCTCTGGCTAATATTTATCCCTCAATTGACATCACAAAAAACAGGCTTTATGCTCATTATCACATTGCTGTTTGTGGGAGCTTGCTGTGCACAAATTGGCTGCCGTGTTTCCGATATTACACCAGTGACTACAGTTCCAAAAGTACCTCGCCGGCTGTATAGCACTTTGAGACGTCCGGTGGTCTTGATAAGTGCTCTATTAATGCAAGTCTTTCTTTCCTTTTCTCTTAAAATGTTTCTGAACAAAATTGCCCAGAGTTCCACAGGATGATCGATATTGCGAATGGAGAGATGAGTTAGGGACTCTTGTTTATATGGATGTTATGCTGGTCATATGAGGGATATTATTGATGGAAAATGGGATGTTATCTATTTTGGGAACCTAGTGCCAGTTTCAAACACTTCTAGGTCAGCTATCATGCCATAAAGTAAATCTGTCCCTGCTCTTTTCTAACCCTGTGCATGAAGCCAACCCTCAGAAGAGCAATCTCTATCGTAATAATGTGCAACCTTTCAGGGCGGATCATTGTGATATAACTAACGAGTGGGCCACATGTAATTAAATCGCTATTGAATCAGGGAGAATAATGATTACACACTAAATCCAAATCCCAATCTATCCATGGGAATGGTAGCATGGCGGTCATGTTACTAAACTAGCAATACAGAGACTTGGACTATTCATCGGGCAACGAGTCCCCTCATGGCAGCTAGGGAAATTGAATTTAGTTAATTAAATAAATCTAGAATAAAAAGCTACTAGCAATGGTAACCATGTAACTACCATATGGTCTCACTAATGTCCTTTAGGGAAGGATATCTCCTGTTCCTACATGTAACTCCTGACCCACCCTTGACTGTCCTAGCACGTCACTCAGGTATAGGCAAGCCGGCCTTACCTTCAACACCTGCAGCCCCTGAATGAATAAAGAAAAAAGCTTTTTTTTTGGAAATATTGCCCCTCCCTCTACTCCTTCACTTCTACTTTTGTGTCATACTCCTCCTTCCCCTGACCCCCGCAACTCCATTTTCTTCCCATTTCCTCTATTGATGTCTGTGTGTCCCTCTCTTCTCTCTGACATATGGCTGGGTGTGCCCAACTCCCACACTACGTGTCCATCTCAGCCTGTCGCCCAATTATACCCCTCTCACAGCCATAGTCATTCCTAGCCCATATCTTCCTTATCTCTGGCCCTCCAGAGGAGGGATCTGCTTTGCGGTGGAGCACCATATGACAGATAAAATTATAGATTTGGCCCGTTGGTTGGAGCTGACCACCTCCTGGAATGCCAGTGAGACATTTCTCCATTTCCCACATCAGCTATTGTGGAGCTCTCTATTTTACTGTTGAATTAGAAGCAGTTTTATGCGTGGGCCCAAACCCAATAGGAAGTGGGCTGTAGCTGCCCAACTTCATTTTCCAGTTCTGACGAAAGGTCATGACTTGAAGTGTTAACTCTGCTTCTCAGCCCACAGATGCTGCTTGACCTGCCGAGTTTTTCCAGCGATTCTTTTTCACATTTCGTATAAGCCCCTTGAGTCCATCAGATAGGAGGAGCTTTCATCTCATCAATTTTGCTTGGCTTTGGGTTGATCAAAGGCCAGTACCTAAAGGAGTGTCCAATTCCAAAGACAAACACTAAGGGCGGAATCGTCCTAGGTTTGCACTAAGTGCAGTAGCTGACGGGAAAAAGGACGTTTTACCCACTGGCCGCATTGGCGGGTTTTCACACTGTATCATCCCAAACCTGCCTCATTGATCATGCATTGCTGGGAAACACGTCATTTCACTGGCGGGTGGCCGCCAATTTGCCCGCCACGCCATCAACTTGCCACTTCCTCACGTCGGGCGCCATATTTAAAGTGCAGCCGCTCAGACACATCTCAGTGCTCCCAGCCCAGGGTTGCTGCACAGAAGACATGGCCCCAAAAGGCAAGAAGACTGTAGCCCTCCAATTCAGTGACGCATCCCTGGGACACCTTATGTACACCGTTGGAGCCCACCGTGATATCCCCTACTCCCGCTCTGGCCGCAGGAGTCCCATCAGTCTCACCACTCTGGCTTGGGAGGCAGTGGCAGAGGTGGTCAGTGCCGACGCTGCACAGAAGATGTTGGCCATCCAGTGCTGAAGGAGGATGAATGATCTCATCCATGCTGCCAGGGTAAGCAACCATCTCATCACCCTAAACTCACACTCACAACCCATCACACATATTCACTGGCATCTCACTCACTGCCAGTTCAAGGGCCATCACCACTCACTCACTCGTACAAATCCTCACATCTCCATCTGGCCTCATCTCCTGTGGAGGCTGCCTCTCCAACCCTCACCCTCTTGAGGATACTTGCACAGATCAACATGTGTCCCACACACACACACCCTGGGATATCCCACTTCCCAAGTACAGCCCTCATCCTGCAGCCTCTTCCCTTGCCTGAGGCCACTTCTCCCCCTTCCCCAAGAAAGCCCTGGCCCTGCAACTGTTGAAAAGCCACTCCCGCCTTAGGAGCTAAATTAAAAAGCAGAACCTCCAAGGTAATAATCTCAGGATTACTACCTGAGCCACGGGCAAACTGGCATAGGGTAAATAAAGTCAAGGAGTTAAATGCGAGTCTCAAAGATTGGCGTGGGAAGAATGGATTTCAGTTACTGGGGTAGAAGGGACTGTTCCAGTGGGACTAGCTTCATTTGAACCGTGATGGACCCGTGTCCTCATGAATTGAATAACTAGGGCTGTAGAGAGGGCTTTAAACTAAATGGGGTGGGTGGGTTCTGGAGAGGGGATACAAAGCAAAAAGGCGTGGTAGCATTGCAAGGCAGCTATTTAGGTAAGGATACCCAAGGTGTGACAGCAAGGGACAGAGTGTACAAACATAAGAAAAAAGCAGCAAATATGGTCAAAGGGGGAAAATGGTAAAAAGGCAAAATTAATGGCTCTTTACTTAAATGCACGTAGTATTCGGAACAAATTAATTGAATTAACAACACAAATAGAGGTTAATGGGTATGATTTTATAGCCATTACGGAGATGTGGTTACAAGGAGATCAAAGCTGGGAACTAAGTATTCAGGGTTATTTGACTTTTCGAAAGGACAGTCAGGAAGGAAATGGTGGTGGGGTAGCTTTGTTAGTACAAGATGGAATAAGTACGATAGCAAGAAATGATCTTGGATTGGACGATGTAGGACCTATATGGGTGGAGGTAAGAAATAACAAGGGGAAGAAGACACTGGAGGGAATAGTCCATAGGCCCCCTAACAGTAGCTATACTGTAGGACAGAGAATAAATCAGGAGATAATGAGGGCATGTAAAAAAGGCAGTATATTAATAATGGGTGACTTTAGTCTTCATGTAGAAAATCAAATTGGCAGAGGTAGCCATGAGAAAGAATTCACAGAGTATATTCGGGACAGTTTCCTAGATCAATATGTTGTGAATCCAACAAGGGATCAGGCTATTTTGATCTGGCACTGTGTAATGAGGCAGGTTTAATAAATGATCTCAGTGTAAAAGATCCCCTAGGAAACAGTGACCATAACATGGTAGAATTTATCATTCAGTTTAAGAGTGAGAAACTTAGGCCGGAAACAACTGTGTTAAACTTAAATAAGGATCATTATAAAGGAATGAGGCCAGAGTTGGCTGGAGTGGACTGGGAAAGGAGTTTAGCAGAAAAGATGGCTGATGAACAATGCCAGGCATTTACGAAAATAGTTCATGACTCTTAATAAAGATATATCCCAGTGAGAAAGAAGGAACCTAGGAAGGGGGTAAACCAACCATGGTTAACCAAGGAAGTTAAGGATAGTATCAAATTGAAATAAAAATCATACAATGTGGTAAAGATCAGTGGTAAGCCAGAGGATTGGGAAGGTTTTAAAAACCAACAAAAGATGACCAAAATAATAATAAAGAGGGAGAAAATAAACTTTGATGGTAAACTAGCAAGTAAATAAAAATGGACAGTAAGGGCTTCTTTAAATATATAAAGAGGAAGAGAGAGGCCAAAGTGAACAAAGGCCCCTTAGAGAATGAGACTGGGGAAATAATAATGGGGAACCAGGAAATGGCAGAGGAGTTGAATAAATACTTTGCTTCAGTCTTCAAGGTAGAAGGCTCTAATAGCATTCCAAAAATACTAAATAATCAAGGAGCAAAAGGACAGGAGGAAATAAATACAATAACTATCACTAGAGAAAAAGTACTAGGGAAACTAATGGGGCTAAAGGTCGAAAAGTCCCCTGGACATGAGGGGTTGCATCCTAGAATATTAAAGTAGCGACACAAATAATGGATGCACTGGTAGTAATCTTCCAAGAATCCTTAGATTCTGGAAAAGTCCCAGAAGATTGGAAAACACTCTTATTCAAAAGAGAGGGAGACAAAAAGCGGTAACTATAGGCCAGTTAGCTTAACATCCATCATTGGGAAAATGTTAGTCTATTATAGAGGTTGTAATAACAGAGCATTTAGAAATGCATAATATAATCAAGCAGAGTCAGCATGGCTTCAAGAAGGGGAAATCATGCCTGACAAATTTATTAGAATTGTTTGTGGAGGTAACAAGCAGGATAGATAAAGGGGAACCAGTAGATGTAATATATTTGGATTCCCAAAAGGCATTCAATAAGGTACCACACATAAGGCTACTTAATAAGACCCATGGTGTTGGGAGTAGTATTTAGCATGGATAGAGGATTGGCTAAATGAAAGAAGACAGAGAGTTGGGATAATGGGGGCATTTTCAGGATGGCAGCCTGTAACTAGTGGAGTGCCACAGGGATCAGTGCTGGGGCCACAATTATTTATAATATATATTATTGACTTAGTTGAGAGAAGTGAATATACTATCGCCAAGTTTGCAGATGACACAAAATAGGTGGGAAGGCAAGTGCTGAGGATGACACAAAGAGTCTTCAGAGGGATATAGACAGGTTAACTGAGTGGGCAAAAACTTGGCAGATGGTATATAATATGGGAAAACACGAGGCTATGAATTTTGGCAGGAAGAAGAGAGGAGCTGAATGTTATTTAAATGGAGAAAGACTGTAGAAGGCTATAGCACAGAGGGATTTGGGGGTCCTTGTGCATAAATCCTAAAAATCTAACATATAAGTTCAACAGGTAACAGGGAAGGCAAATGGAATGTTGGCCTTTATTTCAAAGGGAATGGAGTATAAAAATAGGGAAGTCTTGCTAAAACTACACAAGGCACTAGTTAGACCACACCTAGAATACTGTGAACAGTTTTGGTCCCCCTATCTAAGGAGAGATATACTGGCATTGGAGGCAGTCCAGAGAAGGTTCACTAGGTTGATCCCCGTATGGAGGGATTATCTTATGAGGAGCTCTTGAGTAGGTTGGGCCTGTGCTCATTGGAGTTTAGAAGAATGAGAAACAACCTTATTGTAACACATAAGATTCTTTGGGGGCTTGACAGGGTAGATGCTGAGAGGTTGTTTCTCCTTGTGGGAGAGTCTAGGACCAGAGGTCATAATCTTAGAGTAAGGTTTTGCCCATTTAAAACAGAGATGAAGAGGAATTTCTTCTCTTAGAGGGTAGTCAATCTGTGGAATTCTTTACCGCAGAGGTCTGTAGAGGCTGGGTCGTTAAATATATTCAGGGCTGAGGTAGACGGATTTTTAGTTGGGTTTTTGGGGGTGAGGGGGGGTGTGGTGCCTCCTTCCTGGGCCCTCTGTGCCAATCAGAGGTCTGTTCCCACAATTCTGCCTCCCCACATCCATACTCCTCCCCAACCCTGAGCAGCCTGACCCCAAATCCCTCTCACTGAGGCCTCTCAGCCTGACCATGGAGAGATCTCTGACTTACCTCAATGTCTGGGCTGAACACCATCTCCCTGACCTACCGGCAGTACCAGCAGTGACAACCAGTGGTGCTTGGCGTTGCCGGTGGGCAGAGCTGCCGACCTCCAATTGACCTCAGCTCTATGAGGAAGGATGTCCTCCTGGAGGTCCTGCCTCAGAGTAATTAACTGGCTGTCACCTGAAAAATTAAAGTGGGGCGAGGTGGCTAAACTGAGGCAGGCTCACCCTCGACATTTACACTTCACTGGAACATTGCAGCAGGCCAAGGACGCCCAGTGAAGCTCAACGCAAACTGGAGGAACAGCACCTCATCTTCTGATTAGACACTTTACAGCCTCCTGGACTTAACATTGAGTTCAGCAAGTTCAGACCACGAACTCTCTCCTCCATCCTCACCCCTTTTTGATACCCTTTTTTCAAATATTGATTTTTAAATTTTTATATATACATTTTTTTCTCCCACCTATTCCTTTTATTATTTTTAAAATTGGTTTACATTCATTGTTTTATCCTCACCTTTTAGCCTATTTTGACCTTTTCTCCCACACCGTCCCCTCCCCCCACCCCCACCCCCACTAGGGCCACCTGTCACTGGCTCATCCTGCTTTCTATTCTTAATGTCACCATTAACGCCTCCTTTAGCCAGTATCACCACCATCAACACCCCTTCGACCTCTTGCTTATGACATCTTTTGCAATCTTGCCTTTGCCTCCCTTTATCGCTGGCCTTCTACCCAGCTTCACCTGTCCCAACCTCCCCCTAAACAGTATATATCTCACCACATTTCTACTTCTCTTTAGTTCTGAAGAAGAGTCAAACGGACTCGAACGTTAACTCTGTCTTTCTCTCCACAGATGCTGTCAGAGCTGCTGAGTTTTTCCAGCAATTTTCGTTTTTGTTTCAGATTTTCAGCATCCGCAGTATTTTACTTTTACATTTTTTTTAAAATGGTTAATGCATTATAATAAATGCAGGGCCCAGAATTTTATGTCGATTGGGTGGGGGTGCACCTGACCCGAACGCACGTGAAATAGCGTGAAATGACGTCAGGCGTGCGTCCTGACATGGCGCACGCGAGCAATATTGAGGTCAGCGGGCACGTGTGCAAGTAGGAGCCACACCTGCCAACAATTAAAGAGCCAACTACGGCCATTGAAAATCCAATTGTCCACGATTTTACGTTGCCCGTACCATTTCCCACTCATCGCACAGGCGGGCAGCCCGTTTTTAATGGAACCTCATCCAAGGGCAGGATAAAAAGGGTCAGCAGCATTGCCATTGTGAGTATTGGGGAGTTTAGGAGATAGTTTACTGCTGGTTGCTTATTGAAACTTGACAGCTTGATCTCTGTTTTGAGCTTCAGTCTTTGCATTGCTAGCCTTCATTTCAGGACTCATTGGCATCTCCAAGGCCCCTGGAAGATTTATACCGTGTGTACCCTTCCAGTCACCCAACAGCCTTCTCTTTCTCTGGTAATGGGGATTGTCTACTCCACTGGTGGGATCTCCTCTGGGGAGGAAGAGAGGGGCAGAAGGGAGAGGAGGCCAGGTGTCCGTAGGCAGCATTCAAGCGAGCGACCTGTGGGAGGAGAGGCGCAGGCACAAGGGGTGCAGGGCCAGCAGGGTGTCCAAGACAAAAGGGGCCGCAGAAGACGCTACTATCCTGCTGCTAGAATGTACAGGTAGCGATGCAGCTACCTCAACATGTCAGAGGTGCAGTGCTGGAGGAGGTTCCACCTCTCCAGGGAGACTGTGACCTCCATATGTCAGATGATTGGGCCAAAGATCACCCCCAACAATCTGGGTGGCCATACAATGCCTGAACATCACAGTGGCCTTCAACGTCTATACCTCCGGCTCTTCCTACGGGTCAGTGGCTGATCTGTGTGAAGTGTCCCAATCAACTGTTCACAGTTGAGTGAAGTTGGTGACTAACGCCCTGTTTAGGCAGGTCATGACATTTACTCATTTCTGCACGGACGAGGACAACCAGGCCGAGTGAGCCAAAGGCTTCGCTGCGATTGCTGGGTTCCCCCACATCCAGAGTGCCATCGACTGCACACATGTAGCCATCAAGGCACCAGCAGGTGAGCCGCGCACTCAGTGCTGAGGGTCAATGCAGTACTCGTGCTCCGCATGGACTCCTCCACAACAGAGACTATGACACGCAAACCCTCAGGAATCTCTGTCAGATCCTCCCGCACATCCCGCTGGACATCCAGCATCTGCTGCCTAATGGATGACCCCAAAGGCTCATCATCTGCCTCAGACTCAGCATGGTCCTGGTCTCCAGCCAGTCCTCTGACTGCTGGCGCCCTGGACACTCTCTGCCTCCGTCTGCTCCTCATGATATTGTGCCATGCTCTCACGGCTGTGCATTGACTTTGTAGCTGACGATCTAATGCCCACCGAGGTGCTGGTATCTGCACTGGTGCCTGGTGAAGAAAGGGGGTGTGACACGGGTGTATCTGATGGGCATGGTCCTCCGGCATCAAGGCTGGCTCATTGGGGCCCTGCAATTGTTTGCTGGATGGTGATTCTAGGGGAGAAAAATGACATGTCATTAGTATCAGTCATCACACTGTCACTGTGCATGCCAGGCAGGCTAGTGAGACAATGGAAATCTGCATCACGGTGCCATCGTCTTTCAATGAACAATGGGGATGCCAGGTTTGAGGTTTCCATTGTAGATGAGACAACACAATGTTTACACACTCCGACACTCTCACATCTGTGCACTGCACTCTTACCTTTGTCAGAGACCCCTGCCTCTCCATGACTGTTGGAACGAGCTGGGGGTGGGCACTCCATCTCTAAGGCATCCATCTCATTTCTCATCACTATAGAAACATCGAAACATAGAAAATAGGCCATTGGGCCCTTAGAACCTGCTCTGTCATTCAATATGATCATGGCTGATCCTCTATCTCAATGCTGCACTCCTGCTCTCTCCCCATACCCCTTGAAGCTTTTAGAGTCAAGAAATCTATTTATTTCCTTCTTAAATATAATCAATGACTTGTGCTCTACAGCTTTCTGTGGTAGAGAATTCCATAGGTTCACCGCCCTCTGAGTGAAGAGGTTTTTCCTCATCTCAGTCCTAAATGGTCTACCCCATATCCTGAGACTGTGACCCCTTGTTCTAGACACCCCCCCAGCCAGAGGATATATTTTTCCTGCATCCAGTCTGTCCATCTCTGTCAGAATTTTATATGTTTCAATGAGATCTCCTCTCATTCTTCTAAACTCCAGTGAATACAGGCCTAGTCTGCCGAATCTCTCCTCTTACAACAATCCTGTCATCCCAGGAATCAGTCTGGTGAACCTTCGCTGCACTCCCTCTATGGCGAGTATATCCTTTCTCAGGTAAGGAGACCAAAACTGCACACAATACCCCAGGTGTGGTCTCACCAAGGCCCTGTACAGCTGCAGTAAGACATCCTTGCTCCCGTACTCCAATCCTCTTGCAAAGAAGGCCAACGTACCATTTGCCTTCCTAACTGCTTGCTGCACCTGCTTGCTTGCTTTCAGTGATTGGTGTTCAAGGACACCCAGGTCCCTTTGTACATCAACATTTCCCAATCTAACACCATTTAAATAATACTCTGCTATTCTGTTTTTCCAACAAAGTGGATAACTTCACACTTATCCACATTATACTGCATCTGCCATGTATTTTCCCATCACTCAACCTGTCTAAATCGCTTTGAAGCCTCTTAACACCTTCCTCATCGCTCACAATCCCATCAAGTTTCGTGTCATCAGCAAACTTGGAAATATTACATTTGTTCCCTCATTCAAATCAATATTGTGAATAGCTGGGGTCTAATCATCCCTGCGGCACCCCACTAGTCACCACCTACCACTCCAAAAAAGGCCAATTTATTCCTACTCTCTGTTTCTTGTCTGCTAACCAATTCTCAACCCATGCCAATATATTACCCCCAATCCATGTGCTTTAATTTTAAACACTAACCTCTTATGTGGGACTTTATCAAAAGCTTTCTGAAATTCCAAATGCACCACACCCACTGGTTCTCCCTTATCTATTCTGTTAGTTACATCCTCAAAGAACTCCAATAGGTTTGTCAAACATGTTTTCCCTTTCATGAATCCATGATGACTTTGTCTAATCCTGTTGATATTTTCTAAGTGTCCTATTATCACATCCTTTATAATAGACTCTAGCGTTCTCCCTACTACTGAGGTTAGACTAACCAGTCTGTATTCCACTGTTTTCTCCCTCCCTCCTTTATTAAATAGTGGAGTTATATTTGCCAACCTCCAATCTGCCGGGACTGTTCCAGGATCTACAGAATTTTGGAAGATGACAACCAATGCATCCGTTATTTTCATGGCCACCTCCTTTAGTAGCCTGGGATGTAGATTATCGGGTCCTGGACTTTCAGTTCCATTAATTTCTCCAGCACTATTGTATCAGTAATACTAATTACCTTCAATTCCTCCTTCTCACTAGGCCCTTGGTTTCCTAGTATTTCTGGGAAGTTATTTGTGTCTTCCTCCATGAAGACAGAACTAAAGTAATTGTTTAATTGCTCTGCTATTTCCTTGTTTTCTATTATAAATTCTCCCATTTCAGACTGTAAGGGACCTACATTTGTCTTCACTAATCGTTTTCTTTCTACATACTTATATAAGATTTTACAGTCTGCTTTTATGCAAGTTTACTCTCATACTTTATTTTTCTCCTTCTAATCAATCTCTTGGTCCTCCTTTGCTGAATTCTAAACTCCTCCCAATCCTCAGGCTTACTACTTTTTCTAGCAACTTTATATGACTCCTCTTTGGATCTAACACTATCCTTAATTTCTTTTGTTAGCCATGGTTGGGCCACTTTTCCTGTTGTGTTTTTTCACCAGAAATGATTGTATAACTTTTGCAATGCATACATTTGTTCCTTAAATATTAGACATTGCCTATCCACCATCATGCCTTTTAATGAAGTTCCCCAATCTATCTCTGCCAACTCACACCTCATACCTTTGTAGTTTCCTTTGTTAAGGTTTAGGACCCTAGTTTCAGATCGGACTACTTCACTTTCCATCCTAATAAAGAATGCTACCATGTTATGGTCACTGTTCCCTAAAGGACCCGGCACAACAGGATTATTAATTAAACCCTTCTCATTGGGCAATACCAAATCTAGGATAGGCTGTTCCCCAGTTGGTTCCTCGATGTACCGGTCTAAAAACTCATCTCGTACATACTCCAGGAATTCATTTGCCACAGTATTATTGCTAATCTGGTTTGCCCAATCTATACGTAGATTAAAGTCACCCCTGATTATTGTAGCACCCTTGTTACATGCATCTCTAATTTCCTTTTTAATGCTGTCCCCTACCTTATCACAACTGTTTGGTGACATGTAGGCAACTCCCACTAATGTTTTCCACCCTTTGTTGCTTCTTAGCTCCAGGCTGTTTCGACATCTAGATTTTCTGAGCCAATATCCTCTCTCACTATCGCACTGATTTCAACCTTAACTAACAATACCATGCCACCTCCTTTTCCTTTTTGCCTGTCCATCCTAAATATTGAATACCTTTGGATATTCAGTTCCAAGCCTTGGTCACCCTGCAGCCATGTCTCCGTAATTACAATCATATCATACCTGTTTACATCTATTTGCACTGTTAATTCACCTTCCTTATTGCGAATGCTCCGTGCATTCAGATACAATGCCTTTAGACTGGTCTTTTTAACATTTTTACACGTCTTTTTTTGTGCTATGGCCCTATTCGCTGCTAGCCCCTGTTTCCTTTGCCTTCCACTTTTGCTTTCTCTTTTCCGTCTTTCATTTCTATCTTTGTTTCCCTCTGTGCGTCTCCCTGCTCAGGGTCCCACCCCCCTGACAATCTAGTTTAAACCCTCTCCCACAGTACTAGCGTATACCCCTGTGAGGATATTGGTCCCGATCCTGCTGGGGTACAACCCATCCAGCTTGTACAGTTCCCATCTTCCCCACAATCAGTCCCAATGCCTCAGGAACCTAAATTCCTCCCTCCTACACTATTTCTACAGCCATGCATTCATCTGGTCTGTTCTCCCATTCCTGATGAGCAGTTTGGGGGGGGGCCTCCACCTGTCCTTGACCTCTTGATGATGTTATGGCTTCTTATCTCCTGAAAGAACAGAGGAGCATTGATTAGTCCACTCTCTACCTGCAGTGCCATTGCAGCCTGGCCATCCCCAACTGAGGAACACCTTGCAGGGCACAACCAAGTCATGGCCCTCAACCCACAAAGCAATCAGGTCAAGCAGCCAGAGCTCACTGCCTTGGCTGGCGCCAATGTCATTGACACTTGGCACTCAGACTCTTACACCCCTGAGCACCACCGGGAACAGCCAGCCGTGAACATTTCCCCACACAGATCCATGCCAACTTGGTACTTACCCTTGCCGAGCGCAGCAGGTCATTGAACCTTTTGTGGCACTGCAACCATGTGCGCTGCACAACATCATGGCCAATGACCTGGACTGCCATCTCTGCCCATGATTTTTTGGTCAGGTGCGGTGGCCTCCTCTTGCCATCCCTGGGGATGAGGATGTCCCACCTGGCACTGACCTCTTCCACGAGAATTCCCAGGCACCATCCGAGAACCGGGGGGTCGAGTGCCCACAGGACTTGCCCTCCCGCCTGGCAGGTCCCAGCAGATACAGATGCCGTTGCAGCTGAAAAAAAGTGTTTTGACAAAGAACTCCAAAGTGTCCCTTTGCAGCCTTCAGGGAGCTGCCTCTGCTGCTTTTAAATCCCCCACTGGGTCACCATTGGACCCGGCGCCTGACAGGCTCCTGCACCTGCTTGGGCCTTCCGATCATTGAGAAGACGCATTTCACGCTGGGCGGACCTTAATTGACCACCCAGCGTGAAATCGCGTTGGAGATGTGATCTCGCCTGGGAGCGGATTATACGCCCACTTCCAGGCCTGCTGACCTGCCTCACGCACCAGCGTGAAATTAAAGCCCAGGATGTTGTCCAAACTAGATGGAGTGCTCCTCTGGAACAAGCCATGTGGCTTATCAATAGATACTTAGACTAAGGCAAGCAATCACTAGCATGGAATGATGGTGGTGTAGTGGTAATGACATTAGCCTCGTAAACCAAAAAAGCACAGGCTAATTCTTTGGGGATGTGAGTTCATATCCAGCTGGTGGAATTTAAATTCAATTAATAAATCTAGAGTTGAAAACTAGCCTCAGTAATGGTGAGCATAAGATTGTCATTTTAAAAAAAACCTGCCTGGTTCACTAATTCCATTCTAGATGTATGTGTGACTCCAGATCCACAGTAATGATTTTGGCACAACCACAACTGCTCCCTAGCTAGCCACTCAGTTCAAGGGCAATTGGGAATGGGCAACAAATCCTGGCCTTGCCAATGATGCCCACGTCACATCAAAAATTTCAAAGGTTTTGTCGGGTCTTAAAGAGTTGAGTTACAGGGAAAGATTAAACAGGTTAGGACTTTATTCCTTGGAGCGTAGAAGAATGAGGGGAGATATGATAGAAGTTTACAAAATTATGAGGGGTATAGACAGAGTAAATACAAGTAGGCTCTTTCCACTTAGATTAGGAGAAATAAACACGAGAGGACATGGCTTTAGGGTGAAAGGGGAAAGGTTTAGGGGGAACATTAGGGGGAACTTCTTCACACAGAGAGTGGTGAGAGTATGGAACGAGCTACCATCTGACATGGTAAATGCGGGCTCACTCTTAAGTTTTAAGAATAAATTAGATAGATACATGGATGGGAGAGGTCTGGAGGGTTATGGACTAGGTGCAGGTCAATGGGACTAGCGGAATAATATTTCGGCACAGACTAGAAGGGCCGAATGGCCTGATTTCTGTGCTGTAGTGTTCTATGGTTCTATGGTTCTAAAGGTGAGGAGTAAATGTTTTAAAAGAGAGAAATAAACAGACCACTGCTGCCTCTTCACGAAGGTAAAGTTTTATTTGTTTCCCTCCACAACCTTCTCAATCCATCCTCCTTGGATTACACGTCAGTGGGTAATAGTCAGAGTGGAATTGTCCAGTGCTGTCTCAGATCACTAACAAAAATGTATGTTTAACCAAATAAAAAATCAATTCACTGCAAGTCATTTCTTATTTACGATCGGGTTTAAATCCACACAGAAAAACTCAGGGAAATGGAAAGCAAAGGAGCCTTAGACCTTGAGAGAAAGCTATGTCAAGCAGAACACCTATTGCTGGGTTGGTTTGTGCTGTGTATCTTTATATCAATATCGATGGATACACTAAAGCAAAATATTGCAAATTCTGGAAATCTGAAATAAGAACGGTAAAAGCTGGAAATACTCAGCAGGTCTGGCAGCATCTGTGGAGAGAGAAACAGCGTTAATATTTCATGTCTGTGACCATCGATCGACACACATATTCCCACACATAATGCACTAGACACATGCATACAATGCAATATACACACACAATATGCACATGTACACATGCGCTATATATAGTGTGTTCATGTATGTATATACACACACACACACATATATATATATAAATATATAAAATAGAGCGGGGCTTGTGCATGAAAAGTCATAATGCTGCACCGTTATCTATACTGTGATGTTATGAAAAGACTATCTGGAATTCCACCCAGTCACAGCAATAAACAGCGCTGCACTATTTATTTATGTGCTACAAAGTTCCCTTTTTTCCACCTCACTTCAAAGACAGAAAACGCTGACAATGTGTCTCCTGTTAGTGGCTTTTGCTTTACTGCGCATTACACATGCTTTTATCCCACGCACATGCCTTCGTGTTTTATATTTGATTCCGATCGCCTGCGTTCACTGTAAAGGCTAATCCAGGGGATTGTATTTCTATACATGTGGTCCGAGTCTTGCTGGGGACTCATTGGAAACAGCTGTCACATCCGGTGTTGGGGCAGCTCACAGAAGAGGAGAAGCATGCCTCAGTCTGCAGAAGCCCAACGCGAGGTTAAGATGAAACCTGCCGCTACCATGGTAATGGTACACTCATCCATTCTGTGGCACAAGCACCTGGAAACAGCCTCCTGACTTGATCAAGAGTTCATTATGTCTTTAGCAGAGAGAGGAAGAAAAATAGCCTTGGTCCTTTAGATTTGCAGCAGCTAACTATTAGTTGCAGCTGTTTCAATAATAAACCACTTGAAATACAACCTTGCTGAATTAATAAAATTTGTAGCGGTGCAAGACTTATGATCTCAGATAATTTTTATTGTGCAAGCTGCTGTTTTGAGAGGATATTGCACCCTGCATGAGACAACAGCTGAGGAATGTAAATCATTTGGAGGCCTTGGTATATTAAAATTAAATTTAAAAAGCTGCCCACATCTGATTAGTCCTAACGTATAGACTGATCCCAGCAACAAATCATAATCCATTAGCAATATTACGTCGCGAGATGTTTTGTTTTACTCAGTATGAAAGCCCTAACATGTGCGTTAAATTGGCTCGATGGAGCCCATATTTTTTTTGAAAAAATACATTTCGCGATTAATAAATCCCTGTCCTAGAAGAACAAATATCACTGTCAAGATGCATAGTGATTCAAGACATCAGTTCTTTAATGCTTTCTAAATGAAATATCATTATATAGAGCCATGATTAATTTCCTTGATGCGACAGACTGGGACATTCCAGGACTCGGTACCACATCTTTGAAAGAAATGTAATCAGTTTTATTCATAAATTGATCTTTGTCAGCATGAGGCATTATGTAGTATTAATAATTAAATGGAAAGCATGCTTTAAAGGTGAGTAATGTATTTGGATATTAGCACAAGCACTCGACAAGTAAGACTGAGGTGCATTAGTTACCAATGGTACGTACGCTACACTTCATTGTTCCACAGCAGCCATGAAGTTCCACTCGAGTGGTGGTAATAACGTCTGAAATGCCTAACAACAAATTTTTTGTGGCATATTTTCTTTCCTGTGCTTTTTCTCTTTGTCAAATATTTCCAGTGTAAAAATAATTATATCAATGTTAAAGTAATCGGCTTTTCTGGAATCTTTGAAACTTGTAACAGTCAAAGTAGGTCAAGCGGCTGCTAATCTTCCTGTGTTTGCTCCTCCTTCTCTTTTCAGAAGCTCTGGCTCTTTGTTTTCTTCCCTCATGGGATGCAACCAGCATTTGTTGCCCATCTCTAATTGCCATTGAGCTGCAATGGCTTGCTAGGCCATTTCATGGGCAGTTAAGAGACATGATCATGGATCTGGAGCCACATGCAGGCAAGGATGGCAGATTTCCTTCCCTCAAGCACATGAATGATCTGTTTTTACAACAATCAATCACCATTACTAAGGCTAGCTTTTAATTCCAGGTTTATTAATTGAATTTTACATTCCACCAGCTGCCATGATGGGATATGAGCCCATGGCCCTCGGGCATTAGCCTGTGCTTCTGGGTGGCAAGCCCACTGACATGACCACTACGCCACCATCACCCCTTATAGGTTGCGGAGTTTCTATAGGTGATGTTCAAGCTCCAATACTTTGTCCAAGTGGGTGCTGTTGGGAGCCCACGCAGGGAGGTGTATTTTAAGACTATTTGACAATAATTAAAAACAGCCTCAGTCCTCTTTTCATTAACATTAATTTGTACAAGGGTAGATTATTTTGACCCATGTCCCTGCGAAACATTTGGTGCAAAGGTGAGGGGAGTGGAGCAGGGGCCTGTGTTTTTTGTGCTTCCTCGGTCCACTGCTGAAATGCAAATGAGGGTCAGGATCCAGACCTGCTGAGGGGTCTTTGACCACTGAAAAAATGGGTTTATTTGAGTACCTCTTACAATAGGGGCGGCAGGGGGCTCACATTCTGCATCTGGTTGGGGGGCTAAAACCATGCCCAGTCAGCCACCCATTCCCCGCAAGGTGGCTATTTTGCTGGGGGCATATCTCAGATGCATTGCCCAGGGCATCAAAGCCCATTTAATTGCCCCATCCCATGACCCTGCTTTTTATAAATAATTCCAACCTCTTCTTTCTGCTTAATTCTAACAGTTCCCACCTCACTGCCATAGCAAGGAATAACAGCTTCTGGAGTCATTGAAATGTGGAAGTAACACAAGCTCCTGAAATTGCTTCTTTGGATAACTACTGATATCAGAGGTCTAAGGTAAAGGAAAAATTAAATGGAGGGGTAGCAATTGCAAAAAGGCTCACTTCAGAATATATAGGAATTTGTTGGACCAATAAAACCAATCCAGTCATACCTAAGGATGTTTAATGTTATAAAAGCAAAATACTGCGGATGTTGGAAACCTGAAACCAAAACAGAAAACGCTGGGAAAACTCAGCAGGTCTGGCAGCATCTGTCTAGAGAGAGAAACAGAGTTAACACCTCGAATCTGTATAACTCTTCTTCAGAGTTCATGTTTAACGTTATGTTTGGTGAGTTTTATTGTAGCGATTCGAAAGTTGCACCTTGAAGGGGGAAACAAGGAGACACCTGGAGGTGTTTGAGTTATGGTGCTACAGACATGTGCTGAAAATTAGTTGAAGAAGAACATAACAAATGAGATAGCCCTGGAACTGGGATAAGAATAGGATAAGTGATGAGGCTGATTATGACGAGAAAAATGACACAGTGCAGGCACATTATTCAGGAGTTATAAGCAAGGAGTAACTACCACCTGGGAAAGTTGCTGGTAAGGGATCGAGGGATCTAATTAATGTGATTAGACGATGTAATACAGCAGACAGGTATATCATCAGAGCAGCCACAGTCTACCTGTACAGAGACCAGAAATTATGGAGTGCACTGGGTGTCAATCCATAGAACAGAGAAAGCACAAAGGTCAGGAATATCTTAGAGCTGTTCCCGCTTCGCCACCATAACAGGTGTCAGTTGGTAGCACACTTGCCGCTGAATCACAAGGTCCAGGGTTCAAATCCCACTCCAGGGCTTCAGTACAGAAAGCAAGGCTGACACTTCAGTGCAGGACGGAGGGAGCACTGCACTGTTGGAGGTGCCATCTTCCAGATGAGATATTAAACCAAGGTCCCATCTGCCTGTTTGGGAGAATGTGAAAGATCCCATGGCACTGTTTTGAAGAAGAGCAGAGGATTTTGCCCTGGTAAATAAAAGCAAAATACTGCTGACGCTGGAAATCTGAAATAAAAACAGAAAATGCTGGAAAAACTCAGCAGGTCTGACAGCATCTGTGGAGAGAGAAACAGAGTTAATGTTTCGAGTCTGTATGACTCTTCTTCAAAGCTGAAGAGAAGTAAAGATGCGATAAAAATTTATTCTATTTAAGGGGGGTGGAGCAGATGGAACGAGATAGAAGGTCAGGGATCGGTGACAGCTAAGGAGAGATTGACAGAGATGTCATGGACACAAGATCAAGGGAGTGTTAATGGTGGTGATGAAGAGTAAAGAAGATGCTGATAACGGCATAAAGGTAAGATAGGAGAAGGTGTTAATAGCAGAAGAAGGGTCAGCGCTCTGTGAAAGCAAAACATAAAAACAAGTGACAGCTGGCCCTGTGGGGAAGGGGGGTTTCTCCCTGGTGTCCTGGCCAATGCTTGTCCTGGCCAATGCTTGTCCTGCAGTCATCATTACAAAAGACCAGATTATCTGGTCACTTTCACATTGTGTTTCATTCTTAAATAAATTTTGGTGGCATACATATGTTAGTCTGTGATGTTGCCATAACCAGAACAGGAACTTTGCTGGTATCATTGGTGTGTTAATGGGGCTTTCATGGGGCTATAAGTGAGTTACAGATTGGAGTATAGAAGCAGCACCGTGGAAATTCTTGATCTATGAAGAGATAGAGAGAGAAACTGAAGCACTGCAAAGTTTCTTCTATTATCCACAGTCAATCCCATTCCACTCAGTAGGGTCAAGGACTAGTTAACTCAGATTATCACACACAACCCTGCACCATACATGCAGGTCCTACATGGCCAGCTCAATCTCTTGTAGCCAACTGCTGTTACAATTTTTCCAATAACAACAGTACCTTGTGTCTATATATCATCTTCAATGTAATAAGGTGTCCCAGGCCCTTCACATGAGCAGTATAAGATCATTAGATCATAAGAAATAGGAGCAGGAGTAGGCCATTTGGCCCCTCGAGCCTGCTCCGCCATTCAACAAGATCATGGCTGATCTGATTGTGGCCTCAATTCCACTGTCTTGCCTGCACATCCTGCCCGCACCCCCACCCCCCACCATAACACTTAACCCCTCATCGATCAGAACTCTAACTCAGTCTTGAATATATTCAATGACCCAGCCACCGCTGCTTAGAGAATTCCAAAAACTAACCACCCTATGAGAGAAGAAATTCTTCCTCATCGCCATCTTAAACCCGACCTTTCCTCACAAGACAGCCCCTTCTTCCCATGAATTGACCAGGTGAATCTTCTGTGAACTGCTTCCAATGCAATTATATTCTTCCGTAAGTAAGGAGTCCAAAACTGTATACAATACTCCAGACCTGCACACAACAAGGTCCTGTACAGCTGTAGCAATGCTTCCCTTCTTTTATATTCTATTCCCCTTGGAATAAACACCAACATTCCATTTGCCTTCCTAATCACTTGCTGTGCCTGCATGATAGCTTTTAGTGATTCATGTACCAGGACATCCAGATCCCTCTGTACCACACAGAGTTCTCCATTTAAATAATATTCTGCTTTTTTATTCTTCTTGACAAAGTGGACAAGCTCACATTTTCCCACATTGTATGCCATAAGTAAAGCAACTTAAGGAGGCATTAGGACAGAAGGCCAACAACATGGTCAGGTAGGGAGGTTTTAAGTAGCATCTTAAAGGAGGCAATGGAGCTAGACAGGTAGAAAGGGTTAGGGAGGGAATTTCAGCTCCTAGGCCACTGAAGGCACAGCCACCGTGATGAAACGACTAAAATTGGAAATGCTCAAGAGACCAGAATTAGATGAGCGCAGATATCTTGGAGTGTTGTGGAGCTGGTGGAAGTTATGGAGGAAGGGTGAGGTCAAGGAGGGATTTGAAAACAAAGATGAGAATTTTAAGATCAAAGCACAGCGTATGTCAGCAAGCACATGGGTGTGTTGGGTAAACAGGACTTGATGTGAGTCAGGGCACGGGCAGCAGCGTTTTGAATGACCTCAAGTTTACAGAGGGTAAGAAGAAGAGCCATACGAACTCGAAACATTGACTCTGTTTCTCTCCCCACAGGCGCCTGCTGAGCTTTTCCAGCATTTTCTGTTTTTATCTCAGGTTTCCAGCATCTGCAGTATTTTGCTTTTATACTGAAAATGTTGGAGGTCAGCCAGCCATTAGAATAGTCAAGGATAGAGGTAAAACTGGCCTGGATGTGGGTTTCAGCTGAGACAGGTGCAAACTCAGGCAATGCTAGGTGGAAATAGGCAGCCTTAGGGTGGAATTTAATGCCCTTCCCTGCGGTGAGTTAGGTGGCGGGGGGGGGGGGGGGGGGGCGGCATTTAATCAGGTGGGAGGGTGGCAGGAGGGAAGCCCACTGCCTTCCTGCCACTGCCCCCATAAAGTGCTGGACCGGGAGGCCCCTGGATGGCCTTCCCAACCCGCTGCCAATTAAAAAGATTTTTTAAAATCCTTTATCTGGCTTTTCATCAGACATCCTGGCTTAGCCTATATCCAACACTGCCCATCAATGACGTTTTATGTTTTAAGAGGTTTTTTTTGGCTCATTATGAATTTGGTGTTCATTAAGATGGGGTGGGTGTGAGAGTGGATGGTTATGATGGTAAAGAATGACACATTTTTATTTTTGGGTGATTGGTGTCGGTGAGCACTCTCTCTGGGTCTGACATTGCATGATCTGATACAGAATAACACTTCATCTACTCAACAACTTATATTTCTGAAGCGCCTTTCACATAACAAAATGTCCTAAAGCACGTCACAGAAGCGTTCTCAAAAATTTGGCACAGAGACACGAAAGGAAATACGAGAGCAAACGATCAATTATTGTAAAGAAGGTTGGCTATGTCCAGGGCCGGTGCAACCACTAGGCAAACTAAGTAATTGCCTAGGGTGGAAAAAATTTGTGGGGAGGGCCCAGCAAAAAAATGCCAGCTTTTCAAAAAAATCAGAACTTAATTGGCCAGAAACCCACAAAGCTGCCCAAAGGTCAGTTTCTGACAGTTGCTGAGAGTGGGAACTGACAGTAGAGTTGTGATTGGAGGAGCAGGAGGACTGGGAAAGGCAGAGCTGCTCCTCCAATCATAGATTCTGTCTCTCTATGTTTGGTCTGCTGTGGTTGAGTTTGAAGGAGTTGCCTGCTCTCTCACAGTTTCTCATGAACACACAGTGCTTGAACATGTTGGCAATATTGAATGAATGCATGGAGTGCATTCATGTTTGTAGTTACATGTTAGCAGCTTAGAGGAGACTGAAACTGAGACAGGGGGAGATGAACAAAACTTTCCAATGGAAAAGATTCTATCCTGGGGTCAATGAATAACCAATAAATCAGCATGATTAGCATACCACACCAGAGCAGTTAGAAAAATTGAAAGAGGGAGAATCAGAGTATGGGAGACCCAGTAGCAAAGAAGGACCCTACACAAGAATGAGAGAACATCTGAGAGAGAGAGAAAGAGAGACATGCACACACACAACCACAAGGAGAGAGACACGCACAGACAGATCAAACAGAGCGAGAGACATGCACAGACAGGGAGGGAGAGAAACACATACACTACACACAGGAATGAAGGACACATAGGAAGAAATAGAGAAAACAGGAAGACAGCTAGAGTCAAGGAGAGAGAGAGACACACACACAAATGGAGAGAAAGAGAGAGAGAGAGAGATAGAAAGACAGAGGAACAGTGGGAAGTGGGAAGGAACACAAGGCAGAACAAGAAATCTCTGCTTAGAACAAGATTTTCTGTAAAGACAGCTGGATTCCTTCATTCATAGACTCTTAGGGAAAGAACGTTATTGTTTAAAATGTCAGAATTGTGCTTGAAAATCTCCTAAAGACAGGAAATACTGGTAGGGGGAGGTTACTTTGTCTGAATTTACATCTCCCTGTCTCCCCCTCACCCGAGTGTCAGCCAATCATCCGCCCAAACACACAGGTAAAATGAATTCAAATTAATATTTCACTCATCAATTTAAATCATGACATTCAAACATTGACTTCAAATAAGCGCAGCGTTTTAAAGTTCACTGTGCAAATGAAACTTTTATCCAACATTGGATCGAAATCGATTAGAAAATATAAAAATAAAAGAGTTAACGCAAAAGGGTTTAGTAGTTTAAAAGTTGTTTGCCTGTTCATGTAAACTACACAGGTGAGCAAACAGGCTCCAGCATGCATGGGGAATGGGTGATGCCAGTTAATCAAAAACGTCGGTTGCCTCAGAGTTCCGCATTTTCAACAAGTCAGAAAACATCTGAGTATTCTCTGGGTAATGCGGCTGTTGAGGTCTCAAGAGAAGTGCGGGAGCACACAGATCTAGTGGTGGCAAGGGAGCATGGAGCTGCAGAATAGTGGGAGGCTGACACTGGACAGAGGTCAGGCCGACGATAACGACTGCCCATGAGTTTGACCATTTTTAACAGTCGTGCGAGAGTGGGGCTGATGGGGAACAAGTTCTAGTGCCATTTTTCTGTATTCATTTTTGAAAGTTAATTGTGGGGGTGTAGAGGTGGGGTGCAAGGCTGAATGTTTGCCTGGGTGCCTAATACACTTGCAACAGTCCTGGCTGTGTCTGCTGGGAACTAAATTTAAACTGTTCAGTTCCAAAGGATCCTTACATCTGGGAAAGCAAGGCAACTTCTACCAAATGAGTCTGGGCTGAGTTTAGACTAGTTTCCAGAGTTCAAACACAAATGTCTAAATTACTGGACTGCACAATGTCCTCACATGCAGCTGTTTACCCTTTGATCCAATATATTGGTTCCACTTGCTCCTCAAACATCTTTAGCTTATTGAAACTAATAATGAGGCACTTTTTATCAATGCTTTCAAGGCCCCTCATATGTCTCAGTTTGTGCTTCAACTTTCCATGTGTGGTACACCACAGGGCAGTGGTTCTCAAAGTGAGGTCACAGGCACCTGGTGTCCAAAAGACTTTCTGAGGGGGTGGGCTTGATGCGAGATGGGAGCAGGGTGCAGCTGTCACATGTGCAGCGCAGAATGGGGTGTCTGTCTCACCGGGATGGGGAGTGCGCATGGAGGAACACTGAGAGCGGCACAAAGATTGCCAAGTTTAACCACAATTAGCAAGGCTTGCAGTGGGTGAGTTCAAGATTTCAAGCATTATAAAACATTTCTTACATGCAGCACTTTTATATTAAGCACAGAAGTTGAATATTGCTGAAAAGAGAGGCATGTTGCTGAAGCTTTTCATCTTGCAATCAACAGGACAAATGCAAGAATGCCAAATTTCAAACTATTACAACTTATACCACAGGAAAAAAGGGTGCTGATTGGCTGGCAAGTCGGCTCTGATTGGCCAAGTTGTTGCCATGGAGAAAGCAACGGGGAACTATAGGCTTCCCAAGCTCCTGGGTAATTCAAAAAAGGGCCAAGTCTTGAAATGTGCCTTTTGTTTGCAAAGAAAGGGTCCATGCGTATGAATGTACGTCACTTCTAGCACTTTTATATTGTGAGTTATATATCGTATTATAACTTAGACAACGGGGGGGGGGGCGGGGGCTGAGATTACAAATGAATTTGAGAAAGGATCCTTCGACCAGAAACGTTTGAGGCCCACTGATGTGTGGAGCTGTCATAACTCAACCATGTTCACCTACAGAGCTTACCATTATTCTTAAATAAAGAAAGATTTGCATTAATCAAGTGCTTTGCATGACCTCAGAATGTCTCCAAGTGCTTTACAGCCAGTGAAGTACTTTTGAAGTGTAGTCACTCTTGCAATGTAGGAAACACGGTAACCAATTTGCTCACAGGAGAGGCGATGGCATTGTCACTGAACTAGTAATCCAGAGACCCAGGGTAATGCTCTGGGGACCCAGGTTCAAATCCCACCATGGGAGTTCAATAAAAATCTGGAAGTCTAATGACGACCATGAAATGATTGTTGTAAAAACTCATCTAGTTCACTAGTGCCCTTTAGGGAAGGAAATCTGGACTACATGTGACTCTGACTCTTAAATGCCCTCTGAAATGGCCTAGCAAACCGCTAGCCTCAGAAGAAGGAATGAAACCAGACAGACCACCAGGCATCAACCTAGGCACCAGAAACGACAATGGCACACTCAGCCCTGTCAACCCTGCAAAGTGAACCTTACTAACATCTGGGGGCTAGTGCAAAAATTGGGAGAGCTGTCTCGCAGGCTAGTCAAGCAACAGCCTGGACAGATGCATCTGTCCATGACAGTATCAGTAAGAATGACCACCGCACAGTCATTGTGGTGATGAAGTCCCACCTTCACATTAAGGATACCCTCCATTGTGTTGCATGGCACTGCCACCATGCTAAATGGGATAGATTTTGAACAGGAACTCAAGGCTGGGCATTCATGAAACACTGTGGGCCATCAGCAGCAGCAGAATTGTACTCGAACACAATCTGTAACCTCATGGCCTGGCATATCCCCCACTCTACCATTACCATCTGGCCAGGGGATCAACCCTGGTTCAATGAAGAGTGCAGGAGGGCATGCCAGCAGCAGCACCAGGCATACCTAAAAATGTGGTATCAACCTGGTGAAGCTATAACACAGGATTACTTGCATTCCAAACAGCATAAGCAACAAGTGATTGACAGAGCTAAGCAATCCCACAACCAATGGATCTGGTCTAAGCTTTGCAATCTTGCCACATCCAGTCGTGAATTGTAGTGGACAATTAAACAACTCACAGGAGAGGAAGGCTCCACAAATATCCCCATCCTCAAAGATGGGGGAGCCCAGCACATCAGTACAAAAGATAAGGCATTTGCTACATTCTTCAGCCCAAAGTGCCGACTGGATGATCCATCTTGGCCTCCTGTGGAGGTCCCCAGCATCACAGATGCCAGTCTTCAGCCAATTCAATTCACTCCATGCAATATCAAGAAATGGCTATGGGCCCTGACAATATTCCAGCAATGGTACTGAAGACTTGTGCTCCAGAACTTGCTGTGCCCCTAGCCAAGCTGTTCCAGTACAGCTACAACAGTGGCATCTACCCAGCTATGTGGAAAATTGCCCAGCTATGTCCTGTACACAAAAAGCAGGACAAATCTAACTCGGCCAATTACCGCCCCATCAGTCTACTCTCCATCATCAGTAAAGTGATGGAAGTCAACAGTGCTATCCAGCAGCATTTGCTTAGCAATAACCTGCTCACTGGCACTCGCTTTGGGTTCCGCCAGGGCCAGTCAGCTCCTGACCTCATTACAGCCCTGGTTGAAACATCGACAAAAGAGCTGATCTCCTGAGGTAAGGTGAGAGTGACTGCCCTTGACATCAAGGCTGCATTTGACTGTTTGTGGCATCAAGGAGCCCTAGCAAAACTGGAGTCAATGGGAATCAGGGGAAAACTCTCCGCTGTTTGGAGTCATACCCAGCACAAAGGAAGATGGTTGTGTTTGTTGGATCTCAGTCATCTCAGCTACAGGACATCACTGCAGGAGTTCCTCAGGGTAGTGTCCTTAACCCAACCATCTTCAGCTGCTTCATCAATGACCTTCCTTCCATCATAAGGTCAGAAGCGGGGATGTTCGCTGATGATTGCACAATGTTCAGCACTATTTGTTACTCCTCAGATACTGAAGTAATCCATGTCCAAATGCAGCAAGACCTGGGCAACATCCAGGCTTGGACTGTCAAGTGGCAAGTAATATTCACACCACACAAGTGCCAGGCAATGACCATCTCCGACAAGAGAGAATCTAACCACCAGCCCCCTTGACGTTCAATGGCATTACCATCATTGCTATCAACATCCTGGGGGTTACCATTGACCAGAAACAGAACTGGACTAGCCATATGAATACTGTGGCTACGAGAGCAGGTCAGAGGCTAGGAATCCAGCGATGAGTAACTCACCTCCTGACTCCCCAAAGTCTGGCCACCATCTACAAGGCACAAGTCAGGAGTGGGATGGAATACTCCCCAATTGCCTGGATGAGTGCAGCTGCCACAGTACTCAAGAAGCTTGACACCATCCAGGACAAAGCATCCCGTTTGATTGGCACCTCATCCGTAAACATACCCTCCCTCCACACCAATGCACAGTAGCAGCAGTGTGTACCATCTATAAGATGCACTGCAGGAATTCACCAAGGCTCCTTAGACAGCACATTCCAAACCCACAACCACTACCACCTAGAAGGACAAGGGCAGGAGATAGATTGGAACAGCACCAGCTGCAAGTTCCCCTCCAAGTCACTCACCATCCTGACTTGGAAATATATTGCTGTTCCTTCATTGTCAATGGGTCAAAATCCTGAAATTCCCTTCCTAACAGCACTGTGGGTGTACCTACACCACATAGACTGCAGTGGTTCAAGGCAGCAGCTCACCACCACCTTCTAAAGAGCAATTAGGGATGGGCAATAAATGCTGGCCCAGCCAGCGGAGCCTGCATCTCGTGAATGAATAAAAACAAACAGCAAACTCCCACAAGCAGCAACATGATAATGACCAGATAATCTGCTTTTGTGATGGAAACAAAAAATGCTGCAAATACTCAACAGGCCAGGAAGCATCTGTTTCGAGTTAATGACCTTTCATCAGAACCAAAGGACATCGACCTGAAATATTAACTCTGCTTTTCTCCACAGATGCTATCCGCGGCCCTTATAACCACAAGATTTGTGGAGGATGATGATGAGATGCAGTGAGGGCAGTCCTGACATCCTCACCTTGTTTCTGTGAATGTTTGACTCCTGTGTGGCTGTTGGCAGCGCACATGCCCTCAGTGCTCAGGCTCATGTCATGGAGACGTAGTGGAGACACTAATAGTCGCTAGATTCCAGGGGAATGATGACGACATGCAGTGAGGCCACTCCACAGATCTTCACATTGCCTCTGTGATGTCTGACCCCTGCCTGGCTGAGGGCAGCTCACTTGCGCTCTGAGATTAGGGTCATATCATGGAAACGCAGCCGTGAAACTTTAAAAGCACCTGATCCTGTGTCCTCCTTCAGCACCTGACCCCTTCAGGAGCACAGCGTCACTGGTCACAGATGCTGAAGAGATGGGGGTCAGCCCCACCTCAAAGGTGCTGAGAGCCACACAGAGAGAATGATGGAACTCTGTGATGCCTGCCCTCGACATTGTGGCAGCAATAACAAGCCGGACCATCACTTTGGTCTGAAGGTTATACATTGCACAAGGAAGAGGCCCTGGACTGAGACACCTGCCTTTATCTTGTGCAGGAACCTCATTGCGCACACTGCTCATCATAACAAGGAGCCATAGTCAAGGAGACATTCTTGGGAGTTTATTTACAATAGTGAATATTATGTACAAGCGATTGACACCTGTGCCTAGGCCATTAAGAAGATACATCTTCTTAACCTTCTTAACCCAGCTGCTACAGCTTGGTGCTCCTTGAACATCCACAGCGGAGATGGAAGCAGCCTGCTGACTGCTACACTCTGTCTGTGATGACCTTGGTGTCCTCTGAAGGGCCGATATCTGGATGGCCCCGGCCTGCTTTCGGAGTCCCGCTGTGTGGAAGTGGCACCCTCCTTGGCCTGTGGAGGTAGAGCTGCTGAAGTCACAGGAAGAAGGAATTTGGATGGGCTGAACATTCCTGGAGTTATCTAGGTGGATGGCCCTGGGGTGTGCACCTGCTGATCCTCCTCCCTATGGGTGCCCAAAGGTCCCTGGCTGACTTCTTGAGGAGAAGGGGAAGCTGGAGTGAAATCGAAATGCCCCACATCTCTCTCGCATTGACACTGTTGGAGGCCAACTATGGCATCAGTGATGGAGTTCAGCCTGTGCAACAGTGCAGAGGCGATATCCTGGACCAAGGTCTCCTTGGAAGCCACCATCCTACCAATGTTGACCTTGGCATGCTGGCACTATCATCTGAAGGAGTGCAGTGGACATCCCTTCCTGATGTTCCCTAGCTTGCCTTTGCAGCTCCAGCAACTGAGGTATGACCAAGTCCAGAGGCTCGTCATCTGACTCAGACTCAGCAGATTCCTGGCCTCCAGCAGTCTTCTGAGTGCTGGAAGTCCCTGCAGCTGCCTGCTGTGGATGTGTCTGTAAGGTGGATAGGTGGGTAAGGTGAGTAGGTGGGTTCATGGGTAGGTGAGCAGGTGCAGTAAGGTAGGTGTAGGTGGGTAAAGTGGGTGTGAAGATAGATGTTAATATTTTTTGGGGATATGGTAGTATTCTGTAAAGAAGGCTGTGTGTGTGTCTATGTGTGTCCTTGATAAATTAAACTGGGGGAAGGTTCATAGAGGCAGCTTGTCTATGGGAACTGAGAGATGAAAGATAAAGGTACCAGATGTATGCACTTGTAATGCGAGGCTATGGTGAAGTTGAATACACAAGTAAATAGGTTGGGTTTTAAAATTTGCATTAGGTGAGCGGTAGGGACTTGACTTTTCAGCAGTTGAATTTCAAAGGGTAGTAGAGATGGCAAAGGATTTTTACAATTTACAAAGGTTTCGTAAGTAAACAAGGGAAAGTTATTAAATTTTATTTGACCGAAAAGTGGAGGCGATGAGAACACATGAAAGGTTTTTATATTCTGGAAAAATTGAGTTCAAAGTGATGCTTAGGACAATGGAGTCTAGGATGAAAGAGAAAAAAATGATATTTAAAGAAAGATGTTTAGTTGAGTTGTGTTGGGTCTGTGGGGAGATGTCTTAAGACCAGCTCTGTGCTGAGAAAAGCTGTGAATTTGAAGCAGCCACCCAATTTCAAGCCAGAAAAATTTTTGTTTTCGGAATGCTATCTGTTTCTGAGCTTCTTTTGGATTTCCACAACAGAGTGGAAGATGTTGTGTGGTATACTTTATTAAAGTAGCAGCAGTCTTTGCCTTGGGTAAAGTTACTGGATTTTTATGGTTAAAAATTACAAGGGATCTGTTGCCAAGTGGTTTACTTGTGTGTTCTGACCAAATGGGTTTTTTTGGGGGGATGTTTAGTAAGAATGTTTAACTGTATAATTTGTCTCTTGTGTGGTTAAGTCTTTTCTTCTTGTTGTTAATAAATTTTTTAATATTAAAATCCTAAAAGTGTTACTGTTCTGTGCTTCTGGGATCAGTAGTTTTCCCTTTGTTTACAAAAAAAAAAGATTATGATCAGTCAGACAAGTTTCCCTCTGGGATTTGGTTTGCTCAGTGAGTAACATTGGCTGTGGTCATAACAAATTTTGGGGCTCATCTGGGATTTAAAATTCCTTGATTGAATTGGGGTTTGTGAATTTAAAGGATACGAGTACGAGGAGAGTACTGAACTCAGGAGTCTTGTACTGAGGGATCTTAAAGTTGTTGGACTGCAACATCATTTGGCAGTTGCTAAGACTTTTCTGGGAGTGGAAGATGTGACTGTGGAGTATTTGAAATCTTTGACTAAAACACAGCTGAGAGGGTTAGCAGGTGAAATGCAGGTAGGAATAAAAGCAGGATTCTGTAAGGCTGATATGGTTAAAGTACTTACTCAGCATCTAAAGTTAGAGGAGGAGACACCTGAAACTAACGTGTCATAGCCGGAAATGGAAAACTTCAGTTGCAAATTAAGCAGCTGGATATGGAAAGAGACAGAGAAAGGCAGAAGTTTGGACTTGAAAAAGAAACGGAACTGAAAAGACTTGTATTGGAAGAAAATCAAAAAGAATGAAATGAAAAACTTAAAAAAGAAAAGGGCAGATTAAAAGAAATAGAAATATAAAAGCTTCAATTGGAAAAGGAGGAGCAAGAAAAGAAAAAGAAAAAGAAAAGATTTCAGGAAATAGAAATACGAAAGCTTGAGCGTCAGTTTCAGAGAGGGAAGTTAGCAAGTGAGGGAAGAGAGAAAGAAAGAGATAGAAAGTATTAGAGGGAGGACGAAGCCAGACAGTATGAATTGTCTAAAGTGAAGCTTAGAAGAAAGGAGGAAATGAGAGATAGTGGCTCAGATGATGACTTTGATTCCTTTGAGGGGTTTGATTTAACTAAAAAATCTTTGGTTAGTGCCTAAATTTACAGAGGATGGAGTTCAAAGAAATTTCACCTCACTTGAAAAGGTAGCTATGTAGGATGGAAATCCCCTTCAATTGGGAAATTTATGGAACAAAATTTCAACATGTTTTGACCTCATGATTGGAACTATAAATTTCAAAAAGATAATCTGCAGTCAGCAGGGCAGGGCTGGGTAGCGAAGGGTTAATTCGGACATTTAGTGAAAACACAGTGACTCATCAAAAGGGTTTGGACATTGACCAACGTGATCAGCAAGTCTGATTACCCAATACAATGGCACAAAGGACATATCATCAATACAATACACTCAAGGAATTATTCAACCACCACAGACAATAATACTGGAATAGGTTCATTCAAACTCTCATCAACTTTGCTGCCAGATGCTGTTACTGTGCTGTTACTGTGCTGTTACTGTGCTACCTCAAACAGCAGGAGGATTGCTGATACAATGAGAACTGATAATATTTGTCCTGATACATCTTCCATGGAAAACCCTGTATTGTTTCAACCAGCAGGAGCAGATGAGCTTTGTCTGGACGTTGCGTGGAATCAATGGACATTGGAACACAGGAAATATGTTTTGACACATCTGAGTTAAATTATTATAGAAGAAGAGCAGATCTGAAGCTTTGTGCTGCAGTTGGAAGAAGGGTCAAGTTTGGTCACCTTGACTCAGGCCTACAGTCAACACCAGACAGACCAGTTGTGTTGGGGATTGTAAGTTTCAGCCAAATCATATTGATATTGATTTGAGGGTTTTGTGAAGGTTTGGGGTGAAAACCTGGTGTTTTTTTTGCCGGTACCTTGTAACTTGTTTCAGCCATACCTTGGTGATATTGGTCTGAGGATTTTTTTCTTAAGGCTTCAGGACAGGACATAGTGTTTTGCTCGTGTTTTTGTTAAGTTTTAGCCAAGTCGTGGTGACTTTGTGTCGGGTACTGGGAACGGGTTGCTTTAAACTTTGGGGTTTTGTGCTGTGGGGCTGTGGGTGTTTCAATAAAGCGATTGTGAATTATCAGAAGAAACTTGTCTCACTGGTCATTCTGTTCAAGCCATACACTTGTGAATCTGGTGTCTTGAACTTGAGTGTGAGGAGGGTCACTGAGGAAAAAGGGGAACCCCTACAGCTATGAAGTTGAATTGGCCAATAGATGCTTGGACTATAATGTTACAGAGTGTTCTGTCAGGGACAGCAATGAATGTGTATGCTAGCTTATCAGAGGAACAGTCTGCAGACTACGAGGTAGTTAAAAAAGGCAATCCAAATGCTTATGAGCTGGTCCCTGAAGCTTATCAGTTGAAGTTTAGGACTGTAAGAAAGAGACCTAATCAGACATTTGTCGAGTTTGCAAGAGAAAAAGAAATTCTCTGGGATCAATAGTTTAGAACATTAAAGTTAGACATGACTTTTCAAAATGTAAGAGAAATTATGATTATGAAAGAATTTAGAAATAGCATTCCAATAACTATCAAGGCATATTTAGCTGAAAGACAAAGTAAAAAGATCAGGAAAGCTGCTGCTTTATCCGATACTTAGGATATTTCACACAGACAATTGAGTGTAGAAAAAGGATCATATGGGAGTCTGCAAGGGAATTGGAGGTATAGAAAACCTAGTGATGGTATAAGTGTTAGTAACAAGGAGCCAGTTGAAGGACGTCAGCCTATTAAAGATGGAAAGGTAGAAGGCAAAGATGAAAGAGGAAAAGTAGTATGTTATCATTGTAACAAAACTGGACATAAAAGATCAAATTGTTTCCAGATTGTGTGGTGATGTTTACAAATGTAAACAGGAAGAGGAAGAATCTAAAAGACAGGGAGAAGGACACTGAACCTCAATTGGCTGGATCAATCTTTGAAAATATTACTCAGATTAGAGAGAATGAGGCTGAGGTGTTTAGTCCCTAGAAGTTAGTGGAGTTACAGCAGCAGGATCCAGACTTAAAGCAGTTAAACCAGACAGCTTGTTCTGAAACAGAAGAAGAATACATTCCAGAGTGTTATTACAATGTGTTAATGAGGAAGTGGAGACCACCTCAACTCCCAACAGATGAAAAGTGGGCAATAGTGCATCAAGTGGTGATACCATCTGGGTACCGGAATTAAATTTTAAGAGTGGCTCATGAAATCCCAATGGCTGGACATTTGGGAATTAGGAAAACTCAAGCTAAGATACAAAAACATTTCTATTGGCCTGGACTACAGAAAGATGTAGTTAAGTTCTGTCAAATATGCCACACATGTCAAGTGATAGGAAAACATCAAGCAGTAATTACACCTGCACCTTTAATTCTAATTCCAACATTTGGGGAACCTTATGACAGGGCCCTGATAGATTGTGTAGGACCCCTCCCTAAGACTAAAAGTGGGAATCAATATTTACTGACAATCATGGATGTGTCCACAAGATTTCCAGAAGCAATACCTTTAAGGAAAATCACAGCAAAGGTGATTGTAGAGGAGTTACCCAAATTCTTTACAAGCTATGGGTTACAAAAAGAAATACAGTCAGATCAGGGTTCAAATTTCACATTACAGCTGTTTAAAGAGGTAATGAACAGGCTAGGAATAAAGCAATTTAGGTCATCAGCCTATCACCCTGAATCAGAAGGTGCTTTAGAATGGTGGCATCAAACTTTAAAGACTATGATTGGAGCATATAGTCAAGACTACCCATATGATTGGGCTCGAGGGATTCCATTCTTGTTGTTTGCTATTGGGTTCGTCCCTAATGAGTCAACAGGTTTCCGTCCTTTCTAATTTATGGTCATGAAGTAAGGGGACCACTGAAACTGATTCAGGAGAAACTAGTGAGTCAAAGTCCTGAAACTACTCTGCTAGATTATGTGACAAAGTTCAGAGAAAGACTCAGTGGAGCAGGTGAGCTAGCTAGGGAACATTTAAAGATATTGCAGCAAATGCTGAAGGCAAATGCAGATAAAAGGGCAAAGACTCGTAGTTTTGTGTCTGGGGAAAAGGTGCTAGTATTGTTGCCAATGTCAGGCAAACCGTTAAAGGCAAGGTTTAGTGGACCTCACCAGACTGAAAAGAGACTGAGTGAGATAAACTATGTTGTGAATACCCTAGATAGAAGAAAGAGTCAGCGAATGTGCCATGTGAACATGCTAAAAAGGTACTTTGACAGAGAGGATAAAAAGGAGATACTATTAATGATAGGGAAGGAGGGGGAAACAGAAATTAAAGATTTTGAAATTGGCTTTCCTCTGATTAAATTGAACAATGAGGAAGTACTTAAAAATCAAAATTTGATATTAAGTTACCTTCCAGAAAACTGTCAAAGTGATGTACAAGAGCTGCTGCAGTCACACATAGCAATTTGTGGAAATAGATGAGGGAAAACTAATTTGGCTTTGCATGATGTTGATGTGGGCGATTTAGTTTCAATAAGGCAACACCCATATAGATTAAATCCAGTAAAATTGGCTCAAGTGCGGGAAGAAATTGAATTTATGCTCGAAAATGACATCATAGAGCCCAGTCATAGTAATTGGAGTTCACCCATTGTAATGGCGTCCAAACTGGATGGATCGCAAATACTGTATATTGATTACCACAAGGAAAATGGACTAACAAAGGTGGATTCATACCCTATTCCATAAATGGAGGATTGTATTGAAAAAGTGGGACAGTCAGTGTTTATCACAAAAATTGACTTTCTGGAAGGATACTGGCAAGTACCCTTATCAGAAAGGGTAAAAAGGTATCATCATGTGTGACACTGGATGGTTTATATCAATGCAAAGTATATAAAATGCACCAGCAACATTTCAGAGATTAACAAACAAAGTGATTGAATGACTAAGCAATTGACTTTGTGATATTCAGTCAAGAACATCTATGACATTTAAAGGAAACATTTGACCGACTACACCGGGCTAATTTAGTTGTAAGTTTGGCTAAAAGTGAATTTGCAGAAGCAAAATTACATATTTAGGCCATACTGTTGGACATGGTCAAGTGGCCCCACGAAATGCGAAAGTAAAAGCTATTATAGAGTTCCCAGTGCCTACAACGAAACAGGAAGTTTTGAGATTTCTGGGCATGAGTTGATTTTTATCAGAAATTCATGCCAAATTTCAGCAGCGCAGTTGTTCCACCAACTGGATTATTAAAAAAGAACAGGAGATTCCGATCGGCACATAAGTGTGCATATGACAGCTTGAAAGCTGTTCGAACCATTACACCTGTTCTAGCTGCATCTGGTTATACAAAGCAGTTTAAAATGGCTGTTGGCACCAGTGATGTGGGTGTTGGTGCTGTGTTGCGGCAGGAAGATGAACTGGGACTTGAGAAATCAGTGGGGTATTTCTCACGGAAGTTGCATGTGCATCAGAAGAAATATTCAACTATAGAAAAAGAGACTTTAAGTTTGGTTTTAGCTTTGCAGATTTTGAAGTGTATGCTGCAAACAACTCTTCAGAGACAGCTGATGTATACGGATCACAATCCTTTGAGGTTTATGGAAAAGCTTTGAGATAAAAATGCCAGACTGTTCCAGTGGAGTTTGTTATTGCAACCATTCAATTTAAAAATCATAAATGTAGCTGGACGAGAGAATTAAATTGCAAATGTGTTGTCAAGAGCTTAAATTCAAAAGGGCTTGTTTGTTAGGAAATTGAGAATGGACTGGAATGACCTTTATTCTTACAAAAGAATTGTTTGTATTTTCATGGTTGATGCACGTACACCACAGTGTAATAATTGTAACTTAGATAAGTATAATAAGTAATATGAAGTGAGTTGAGAAAATGAAATATGTCTTTTTGAAATATGACATTTCATTTTTGTTGTGGGAGGTGTGATGATTGATGTTATTACTTTAATATTTTGGGGAATGCGATGTTATTCTGTAAAGGTGTGTGTGTGTGCACATGCGTGCATCCATAATTAAATAAACTGGTAGACGGTTCATAGAGGCAGCTTGTCTATGAGAGCTGAGAGATGAAAGGTAAAGGTGCTAGATGCATTTGTAATGAGAGGCTATGGTGAAGTTCAATGTATGAGTAAATAGGTTGGGTTTTAAAACTTGCATTAGGTGAAAGGAAGGGACTTGACTTTTCAGCTGTTGAATTTCAAAGGTTAGTAGAAATGACAAGGGATTTTTAAAATTTATGAAGTTTTTATAAGTAAACACGGGAAAGTTATTAAATTTTATTTGACCCAAAAGTGGAGGCAATAGGAAGACACAAAAGATTTTTATATTCTTGGAAAAGTTGAGTTCAAAGTGGTGCTTAAGACAATGGAGTCTAGGATGAAAGGAGAAATTAGGGTATTTAAGGAAATATATTTAGTTGAGTTGAGTTGGCTCTTGGGGAGATGTCCTGAGACCAGCTCTGTGCCGAGAAAAGATGTGAATTTAAAGCAAAGAATAATCTTTGTTTTCAGAAAGCAATCTGTTTCTGAACTTCCTTTTGATCTCCACAGCAGAGTGGAAGAGAGTGAGAAGTCGTGTGGTTTGCTTTATTAAAGTAACAGCAGTTTGTACCTTGGGTAATTTTACTGGATTTTCATGGTTAAAAATCTATAGGGGAGCTGTGGAAAGTAGTTTACTTGTGTGTAAGACTGTTTAACTGTATAATATTAACCTTGTGTGTTTACGTTTTTTCCTTCTTATTAATAAATCTTTTAATTTAAAAATCTGAAAAGTGTTACAGGGATTCTATGCTTCTGGGATCAAATGTTTTCCTCTCATTTTCAAAATACAAAAAAAAGGTTATTTGGCTTACTTAGCGAATAACATCAGCTGTGGCCATAACTTGGGTAAGGTGGGTAGGTGGGTATGTGGTTAAGTGGGTAGGTTGGTAAGGTGTGTAAGGTGGGTAGGTGGGTAATTGGGTAGGTTGATAAGGTGGGTAGTGGGAAAATGGGTAGTTGGGTAAGTGGGTAGGTGTGTAGGTGGGTAAGTCAGTAGGTGGGTAATGTGGGTAGGTGGTCATTTGAGTAGCTGGATGAGGTGGTAGGTGGGTGAGTTTGGAGAGTTGGTATATTGGTCGGTGTGTAGTCATGTTGGGGTGGTAGTTGGGTGGTCGAGGGCGTAGTCAGGTCAGGTCAGGGGTGTAGTCAGGTTGGGTAGATGGGTCAGGTGGATGGCCTACTTGGGTGGTTGGGCGAGTGGTTAAGTCGGGTTGGGATTTAGTTGGGGTCGGGTCGGGAGAGTAGTCGGGTGGTTGGGCAGGGTAGTAGGGTCAGGTTGGGGGGTAGTTTGGGTGGTTGGGGGAGCAGTCAGATCAGGTCGGAAGTTAGTCAGGTGGTCGTGGCGGTAGTTGAGACAGTTTGGGTGTTAGTCGGATGGTCAAGGGGGTAGTTGGAGGGGTGGTCAAGGGGTTGTAGTTGGTTGGGTCGGGTCAGGCAGGTAGACATGGGTCAGGGGGAGTCAAGAGAGTCAGGTGGGTAGTCAAGGGTTAGTCAGGGGTTGGAGCTCTACTTAGAGTGTCAGTTGTGTAGTTACCAGATGTTATACTAGGTTTTAATGTAACATTTCCTGAGTAACTATTTAGGTAAGTCCCGTGGAACTGTCTGAAGTGTCCGTCTCGGAGACATTCACAGAGGGTCTTGGGAAGCTGGAAAATAGCCCATCGGACATTTCTCAGCTCTTAGGGAATTAAAGGAAATGGGGACCAGGTGGGAACATGGAGTTGGAGCCCAAGATCAGCCTTGATCATATTGAAGGATGGAGTAGGCCCAATAGGCCATATGGCCTATTCCTGCTCCTACTTTTTGAGTTCTTAAAACTTCCTGGGCTATTCCCACATGTCAGGATTTCCACAGGTTCCGAACATTCATCTTTAGTCATACGTCCGGTCTCCAATGATCCTGATACCAGAAGATTTGGCCCAATCTTTATCCCTTATGTGAAGTTCCAGCAACATTTGGTTATATTTCAGATTTCCAGCATTTACTGTTGGGAGGGTGTTGGTTATAGAACAGTGTGCCTTAAAGAAAATTATAGTCTTCTGTACGTTAACTGTAAGTCTTTATTAACTACTAGAACTATTTACTCATGTACAGTAAAGAGTACAGGTTTTTTTTCATTCAAGGAATGTGGGCTTCGCTGGCTAGGCCAGCATTTACTGACCATCCCTAATTGCCCTTGGGAAGGTGGTGGTGAGCTGCTTTCTTGAACCGCTGCAGTCCATGTGATGTAGGTACACCCACAGTGCTGTTAGGGAGGGAGTTCCAGGATTTTGACCCAGCGATAGTAAATGAACAGTAATATATTTCCAAGTCTGGATGGTGATTAGCTTGGAGGGGAACTTCCATGTGGTGGCATTCCCATGTGTGTGCTGTCCTTGTCTTTCTAGATGGTAGTGGTCATGGGCTTGGTAAGTTTCTGAAGTGCAACTTGTAGATGGTACACACTGCTGCTACTGTGCTTCAGTGGTGGAGGGAGTGAATGTTTGTGGATGTGGTTCCAATCAAGTGGGCTGCTTTGTCCTGGATGGTGTCAGGCTTCTTGAGTGTTTTTGGAGCTGCACTCATCCAGGCAAGGGGAGAGTATTCCACCACACTCCTGATTTGTGTCTTATAGATTGTGGATAGGCTTTGGGGAATCAGAAGGTGAATTACTCACCGCAGGATTCCTAGCCTCTGACCTGCTTTTGTGGCCACAGTGTTTATATGGCTAGTCCCATTCAGTTTCTGGTCAACGGTAACTCCCAGAATGTTGATAGTGGGGCATTCAGCGATAGTAATGCTATTGAATGGCAAGGGGTGATGGTTAGATTCTCTCTTGTTGGAGATGGCCATTGCCTGGTTAGGAGCTATCTCCATGCTTAGGTCTTTACACATCTTCACTCAGCACCAAACTGACTCCTGGGTATGGATCATATGCTGTCTTACATCACTGTATGGGCAGTACTGTACTCAGTCCCACATTAACCCTGTATGTGACAAACCCTTATACTATACCTCCCCCAAGTTTTTATCCAATGTATATGGAGTTGTACTGGTTTACTCCATGATTTACATTATCAGTCTCATACATTTACATTGTTGTTACTACATTATCACCATTACTACTTTATCACTACTACAACATGATCACTATCCCAACTCTCCCCTTCAAATCCTTGAATTTAAAGGTTCAGATGGCCTGGAGGCCTTGTAACCCTTCCAGGTCTCGTTGGCAGTTCTGTCAGAGGAGTGGTGGGCTCTGTTGTTGCTAGTTCTTCCTGTCAGCTTGGAGGTTGGGCTGGCATCCGGGTTTGCTTTCATTCTTTTCTTCCACTCCTTCGTGTTGAACCGAATGTTGTCGGTTCTGCTGTTGCGGTGGTCAGTTGTTGCTGCTATTGTAGCTCGTTTCTTGTGGGATGGATGAACATTGTATTCATCTCCTTGTAGCTTCTTTCTCTTCTTCTTTCACTATGTGAGCCATCTCGATGCTGTCTGTGGCTGAGGAAGAGTGTTCCTGTGGCGGGAAGAAGGTTTAGTGGTACGCTCACCCCTGCTTTTTGTTGTCGACTGTGGGTGGCTGCTACCAGGTTCCAGCATCTCTTGTGGATGTGGCATGTTGACTGGGAGTTGCAGTGAATGCACAGTGGTTGGAGTGTTGACCAGCTGTACCCTCATCGGAGATGGAGGTAGGGGTTTCTCCGACAGCTGTTCAGTTTCTTGCACCACTTCCACTGGGTGCATCATGGTTATCTGGTGAATGGTTGGCTGGTCTGACCATTGAGGGTTTTCCAGGACCTGCAATGGGAATGGACGAACCTGCTCTGCAGAGAGAGTTCGGGATACATTTTAGTGCTCGCGTGCTCGGGAGTGTGCAGTTCTGTTTGGTTAACGACAGTGGTTGTCTTGACTTCCTCTGCTGTCTTGAGGAGATCCAAGGCTACTCAGGCATCCTTGCTCAAGAGAGAGAAGGGTTGCTTACAAATAACGTACGTCAGCTCAAAGATCTGTTTTCCGTCATACCTCAGTGGCTCTAGGATCAAATCAATGATTGGAAGGTGGAATCCTCTGGATCCGTAAAATGGAGTGCCCGCTGTCCGAAGCCAGGTGTCTTTCAGCTATGGTTCCTTGTCCGACAGGACTGTCACACTTGTACCTGAACCTAATTTGAACATTGTTAAATGGCCAATGGCAAAGCTGTCTGAATTCCGAAATGAGAAACGAAGATCTTTGACCTCGCCCAAGGAGCACAGCTGTGTGCCTCCTGGCTTTGCAGCCTCAACCTTGTGGATCACTTTTGGGCATTCCGTACATTTCAGGGGTTTTGCCTTGTGCACTTTGCCATGGTTCCCAATCCTGTTTCAGTAAAAGCATTGTGTTGTCCTCGAAGGGCATTGATCTCTTCTGTGAGGGCACTTCACACCGCAGCGCTGGCAAGTCTGTCTGCAGGGCGGTTTGGGAATTGCTTCCCCTGACTTGGATTATCCCTTTGTCTTTGTGACCTGATAAGCAGGTGTGAGGGTTGGCTTCTGCACCATGTTGTATTCTCTCCCCTTAAAATTGCACTGTGCTGCACTGTCATATCATGGGTCATGTGCCTTCTTACATCATTGTGTGGGCAGTACTGTACTCAGACTCACATTAACCCTGCATGTGCCAGACCCTTATACTACATTTACAAGCATTCTTTCCGCTTCACAACCTCATTGCATCAAATAAAACCTTCAGGGCATTTTCTCATTAAGAGGTAGTCCAATAGGAAAGGACCTATGGAGCTTCTGTGGGGGACGAGGGCAAAGGTTTGATATTAAAGAACAGATTGGTTTAATTTTTTTTTTCTCATTCTCTATGCGAAAGGATTTCTTTTGACTAAGACACAGTTAAGGTTTTAAATAAATATTTAGTATAAATGAAAATAGGTTTACATCGACCAACATGACTTCATCATGAGGTGCTTGCTCCACTCAAGAATTGATGTTGAGTTAAGCATTGTGGGGCTTTCACTTGCATAAAATGGGTTCAGTTTTTGTCTATACTTCAGGAGATAGTCTGCTTCAAGCAGCCCATTGAACAAACATGCTGAGTGAATTTCAATCACTTCTTGACCAGGATGAAAAGTCATCATTGTCTGATATCAAATTACTAGATCCTGCACTACTCTGGGTTCCTCACAAACTGGGGTGCCCCAACTCTCGAGTTGGAGGGAGAAAGAGGCAATGAACTCAGCACTAGTGAGATTGATCGAACTCAATGCTCGCATAAGGAGACTGGGAAAGTTCCAAACCTTTGGGAAACTTCCTCCCCTTTCAGACCTGGCTTCTGAGGCTGAAAAGCTTTGGGAAACAGGCGAGTTGGTATGAATGGTTGCTCCGCTAATGCCAGCTGTACTGGGCCACACTTGAATATGCCCAGCTCAGTTGCCTGCACTATCCAAGACTGACCCCAATGGTCTGCTATTCACTGACATGTCTCATCACCGACATTAATGAAGTATCGTCCAATGGAATGAGGTGATTCTGAATGGATTGGGTGGGGGTGGAATGGAAAATGTCTAGCTTGCCAGAATACTCACCATTAAAATAACTCGCCACACAACAGTGCTCTTACCGTTGCAAACTCTCCAGGAAAGTCCAGTAACTAAAGTCCAGTACTTATTGCTGCAAGGAGAAACATTACAGGAGCATTAAAAATAATGTGTTTTCTTCATTCCACTTTCATAGAAAGCGATTGTTTATTAGTTAAAAAGATGTTGGACATGGAGGGGAAGAGTGCTGTTTGACTGGGCAAGGAGTTTGAAAATGGGAAGCCTTGTGATGCAATCCCCAGGAATACGTCCAGCCTGAGTTGGTAAGCCTAATTGCTCACCTTTTTCACTAATAAGAAAAGAACCACTGTAGGCCTACAGCAGCCAAGAACAGCTTTGTGGGAATCTTCATCACACTGCGAGCATGGTGGATAGCTTGGGCCAAGAAAGGATCAGGCAGGAAATCAACCTGGACGCGGATCAAGTGCACAGCTCCTCACTAGCACCCTTGTGGCTATGTAGGAATGTGATCGCAATGTTATCCTGGCACTTGGTATGACTGTGAAAGGGATAACAGTGCGATCACATACCACTGTGAAAGGGACTTAGATATCAAATGCTCCTGCAGCACAAGTGTAACAGTATGAAACAAAAGAAGCACTCAATAAACGGTGAGGTAGCTGCTTTGATGATTGAGTTTCTTTTGAGCGACTGGGATCCTGCTAAAGGAAACAGGTGCTCTTAATTATAACACTCTGGAGCCACTTTCTTACAGAGGAAGAAATGCCTGAGCAATGGGGGTGTGGGGGGTGGAATATTATGGGCATGTTTCAGGAAGTACATCAACATAATGTACTTATGCTTCACGCCGAGGTCCTTCGAAATGGAGGAAGGAATGGAAAGTTCATTTCCCCATTCTGGTCAGAGTATTCATTGCTGCTGCATTCATTACTTCACCTCTGACTGTGGCCCAAACTATCCCATTATAATGCGTGGCATTTGGAAAAAATCTTTGGCAGGCACCAAGTGACTTACTAAAAGTAGGCTTCATAGTTAGAAATGTTGTTTTGCTTTCATTTACAGAAGAATTTCCAGCCCCCTCCCCCGACTACCCCCTATAACCCCTCACCGTCACCTTCTCACTCCACCTCTCTACCTCACTGTTTTATGTATACCCTCCTTGCCTCTGTTGTATGTTGTATGTTCAGTAGGTCTCACAAAGAGGTTCTGAGTCTTGTATGGTTGAACATCAAGTGTTTATTGATAGCACATAACTATGTAAATATATACAGGGTATAGCCAAAGCTAAGATCTACCTCCATGCTTGCTTCTACACAGGTCTCTGTCCAGTCCACAACTGACTAGACAGTCCACGACAGACTCTAATCTTGAGTCATGGATCTCTACGTCACACTGTGGATGGTACTGTTTCCCAGTCCCACATTAATCCTTGCTATGCCAGATACCCTTATACTACACCTGTCCCTAAGTCTGTACCCTATGTATTTAGATTACAAACATACTACGCCTTTTCCCCCACTCAAATCTCTGACTTTATAAATTCAGATGGTCTGGAAGCTTGACAATTCTTCCAGATCTCATTCTGGTCACGTTTGAGTTTTGGCCTGTGTTTCTGGCACTTGGTTGGCTTCTTCTGATACACTTTTTCCACTCCTTGGAGTTGAACTTCTCTTTGTCAACTCCCCTCTGCTCGGGGACCACCGGCTTGTCCAATTCTTTCCAAAGAGATTATTCACTCCCTTCATTCATGGAACAAGCCTGGTTTTTCTTTTTCTGTGTGGTCTGCCACAATCTTTGTAGGGGTTGAAGGTGCCTCTCCTTGTCATTTGGATGTTCCTCATCAGTGGGCTCACCTTGCAGTTTGGCTTTTACCATGACACTATGTTCTTCGGTGTGTCTCTGTGCCTCACTAAAGTGTGCTCTGGTGAGTCCCTTTCTCCAGCATCATCTTGCAAATCTTTGTGCATTGGCTAGAGGTTGCAGCATTTATCCCATGGCATTTACAGGTAATGCGACAGCAGCCATTGGAACCTGGGGTTGGGGCCCATTCTTCTGTTGCTGGTCACTTTCCTGTGTGTCTTCCACTTGAGGGACAGCGGTAATTATCTGAACGTTTGGCTGGTTCTGCCGCTTGCAAAGAAATTGGACAAACCGGCTCTGCAAAGTGTGAAGACAATTCAGAGTTGAAGTCCCAGACGAGAGTCTCTTTACTGGTGGGCCTCTTGGGAACATACAGTTGACGACAGAAGTTGCCTTGACATCTTCTTCCATTTTGAGAAGGTTAAGGGCCCGAGGGGCCTACTCCTCCGCCTAATTTGTGTGTTCGTAACATAGGCATCTCTGCTCAAGAGAGAAATAGATTGGTTTCAGATAACGTACATGACTTTGAATGTCTGCGTGATGCCTTACCTTAATGGTTCTAGAATCGTGCATATGACCAGGAGTCAGATTCCTCCAGAGCCGTAGAGTGGTGTGTCTGTCGCTCGTAGCCATAGGTCCCTCAGCCACGGTTTTCTTATCTGAGAGTAATACTGGCTTCCATGTCCAAATTGAAATTGGTGAAGTGTTCATTTACCAAGATGTCTCAATTCCAAAAAGAGAACCCAGGATCCTTGACCCCACCCAAGAAGCACAGTTATGTCTCTTCAAGGTGTGGTACCTCAATCTTATGAATTGTCTTGGGGTCCTCTGCCCGTCTGGGTGTCTTACCTTTGCTTAGCTTTCTGAAGTGTCCCAGGCAGTTGCAGTTGAAACACTGCACTAAAATTGCTGGACATTGCTCTAAATGGCTCCACAGCGCTGACATGGTCACCCACTCTCTTGGTTGGCTTAGATATCATCTTCCTTGGCCTGGACTCTCTCAGTCCCTTTGCTGCTTTATTAGCTGGGCAGTTGGGGTTGCTCTTTGCCTTGGCTTACTTTCACCACATAAAATGGTTTGGTGCTACTGGCGGATTTCAACTGTTTGACTATTTGGATTGCCTTTTCTAGAGTCAGATTTTCCTTGGCCTGCAGTATGTCTGATAGGGCATCATCAGTCACTCTGACAATTCTGTCACTTGTGAGTTCTGACTTAAGGTCACCGTAGTCACGGCCTTCAGCCAATCTATAATTTGTTTATAAATGAGTCAACCAGCTCTCCAGGTTGAATTTCAAGCTGTCTAAAATTTTGTCACTTCTTAGATTAAACTATGTATCAAATGATTTTAGAACTTCATCAAATTTATCTGGGGATTTGTTTATTCCTGGCCTTGCAATAATATCATCGGCTATTGGACCTATTGAATAAAGTGGTGTATTAATTTGTTCAGCTTCTGTTTTTTTTTAAATCTAACTATCATGTATCTTAAGAATCATTTCCACCAATGTCCCAATTTTGTATTCAGTCTGGCACTTGGATCCATGCAAATTGGTCTGGTGATGTTGATTTGTTGTCCATGGTTACTTTAAAGTTCAGCTTTAAATGCTGTGCAGGTTTTAAAGATGGTGCCATAGCAACAATTTTTTAAAGAGTCTTCCAGTGCTTGAAGCACTTTGACAGGCTCCTGCAGCAATGACAGTCCCAATCTCTTTGGGGTTTAGTTTTCTTGTAGCCATTTGTTAAACCAATGATTTGGGGCCTTCCCTGTTATAGTGGAGGACTTTCAGGTGTTTTACAATGATTCCTGGATGAGGTTTTTAAATCTTCTGCTCCTTTTTCTTTCTTACAATGAGCTCGGACGTCACGTGGTGTGGTGCCATTTCTGAACCCGGACTGGCTACAGGGATTTTGGAAATGGGCTGCTCTGATTTTTTTTTTCCACAGAACTGAAGCTGGCTTAGCACTTAATTTTTTGCTCCCCCTCCTTTGATGCTGTGCTCTGTGGACATTCACAATGGATCTCCACGGGATCTTGTGGAGTCCTCAGCTGCACAGTGAAGTTTTTTCTTCTGCATTTCTGTTTCCAATTCTGCAAAGGAGCTTTTTTCAGGTGACCTCCCTCTGTGTCTTCACTTCAGGTGTTTTCAGTCAAGTCAGAATGCTGTTCGTTTGGTTTTCCAGCATTTGAATTTCTGCTCTAGGTTCTCTGAAGGTGTGTGTGTTTCCATTAGCTGCCACCATGTTGCATTATATGTTCAGTCGGTCTCACAAAGAGGTTCTAAGTCTTGTATGATTGAACATTATGTGTTTATTGATAAAACATAACTATAACCCAAGCTATGCATAACCCAAGCTATCTCCATGCTTGCTTCTACACAGGTCTCTGTCCAGTCCACAGCTGACTCTAGTCTCAGGTCATGTGTCTCTTTACATCACACTATGTGCGCTACTGTTTCCAAATCCCACATTAACCCTTGCTATGCCAGGTACCCTTATACTACATCCCCCAAACCCCTGCCCCATTACCCGACCCCCATAAACCCCACCATCCCCTCATCTCACCTCTGCCACACCATCACACACCCCAACCTCCCCTCCCCCAAGCCCCACCACCACTTACACCCCTCTCCACCACCTCCCCATTCCCCCAATCCCTCCCCACCATTCCCTTCCCCACCCACCACCATTCTCCCATATCCTCCTATCCCCCACCACCACTCCCTCTCCCCCACCACCCCAACCCCCTCCCCCCACCACCCCAACCCCCTCCCCCCACACACTCCTCTCCCCTACCACCCCAACACTCTGCCCCACACCATGCTCTTCCCCACCACCACACCCCTTCTCTCGCACACCCACTCTTCCCCACCAACCCAACCCTTTCTCCCACAACCACCTCTTCCCCACCACCATAATCCCTTTCCCTCACCCTTCCAACCCACTCCCTCACATCCCCTCTCCCTCACCCCTCCAACCCCTTCCCCCAAACTCACCAACCCCTCCCTCACATCCCCCCCACCCCCCACCATTTGAAACCAAGTAAATTGTGAAACCTGTGGGGAAAACAAGCTGAATGAACAGACCATGGAAAATAAACACCACAGGAAATGTTCGATTCTTTTATTATACTCATGTTATATTGTTAAAGTTTGTATATTCCTCACTGCATTGAAATCAAAACTCATTGCATAGTTTTACACAGGTATCTCCTCACATTACCAGGAGCTTCTGACTGGGACCATTCTTCATCAGGCAGGCTGTACAATTTTACAAGGAGAGTCATAGCTGAACCCAATCTCATCCTAGTGTTCTGTCCTAATAGGCACATTTCCAGTGAGAATCACCCTACTGCACAGAGAATGGAGGAAAAATCAGATGGCAGGTCAGCAGAACCCCCATTGAATCCTTGCTAGCTGCCAGTTAGGGGAGACAAAAGGACAACAAAAAATTGGGGCGGGTCAGGGTATAATTTAGTTTGCAGGGAAGACTGTTGGCACTAGGCCCATCAAGAATTAGCGTGTGTGTCAACTTGAGTGTGCCATTACATGTGCACAAAAGCATTAGTCTCTGCACATGACAATGTATATGTGCCAATGCACATCTGTCAATGTACACATGCCGATGTGCACCAATGCACATGTGTTGATGAAAGTGTGATATATGTGTGGCTCTGCATGTGTCTATGTATGTGTACCAATGCATGTGTCAATGTATGTTCTTTAATTCATGCATGTCTGTGGGTTGGTGCATGCCTCCAGCTACATTATCAAGGAGACTTGCAGTTTGGCTATTGGTTCAAGGGGCTGGGTCACCTTGTCCAGCAAGAGTTAATGTAGCTGTGCCTCGAAGCAGTGATGGCTTCATTTGTGTAAATGTAATCTGTTTAATCTTATTAATCTGCCCTGCTATTCTTGTGTTCCCAAGGTGACCTGTGGACTAGATTCTGCATTTTTCACTGAATGTTGAGGATTTTTTTATTGTTCTGAATAGATCTAAGAAGAAACTAAAAGGACCTCTCTATACGGAGTACCACATGTCAGTTCACTTACAGAAAAGATGAAGTTAGTCCACAAGTATTGGTTATAGAATCAGAATCACATTCTATTAAAAATGGCAACTTAAAGCTTATTAATTGGGAAATTAAATCATTCTCTGCCACATGCACAAGCAGAACATCCAGCAACATTCATTTAAAAACCGTAGACTGAGTTACAATTGATACCCGAGTGAAATTTCCATTCGAGGGAATATCTGTGTTTCTGTATGAAACACATCCCATTAATTGGCATCAAGCTCAATAGGGATCATCAATGTAAGGCACTTACTGGAGGGCAGCACAATGACCATAGGAATCTGCAACTTCTACAAGCAGCATGCGATCTGACTGATAATCTGATCTGGTTTCGGTATTTGGAGGTTGAATCAGACCCCAAAACCTCTAAATGGGACCTTGATCTTCATCAGCATCCAACCACCCCCAGCTTGAAGCAAATGCACTTCAGAGTTGCAGCTCATGTTGGAACCAATTCACAGGTCATGCAGCAGAAACACGAGTCACAGCTGTATCTCCTCTATTCCAGCAAACATCATTGCTCTGATAATGAGTACACACGAGCCATTCTTCTTTAACAACATCTAATCTACTGCCAAGTGCTGTTAGCAAACCAGGTGGGAAAAAACACCCAATAGAACAATACTAATGGTGAATTTCCTTGACATTCCTTGACATTATGGTGAGAGACCAATGTCGAATTTTCCTTCCCCACAAAATGGACTGAATTTTACATGCCCCCAGCGGGTGTGTTTCCTTTGGTTTGGCTGGGGGGCGGGGGGGCCATGTAAAATAGGGTGGGTGCCTATCCCACCACCTTCCACCCACTCCCCCAAGATCACCCCATAATACGGGGGGGCATGGGGTGGGCGGGCACCGAAATCAGCACCTGTCCACCATATTTGAATGAATAATTAAGGGTCATTTAGGCTTGTTATCAAACAGAACCACCATTGAATCCTTGCTAGCTGCCAGTTAGGAGACAAAATGACAACAAAAAAATTGGGGCGGGTCAGGGTAGAACTTAGTTTGTAGGGAATATAGTTTGTAGGACATAAAACATTTGGCATAGGCAGCAGGGTGGGAGCGGGAAGCCCAAATTTTTTAACTTAAATGTTTAAAGGGGGGGAAGGAAGGTGGGGGCGGGGGTCACTCTTCAGGGACTGCACTTTGCTGTTCCTGGGGCAGCTTCCTCTCAGGTCATAACCTCACTTCCTTCCTACCCGCCCCTCCCTTAAACCCACCCACTTCCTGCCCCAGCCCCCACCCGCCCACCCTACTCCCTCCACCCCTGCCCACCCCATTCCCTAACCTATCCAAACCCTCTGGCCCAAGATCCCGAACTTACCTGCTTCGGGGATCCATGGGCCTTGTTTTTCTCTTCCTTCTGCAGTCACGACAGCAGTGACCCTTCTGAGACCTTCTGCTGAGACCTTCCTGGCACTGCCGGCACTGATGGAGCTGCTGGCCAATCATATTAGCCGGCAGCTCCAGGGCGTGGGACTTCCGCAATTAGTCCCACTCGGCCCTCATTAGTCCGCCCTTTATCACTGCGGGGCGGGGCAGTGTGGAGCATGTCGGCTCCATGCCAACGTCTTTTCTGGGGTTGGGGGCGGGGGGCGGGGTGGAGATGGAGCCTGTTGCCCACTTTGCGTTTTGTTGTGGAAACTGCTTCCTCACAATTTTCCCTAATCCTCAATTTCCACCTCTGTAACATCGTTTGATCTCACCCCATCTCAGCTCGCCTGCTGCTGGCTCATTCACGCCTTTGTTACCTCTAGACTCGACTATTCGAACACACTGTTGGGTGCTCTCCCAGGTCCTACCCTCCTTACACTTGAGGTCACCCAAAACTCAGTTGCCCGTATCTTAAGCTGCAGGAAAGGCTCACTTTGTGCTCCCATTGGCTCTCAGTCAAATTAGGCTGACCAACCTTTATGGGACCATTCTGTATATGAGGCATCTGTGCTCGTGTCCCGCTAGTTTGCTGCCGTGACAGCCTTCGTTGTGTACTTTACATCTGTGAATCCTGTGCACGTATCCACCCACAATCTTGACAGCTCCCCCGCATCCCGGTCCCACAGAAGCTGGGCAATGCGGCATCCCCTCTACCCCCACAGCTCCTGCAGTCTGATTAGAATCCTCCCTCCCACTCCCACAGTCTGGATAGCAGCAACCCCTTCCAAAAACACTGACAGAGTGCAACACTCCCCCGCCTTCACTCCCCCCCGCTCCCAACGTCTGGACAGCAAGCTCATCAACACCCCCACTCCCACAGTTTTGCCCCAACCCCCGCGCTTATGGTACCCCAATGCCAAAAGCCAAAATGTCCCTCATTTTTTTCCCAGAGAGTTGGTCACGTGGCCCATGTCAAACAACACCTTGATTTTGAAAATCTCAACCTTGTTTTCAAATCTCTCCTTGGTCTCACCCATCCCCAGCTCTGCAATTTCCTCCAGCCCCACAACGCTCTGAGATACCTGTGCTCCTCTAATTCCAGCCTCTTGTGCAACCTAAATTTTAATTAGTCTGTCATTGGCAATCGTGACTTCAGTTGCCTAGGCCTCAAGCTCTGGAATACCCTCCATACACCTTCCTGATTCTCTACATCACTTTCCTCCTTTAAGGCTCTCCTTAAAACTCTCTCTTTGACCAAGCTTTTGAATATCTCCTTATGTGGTTCAGTATCATACTTGCTTTTATAATGCTCCTGTGAAAAGTTTCATTATAGCAAAGGTGCTGTCTCTACCAATCAGAATCCACTTGCCAACCAATCAGCACTCTCTTCTCATACAGTATAAATTGTTGTTTTCCCCCTATATTGGTATTCTTGCCAAGTGTCCTGATGAGTGCAAGACGAAAAGCTTTGCCATGTCTCTTTTTTCTGCAATACTTCAATGTAACTTGTTGTGGTTAAATGGTTTTCCCAAGATTCCTGCTGTATTGGGAACTCTCTCGCCATCTGCCCAGTGAGATTAGACATGAAAAGCGAGCACCAGTGGCAAAAGCAGCTCTGAATTTCCTGGGGTTAGACTGCTGCTGGACCTCGGGGTGAATCACACTGAGATCTGGGAGGGGTGTCAGCATCCAGAATTAACAGATCAATGTGGAAGTGAAGAACAATAAAGGATTCCAGAGGTCTTGGGAGTACAGATTTCTGCGGTGGGAAACGCAGGTCTCTTTGCAATCTTCCTCGAGGCGCCTACGACTGCCTGATTCTCACGGGGTCAGATCACAGACAGATTTCCAGATGCCCAACTTTCACACAGTGAGAGCTTCTCGGTATCCCAAGTGGGTATACTCCTGTGTGAAAGAACCAACTTGCATCTGTATAGCACCTTCCACGCCACCGGATGTCCCGAAGTACTTTACAACAAATGAAGTACTTTTTTTGAAGTGTAGTCACTGCTGAAACATATGAAATGCAGCAACTAACTTGTGTGCAGCAAGCTCCCACAAGCAGCAGTGTGATAATGACCAGATAATCTATTGATTGAGGGATAAATTTAGGCCAGGAAACCAATGGTAACTCCCTTGCTGTTCATCAAAATAATGCCTTGGGATCTTATAGGTCCACCTGAGGGAGCAAATGGAGCCTCGATTTAACGTCTCATCCGAAAGACAGGATCTCTGACAGTACAGCACTCCCTCAGAACTGCACTGGAGGGTCAGCCTAGATTTTTGTTCTTAAGACCTGAGGCTGGATTTTAAGGCACTTCACTGGTATGTTTGAAGACAAGGTGGGCTCACAAAATGCAGCACCTGGCCTGCCCGCCATCTTCCCACCTGCTCCCTACCTGTTTCCCACTTTACAGGGGGGCAGTGGAGGCATTGGGCTTGCCGTTTGGCTGATTGAGGCCCTTAGTTTATCTCACTCATGCCACTATTTCACCCACGGCAAGGCAAGGCCCAGGTCAAGCCCAGGGCAGCCCAGCAGCTTTTACTGGGCGATCTGGCATTGGGGAAGAAATGGAGGGACCTCCTTTGTGGCTTGGGGGGGGGTGGTCCCCTGTGCCCATCGGAGGCAACCCACCTCCCCCTCCCCGGCCATATTCCCTCTTTAACCCTTCCCCCCCCCGGCCTCTCAAACTCAGCCCCCACCCCCCTCACTGGGGCCTTTCCCTTTCAGCCAGGCCCTGCTGAAACCCCAGACTTGCCTTCAGTCTGGCCCCATAACCTCTTCTTCAGGGTCTGGCTGTAATCCCAGCAGTGGCCACTGCTCGAACCTGGCGCCACTGGGACTGCACAGCTGCCCCTGGAGTGGAACTGGAACGCGCAATCTTCTGATCCAAAGGCAAAAGTACTGCCAACTGAGCCACTTCTTGCTATCTTCGTTGGGGTGGGGGAAGAGCATCACTGCATGAATCAAAGGGTTAGGGCAGTATGTACTGTTAAGAGGCAGCTCTCATCACTGAAGCCTTCTCTTCTGTGGGACAAAGCCTCCCATTGACACCATAGTCCCACGTTCTTCTCCCCCACTTTCATATAAAAGGATATTTTCCTCGAAGCACCACCCAAAACGACACATCAGCGTGACAGGTTGCTGATGCTGTTAAAAAAAAAAGGCGCATTTGGGGACCTCAGCTCTGGTAATAGAGCCTCACAGTATAAAAACAGTGAAGTTATGCTAAGCCTTTTACTGATTAATGCATCCACTGGAGTACCATGGCCAATGCTGCGCACCACCCTTTAGCAAGGATGTCAAGGCCTTGGGGAAGGTGCCAGGGAGATTTACTTGAATGGTTCGAGGGATGAGGGAGCTTGGTCGTGTGGAGAGACTAAAGAAGCGGGGATTGTTCTCCTTAGAGCAGAGAAGGATCAAAGGAGGTTTGGTAAAGGTGGTCAAGATTATGAAAGGTTCCATTAGAACAAGTGGGAAGACACTGTTTCCACTGGCAGGAAGGCCCATAACCAGAGGACACAGGTTTTAAAATTATCGGCAAAACAGCCAGGTGGGAGATTCGTAGAATTTCAAAAAAATAATGCAGTGAGTTGTTATGACCTGGAACACGCTGCTTGAAAGGGTGGTGGAAGAAGATTCAATTGTAACTTTCAATAGTGATTTGGATTTAACCTAAAGGGAGCAAATGCTCCCTTTAGGGGAAGGAGCAGGAGCACGGGGCTAATTGGACAGCTCGTTTAAAGAGATGATGGGCTGAATGGCCTCCTTCTGTGCTGCATAATTATATGATTAGCTCTCTTTCCTCCTGCTTGACTGTTTCAGCCATCATGACCTGAGTGAAGACTGCAGCACCATATTCATGCGCCTCTCCCCGTATGCCTTGAATCTCCATCGATAACAATGTACCATATCAGTACATGTTCTGTGTTATTACAGTGAATTCCAAAGTGCACATAATCAGCCTCTTTTTTAATATTGTGCTTCCCCGGATACTTTTTAAGACTGCACGCTGATCCCCATTTCCAGATTACAGCCACTTTTAATATATTTAACGTCAATCAAGGCTCCAGTGTGACCAGGAACAACACCTATAAGTACCTCCCCAAATCATTGCATGTGTATGTCTTTTCACTTTGATGTGAAGTGGTGCGACTTCACTGTGTAAATATGTGAAGGAATTATGTCAAGAGAGGTTGAATTGCCAAAGCAACAATAGATAGTGAGGCAAGAGAAGGCCCTGAGACTAATTGGATTGCTACTTCAAAGAGAAGACATGGACATGAAGGGCCAAATGGTCTCCTGGTGTGCTGTATGATGCTAAGCGGACAGGAAGGCAAGAAGGTAGGCAGACAGAGGGAGCAACATATTCACAATAAAATGAGCAAATAATTAGCCAAGGAGAGAAGTAGATAGAGAAGAGATATGGTGGGCAGACAGACAGACAGACATGGCAACAGAGAAGCAGCCAGAGGAACAGAGGCACAGGCAGGTAAGGTGACAGAGGCTGAAAAGCATAGAGTCTGATATAGACACTGACACAAACAGAAAGAAGAGTAGACAGACAAATGGGCAAGGAGACAAGCAAATGTGCAGAGAAACAGAAAAGCAGTTTATTTTATTTGATGTGTGCATCACTGGCTAGGCCAGCGTTCATTGCCCATCCCTAATTGCCCTTGAACCATTGCAGTCCATTGTGTAGGTACACCCACAGTGCTGTTAGGGAGGGAGATCATTCCTTTTAGACTTTGTAGCAGTTTGATGCAACTGAAGGGCTTGCTAAGCCAATTCAGAGAGCAGTTAAGAGGCATCAACATTGCTCTGGGTCTGGAGTCACACGTAAGCAGACCAGGAGGTAGGCCACCCATTTTTTAAAGACAATGGTTTCATGGTCACTATTACTGAGACTAGTTTATCATTTTGATTAATTGAATTTAAATTCCCCAGAGCATTAGCCTGGGCCTCTGGATGACTAGCCTAGTGACATTGCCACTATGCCACCACCTCCCACTAAATAGAGAAAAAAATGGTATCCAGACAGGTAGACCAGTAGTTCCAAAACTTTTTCATCCCAGACCACCTACCGGTCCTACCCCATCCACTTCCACCTGTCACTGCAGAAAGGCTTAACAGAACGAATGGGAAGAATGGCGCTGCTTTTGATGAGACGCCAGCGAGGTGATGTCTGGCTCCAAGCTGGGGAGCTTCAGCCTCACGACGAGCTCCATGTCCGGCCAGCTCCTCCCTCTTTGTGTTCAATCCCACAAGAGTTGAAAATCCGATCTTGTCGTGACAGTAGCACAAATCGTGTTTACGAAACGACATCGTTGGTGCTCACCCTGCTGACAGCTCGTGGCGCATACACGGGAGCCAGATCTGGCCTGTTCGCTCCTATGGCCTCGGCAGTGTCGTTGCGCATCAGTGACTCACATCTGGGAGGAGGCTGTGGAGGAGCCTCACCGAGCACACTTTGAGGACCACAGGGGACCGAAGCAGGTAAACAAACAGGCAGATAGACAAACAATATTAATACAAACACAATCTGCTATCCATGTTTGGAAAAAGGCATTACAAAGGAACATGGGTGTATTGGAGGTCACCTTGTGGGAACAGGTAGAAAATTGTGGTTTTTTTTGTCTGATAATGCTCCTGTGAAGTGTCTTGGCACGTTTTGCTATGTTAAATGTGCTAAAATTGCTGTTTGATAGAATTACATAGCATTTTATAACACACAAACAGAGCCAATATTTATGCTCCTCTTCACTCTCTCCTCTTTCCCTATCGACATGTAATTATCTAGATTCCGTTTAAATAGGGAAGCAAAATACTGTGGCCGATGGAAATCTGAAATTAAAACAGAAAATGCTGGAAATACTCAGCAAGCCGGGCAGCTTCTGCGGAGAGAGAAAGGGAGTTAATATTTCAGGTCAACGATCTTTCATCAGAACTAGGAAAGCTGTGAGATGTAGCAAGTGAAAGAGGGCAGGGTGGGAAAAAGAACAAAAGGGAAAGTTCTTTGATAGAGCTGAAATACGCCTGAAATACATCTATGCCAATTGCCTCAACCACTCTACATGGTAGCAAGTTCCACATGCGCTCCACTCTGAGTTAACAATTTGTTATTGTTAACGTTAGCCAAGTGGAAAGACATGGTGCTGCTCATGTGCATTAAAAACCATTAGAAATCTGTAGTCAGTCCAATTTTTCTTAATGCACAATCAGAAAATGAAAAGTCACCCCAGGGGAATAGTTACAAGAATTTTGTACCTTTTACAGAAAGGACACAGTAGAAAATGAAAACTGCTTTATATGGTACACTGTAAATCCATTAACAATGATCTGCCAGGTAAGTTTTGGTCAAAGATTGCTCGCAAACACGCTCCCTGCTGGAATGACAACTCAGAACCATTTTCCTTGGACAAATCTGTCATTAATAACTCATACAGAAGATAGCGCGGGACAGACAGGACATTTACATGTGCAGAATTTTATGTGTCTGTTAACATTGTTTATAAGAATCCACTGTATTAAGCTGGCTAACAGAAGCAGGAACATCCAGGAGGCTGCGACAGTGTACCTGTGTGCTCCTGACATACTTGATTGTGCATAAATGCAGTTACATGAGTCACAAACACAGAAGCTGACATAGATTGGACATTAAAGTCACACTGAGATGACTGAACATGAAATACATACATTGGATGTAAACATGTTGGCAGATCAAATGAGCAGGTCATGTCAGTGTGCAATCACACTCCAACTGTAAGATTGATGCAAAGTGCTTTTGAGTCACACCAGCATTGCAATTACATTGTAAATCTAGCCTGAATGCAGAGTCGGAGGCTTCCCCAAGCCAAGCGTAAATGGAGTCAGAGTCCCTGCAACAAGGTATCACATTATGCTTCATTTTGGTGCGGTACCGAGGGAGTACTGCATTGTCAGATATGCCATCTTTTGGGCGAGGCATTACTTTGAGTCCAGGTCTGCCCTCTCAGGTGGGTGTAACATATCGCATGGCACTAGTTAGAAGAAGAGCGCAGGAGTTCTCCACAGTATCCTGACCAATGTTTAACCCTCAATCGACATCACAAAAAACAGATTATCTGGTCATTATCACATTGCTGTTTGTGAGAGCTTGCCATGCGCAAATTGTCTGCCTCATCTCCAACATTGCCACAGTGGCTACACTGCATTGTCTTTACAGCATTTTGCGTCATCCTGTGGTTACTAGAAGTGCTATATAAATGCAAGGCTTTCATTCATTTTGGGGTCAGTTCAGGCCTTCAGGCCAGATTTACACTTCACAAATTTAGTGGTTTTGTGAGACCGCTTTGTACTGACACCAGTAATGTGCATTTAAACACTATCCTGCTGATAGGGAAATTTCAGATTCTTTTAATCAATACAAGTAGCTGACAAAGGATAACAATGTTAAAATCTCTGCCCTCAAGGCCTATAAGTTCCCAGGCTCCCAAGGAAGTGTGATGGACAGGAAAATCAGCAAGGGTTGTGTGGTAATCTGATGTGGTAATCTTTAAGAAGAACGTTATAATGGAAGATCACATGATCTTAGTATCCAATTGCAGAGTAGCGCTGGCTACCTTGGTAGCAGCAGTGAGTCGTCTAGAGTTAGAGTCTGTAATGTAGAGACAGAGTTTGAGTTGTAAGCACACAAGTGTAGCTGCTGAGTTCCTTTGTAAATAAATAGAATGTGTTCTACATAAGAACTGTCCACTGATCTACTCTGTCTATGGTACTAACTCGGCCATCCAACAAGTGTGCAACCCGGATCCATTAGTCCAACTAAACTAGTGACCAGGGTCCAACAGGTTGGTTGGAAAAGCATTTGTGTGATTATCAGATGAAAAATAATCTGGTTGATACTCACACTAAATCTCACACAAGGGTAAGCTGTCAAACCAATCATCTTGGAAGAGCAAAGTTTTCTTTATACATTCTTTCATGGGATGTGGGCATCACTGGCAAGACCAGTATTTGTTGCCCATCTCTAATTGCCCTTGAACTGAGTGGCTTGCTAATCCACTTCAGAGGGCAGTTAAGAATCAAGCACATTGCTGTGGGTCTGGAGTCAGATGGAGGCCAGACTGGGCAAGGATGGCAGATTTCCTTCCCTAAACCAGATCGTTTATTGCAACAATAGATGATAGTTTTATAGTATGAATCACTCAACCACAGAATTTTAACGGCACAGAAGGTGGCCATTCGGTCCATCATGTTTGCACTGGCTCTCCAAATAAGCATTATGACCTAGTGCCATTGCCCAGCCTTTTCTCTGTACCCCTGCACATTGTTTTTATTCAAATAATCATCCAATGCCCTCATGAATGCCACAATTGAACCTGCCTCCACCACACTTCCAGGCAGTGCATTCCAGACCCACACCACTCGTTGTGTGAAAAAGTTTTTTCTCACATCACATTTGCTTCCTTTGTAAATCACTTTAAATCTGTGCTCGCTTGTTCTTGATCCTTTTACGAGCAGGAACAGCTTCTCCCTATCTACTCTGTCCAGCCTCTTCATGATTTTGAACATCTCGATCAAATCTCCTCTTAGCCTTCTTCTCTCCAAGGAGAATAGTCCTACCCTCTTCAATCTATCTTCATAACTGAAGTTTCTCATCCCTGGAACCACTCTTGTAAACCTCTTCTGCACTCTCTCCAATGTGTTCACATCCTTCCCATAATGTGGCACCCAGAACTGTACACAATACTCCAACTGAGGTCTAATGAATGTCTTGTATAAATTCAGCATAACCTCCCTGCTCTTGTACTCTATGCCCCTATGCTTTATTAACTGCTCTATCCACCTATCCTGACACCTTCAATGATCTATGCACATATACACCCAAGTCTTTCTGCTCCTGCACCCCCTTCAAAATTTCACCCTTATTTTATATTGCCTGTCCTTGTTCTTCCTACCAAAATGCATCACCTCACATTTCTCTGCATTGAACTTCATCTGCCACCTATCTGCCCACTCCACCAATTTGGCTATGTCCTTTTGAAGTTCCACACCATCCTCCTTGCAGTTCACAACACTCCCAAGTTTTGTAACATCCACAAACTTTGAAATTGTCCCCTGTGCACCAAGATCTAGATCATTAATATATATCAGGAAAAGCAAAGGTTCCCAATACAGACCTCTGGGGAACTCCACTACAAACCTTCCTCCAGCCCGAAAAATATCCATTGACCATTACTCTCTGCTTCTTATTTTTCAGCCAATTTTGTATCCCCTTTTATTCCACGAGCAATAACTTTTCTCACAAGTCTATTGTGTGGCACTGTATCAAATGCTTTTTCAAAGTCCATGTACACCACATCAACAGCATTACCCTCATCGACCTTTCCTGATACCTCTTCCAAAAACTCCAGCAAGTTAGTTAAACACGATTTCCCCTTCAGAAATCCATGCTGGCTCTTCCTTATCAACCCATATTTTTCCATGTGACTATTAATTCTATCCCAAATAATTGTTTCTAGAATCTTGCCCACTACTGAAGTTAAACTAAAACAAAAACAAAATTACCTGGAAAAACTCAGCAGGTCTGGCAGCATCGGCGGAGAAGAAAAGAGTTGACGTTTCGAGTCCTCACGACCCTTCAACTGACTGGTCTGTAATTGCTGGGCTCATCCTTACAACCTTTTTTGAACAAGAGCGTAATATTTGCTCTTAATTCCAGTTGTAAATTCCAACAGCTGTCATGACGTGGTTTGAACTCTTGGGCCAGGGTTTTACATTTGTCGGGCGGGCTTGGCGGGAGTGGGTAGGGGCGGTCGTGGAGCTGACCACTGCCCGCGATCAGCTCCGCACTGCGAACTCATGCAGGCGGGCCAATTAAGGATCGTGAGCAGTAGCGCTGAGTGTTACCTGTGCGGGCTGGGGGGGGAGGAGGGAGAACCGTGCAGCTTGCGCATGTGTGCAAAAGAGCGCTTAAATCTCCCTGAGGCACGGAGCTGCCTCAGGGAGACTGAAGTGCTCTTTGAAAAAATTAATACAGAGCAAAAAAATTCAATGAAACACGTCCCCTCACGTGACTTTGTCACGTGAGATGGGACATGTTTTTAAGTTCAAATGAAACTTTTAAAAAAATTTGTAATAGCTTCAGGAAACCTCATCCCACTCGTGGATGAGGTTTCCTGAAAAATGTAAAGGCCGCTTGGGCTTTTCGCCTGCCCCGCCAACTGTAAGGTTAGACAGGCAGCGTAAAATTCAGGTTAATTACCTGGTTAAGGGCCTTAATTGGCCTTTCAATTATCGGCGGGCATGCAGCCGACTCCGGCGCGCGGCTGCTGAATGAAATATCACGCGGCTTTGCGATGACGTCAGGGTGCACCCCTGACATCACAGAGCGTCATTCTACGTTCCAGCGTGTCGGGTGCGCACCCACAGGCAGGAAGGAAAGTTCTGCCCTTGCTCCCAGAGCATTCGCCTGGACCTCTGGATGTATTAGCCCAGTGATATTACCATGATGCCACCATCTCCCCCTTGTCATTACCTTCAGGGAAGGGAGAGGACAGAAGGGGTATAGGTGGGGGGGAGGAACTGGATTCAAAGTAAGGGAACAAAAAAAACTTGTAGTTACTTGGCACCTTTCACGAACTCAGGGCCCTCCTGTAATGCAGTCGCTGTTGTAAATTGGGAAACACAGCAGCCAATTTACTCACAACAAGCAAATAGCAATAAGATAATAGCCAGTGCATTTGGTCTCATTCAGTCATGGCTGCAGCCAAAGCCAAGGTGAAATTAGCTGAAGGTGTAACAAAACGGAAAGTTGGTGAAGGAAATAAATGGGATCCATAAATAATACTCCAAATAAAGGGGTCAATGTGACTCAGAGAATCAAATTCACGTCAGATAGATTCTAATTTAATTTTGGACTAATTAGCCGATAGGAAAACTGCTGGACAATTCGGTCAGCCCCCGTTGGCCGGGCTTTTGACGTGTGATGGGACGTCCCTGCCCTGTTCGTGGAAATGACCCAGTGCTCCCAAATATGAGGCAGCTTCATGTGCAGTCAGACGGAAGCTCTGTCTCACTGAGTAAACAATGGAAATATGGTCCCCACCCAATTTGAGAGCCTAAGTAAATGGAACTGGAAAACAATTAGTTAAGTGTTGAGATGAAGTGCCATTGAAACACAACAGCAAAACACAAAGTAATAAGAAATCCAGTCGAGAGGGTTTTTGGTGTCAATTGGTTGCCACCTGGAGATTATTTTCAATATTCGCTTCAATGAGTTGTAAGATCACTGTGGCATTGGAGTTGTAAGTACAGGATGAAGTGGGAGATTACAGGTTTTCCTTAGAAATATTAAATGCTCTGTAATTAAAATTCAAAGTTACTCCTCTCTGTTTGTTGGTGAAGGCAGTCAGTTCTGTACAACCTTGCTGTGACCCAGATATTCTGATGTAAGTCAAATTATTTTAGCAGGTTACTTCAAGTAGTTAGGAACTGAGCCAAAACTAAAAAAAAACTAAAGGCCACAAAGCATGTGACTAATCCAAATAGTTTACATTAGATGCCCAAAGTGGCAAAACTTTGCAGGGTGGGGCTTTGGGCATGATCCCAAAGTTGCTGCGCTGCTGAAACCCTCATTCTTGCCTTTGTTACCTCTAGACTTGGCTATTCCAATGCTCTCCTGGCTGGTCTCCCACATTCTACCATCCTTAAACTTGAAGTCATGCAAAACTCTGCTGCCCGTGTCTTAACTTGCAGTGAGTTCCATTCCCCTATCGCCCCTGTGCTTGCTGACCTACATTGGCTCCGGTTAAACAAAGCCTTGATTTTAACATTCTCTTCCTTGTTTTCGAAACCCTCCTTATCTCAGTAATCTCATCCAGCCCCACAACCCTTTGAAATACCTGCACCCCTCTAATTCTGGCCTCTTGTACATCCCTGATTTTAATCGCTCCACCACTGAAGGCCACGTCTTCAGCTGAATATGCCCCAGGCTCTGGAATTCCCTCTCTACCTCGCTGTACTCCTTAAAGGCACTCCTTAAAACCTACCTCTTTGACCAAGCTTTTGGTCATCTCCTTATGTGGCTCAGCGCCTTATCCAGTGAAGCGCCTTGGGACGTTTCATTATTTTAAAGGTGCTGTGTAAATATAGGTTCTTGTTGTTGTGCATGGTCACTCGTGGCAGGAAACAAAATGGAGGAGCAAAGGGAGGTTGTTACGCAGGCCAGCCTCCTTGTAAACGAGGGTAATGCAGAGGAGACCTCAATTCAAAGCCCATACCAATTACACGAGTTCCATCCCCGGAGATCCCTGCGTCCACACAAAAATGGGCGAAGTAGTCAACCATTCTTCTGGCTTGATATAACAGCTGACTCTCCATTTTGAAAGAAAGTTGTGATTGCCTTGGGGGAAGCAGCAACACTTAGTGAATTTTTCCTCCCTATAGCTGAAGCCGAATGAAAGCATCATTTCTGGCTAACTTGACGAAAATCAACACAACCAGGCATCAGGCCTGGGATCTCCCGGGTCAATATGACACGACTCACTTAGACAATGGCGTTACTAACTAGTCCAGTCAGGAATGCCAGTCCATCACAGTTGAGCACAATTCAAAAATGCTTAATTCATGAACTTAAAAGGGGACATTTTAACTTCAGCACCAAATACCCATTTTTTAATCAGCTGCTGAGGCAAATGGAGAATTTATCAGATGGGATTTTCTGGCTTTAGTTAACTGATGAATGTAAATCTCTGTTAATTACAAATACTGCAGAGCCTTTAAAGATTGAATCTTATCTGGCAGTGGGGAGGAAAAATAATGTTATCTTAAGTAGATGGTTATCTATAATCAAATAGCGTCTAATGCAGAACAGGGGGAATTTTCCAACATTGCACTCTGGCAGAGAACCTCCTGTCTCAAGTCAGCAATTCAGGAACATACCACACAAATAACAGGTGCGACACACACAAAAAAAAGCAGCTCCTGCCTTGTTTTGATTCAGTACAGATTCTGTTAATTCAGTTGCTAGCCACAAGCACAGAAACACCTTCACTCACATCAGGTAAACAGGGGGCCTGTTGCCAACTGGCAGCGTTGGCAGGAATGGAAGAGGGTGCGTCCGCAATTTGGCACTACTGGCTGGCGTGCCGGTCTCCCTCTTGGATCTAGGGTTGCCAACCCTGCAGGATTGGCCTGGAGTCTCCAGGAACTGAAGATCAACCTTCTGGACACTGCTGTGTGCAACCCTGGAGAAAAATTATCCGGACATTAAAAAAGACAATTTTTTTTTTTGTCATTTACTTTCAACATTTCTCTTTATCATATATAAAAGTATTGAAAATTGAGGGGGGTGGGGAGGAAGGCTATTTGGCTGACAGTCAAGCATCTTCCAATTGGGTAAGGAATCTTTTTGCTCTCCAATTGGTGTAGGAAGGCAATGTGTCACAAGGGATGGGTGTGTTGGCCGACTAATGGCTGGAGGGTGGGGGCAAGTCACATGATGAAACCTCCAGGAATACATTTAATCACAGTTGGCAACCCTACTTGGTCTGATCCCCAGGCCATTTTCGACTAGGCAGGCTCAAAGTAGGGGTCGGAGGCGAGGTGAGGGTTACTTGCTCACAAGTGGTGGGTAGCCTATCAGGCCAATAAAGGGCCAATTATGGCCACTGTTCACATTCTGACTGGATTTTTTCCAGTTGACATGCAGGCCCTCCCTGTCGAGTTTGAAAGACAGCCAAAGGATGGAGGCAGCTACATGGCAGCAATCCAGGGAGGGTGGTGGAGCCAGTGCTCCATCCAGCTCTGAAACCCCTCCTAACTGAACCTGCCATAGTCAAAGGGGCACAGAGGTTCAGGGGTTGCCCCTCCATGATGATGACCTGGCAGCTTGGCCTTTTTGATTTTATAAAGTGGTGAAGGTCTTCGGAGGGCACTTACATCTTGAGGGTCTCTCACTTTGTCCTCCCGACATCGGCAGCTCCCACCTCTGACTGTGGGCTGCAGCTCCCTCACAACTGGAGAGCGTCCTATTGGCTCTCCAGCCTCGGGAGCCTACCCACCATCCGTAAATAGACAAGGCTGCCGGAGACAATCGCTCCATTGGTTTCCCCCCCCCACCTCCTCAAAAATAACCCTTTGGATCCCAACGTCGGCATGTGCGGGCTCCCGACCCGCAATTCCTCCCGATGCCCGGATCAGGATCCGCAACCGACAATTCAGCGCAGGATTTCTGCTGGCTTCCACCAAAGTTCTGATAACCAACCTGGAACCACAGCCCCACACCCACTCCCCCCACCCCCTCACCTCCCCCCCCCCCCCCCCCCCCCAACACCATCCGCCCCACCCAGGAAATTCCCTGTGGAGGTGTTAAAATGAACTAGCGACACCAGTTACAGTGAGAAGCTCATCACACGACTAATACAAACGTTGCAAATTTTTGACAGATGTTTAAGGGTGGAGCTTACCACTTATGAACAGTCACACTCTGCGAAGTGTAGTCACTATTGTGAGGCAAATACAATGGCCAATTTGAGCACAATAAAACCCCACAAACGACGAGATGGATAGCCAGTTTATAAGCTCCGTAACACAGGACTCGGTGCTCTCTGACCTGTTCCCATGGAACATCAAGGAAACATCAACTGCTGCCGGAGGACCATTAACTCAGTGAAAGACACTCTTTGATCTACCTGTAACTTGCTGGTCTTCCATTACAAACAGCCGCTGATGACCGAGTGTTGCAGACTGGCACGTACTGAATACATGCTGAGGGGCACATAGAAGCTTGAGTAGCAGCTGCAAAGGGTCAGTGGAGAAAGGCCACTGTCTAAGGCTCACCACCATACTATACTGAAGGGCTGGAAACCGTGTCAAACATCTTGTGCTCACCAGAGCATGTTTGATGTGAAGTGTAAACGTACATTGTAAATATGACCTATAATGAATGGCATGTGTAGTGAGGCACCTCATGTACTGTACTGAAAGACACTGATCTACATTGCTCTTTATGTATTGTCAAATTTGAACAATTACATAATGTGTTTTTACAAATAGAACCATAGAAAGGTTTCAGCACAGAAAGAAGCCATTCAGCCCATCGTGTCTGCACCAGCTGAGAAAGAGGCTAGCTGCCTATTCTAATCCCACCTTCCAGCACCTGGTCCATAACCTTGCAGGTTACAACACTTCATGTGCAGATCCAAGCACCTTTTAAATGAGTTGAGGGTTTCTGCCTCAACCACTAATCTGGGCAATGAACTCCAGGCACCTACCACCCTCTGGGTGAAAATGTGTTTCCTGGTATCCCCTCTAATCTTTCTACCTTATATCTATGCCACTGCTAATTGACATCTCCGCCAGGGGGAAACAAATCTTTCCTGTCTACTCTATCTAGGCCTTTCATAATTTTGTACACCTGAATCAAGTCACCCCTCAGCCTTGTCTGTTCTAAGGAAAACAACCCTAGCCTATCCAATCTTTCCTCAGAGCTGCAATTTTCAAGCCCTGGCAACATTCTTGTAAATCTCCTCTGTATTCTTTCCAGAGCTATTGGGAAGAATTTTCCTGTTGGCGAGCAGGGGCGGGACCTGTTTGCTGGCGTGTAACATGATGCGCGGTGATGCCGGGCGTGCGTCCCGAAGTCACCGCACGTCACTTAGATTGTCAGTTCGGCAGGTGTGTAGCTGCATTGGCTGCTATCAAAGGCCTATTACAGCCATTAACAAAGTAATTAAAGTTGTTAAGAATGCTGCCCGTCCAGCCTTTAGGTTGGCGGGGGGCAGGCGAAGAGCCCAGGCGGCCTTCGTATTTTTCACGAAACCTCATCCACGCGCGGGATGAAGTTTCATGAAGGGTTTATTACTTAAATAAAAATTTTTGAAAAAGTTAATGAACATGCCCCAGCTCATGTGACAGTTTCACATGAGGGGACATGTCTTTAAAATTTTTTTTCACCTTTATTAAGTATTCCAGAACTTAAGCTGATCTCCCTGAGGCACAGACATTTCTGAGCTCTTTCGTGCATATGCGTGAAAGAGCGCAGGCCCAGACTCAGGGAATCCCCCCCCCGCCTGCACAGGGAGTGCTCAGTGCTTCCGGGTGTGCGTCACGCTGGGCGGGCCTTAACTGGCCCGCCCATGTAAAATGGCGGCACGCACCCGATCAGGGGGCACCGATCGGGTTTGCATTCACTCCCGCCCGCCCCCGCACAACGCCCCCAACTGGGAGAAAATTCAGCCCATTATGTCCTTCCTGTAATGAGGTAACCAGAATTGTATGCAAAACTCCAGCTGTGGCCTAACCAGCGTTTTATACAGTTCCAGGATTACATCCCTGCTTTTGTATTCTATACCTCATCCCAAAAAAGGAAAGCATTCCATATGCCTTCTTTACCACTTTATCTACCTGTCCTGCCACCTTCAGGGACCTGTGGACATGTACTTAAGCTTTCTCACTTCCTCTACCCCTCTCAATATCCTCCCGTTTATTGAGTATTCCCTTGCTTTGTTTGCCCTCCCAAAATGCATTACCTCACACTTCTCCAGATTGAATTCCATTTGCCACTTTTCCTCCAACTCAACCAATCCATTGATATTACTCTAGAGTCAACAGCTATCCTCTTCACCATCAATTACATGGCCGATTTTTGTGTCATCTGCAAATTTCCCAATCATGCCTCCCACATTTAAGTCCAAATCATTATTATGTACAATAAACAGCAACACTAAGCCCTGTGGAACGCAACTAGAAACCGCTTTCCATTTGCGAAAAGATCCCATTAACCTTTGTTCCTGTCCCTGAGCCAATTTTGGATCCAACTCGCCACATTCCCTGGTATCCCATGGACTTTTACTTTTCTGACCAGTCTGCCCATGTGGGACCTTGTCAAATCCCTTGCTAAAATCCAAGGAGACCACATCCACTGCACTACCCTCATCAATCCTTCTTATTACTTCCTCAAAAAAATTCAATTAAGTTAGTAAGAGATGACTTTCCCTTAACAAAACTATGCTGACTATCCCTGATTAATCCTTGCCTTTCTAAGTGACAGTTCATCCTGTCTCTCAAAATTGATTCCATTAATTTGCCCACCACCGAAGTCAGACTGACTGGCCTATAATTATTTGGCCTAATCTTCACACCCTTTTGAAATAATGGTACAACGTTCGTAGACCTCCGATCCTCTGGTACCTCACTGGTATCTACTGAGGATTGAAAAATGATCCTCAGGACAACTGCTTTTTCCTCCCTGGTTTCCTTCCTAACAGCCTGGGGTACGATCCATTGGGCCCTGGTGACTTATCCACCTTTAAGGATGTCAGTCCCTCCAGTACCTCCTCTCTTATTATGCTTATTGTATCTAATATTTCACACCTCTCTTCATTAACTAGAATGTCAGCATCATCCCTCTCTTTTGTGAAGACAGAGACAAAGTAGTTATTAAAAACCCTGTCCACATCTTCTGCATCAGCACATGTTACCTTGTGCATTCCTGATAGGACCTACTCTTTCCTTAATTATCTTTTTGCTTTTATTGTACTGATGAAAGATCTTTGGGTTTTCTTAGATTTTACCTGTCAATATTTTTTCGTATCCTCTCTTTGATTTCCTTTTCACTTCACCCCTGTAATTTCTATACTCCTCTAGGCTTTTTAACATATTAATTTTTTATGACTGTCATAAGCTTTCTTTTTCAGCTTTATCTTACCCTGTATGCTTCTACGTAACCAGGTGGCTCTAGATTTGGCAGTACCACCCTTTTTCTTTGTGGAGACATGTCTACACTGAGCCCACAGAATCTCGCTTTTAATTGTCTCCCACTAGTCTGTCACTGATTTCCCTTCAAGTAGCTGTAACCAGTCCACTGTCGCCAGATCACCTCTCAGCTTCATAAAATTTGTCTTTCCCCAATTTAGAACTTCAATTCCTGTTCTATCTTTATCCTTTTCCATAATGATGCTAAATCGAAGTGTATTATGGTCACTATCTCCAAAATGATCACCCACTGCTACTTCATCCACTTGCCCAGCTTCATTTCCTAAGACTAAATCTAGAATTACACTCCCTCTCATTGGGCTTGTTACATGCTAGCTTAAAAAGTTCTCTTGAATGCAGTTCAAGAATTTTGTGTCCTCTGTGCCCAGTACACTGTTTGTATCCCAGTTGATATTAGGGTAGTTGAAATCCCCGATTATTATTGCCCTATTGTTTTTGCACTCAGAAATTCGTCTACATATTTGCTCTTCTATCTCCCTCCCAAAATCCTGAAACGCCCTCCCGAACAGCATTGTGGGTGTACCTACACCACAGGGACTGCAGTGGTTCAAGAAGGCAGCTCACCACCACCTTCTCAAGGGCTATTAAGGATGGGCAATAAATGCTGGCCTAGCCAGTGAATTTAAAAAACTATTTGGGGGCCTATAGTATACCCCAAGTAGTGTGGCTGCCCCTTTTTTATTTCTGAGCTCAATCTATATAGCCTCATTTGATGATTCAATTAGGATATCATCCCTCCTCACAGCTGTAATTGATTCTTTAACCAATAATTACTGCACTCCCACCTTCTTTAGTCCCCTCTCTGTCCTGTCTGAAAACCCCATATCCAGGGATGTTGAGCTGCCTTTTTTGTCCCTCTTTTAGCCAAGTTTCCATTATAGTGATGATATCATGATGCCATGTGTCCATCTGTGCTCTCAGCTCATCAGCTTTGTTTGCTATACTCCTTGCAAATAAATATATACCTTTTAACACGCCAAATTCCTGTGCTGTACACTTTTTAAACATTGCTTCTTCTGTCTTTCGCTAATTTTCTGCCTCCTGCTCCGAGTTTGTCCTTCTGAATCTGAGCTCAGGTTCCCATGTCCCTGCCAATCCAGTTTAAACCTTCACAACAACACTCACAAATGTTATGAATAAAGTATATCTTTGGAGAAAAAAATGTTTATTTGTTAATCTTGCCTGAGGGATAAATATTGGCCCAGGCAACTGGCAGAATTCCCCTGCTCTTCTTTGAAATAATGTCACGGATCTTCTACAGTTTTGATAGTTCCGACGGAGAGAGATTAATCCCTCTGAACGCATATGGATTTAAAATCATTGGCAAAAGATCTAGAGGGGAGGTGTGGAGAATTTTTTTTTCGGAGAGTTGTCAGGATCTGGAACGTTCTACCTGAAAAGGTGGCGGAAAGCTGATTCCATAAATAATTTTAGAAAAGAGTTGCTCGGGTACTTGAGGAGGAAGAACTTACAGGGTTCCGTAAAAAAGCGGGGTGGGGGATGGGGAAACTTGGGACCAAATACAAATGTTCTTCCAAAGAACCAACATAGGCACAATGGGCTGAATAGACTCCATCTGTGCTATAACGTTCTGTGATTCTGGGTGAAGAGTCAATCATGTCTGACAAATCTAGCTGAATTTTGAGGAAGTCAGTAGCCTGGTCTATGGACGTTGTGTACATAGACTTCTAGCAGGTATTTGAAAAGATCCTGCATAAGAGATCATTAGCAAAATGAAAGTGCGTGGAATTGAAGTTAGCCTTGAGATATGGGTTGGTAATTGATTGGGAGGCAAGACACAGAGGATGGGGATAAAGAGAATCTATTCTGATGGGTTTGATGTGACAAATATTCTTCCCCAGGGATCTGAACTGGGGCTTCAATTTTTCACAATATGCATCAATGACTTGAATAAAGGAATGGAGTTTTTTTAAATTTAAGTTTGCAGACGACACCAAGTTAATTGTGTAGGTAGGGACAAAAAATTGATACCGTCAGTAGATGAACAAAGGGATCCATATGCAAACATTACTGAAAACTAATTCATACGTAACAAACAAAAAAAATCAAAAAGTCAAATGAATTGTTGGCCTTTATTGCAATGGGATTGAAGTTCAAAAGCTTCAGCTGCACAGGGCTTTGGTCAGACCCTGTCTGAAGTGCTGCAATCAGTGTTGGCACTAAACCCCATGAAAGATGTACTGGCCCTTGAAGGGCTACAGCTCACATTCACCAGCCTGGTAGCAGGCCTTAAGGGGTTAAATTAGGAGGACAAGTTGCACAAATTTGGTTTGTATCCCTCTGAGTTTTGAAGGTTGAGGGATGAGCAAATTAAGGTTTTTAAAAGGACAGTGATTTAATTCCACGGAGAGAGGGAAATAATGTGACCCAGTGGAAGAATCCAAAACAAGAGGCTTAAAATTAGGGCCAAATCAGTTGTGAGTGAAATCAGGGAACTCTTACTCACACAATGGGTTGCAGAAATCTGGAATTCTCTCCCCCAAAATGTTGTGAAAACTGGGTGAATTGAAATTTTCAGGACTGCGATTGATAGATTTTTATTTGGTATAGGTGTCAAGGGATTTTGGACCAAGTTAGTCAAATGGAGTTGATCTAACTGAATGGTACAACAGGCTTGAGGGTTTGAATGGCCTACTCCTGCCCATATGTAGATCAGTGTATAGACAGTAATGTAGCATGGGTCTGTCCACCTCTTGTTGCTCTAAGCAAGTACCTGGTGTTAATTCCAATAGTTGTATGTTGAGGAAAAATGAGTCTAAAGCTAGCCTGTACCCTAAAACTAATTTACTTCCAAGACAACAAAGTCACAGACTCTCCCAGGCACTCAGAGTGACACAAAAACAGAATTACCTGGAAAAACTCAGCAGGTCTGGCAGCATCAGTGGAGAAGAAAAGAGTTGATGTTTCAAGTCCTCATGACCCTTCAAGAGAACTGGTTTATATACTCTTACAATGATTCCATACTCCTTCCTGAATTTGGGACAGCTGTGCTTAATTACCAATTTAAGGCATGCATTTTCATTGCAACACAAATTCAACATTAACACCTGGAGCAGGAAGACTCTTGAATAAAGGAGTTCATTCCAAAATCCGACCCATCGACACAACAAGATATGTGGCCTGATGTACCCTTATCCTTCTGAAACTGTTGTCTCTGCAGTTTGTGACCTGTGACATAGTGGTTATACAAAAATTACATTTGCTACAGTAAATAACAATAGTTCAAAAAGAAAGAAAATACTCTGTATAATGAATTCAATTTGAAGTGCTTTTGTACTTGTGAACCCAGCTACAAGTATTCCATAACGCCAGGCACACTGCAGTTTATTTGAAAACTAATCACGCTCAAAAATTAATCATCAGCCACAAAGAATTACAATGGGACAATAGTAAGTAAAGGACGCACTTTGACTAGAACATTATTATTCAAATGAAAACAACTTCATTGTGAAACCGATTTTTTAATTAGTGGATACTGTTGCTGATTGTTGAAAAGTAAAACCTTGGTTTTCCTACAGTTTTCAAGTGTGGCTGGCAAGCTGACAACAGAGCAATTTATTGATTAAGAATCACTTTAAAAACAAAGACAAAATGAAACTTCTGTAGCTCATCCACAAAATGGCCCCTCATCTGAGAGAAGCTCCAAAGTATGCAGCTGATTTACAATTTTTCATCACTATTTCTGTTCTAACTTGTTTTATAGTATGATTTTCTGATTAGGACGTGCAGGGAATTCAGGTGAAATTCAGTCAAAGTCCCTGAAATGTTTGGGTCATCTTGACTATGTTAAGGGGCGATATACGTGTAAGTTCATTCCTTAAGAATAATGACAGTAACTAAAGAGAACTCGTACCCACTGGCAGGAGGTTCAGTAACCAGAGGATGGAGATTTAAAACAATTGGCAAAAGCACTGGAGGGCATGTGATGAGAATTTTTTGAATTATATAGTGAGTTGTTCTGCAATGTGTTGCCTGAAAGCAGATTCAACAGCAACAGCAGACTCAACGGGTGAGGCAGTGGCGTAGTGGTATTGTCACTGGACTGGTAATCCAGAGACCCAGCATAATGCTCTGTTGACCCTGGGTTCAAATCCCACCATGGCAGATGGTGGACTTTGAATTCAAATTCAATGAATGAAATCTGGAATTAAAAGTCTAATGATTACCATGAAACAATTGTCATTAAAAAAAAAACCTATCTGTCTATTCTAATTTAAAAAAAAAACCCATCTGGTTCACTAATGCTCTTTAGGGAAGGAAATCTGCTGTCCTCACCTCATCTGGCCTACATGAGACTCCAGACCCCCAGACCCACAGCAATGCGGTTGACTCTTTAAAAAAAAGCCCTCTGAACAAGGGCAGGAGGGCAATAAATACTGGCTTAGTCAGTGACGCCCACATCCCCATGAATGAGTAACAAAAACTTGCTGCTGAAGGGAATTGGATCTCCAACTTCAAAAGGAGAAAGATTTCCAATGTTATGGGGAAAGAGCGAGGAGTGGGACTAATTGAGTAGCTCTTTCAAAGAGGCGGAACAGACACCATGGGCCAAATGGCCTCCTTGTGATCTTTGGTTTTAATCAATTTTTCTCATTAATATTTAACTGATATTCATTTTGTTTTCCACCCTTTCCCTAATCAATAGAAGCCCAGTGAAAGGTGCAAGGAGATCTATTTCCATCGGCTTTGAAATCTGAATTAGGATTAAATATAAAACAGTGTCTAAATTGAAAACTTTTGCGGTCAGGCCAATTTACTCAGCCTTGGCCCTCGCACATGGTTCCTGCAGGTGATCTTTGTACTTCAAATAACATGTAGGTGTAAACTCATAGCGTAGTCACAGGGTGATAACCACCCCCCTCATCTCCATTCCATAAGAAAAAACTCACACCTAAGTGCAAATTACTTCTCATTCGGTTCTTATCCTTGTACACAAGAAGCCTTTGTTTCCAATAAAAGAGTCCATATGCAAAAAAGTTCAGAAGTTATTACATTATGTATTTTTTTCAGTGCAGCATAATATGTGACTCCTATATCCCAGTCTATTTTCTGAACTCTGATATTTTTCTCCCTGTTGGCTGGCCTCCTACCTTGCAAGCTCCCTAAACTGCAGCTCATCCAAAACTCTGAAGCCCATGGTCTAAGTCAGACCAAATCCCATTAACCCTCATGCTCACTGACCTACGCTGGCTCCTGGTTCATGAACAATGGCTTGATTTTAAAATTCTCAAAATCTCTCCATAGCTTCCGTATCTCCGTAATCTCCTCTGGCCACTCAGCCCTCCAAGATACTTGCCCCTCTCCAATTCTGGTCTCTTCTACACCACCAATTTTCATGGCTCTGCCATTGGTGGCCCTGCCTTCAGCTACCTAGGCCCTAAGCTCTGGAATTCCTTAAACATCTCTACCTCTCTCTTTTATACACTCCTTAAAACCTAGCACTTTCATCAAGATTTTGGTCATCAGTTCTGGTATCTCTTTATGTGGCTCAGTGTCAAATTTTGTGTGAAGCAGCTTGGGATGTTTTACTGTGTTAAAGGTTAAAGCTATATAAATACCTGTTGCTGCTTTCCACAACAAATGGCTACACTCAGCTAAGGGAATGTGGGTGCTGGTTTTCAATATGGCTCACAGGGAGCAGTGGATTTTCAATCCCTTTGGAAACATCTCACCGCAGCTGTTCCTGTGGTCAGCTTGACTGAAATAAGGAATTTGCTCTGCATGCAACCTTGCAGGAGATGCTGTGTCTACAGCGCAGGGTTAAAAACAGCAAGTTATTCCACCAGCACTCTGCTTTCCCAATCATTGAGAAGGGGGTGTCAATGAATTGACAAAAGCCAATCCCAGGGAAGAAAACGCTTCTTCAAATTTGAAGCCCAGTTTCAACATCATGCATGATGGGCCGAAGGGCCTCCTTCTGTGCTGTAAACTCTATGACACTTCAAGAGCAGGTAACTTTTTGAAATGTGTCTTTTTGTGATGTGGGCCATGTTGCATTTATTGCCACCTCTATGGTATGGACAGCAGAGGGGTAAAACTCTCTATCTCAGCAATGTGGTTAACCCTCACCTATACAAGGATAACTTTACAGGCGCTTACGTGGAGCTGAATGTGAGCCGGAGGACACTGTTTGTCGCAGACTGCATGCAAAACACAAGACGACACAATGCCACACCTGCCAACTCACCAAGGCTTTTGTCCCCTGACATCAACTCTGCTCCTTTCACCAATATCATCCTCGACACCGGCCATTTACTCAGGCTGAAGTAGTCTGTGCAAAATCTCAGTATTCTCTTTTACCCAGAATGGAATTCTAAACCTCACAAGAACACGAAAAATAGGAACAGGAGCCCTGTTCCTATGGCATTAAGTCTTAATGCTCATTTAGAGAGACAGTGCAGAAATGATTGGCCGATTGGCCTCCTTCTGTGCTGTAACCATTCTGTGATTCTGAGTAGACCATATGGCCTGTCGAGCCTACTCCGCCATTCAATATGACCATGGCTGATCTTGGGCTTCAACTCCACTTTCTCGCCCGCTCCTCATATACCTTAATTCCTGAGAGACCAAAAATCTGTCCATCTCAGCCTTAAATAGAGTCAACAATAGAGCAGCCACAACCCTCTGGGCTGGAGAATTCCAAAGTTCCATGATCTTCTGAGTGAACAAATTTCTTTCCCTCCTAAATAATCGACCCCTTATCCTGAGACTGTGCCGCCGTGTTCTAGATTCCCCATTGAAACACCTCTCAGTGTCGACCCTGTCAAGGCCCTTCAGAATTTTAAATGTTTCAATGAGAACACCTCTCATTCTTCTAAACTCCAGAGAGTATAGGTCCAATTTACTCAGCCTATACGACAGCCTTCTCATCCCAGGAACCAATCCAGTGAACCTTCACTGTACTGCCTTCAAGCAAGTGTATCCTTCCCTATATGGAGGCCAAAACTGCACACAGTATTCCAGGTGTGGTCTCACTAAAGCCCTGTAGAATTGTAGCAAGACTTCTTTATTCATGTAATCCAATTCCCTTGGAGTAAAGACCTAATTGCTTGCTGTAACTTCATGCTAACTTTGTGTTTCTTGTTCACGTACTCCCAAGTCCCCCTGAACATCAACACTTCAAGTTCCATGCCTTTTAAAAAAAATTTACTTTTCTATTCTTATGACCAAAGTGAATAACTTCACACTTTATACTCCATCTGCCATCTTGCTGCCCACTCACTTAACCTGTCTATATCTCTCTGCAGCCGCTCTGTGTCCTTCTCACAACTTACCTTTCCACCTAACTTTGCATTGCCAGGAAACATAGATAGATCACTCTGTCTCTTTGTCTAAGTCATTAACAATGTTACAACCACGTGAGGAGAAGCGAAATGACTCTCCTATTGTCCCAATCGCGGTCTGCCCATTACACGTTTTATTTCGTGAATTTAGAGAAGACGTGCTTTGCCAATACTGCAGGAGTCCCCCTATTTATGCTTTCAGATTGCAAAGAATTAGTCATAAAGGTTTTCTTAGGTTAAACAAAGAACAGGACAAGTTTATTGAAACCATTTCCCGAATTTAAAAAAAAGACTAGGTAAACCGCAAGCACCTTTCATACGCCATACACATTCCCTGGGCCTCACAAACATACTGGTACAGATGGCAGAATAAGAGAATAGACTTGAGGATTTTTTTTTTAACTGTTCCTGAAAAAGGGTAAAACGAAGGAGTTTACGGTTAGCTGTTTTCTGGCTTGTCTCGGTGCGCTGATTCCGCATTGCGGCTATTTTGTCTAGTTGTATTCCTGCGTGTATTGTATGGATCAGATTTGCATGTTTCATTCCCAAAAGATCTTGGTTTGCAGTAGATTTCTCCTCTCAGGATGGTTACTTTGCAAATCTGGGCACAATACTTCTGAGAGGGAGAGAGAGAAAAACAGAGGGCAAACAGCTTCTGGCTGTTTCAGTGCTGTATTGTGGTGATCTCTCCCCTGCTTGGTCAAACAGTCCCTTAAAGTACCATGCTGGCTGTGTATTCCAGGCAAATTCTATTAGTCCATGTCTGCTGCATTCATTGTTTTAGAACAGGTAATTGCATTTTAATGTCTCATCTTAGAAGTCTCATCTGCAAAGTTTCAAGATAGTGTAAAGCCAACAGGAGATGGGGTCTTTCATGTTCTCCAGGGAGTTGAGTGTCTTTTCTTTCCATACCACTTGGTGCAATGCAAGCTGTATATTGTAGCCATCTGGGCAGTCCCCATTCTCTTTAGATGGTGTTAGTTTATTTTTTAAAATCCAGCCAGAAAAAGAAAAATTAGAAATTGCATCTTATTTCAAAAAGCACATCTTCATAACAATATAGATTGTATATAGCTGAGGGGCAAGCACTGAGTTTTGCAGCACCCCACTAGTCACAGCCTGCCAACTTGAAAATGCCATGTGGCATCTTACTGAATACCTTTTGGAAATCCAGGTATACTACATCTACAGGTTCCCCTTGAGTGAGTGAATGAGTGAGAGAGAGAGAGACAGAGGCACAGTGAGAGAGAGAGAGAGAGAGAGAGAAAGAGAGACACACATGCGGTTGGAGAAACCGTGAGACAGTTCGGGGATTAGAAGTTATCCAGCTGGAAAAGGAAAAGAAAGGAAGCAGGCTAAAAAGGGAGCGAGAAAGGGAGCTAAGAATCACTTTGGACTGATTCTAGGAGAATAGAGTGTCAACTTAAGGGACAGGGTAAAGTATAACCATGGAATGAGATTTTTGGTTGAACTAAAGAATTAACAAGGGAATTTTTCTGTAGTTTAGAATATTAGTTGCCTACGAAATGCTGTTTAGCCAACGTTACTTTTGTATGTTACAGTAAAAGTCATAACATTTGAAATCTTGTCATGCAATTCCTTTAATTTGATCACTAGGAATTTGAATTCCTTTTCAAAAATTATCAGTCTGGACTGGGATCATAACATACCCATGTTATTGGCTTTATTTAAGTCTAAGATTATTGTTTGTGTTTGCAGCATGTTGCTAAACATGGATTCAATTGCATTATGATCACTAGTTCCCAGCCGAATTACCTCATACTCTATCCATCATTTATTTCCACAACATTACTTGACTTGCCCTGACCTCTGTCAAAATCCTGATCCATGGTTTTGTTGGTTCTAGACTCCATCCAGTGTAAACCCTAATTAGTCCAAACCTGACCCTTCACTGGCTCGCTGCCCCTCGCCAACTTTTAAAATTTAAGCTTGTTTTCACATCCTTCATTGGTTCGCCACATGCTATCTCTGTGACCTCCTCAGCCTTAAATCCACTCAGACTTTTCAGTCCTCTGAGTTCGACCATTTGTATGTTGTTAGCCCCTCCCATTTCACTCCAGCAATTATAGTAGAAATATCAGTCACCATGCCCACTCCCTCTGGACCTCCCTCCCTAAAGCTTTCTGTATTTGAATTCCTGTCCCTTTTAAAAACTTAGAACAAAATCCATATAATTTTTAAACAAACTTTCCAACCTCCCTTTTATGCTTTCCCTCCATGCCTCAGTATCTATTTCCCAACCTATTTCTATTTGCAAAAAGCCTTAGGTTATTTTTTTAACATTAAAAGTGCTATATAAATGAAAGCTGGTGTTGATGCAGCTCTGCATTTTGGACACACAAACACAATCCTGTAGTTTCTCCTGTTGCTTCAATAATAGCTTATTTGCTAGAATGTGTTGGCCAGTTCGAAAGTTAATTAGCATGTTTTTTAAAAAATCAAACAAAGGAATTTGGTTAATGCAGTTCTGGCTCTTGAGGCTTTGCACAGTCAAGTGATAGGGCTATACAGCACTTGTAAATTGCTAGAAAGATTTTGACAGATGACAAATCCAGGGCACCCGTATGAGGTAATGTAATTGTGGTAATATAAAATTGCTTCATTTTCAACAGGATATTATAATACAACATCTGTGGAAGATAACAAAACAATATTGTAGTCTTCCATTAGGTCTCTGAATGATTTCAGCGAGCTATATCTTAAACAGTGGTCATTATCACCGAAGCTTCAGGGCATGTGTGGTATACAACATGTGAGTGGCAATTACAAAAGTAACAAGATTGCCAAAGTTTCCTTCACCCATACATTAACCCACATATACCAAGCCCGAGAGAGTTTTATGTAAGAAAATTAATAAATGTAATCTTCTAATCCTCCTGGGCTTTGTACTCAATTTATTCTGCACCCAAGATGTTTAAGCCAGCTGAAAAATGCCATTGACAGTTTGCCTGAGCTAAATGTAGGGACAGTTATGGTGTCTGTGCAGGTCTTCCTCAAAATGGGAAGATCCCTATTTGCGAGGCAAAACTGATTTTGGCTTTCACTGTAATGAAGAACATATGAACGTATGAATTAGGAGCAGGAGTAGGCTACTAGGCCCTCAGGCCTGCTCCGCCACTTGATAAGATCATGGCTGATCTGATTGTTGCCTCTACCCCTATACCCTTCGGCTCCCTTGTCAGTCAAAAATCTACCTAAATCAGGCCTTAAAAATATTCAATCGCCACATGCCTGTTCTGTTATGGGGAGTGAATTCCACACACCAACAACCCTCAGAGAGAAAAGTTCTCTCAATCTCTGTCTTAAATAGGAGACGCCTAATTTTTAAACTGCGTCCCCTAGTTCTATCTCTCCCACAAAGGGCAACATTCGCTCAGCACCCAGAACAGGTCTGTTTTTTTTGGGGTGGGGTGATGGGGAAGAATGAGTATGCACTACCTGCACGCCAAGTTTATGCGTGCAATATCAAATGCATCACATGGGTATTGGATGCAGGCATGATATATTGAAACACGGAGTGATCAGACAGCTTTTTGGTGTCTGTGTTGTCTACAGTTATCAGTGCATATAATAGATTGAGTGATTAATTTTGCTTTTGGTCTTTATACAGATTCTACATTCAAGGCCTAATTTTTATGTTTATTGGTCCGAAAGAAGCAAGTCAGTTTTACCCTCTCATAAATTGTGTTTACCCACACAGCATTCCTGAAGGTGAACACCTGGTGCATCTTTAAAGTCAGCTGATCACTTGGAATTAAGGAGCTCCTGCAGACGATGTCTATAAATAAGCTTTTGTCTAAATGGATTATTGTGTACTGCTCTCATTTTAATGAACAAATTATAATTGTCAAGGTCTATAGCATTAATTTAATGATAATGGCAGCCACTGATCTGCTTTTAAGCTGTTCAAGTACCCTTTATAGAATACTTCAATTCAACAATTCATAATATTTTGAGATACAGGGAGCAGATGAATGCGAGACTAGATGCAAAATGTTCACAAAAATATAATTTTGAATGTATTCTTTTGCATTAAAATAAGTTCCTTCTGCAATTTCTCAATTAAGTATAATTTATTTTATTGCCTATTCACATATGATATAAATAGGATACAGAGACACTGGGGAAGGTACACAAACATTCGCAAAGATGATACTAAAACTGGGAGGTTCAACCATCAAGAAAGATTGAACAAGCTGGGTCTCTTTTCTCTAGAAAACGGTAGGCTGAGGGGTGATTTGATAGAGGTATTTAAAATAGTAGAAGGATTTGATAGGATAGAAGTGGAGAAAATGCATCCACTTGTGGAGGGGACCTCAGCTAGAGGCCGTAAATATAAAATAGTCACTAATAAATCCAATAGGGAATTCATGAGAAAGTCCTTTGTCCAAAGAGTGATTAGAATGTGCAACTCACTAAAACAAGGAGCAGTTAAAGTGAATAACAGATATATGGGGAAGCTAAGTAAATACTTACAAGACCATTAGATAGGAGCAGCAGTAGGCCATTCAACCTATCGAGCCTGCTCCTCCTGCTCATGGCTGATCTGATTGTGTGGTCTCAACTCTACTTTCCTGCATTTCCCTCCATAACCCCTGACTCCCTTGTCGGTCAAAAATCGGTCTAACTCAGTCTTGAATATGTTCAATCACCCAGCTGCTTGAGGGAGAAAGGGATAGGAGAGTATGCTGATAGGGTGACACAAGGTTTGTGTGGAGCTGGCTTCAATCAGTTGGCCTGAATAGTCAGCTTCTCTGTTGTCGGCATGATAGGAGTTAAATTGCATACTTGTAGGATTGCTTTTCTGGTTATTCAGTGACATTTGCTGAATGTTGGTCAAGAATGGTTCCAGGGATGAGGAACTTCAGTTATGAAGATAGATTGAAGAATTTAGGACTGTTTAACTCGGAGAAGAGAAGGCTGAGAGGGGCTTTGATAGAGGTATTCAAAATCATGAGGGGTCTGGAGAGAGTAGATAGGGAGAAACTGTTCCCACTTGTGAAGGTTGTGACAAATTGCACCACAGCAGCTGAGACAATCCAGAACATTCGAAAACAATCAACAACATTCGAAATAAGACAACCCACAATATCCTAAGAAAAATAGTCAATTCGCCCTATTTCCCAATGATAATGGGTCCTTTAAAAAATTCCAGAATCCGAACCGCATCGTCACCAAAAACTAATCAGTTCTTCGTTGTGCCATATCCTGTGTACCAAACGTCGTTGAAATCCATCCATTGATTTTCAAGATATATTATTTACAAAGGGACTAACAAACGGGGAAGAAATCATTACCCCCTCCCATCTTCATAATAGCGGCCAGAAGAAAGAATCTAGCTGTAAGTACTTCATATAAAAACAGAAAAATGCTGGAAATACTCAGCAGGTCTGGCACAATCTGTGGAGAGAGAAAAACAGAGTTAATGTTTCAGGTTGATGAAAGGTCACAAACCTGAAAAGTTAACTCTGTCTCTCTCTCCACAGATGCTGCCAGACCTTCTGAGTATTTCCAGCATTTTCCTGTTTTTATTTCCGATTGCAAGCATCTTCAATTTTCTATTTGTGTAGGTACTTCATGACCTCTTTAAATAACTCAGTTGGGGAACATGGGGTGGTGGGGCATCCTTCATTCCAAGATAGGGCATTGGTGTGGAACTGTAAAACTGGCAGTGTTGCTTCAAATCAGCATTGCACACTGATTAGCATCATCGTATTGCTCTGCACACTGCCAGCAGTTGTTAAATACTGAGCGCACAACCCTCTTTACCAAGGTGGCATCCTGCACATTTCCCACCAGAAGTGTACACACATGTATCCCAGATCCCATTTTCGAGTCTTAGTTGGCCGAGTAGGGCCTAAAGAAAGGGCGGTGCACAGCCCATTTTAACACCTGATGTAACTCAACCTGACAGAATTTTACAAAGTATTTAGACAGTGATACTACAACAATCACCATGAGTATATCTGCATGTATATATGTTTTCTTTATATTCATTTATGGGGGTCGCTAGCTAGGCCAACATTTGTTGCCCATCCCTAATTGCCCTTGAGAAGGTGGTGGTGAGCTGCCTTCTTGAACCGCTACAGTCCATATAGTTACACCCACAGTGCTGTTAGGGAGGGAGTGCCAAGATTTTAACCCAACGACAGTGAAGGAATGGCGATATATTCCAAGTCAGGATGATGAGTAATTTGGAGGGGAACTTGCAGATGGTGATGTTCCCATGTGTCTGTTGCCCTTGTCCTTTTAGATCATAGCGGTCGTGTGTTTGGAAGGTGCTGTCTCAGGACATCTTTTTTATTGCTGAGATGTTTGTCAGGTTAATGGGCTGATTTAGTTTTAAAATAGAATTGATATTACAGCAGTTAATCTCTGGATTATTCTAGTATATGGATATCATTCCAATATTCATTTATAGAGCGGTACATGTTACCTTGAATTTGTCAGTTATCTTTCCAATGGCCTAAGATCTTCAACATGAGATGGTTAAGTTTCTGTTCCAGCAATAAATTCTAGCATGTTTTAGGGTAATGCGTGTTAGAATCTTAACAATGTCCAATTGTGAATTTTTATTCCATGTCCATTTGAATGGCAGAAATATAGGGCAGTATGAATATAGATTTTGTTTTATACTTTGTAGCGCCTTGGGGCATTTCATTATTACATTAAAGGCACCATATAAGTTGTTGTTGCATTTACCCACACAATTTCTAATCGAATATCAGAAAATACCAGAGTGGCACGAAGCCTGGATATTTTAATGAGTTAATACATTGCCCTGTTGTTTCAGATTTAAGCACAGACTACACTGATAGGATAAGTCTTCTCTGTGCTGAGTGGAGGGTTTTAATGTGGCACGAGCTTCCTCAGTCTTAGTGCAGTTCTAAGTGACTAAAGGCCCACACAGCACAAAAACAAACTGCTGATTGGTTGGCACTAAACTGCTTGCAGTAAAGGTTCACTAGTGACTCTTTGTTAGGGTACAGTCATGCACGTCTCCTCTAAGTGGCCACTCTTCATGTGTGAGCCTTGGTTGAGAGTGTTGGGGAGTTGTACTTCTAGGATGGGGGAGGGGGGTTTCACAGCTGTCCAGTCCTGTGCTCACATGTTACGCACCCTGGTCAACATTCAGCAAGGGTCACTGAATAACCCTTATCACTCCTTCTTCCTAATACAAGAACACTTCACATCAGCTTGTAGTGCACTCACAGCAGTTTTAACCGAGATGAGTTAATTGAGCAGAAACAGGGAATTGAACCTGGAACCTTTCTGGTCTGAATAGTTCAACTGCTCCCTGTCTTATCCAGCGAAGGATGACTCTTTCAATCAAAATGTACCCGATCAAGTCACAAACTTTTGCTTTATCCCCAATTTCCTTTCAAATTGACTACACTTGTCATTTCAGTATTATATAGATAAAATAGATATTAGAGCACAGAAACAGGTCATGCAACCCAATCAGTCTATGTCAATGTTGATACTTCACAAGAGCCTCCTCCCTTGCTGCTTCATCCAGCCCTGTCAGCATACTCATCTAATGCTTTCTCCCTTATATGTTTATCTAGTTTCTCTTATAAAGGCATCTATGTTACTCACCTCACATCTGGTAACAAGTTCCACATTCTAAGCTTTACCTACATTCTCTGGGCAAGTAAACTCCTCTATTCTTTAGTGATTAGTAATTATCTTATTTATGACACCTTGGACTTTCCCATAAGTGGAAACATATTTGTGGTGTCTACCCTATCAAACCCCTTCATGATTTTAAGAGCCTCTATTAGGTCACCCCTCAGTCTCCTTCCAAGGGGAATGAGTGCCAGTTTGTTCAGTTTTTCTGAGGTATGATCTCTCATTTCTTTCATAATCCTTTTTCTTTTATTCATTCACGGGATGTGGGCTACACTGGCTGGGCCAGTATTTATTGCCCATCCCTAGTTGCCCTCGAGAAGGTGGTGGTGAGCTGCCTTCTTGAACCACTGCAGTTCATGTGGTGTAGGTACAGCCACAGTGCTGTTAGGAAGGGAGTTCTAGGATTTTGAACCAGCGTCAGGGAAGGAACAGCGATATATTTCCAAGTCAGAATGGACAGTGACTTAGAGGGGAACTTGCAGGTGGTGGTGTTCCTATCTATCTGCTGCTCTTGTCTTTCTAGATGATAGTGGCCATGGGTTTGGAAGGTGCTGGCGAAGGAACGTTGGTGAATTCCTGCAGTGCATCTTGTCGATGGTACACACTGCTGCTACTGTGATTTGGTGGTGGAGGGAGTGAATGTTTGTGGATGTGGTGCCAATCAAGCAGGCTGCTTTGTCTTGGACAGTTCTTGAGCATTGTGGGAGCTGCATTCATCCAGGCAAGTGGGGAGTATTCCATCCCACTCCTGACTTGTGCCTTGTAAATGGTGGACAGGCTTTGGGAAGTCAGGTGGTGAGTTATTTGTCGCGGGATTCCTAGCCTCTGATGTGTTCTTGTAGCTAAAGTATTTATATGGTTAGTCCAGTTCAGTTTCTGGTCAATGGTGGCCCCCAGGATGTTGATAGGGGATTCAGTGATGGTAATACCATTGAACATCAAGGGGCGAAGGTTGGATTCTCTCTTGTTGGACATGGTCATTGCCTGGCACTTGTATGGTGCAAATGTTACTTGCCGCTTGTCAGCCCAAGCCTGGATATTGTCCAAGTCTTGCTGTATTTGGACATGGACTGCTTCAGCATCTGAGGAGTCGCAAATGGTGCTGAACATTGTGCAATCATCTGCGAACATCCCCACTTCTGACCTTATGATGGAAGGCCATTGATAAAGCAGCTGAGGACGTTTGGGCCAAGGACACTACCCTGAGGAACTCCTGCAATGATGTCCTGGAGCTGAGATGACTGACCTCCAACAACCACAACCATCTTCCTTTGTGCTAGGTATGACTCCAACCAGTGAAGTTTTCCCCCAGATTCAAATTGGCTTCAGTTATGCTCGGACTCCTTGATGCCACACTCAGACAAATGCTGCTTTGATGTCAAGGGCAGTCACTCTCACCTCCCCTCGGGAGTCCATGTTTGAACCAAGGGTGTAATGAGGTCAGGAGCTGAATGGCCCTGGCGAAACCCAAACTGGGCGTTAGTGAGCAGGTTATTGCTAAGCAATTGCCGCTTGATAGCACTGTTGATGGTCCCTTTGATTACTGATGATCGAGAGTAGACTGATGGGGTGGTAATTGGCTGGTTTGGATTGGTCCTGCTTTTTGTGTACAGGACATACCTGGGCAATTTTCCACATAGCTGGGTAGATGCCAGCGTTGTAGCTGTACTGGAACAGCTTGGCTAGGGGTGCAGCAAGTTCTGGAGCACAAGTCTTCAGTACTATTGCCGGAATGTTGTCAGGGTCCATAGCCTTTGCAGTATCCAGTGCCTTCAGCCATTACTTGATATCACGTGGAGTGAATCAAATTGGCTGAAGACTGGCATCTGTGATGCTGGGGACCTCCGGAGGAGGCCGAGGTGGATCATCCACTCGGCATTTCTGGCTGAAGATTGTAACTAATGCTTCAGCCTTATCTTTTGTACTGATGTGCTGGGCTCCTCCATCATTGAGGATGGGGATATTTGTGGTGCCTCCTCCTCCAGTGAGTTGTTTAATTGTCCACCACCATTCATGACTGGATGTGGCAGGACTGCAGAGCTTAGATCTGATCTGTTAATTATGGGATCGTTTAGCCCAGTCTATCACTTGCTGCTTATGCTGTTTAGCACACTAGTCCTGTGTTATAGCTTCACCAGGTTGACACCTCATTTTTAGGTATGCCTGGTGTTGCTCCTGGCATGCCCTCCTGCACTCTTCATTGAACCAGGATTGATCCCCTGGCTTGATGGTAATGGTAGAGAGGGGCATATGCCGGGCCGTGGTATTACAGATTATGTTCGAGTACAATTCTGCTGCTGCTGATGGCCCACAGTGCTTAATGGATGCCCAGTCTTGAGTTGCTATAGCTGTTCGAAATCTATCCCATTTAACACAGTGGTGGCGCCACACAACACGATGGAGGGTATTCTCAATGTGAAGGCAGGGCTTTGTCTCCACAACGACTGTGTGGTGGTCACTCCTACCGATACTGTCATGGACAGATGCATCTGTGGCAGGCAGGTTGGTGAGGATGAGGTCAAGTATGTTTTTCCCTCTTGTTGGTTCCCTCACCACCTGCCGGAGACCCAGTCTACCAGCTATGTCATTTAGGACTCAGCCAGCTCGGTCAGTAGTTGTGCTACCGAGCCACTCTTCGTGATGGACATGGAAATCCCCCACCCAGAGTACATGCTGCGCCCTTGCCACCCTCAAAGCTTTCTTCAAGTGGTGTTCAACAGGGAGGAGCACTGATTCATCTGCTGGGGGAGAGCAGTATGTGGTAATCAGCAAGAGGTTTCCTTGCCCATGTTTGACTTGACGCCATGAGACTTCATGGGATCCGGAGTCGATGTTGAGGACTCCAAGGGCAGAAGGCTGCAGCACAGAGGGATTTGGGAGTCCTTGTGCATGAATCCCAAAAAGTTAATAAGTTCAATAGGTATTAGGATAGGCAAATGGAATGCTGGCCTTTATTTCAAAGGGAATGGATATAAAAATAGGGAAGTCTTGCTAAAACTATACAAGGCACTAGCTAGACCACACCGAGAATACTGTGAACAGTTTTGGTCACCTTATCTAAGGAAAGATATACTGACATTGAAGGCAGTCCAGAGAAGGTTCACTAGGTTGATCCCGGGTATGGAGGGTTTTTCTTATGAGAAGAGGTTGAGTCGGTTGGGCCTGTACTCATTGGAGTTTAGAAGAATGAGAGGTGACCTTATTGAAACATATACGATTCTTAGGGGGCTTGACAGGGTAGTTGCTGAGAGGTTGTTTCCCCTTGCTGGAGAGTCTAGGACCAGAGGGCATAATTTCAAAGTGGGCGTCCATTTAAAACAGAGATGAGGAGGAATTTCTTCTCAGAGGCTACCCTCTCAGAGGGTGGTCAATCTGTGGAATTCTTTCCCTCAAAGGGCTGTAGAGGCTGAGTCGTTAAGTATATTCAAGGCTGAGATAGAGAGATTTTTAATCAGTAAAGGAATCAAGGGTTATGGGGACAAGGCAGGAAAGTGGAGTTGTGGATTATTAGGTCAGCCATTATCTCATTGAATGGTGGAACAGACTCGATAGACCGAACAGCCTACTTCTGCTCCTATGTCTTATGGCCCCTCCTGACTGTATACCACTGTGCCACCATCTCTGTTTGACTAGCCTGTGAGACAGTTCTCTCAATTTCGGCCCCCAGATGTTAGTAAGGAGGACTTTGCAGGATCAACAGGGCTGAGTTTGCCATTGTTGTTTCCGGAACCTAGATCGATGCCGGGTGGTCCGTCCAGTTTCATTCCTTTTTGTGACTTTGTAGCAGTTTGTCACAACTGAGTGGCTTGCTAGGCCATTTCAGAGAGCATTTTAAGAGTCAACCACATTGCTGTGGGTCTGGAGTAAGCTAAGACCAGGTAAGGATGACAGTTTTCCTTCCCCAAAGGAAATTAGTGAACCAGATGGGTTTTTACAGCAATCAACAATGATTCCATGGTCATCATTTAATTCCAGATTTTTAGTTGAATTCAAATTCCACCATGTGCCATGACGGTATTCAAATCTGGGTCCCCAGAGCATTACCCTGGGTCGCTGGATTACAAGTCCAGCACAATACCACTATACCATTGCCTCCCCATGATGAGATGAGAAAGAAGAAACTGTGTGGGAATAATGTTAAAAAAAAACAATATCACATCAATACAAAGGAGAACACATCAATATCACATACAGAAGGCTTACCAAAACATTGTTTCTTGTGTTCAGCTTAAAACTTTCAAATGCGAATTGTGCGAGTTGATGTCTCAAAATCAGTCAAGTTGAAAAGAAGTTGCATCCATTACTCTTAGTTGGAATAAAGGTTAATTTAGGTGATCCTCATACCACAGTACAAATCTCAGTCAAAGTAGAATGAGTTACCATGCATTACTGTCAGTTGGGGAACAGTTGTGCTTAGTTAAAAAGCGGTTAATTTCTCAGCTACTGAGAAAGCTTCTCTAACCACCTTTTCTCCACCAATACCTTTCATTACTCTTCATATAAACTCTCTAAACGATATCACTGGCCACCCCATTAGCATAGATATAACTTGCTGCCTCATGTTACACAAGGTTTTAATCACTAACAGGGTAATCTTTGAGAATTTCCTCTTCCCTTCCAGCCCACATCCTCCCCCTCCAATCTCACTTTTCATGCTCATTAAGAAAACTATTTCCCCAGCTTTCTCACCAACTTACTCTAAGATTCACAACTTGCTCACCTTTGGCATTCCACCTATATAGCACTTCTGACATTATCAACATACTTAACTGCTCATTTGTCCATCCTTTCAACATCCTTGCCCCCACTCCTGTTGCTCCTCCCAATCATCTGATCTTATTTGACAGCATCAAGTAATAATCAAGTTTGTTTCCCCGCAGCCAAAACCACCTAGGAGGCAATCATAAACCCAGACTTCTGCTTTCTAAAACCAATTGCCTGCTTGAACCCCTCACTCATCCTCTACTTTCACTTCAGCACCAAATATGAGGAGCTCATGGATGGTAAAGCCTCTTTACCATCTACACAGTTGCTCTCACTGTTGTTCTGTTATCCACCTTCTCACCCATTCAAAATCCTGGAACTCCCTAATAGCATCATGGGAGCTCCTTCACCACAGTGAAGGAGGAAGCGAACCACCACCTTCTTGAGCAACCAGGGTTTTGCCAGTGACTTCCAAATACCGAGAATTAACTAAAAGAATGATTGTTGCTTCACAGCTCTGTACCACTCGCTCCCAAAGCCGTGTTTGGATTCTTTCAGTCCAGATTCAACCTGATGCACAGCAACAAAATAGCCCTAGCCAGGCATGAATGACAGCCTCTGTGATTGCAGTGCATATCACTCCTCCTCCCATATTATTTTAAGGGATGTGTATGTCACTGGCAAGGCCAGCATTTATTGGCCACCCCTAACAGCCCTTGAGGTGGTGGTGAACTGCCTGCTTGAGCTGCTGCAGTCCATGTGTATGTTGCTGGCAAGGCCAGCATTTATCGGCCACCCCTAACAGCCCTTGAGGTGGTGGTGAGCTGCCTGCTTGAGCTGCTGCAGTCCATGTGGTATAGGTACACCCACAGTGCTGTTAGGGAGTTCCAGGATTTTGACCCAGTGACACAGGCATGTCAGGATGGCATGTGGCTTGGAGGGGAACTTGAGGTGGGTTCCCACTTATCTGCTGCCATTGTTCTTCAAGATGGTAGAGGGTGTGGGTTTGGAAGGTGCTGTTGAAGTTGGCTTGTTGCAGTGCATCTGTAGATGGTAAATCTGCTGCCACTGTGGCTCAATGGTGGAGGGTATGAATGCTTATTGTGGTATGCAAGTGGGGCAAATCAAGTGGGCTTTGTCGTGCATGGTGTTGAGCTTCTAGATTGTGTTGGAGCTGCACTCATCCTGGCAAGTGAGGAGTACTCCATCCCACTCCTGAGTTATGCCTTGTATATGGTGGACAGGCTTTGCGAAGTCATGAGGTGAGTTACTTGCTGCAGAATTCCCAGCCTCTGACTTGCTCTAGCAAACACTATTTATATGGCTGGTCCAGTCCGGTTTCTGGTCAATGGTAACCCCAGGACGTTGATAGTGGGGAAATTCAGTGATGGAATGCCATTGAATGTCAAGGGGAGATGGTTAGATTCTCTCTTGTTGGAGATGGCCATCATCTGGCACTTGTGTGGTGCCAACATTACTTGCCACTGAACAGCACAAGCATGAATGTTGTCCAAAATTTGCTGTATGCAAGTACAAACTGCTTTAGCAGCTTAGGGGTTGGGAATGGTACTGAACGCTGTGAAAAATTAATGAACATTCTCACTTCTGACCTTATGATGGAGGGAGATCATTGAGGAAGCAGCTGAAAGTTGTTGGGCCTAAGAAACTATCCTGAGCAACTCATGCAATTTTGTCCTGGTGCTAAGACGATTGACCTCCAACAACCACAGCCATCTACCTTGCTTTGTACTAGGTACAACTCCAGTTAGTGGACAGTTTACCCCCCATTCCTATCAGCTTCAATCTTGCTAGGACTTCTTGATGCCACACTCTGTCAAATGCTGCCTTGATGTCATTCTCTGAATCTCTGACATCCAGCTCTTTTGACCATGTATGGACCAAGACTGTAATGAAATCTGGAGCTGAGTGGTCTTGATGGAAGTCAAATGAAGCAATGATGAATGAGTTATTGCCGTGTAAGTGCTGCTTGTTAGCACTGATAATGACACCTTCCATTGCTTTGCTGGTGATTGAGATCAAACTAATGGGACAGTTTTTGGCTGGTTTGGATTTGTCCTGCTTTTTGTGGGCAAGACATAGCTGGGCAGTTTTCCACATTGTTAGGTAGTACCACCTTTAAAAACTTATTCAAAAACCCATCTGTTTAAACTATAGCTTTTAGTTATGCTTAGTTCCTTTCTTTCCAGGCTTTGGATCTGCAAAGCACTCTAGCACGTTTTATTTACATTGAAAATTTTAAAGGATTAAAAGTTGTCACTTCGGGTTTGGGCTGAGCTGTTTCACCATCACTGCTCAAGTTCAGAGGCAACTAATGCCAAAGAATGTCTGAGTAAAATGACTGACCTTCCCAGAAGAAAGATTTTGTAATATCTAAAAAACAGCAGCAATTGGAACACTTCTCAAAAGAATTGCCAGTCATTTTACTCCATTACAATGCTTTGATAGTAATTAAGGCCTTTGCTTTTAGAAAGTGTGTGCATTGGCTTGGCGTTTTCGTGTCATCACAGTCCTAAAGAGCTTCACAGCTAATATGTAATCACTGCAATTATGTGGGAAAATTGGGAAAATATGGCCCCATAAACAGATATCAGATAAAAGACAAGTCAGTTATTTTTATTGGTGGTGTTGCCCGGACACTGGGAGAATTCTCATTTAAGTTGAGCCTTTCGACTTTTTAACTTCTTCTAGAGGTCCCAACCAAAAGAGAATGGCAGTTCTGATAATCCAGCACTCCTCCAGTAGTACACTGGAGTCTAGATCCAGTGATCAAGTGGCAGTAGTGGGATGTGTACTCCCAAGTTGACCCTGAAGTGAGAATAATGCCACTAAGTGAAGCTGACACTTCAAAACTTAAAAAAATATGAACTGAATAAACAGCAAGATCACCAGTCTTGAATAGATATTAAGGCGGTATCAGGGAAACACTTACACACAGTGACACCAGCAAAGTTGGAGTTCAAACAGCCAGTACCTTATCTCATAATTCTTTACATGAATAAAGAGCGATGGTGCCAGAGACTTTGAACTACCTGCAGCTGTATTGAGGAACCCTAACCAACAATAAAAAAGCACGCCGATCAAACTAATGAGAAGAGTTAGATTTACTCTCCATTCACTAACAGTCAATATGTTAGATGACACATGTTCAGAATGGGCATTTTGATATTGCAATGCTGCCATCTAGTGACCACTTCATTATAAAACTTGCTTCATTATTCACATGCTACTTAAGTGGCAAATGAAGCCAGGCGTTTGTAGTTTATTTGATCTGAAAACTCAAGTGCTTGCATGAATTACTGAAATAACAGACCAAACATTGAAGATCAATCTTTCAAAATTAAAATCATTTTCATAGCCTTTTGTTGCAATCCACCATCGTGTTAGAATGATGTAATCAGACAATAAAATTGTTTCAGAAGACAAGTGGGTGAGTTCTTCAATTTCATTACTGGAATTCAGGAACACTTTATGACAATTCCTCATGACAGACGTGACAGTTTGCCATGCTTGTACATAGCTCTTACGCTGTTGGCAAATGCCGTTAAGCATCTTTAACTGATTTGTTCAGCCTAGCAAATGGGGATATAAATCTACAGAGAAACCTCAGCACTAACACAGGCTACTTACACAAATTGATCAAAAGCACCATCTAATATAAGTTTGGATATAGTTCAGGAAATGTGGGCATTTGAATGTAGCCAACATCAAAATGAAACAAAGTGGTTATTATTTGTTATGTTTAGTTTAGTAAAACTGAAGTCAGTATTTTAAGTCTGGTCCTTGTCCCCATTAATGCTGTCCAAAAGTACTTACTGAGGAAAGGAGTAGTTTTGGAGGGGAGAGTGGGGGGTGGTTTACGAGAATATGCAATTGGACTCAAAAGAATTTTGATTATCAGGTGACTGTGCTGTTAATGATTGATGCCATCTTAATGTCAAAAGGGTCAAAACACAGAACTCATCTAATATTGAGAGGTTGCTGATGGCTAAGAAACCTCACGGAACTACAAAAAAGCAGCTGGACACATGCAACACCTTGGCTGAGATAACCATCTGTTAATAAAATGCTGGACATCTGCAAAGATAAAAAAAATTTCAACTATAAAAACAGCATTATATGCCAGCAGAAATTATTCTCTTACACAAAGTGCATTCAACATCATCAGTTGCCTCACAGATATTAGGGTAATATATACTAATATGCTGCAAAAGCACAAAACAGTTCTCAAGGAGAGCTCCATCTGAAACATTACATGTTTGTTCTCATTTTCTACACTTCCTGGTTCTCCTTTTCCTAAAAAGCCTTTTTGCTTTTGATACTTTAGAATCACACTCCAGTTTATTGGGAGGGTGTCTTCTTTAACCATTTTAGAAATGTAATCAAGTCTGTTCCCTCATTCAATTAAACTATGGCTGATCTGTGCCCTATATCCCTTAATATAGTTAGCTTAATTAATCTCACTTTTAAAGGTAAAAAATGAACTAGCATAAAATGTTGTTGCTGAAGAGCATTCCAAACTTCTACCCTCCCTCACACATAGAAGTGTTGCCTAATCTCACCCCTGCAAGGACTAGCTCTAATTTGTAGACTCTGTGCAACATCTTGGTGTTTTTCTGCAGTACATGCCTGGAACAAAGAGAATCAACATGCATGAAAGCTCACACGGTTGAATAGCCAGCTCTCATCTTCAGTCAGGATTAAGCTCCTGGCCACTTCAGCAAAGCAATTAATAAAATCAAAATACTGCGGATGCTGGAAATCTGAAATAAAAACTGAAAATGTTGGAATAACTCAGCAAGTCTGGCAGCATCTGTGAAGAAAGAAACAAAGTTAACGTTTTGAGTCCGTATGACTCTTCTTCAGTGCTAAATGTTTATTATTAATGGAAATACTTGGCCCAGTACAGAACTTTCATGGAAAAAACTGATTATGAAAGATTAAAGATTTGCATGCATTTAGTGCCTTTCATGGGCCCAGAACGACCCATTGTACAGTACCTTTGAAGTGTAGTCACTGCTGTAGCGTAGGAAACACATTATACTGAATGATAGGATCCTTAAATTCCCGTCACATTACTGGATTAATATATATTTCCAATATAATTTACAAATGAAATACATAAACAACTAAAAGATCTCAGTGCTATTACATCAGTTATTTCAAAACTTAAAAAATTTTCCCCATTTGAAACATCATGGGGCATTTCAGCAACAGCCAGCAGAATGTCCTGTAGCTATAGTCTAAAAATGCTTTCAAACATATATTTACATCAGATTATATTTACATTAGATTCAGTAAACCGAGAGCCATAGTGCAGCAGATCCCAATTCATTCTTCATCCTCATTCAATCGGTTTTAACTCTCATTCATTCCATCAGATTATTGATTCAAAGTCAGTCATCAAATGTGGAAGTGTGGCCTTACAGCAGGATTCAAAGGGTTTGCACCATTCAAGGTGTAGTCATTTTGTCACATGGACAAACTTGATAAGTAGGTAGTCTAGCTGATCATTTTCTATCCCTGCTTTGACAGCTTTCTTTTGGCCTGACAGCGTGACTCAGTTTTAGACTACAGTGCTTATAACTGCTGGTTAGGTGGTCCCATATATTTATTGAATACAAGCAATTTTGAAAAATTATTACCTGAACACAGATTAACAAAATTTATAGACATCAAAACAAGGTGATCAGACTACATCTTTAAAATGATACTTTAGCCATAATTAATTTGCCTGGTTAATATTTTATAATTGTCCTTGTACATAGTATATAATTATAAATAAGTCTATTTCTCTGTATGCCATTGTAATGCTGCTTTCATGCATCATTATGATGCATAATCGTCATTATGATCAATTATAATCATATATATGCCCATCTCAGCTTGCTCTGCTTCTTAGTTATTCTCATACTGTAAAATTGTAACAGCAAGGTCACAGCAAAAGGAAAGAATATATGAAATGTTGTTCATAATGCTAGTTTTATGAATAGCTTCAAACATGGTTTAAGAGCTTGCAGTATCTTCTTTGCTAAATAATGCAATACAGTTCACAGCAGGAATGATGGTAGTTCAACCGAAATTTGGCTTCAATCTGAAAGTCAGACCCAAAAGAAGCAGGACAACCTTACCTCATTTTCCACATGGTTACCAACAGGTGGAATATGCAGCAATGTTATTTTATACATTTTGCTGAGGCTACAGGACTCCCAACTGCTGGAGGAAACCTTTCAGGCCATCTTGGCTTCAGCATCAAGGTATGGCTGTGTTGTTACACCATTTTGTTTTGCAGAGAGGAACCTTGAGTACATTTTCATGTGGGCCTACTGCTGATTAATACTTTACTTTTCAGATGGATTGGGAAAAGGGTTTGTCTTAAATTTTGCTCAGGTCTTGAAAATTTTAGAACTATTGTTAAATTTGACTGTACACTTTTTCCCCTATCTGCAGTTTGACCAACTTATTCCCTTCAGATTTATTTGTCTCATGCATTTCTGTCAATATGCAAGGTTCCCAATAGTGATAGATATTTATAAAAAAGCCTTTTAAAATTTGATTTTACATAGAAAGGTTAGTGAAGGGTCTTAGGCACAACTATAGAAAACAGTTACTTTTACATAGCATTTTTCATGACCACAGAACATCCCAAAGCATTTTACAGAAAATTAAGTACTTGTAAAGTGCAGTCATGGTTGTAGTAAAAGTAAAAACGGGAGCCAATTTCTGCACAGGAAGCTCCCACAAACAGCAATGTGATAATAACCAGATAATCTTTTTGTGATGTTGATCAGCGGCAGCTCCTTTGAAATAGTGCAGTGGGATCTTTTACACGCACCTGAGGGAGCAGACAGGTTAAGCAGAGTGAGGGGTTTAGATTGGTGGGAAAAGGGGGCAAGCAACAAGGACAACGAAATGGATAATTGCTATTTTAGTGACAAAAGAAGCTCACGCGTTGCTCGCATTTGTTGCTTGAGGTGAGGTTGAGAAGCCAGGGGAGAAAGATTTAAGAAGGCAGTGAGCTATGGATAAAAGATTCAGGAGTTTTCTAAAGTAGCGGTCAGCTTTGGTAGGACATCTGTCCAGCCAGATGTGGTGATGGATGGTTAAATTAGCTGTGAATCAAACATGCTCAAGTCAGCCTATGCTGTAGCTTGACAGTGAAGGTGGGGGTCATGCCAGGGTTACTCCCTGCTCTTCTTAAAATACAGCTCTCAGATTTTTAACATTCACTTGAATTGCCAGGATGGGCAGACATGATTTCTATTTAATTTTTCAAAGGACAACACTTCTGAGAAAGCAATATTTCTTCAATATTACACTAGCTTTGGACTCAGGATTCCCCAATTATATATTTTTGAAGTACAGTCACTGGATTAATGCTGGAAATTACATGGATTTTTGTGTAACATTGCAGCCATTTTCATGTACCAGCTATGGTTCTGTGGGTAGCACTCTGATCTCAGAGTCAGAGATTTGTGGGTTCAAGTTCCACACCTGAGGCTTGAACGCAAAATTTAGACTGGCGCTCCAGTGCAGAGCTGTACGAATGCTGCACTGTCAGAAATGCCGTCTTTTGGGTGATACCTTAAACCAAAGCCCTGTCTGCCTTTTCAGATGGATTTAAAAAATCCCACCACTGCCCTACTTTGAGGAAAAGCAGGGGAGGTTTCCCTAATATCCTTTATTAAAATTTATTCTTTTACATGATGCAGGCATCACTGGCAAGGCCAATGTTTGTTGCCAATCTCTAATTGCCCTTGAACTGAGTGGTTTGGCACACAATTTCATAGGGCAGTTAAGAGTCAACCACATTGCTGTGGGTCTGGAGTCACATGTAGGCCAGACAAGGTAAGGACAGCAGATTTCATTCCCTAAAGGAAGTTAGTGAACCAGGTGGGCTTTTACAACAATCAACAACGGTTTCATGATCACCATTACTGAGGCTAACTTTTCAGTTCCAGGTTATTAATTGAATTTAAATTCCACCAGCTGTCTTGGTGGGATTTGAACCCATGCCCCCAGAACATTAGCCTGGGTCTTTGGATTACTAGCCCAGTGACATTACCACTACGTCACCATCTCCCCCAAAATATCCAGGACAATATTTAATCAATTAATATTCAAACAATATTTAAATCATCAGTAAAGCAGACGATCTAGTCATTAGCACATCGCTGCTTATGGGACCTTGCCTTATGCAAATTCACTTCCATAATTCCTACGTTACAATGGTAACTACTCTTCAAGTGTTTTCTTGGCTATAAAGCAGTTCGGAACATTGGGAGGTCATGAGTGGCGCCAAGTAAATGCAGGCCTACCCTCTGAAAATTTGAGGTGCTCCAAAATTCTGTTATCCATGTCTTAACTCGCACCAAGTCCCGTTCACATATTGCCCCTGTGCTCACTGACCAATACTGGCTCACAGTCAGGCAGCATCTTGATTTTAAAATTCACATCATTGTTTTCAAATCCCTCAATGGCCTGGTCCTCTGTAATCTCCTCCAGCCCCACAACCCTCCAAGATATCTACGCCCATTTAATTCTGGCCTCCTCAGTATCCCAAGTTTTAATTGCTTCATCATTGGCAGCCGTCCCTTCAGTTGACTAGGCCTTAAACTCTGGAATTTCCTCCCTAAACCTCTTCCTCTGTATCGCACTTTGACGCTCCTTAAAACTTACCTCTTTGAACAAGCTTTTGGTCATCCGGTCTAATGCCTCCTTGTGCAGCTTAGTGTCATATTTTGCTTTATAATGCTCGTGTGATATGCCTTAGGACACTTTATTTTGTTAAGGCACTATAAGTTCTTGAAGTCTTTCTTATGGATGGTATATCACAGGAGTTCAAGAAACAGTTCTGTAGATATTTATCAACTTTGGCATTCGAAGCTAGCTCTGAAACAGTTGCATCATAAAGTTATGAGTACTGAAGTACATATAGATTACAATGCAAAGAGTTTGTATAGTTTTATTTATTGGGGAGCATTTGCATCAGAAAAACTGAAAAGCTACAAACAAAAAAATTATGAAGGAGAAAACCGAAGAATCATCTCTAACTGATTCTACACAATGTGTCGAGACACTGGTGTTGTTTACAATGCACAAATGAATTCAAAATGTACACTTTTTTTACAACATGGATTGTGATAAGGAAGGCACTATTCAGCTGCTTGTGTTTTAAACAGTTATATAGAGCACAATCCATGTTTTCCCAGTATTTACATTCTGTATCTTATATATTTCATGCCTTCAGCACCAATGTTGTGCTCCTTGCATGATGAGAAACAATGATGGGAATAACATCATTCATACATTGGAACATAAATTTAACTACACTTCTAAATATACAGCAAACATCTAAAAGCTTAAAAATCTTCTAACACCAAATATTGAGAATCCCCAAACCAGCTACTGTATGCAATAAATTTATGAAACATATTTTATAGTGGTTAATGTTGAATGCCCCACCCCTCCCCATTGTTGTCAGTGTGCAGGGATTACAGCTCCTCATAGGTCATCAGCAGTTCCACATCAGAGATAGTACAAAAAAGGAGTATGAAATTCAACACGTGACCCTTAGCTGAATACACAGGAGAGCATTCACAGTAATGAGAATTTCAAGTATACAATCCTGGGGGTATGAAAAGTATCATTTTGCTTCTTCTACATCAACCTCCAAAAGATGACTGACTATCAGCTCAATTTATCTACTGCAGAATCCACACCCTTCATTTGGGCCTCATATTTTCATCGTCCCTCCATACCAGGTATCTCAGCTTCTCAGCCATTTAAATGATAGCATAACAGGGTGGTTAGGGAAATCAGCCAATTTTCCTGTCTCTGTCTCGCCATCCCACAGAAACAACATGGCTGACAGCTGACATTGCTGACACAGACATGGGCCAAGTGGCTCCTTTCTGTGCCGGAAATTTTCTATGATCCCATGACAGTACTCAGCCAGGAGTGCAAGATGACCACCAAGGTCTTCAAAGGAGGGAGGTGGTGTGGATGTGGCCACCACTTCCAAAACTCTGCCCTCCCACAGCTGGCAGGTTTGGTGTGAGCTCATTCAAGAGCAGTTTAATGAAATTGTACTTCAATCTGTGCTTTAAGATTCCATGATAGGTTCGGGAACATCTGTCCCCTTTTAACTATTGCTGTTACTTTTTCTGGTGCTGCCGCGAGTGTTCCACTGCTGCACATGATTTTCTGATATAAAGCGATAAACTTCCAATATTGCTGAGAGCCCATACATCTATCTGTATACATAATAGACCCCAAATGAGAAAAATGGGTTAGGTAACAGCAGGGATGGAGTAGTGAGTGGGTGTCCTAACTTCACAACCTCCAATGGCTTTACCGCCCAGCGGAAAATGAAGCCCAGTAAGTCCCATATTTTTAAATATAGGTTCATTCACTTTGGAAGCTGGCAAATTTTCAAAAGAGGCAAAAGACAAGGTAGAGGAACCAGTGAAGTATCTGCAAAAAAGTTCCTCAACCATGGATCTCAAGGTGCAGGGGTTGGGGCAGATTTTCTCAATTGTTAGCATGCAGTTGAGAGATGGAATACAAGGAAATCTCTCCTGTGTGAAATTCAGCAGTGCAATACCCTCACTGAAAACATAGCAAGCCTATAGGGTAAATCATTTCATTTGCGAGAAAAGTACATTTAGAAATGCAATACACTACTCTATTTATATCTTTTTAAATTGGGGTTGGAAATAACAATGAAAACCTACTAACACTGACTCAACCAGAAGGGAAATTAGGCAATGATGAGATTAATTAACACACTGAATATCACCCTCCATTGGGCAAACATCGTTATTTGTTTAAAAATGTTACTTTCTAATTGGTCTATACAGCCATAATTGCTACATAGCACTCTCTCAAAGATGGCATCTCTGTAACTTCCAGGTCTCTGAGCTGGTTTGCCTTTTGTTATATTATTCTCCATGATACAAACAACTGAGGAAATTTTAGCCTACAAATCTAAATTGACACAAAGTACCTAACAAAAGGGTGTACGGTATGTTGAATGTGACGTGTTCAATTACACCACCTGTAATAAAATTGGTGTGAAATAAATACTTCAAACTTTCTTTTGTAACCTTTTGGTCCAAACACATAAAATGTGCAATATGTACAGCATTTCGTCTTTTTTCTTACTCTGAAATTACAATACTTTGAAACACTTTAGAAAGCACCCTAGTAAAAAATAGTTCTACAGGTAAAAGTTTACAAGACACAGGAGTCCCTAAAACAGCACGATCTGATTAGTAATAACGACAGAACGCCATCTACACAATTGGTGCACTGTTTGTGTAAATGGATATCTTTGCTCATTTGTCCGTCAATGCATCTAATGCTTGTTCCTAAAATCTTTACAGATGGAAGTGGCTCATGGCAGATTTGATACAAACTGCAGAATAAGATTCCTTTTCTGCTTTTATTGGAAAAAAAATTCATTGGACTGTTCAAGGTAGCAACTGATTCAGCAGAAAGACTTTTTTTGATGCAGTTCTTCAGGTCACTGTAGTGAAAACTGTTCTTAGTTTGTTTTAGGATAGATTTTTTCATAGAAAAAGCTCTTGCTAAGGAGGTAAAGTTCGCCATCCTTTTCTCTCACTGCGTGAGCTCGAATGAACTGAAACTGTTCCAGAGCAAACTCGTAGAACTCGTTTTCCATTTTCCAGATCTCAGACAGCTGCAGTCTAGCAATGGTTTCTTTAGTAGGCAGCTTCTTCTCTGTTGTTTTTCTAAGATGAGATTTCTTTCCTGTTTGCATGTAAAGGAGGAAGCCAGAAACAAAGGGCAGCCTAAGAGTTTTTAGCATTCAATGTACATCCACACAGGTTAACTCTGTAGGTTAGTGGGCTTTACTTCAGTTGCAAAAATTAAATCATTACAGATTTGTTGAAGCAAAAAACATTACTAATGAAAGAATGTTCCTAAGGATTTGTGAGTTTCCTTAGAGTCAAAAGAGCAGCATAAATCTTATGGAATACTAGTTGTATTTGTCAATTCTTTTCTCTTTTGATTTTCTTTCTCTGAGAATAGGACAAAAGTGGCACAAGTTGGGAAACAAAAATCCACAGTAAGTGGCCTTGCAGTAGCATGCTTATTTGGCTATTCTTGTCCCACATTTAAATCTGGTTCACAATAAACACTGATCCTGACTTTACTTGATACATAAACTTCCAGTAGGTCTCAATGGTGATGAACAATGGGAATCCTGGTCTACTTTTCCCACATCTTCAGCCTGAAGGTACTGAGGCCAATAATACACCCCCGAAGTTTCACTTAAGAGATTGGACAGGGATATTTTAACAGGGACAGAAATTAAGTAAAATATTTTTGAACATTTTAAAGGATAACAGTGCAATGGATTATAACAAAATGGTTAAGAGTAACAGTTGCTAAGAAGATTCTGTTACAAAAGCAAGCGTATTTTTAAAAAATAAATAGATAGGAATGGTCTTTACCTGTAACTTACCTTTATTCCCCGTGGACAATCAACAACTGCTGAAGTGGCCATGAGGAGGCACTTCACAACAACATGGTGAATGCTTCCCTTCCTTTGTGAAGGGGTCCAGCTTGCACCCTGGCTTAGCACCTTCGTGCAGTAAACTCATTGCAGCGAGAGTATCAAGATTTGGGATCACCCACTCTTTAGCATTGTTCCAGCATGTTGTTCATGTACAATCTTAATCTATTAACCAACCTAGTATTGCTTGGGTTCTTAGGGAAGATCCAGTACAAATACAGCTAGAATAAATTGGCCCAGAAATTAAATATTGAAAACTAAAATAGATGGCTCTCACCTTAATTTCACACCAAATAATTTATTTTTTTAATACAACAACCCTCAAAAATATGCTTCATAGAAATTTACAGCGCAGAAGGAGGCTATTCGGTCCATCATGTCCACACTGGTTGGCAAGTAGACACCCGGCCTAATCCCACTTTCCAGCTTTCGGTTTGTAGTCTTGTAGGTTACGACACTTTAAATGCATATCCAAGTACTTTTTAAATGTTATGAGGGTTTCTGCCTCGTCCACCCTTTCAGGCAGTGAGATCCAGGTCCTCACCAACATCTGGGTGAAAAAAATTCCCCTCGAATCCCCTCTAAACTTCCTACCTCTTATGCTAAATCTATACCCTCTGGGTTACGGACCCCTCAACTTAGGGGAATGGGGCCTTCCTATTCACTATCTAGGCCCCTCATTTTTATACACTTCAATTGGGTCTTCCCTGAGCCTCCTCTGCTCCAAAGAAAACAAACCCAGCCTATCCAATCTTTCCTCATAACTAAAATTTCCATTCCAGGCAGCATTCTTGTATATCCTCTATACCCCATCTTGTGCGATCACATCTTTGAGGGCACAGTGAGCAGAATTGCGCACAGTACTCCTGCTGTTGTCTAACTGGTGTTTTGCACAGTTCCAGCATAACCTCCCAGCTCATACATTCTATCCCTCAGCTAATAAAAGAAAGTATCCAGTATGCCTTCTTGGCCGCTTTATCTACTTGTCTAGCCACCTTCAACGTTCTGTGGACGCATGCTCTGAGGTCCCTCTGATCTTCTGCACTTTCTAAATATACTACCATTTATTATGTATTCCCTTGCCTTGTTAACTTTCCCCAAATGCATTATTTCACACTTCTCCAGACTGAACTCCATTTGTCACTGTACTGCCCACCGGACTAGTCCATTGATATCTTCCTGCAGTCTACAGCCGCCTTCTTCATTATCAACCACATGGCCAGTTTTTGGATTGCCTGCAAACTTCTTAGCTTTATCTCCACATTCAGGTCCAAATCATTGATATATACCAAAAAAAGCAAGGAATCTCGTTCTGAGCCCTGTGGAACCCCAAAGGAAACAACCTTCCAGTCACAAAAACACCATCAACAATTACCCTTTGCCTCCTGCCTCCGAACCAACTTTGCATCCAACTTGCCACTTTACCTTGCATTCCATGAGCTTTTATTTCTGTGACCATCCTATGTGGGACCTTATCAAAAGATTTGATAAAATCCATATAGACTACTTCAAATGCACTACTCTCAATGACCCTCCTTCTTACCTCCTGAAAAAATTCAATCATGCTAGTCAGATATGACTTACCCTTAAAAAATCCATGCTGACTGTCTTTGATTAATCAGTGTCTTTCTAAATGAAGATGTACCCTGTCCCCCAAAAGCTTTTCCAATAATTTTCCCCATAAAGAGGTTACATTGACTGTCCTGTAATTACTTGGTCTCTCCTTTTCTCCCTATTTAAACAATGGTACAACATTAGCTGTCCTCCAATCCTCTGGTACCATGCCTGTAGGACTGGAAAATGATGGTCAGATTTCTTCCGCTATTTCTTCCCTTGCCTCTCTTCACAGCTTGGAAATATTGCATCTGGGCCTGGAGACTTGCCACTTTCAAAGATGTTAAACCCCTTACAATACTTCCTTGCTGGGTTAATTCCATTTAATATTTCACAATCCTTGTTTGCAATATCTGTATCACCCTCTCTTTTGAGAAAACAAATGCAAAGTATTCATTTAGAAGCATACCAACATCCTTTGCCCCCACACACTGGTTACCCTTCTGACCCCAAACAAGCCCTCCTTTCTTCTGTTTTCATCTTGCCCTTTATGTATTTATCAAAAATCTGTGTGTTTTCCTTGTCAATATTTTCCTAATTTACATTTTAATTTTACCCCTACACTTTCTATGCTCCTCTAGATTTTCAACAATATTAAACCCTTGGTATCTGTTTATATGTTTCCCTTTCTTTTCCTTTTATCCTCTCCTTTCAGCCCCTTGACATCCAGGAGGCTCTCGATTTGGTAGTCCCGCCTTTTTTCTTCAAGGGAACAATCTCGCTCTGAACCCTTACTATCTCTTACTTAAATGTCTCCCACTGATTTATCTTCCAAGTAGCTAGTTGCAGTCCACTTCAATAAATCACATCTTAGCTTAGTAAAATTAGCTTCTCCCCAATTGAGAATTTTTAATCCTGGTCTATCTTTGTTCTTTTATATCATTATCCTAAATCTAACTGAATTATGATGACTTCCATCAGAGCGCTCCCCAATTGATACCCCCTTCCCTCTGCCCAGCTTCATTCCCTAAAAATAAGTCCAGAACCACCCTCTCTCTTGTTGGGCTTGCTACATACTGGCAAAAATGATATAGGCTTAGCCATAATAGCAACAGTCAATGTGTGACTAGAATTTAGCCCAATTGACCATATGGTTGGTAAAGAAGAAGAAAGCTGTAGACTGCAGGAAGAGATACTGATTCTCAAAAGTCATTTTTCTAAATTGTAGATCTAAAATTAGGATCTCTTACAATACTATTGAGAGATGATCAATACGTTTTCAAGCATGCATCATTTTCCGACTGACCTGTACGATATAGTTCTGTTGCTCCTCTAAAGAAGCGTGGCAATGCTGCCTCCAGGAGCATTATAAAGTCTTCCAATTCCTCAGTTATCCCGACAAGGAGATACTCGTTAACCAGGTTGTATTTGGCTTGCTCCAAAGCCCATTTGCTTCCAACATTCCTTTAATGACAAAGAGTAATGATAGTTCGCTTTATGCAGACAGAAAAAGGATTTTCACAGATCCTTCCCATTTTAATTGCAACTAGAACAGAACAAGCAATTAATCTCTTTCTTTGCTGTCGCAGTGTTACAATCTTATTAAAAACAGCGATGTTTAGGAAATAGGTCACAGGTGCCACTATTTTTACCAAGGTGAATAATGAGCTTTATTTACAATCTTAGACCTTCAAGTCAGGTAGGTTTACTGACACTCTGACAAATACTGTTACTGATCACTGGGCAGCCTCAATTTTGTATTGTTTACAGCCAGCTAGTCATTAGCAGGGTCAGTAGAATACTACAGGCATATTCTACACACCCATGTTGAACATATATCCCATTGAGAGCTGCAACTCCTAAGTTTTCAAATAAAATGCAATTTATGTACTTTGGAGTTGCACCTATTACATCATGGCTTGACAATGCCCGGTCAAATTGGTGATTATTTGCTAATAGCATATCATGAAAAAAGGTGCTCTCAATTTGGACATCTGTGTCAGTGGCTATTTCATAGCAAAGTCCTAGTTGCTGCTACAAGCATGCAAATCCATCTGATCAGCATTCTGATTATCCGAAACGTCTGGCTGTGCATGAGGTGTGAAATCTCACTTTCCAGTGGTCCGTTTTAGCAGATCTTCAAAAGGTGAATGACTAGGATTGTACGATCGTTCCTAAATATAACCAAAAGAACTTTGTTTTAAAGTTGAATGTTTAAGGATGGCCACTAGCAATTCACTTTCATTCTGGGATGCTAGCCAGTTGGCAATTTGTTGTGAGGATTCAAAAGCTTAGACCCATGAAGGATGTTTTGGGTTTTAGTTTCTTAAAACTTATCTTTCGTTAGGATGAAATATTATACCAACACCCATATTATTTCACTGTAGCTTAAGGCTGATCAGAATGTATAAATTAAATGAGACAATATCTGCATACCAAAAATAAAAAAGCAATCTGATGCAAACTAAATTCTCCAATACTGTCTTTAACTATTAATAAACATTGAAACACTGCAGCTTGTAAAAGGTTCATCCTATGCACTTCAATAGCAAACAACCTCCATTCAGATAAAGGGTTTGGAGAAACATCTTGTACTCAAAAGAGCAGAAATTGTCTAAAGACTTTTTTTTCCCCATTCATCATGTCTCCTCAGATCAAACATGTATGGAGGCATAAGAACCTTGACCTCCTTTTACGGAAGAACCAACTTGGGTTCTGCCAAGGATCTCCCCTTGACAGCAAATCAGATCGTGTGAATGTAAGCCCTACGAAACTTCAAAAAAAAAGCTATATCACATGATACTCAAACATGTTACAATAGGATCTGAGACGCGATTGTTTTGGTAGTCACAGTGCCTCGGTTTATTGTCCTATCCAAAGGATAGTACCTCACAGTAGTCAGTGCTGAAGCAAAAGGGCATTAGAAGATTATTTGAATAGAAACACTATGCAGGGGTATGGGGAATGGGCAGGGCAATGGCACTAGGTCATAATGCACATTTGGAGAGTTGGTGCAGACACGATGGGCCGAGTGGCCTCCTTCTGGGCCGGCAAAATTCTGAGATCCTGTGATTATGTGTCAAAGTCGAGGATTCTGGCCTCACACGCCACCCTCTGACTCAGGAGGCATGAGTGCTACCTACTGACCCCAGGTTGAGATTAAGGAAATCAAAGTAAAATTTTCCTTTGTGCCTCAACTACAATCTCAAAGGAACACCACTACTGTACTGCACTAAGGAAGTTTCTACTTTTCACTTCACTCATCCTCATTGCGCCCCTAAGAGAGATTTACAGTATAGTATAATTTGTGCCAAGCGAGCAGCTTTGTGGTGTGGCCCTGTGCCCAAGAATGGAAAAGGCTATTTGATGTGAAGCAGCTTAAAAGTAAGGGGCTTTCAACATATTGGACTGTATTAAATTCAAAGCCCAAATCTTTACGCCAGAAGTTAACATATTAACAGTAACGCTTTGGGCAAGAGAAAATCATTGGCCATTTAGCCTACCTCTCCAAGCTTCCCATGAAGGTCCTTACTATGGTTCTGAAATTCATTTCCTTGTAATACCCCTTCCCAACACAAATTCACCCAGTCCTTCTTTTAAAATTACACAATTTTCACCTAATAAACGTTCCACCACTCTGTCGTCATCTCCTTAAAAATCGGCCCAGATCTTCCATTCCCTGGATCATCGAAGACCAGATGTACTCCCCACCCTCAAACACACGTTAAGACCCCTTGAAAGTCCTGACGCACTGACTCCATAGGGATTGCCTGGGAAGTTTGAACTGATGGGCAACTCTCCTGCTCCCCGGGACCCTCCGAAAAAATCTCTGACTCCGAGTTAGAGTCGAAGGCTCCGGGGAGCAGGAGAATTGACCATCAGAAGTTCAAACTTCTTAGGCAATTCCTACGGAGTCAGTGGGTCAAGACGTCCAAGGGGTCTTAACACGTATCTGAGGTGGGGGAAGTACATCTGAGTTAAAGTCGGAGACTTCGGACAGTTCCAACTTACTTATCTGGATAGTTATCCAAGAAATGTTAGACAGAAACAACTGACCTCCCAAATCACTTACACTGACCCCACTGACTTACACTGACCCCTTTAACCCCTGACCCAATCTAACCTCACCACCTGACTACCCCAAAACAGACCTGACCCAACCTCACCACCCTGCCACCCTACCCCCTTACCTCACCCACTTGCCATCCTGACCCCCTTACCTCACCCATTTGTTATACTAACACCCACATTATTTCACTGTCGCTTAAAGCTGATCAGAATGTATTATATCAGAGGCGATTATCTGCATCCCAAAAATAAAAAAGCAATCTGAAGACAACTAAATTCTCCAGTATTGCCTTTACCTATTAATAAGCATTGAAACACTGCAGCTTGTAAAAAGTTCAGCCTATGCACTTCAATAGCAAACAATCTCCATTCAGATAAAGGGTTTGGAGAAACATATTGTACTCAAAAGAGCAGAAATTGTCTAAGTACTGGTTTTTTTCCCCCATTCATCTAGTCTCCTCAGATCAGACATGTATGGAGGCATAAGAACCTTGACCTCCTTTTACAGAAGAGCCTACTTGGGTTCTACGAAGGACCTCCCCTTGACAGCAAATCATGTTGTGTGAATATAAGCCCTACGAAACTTAAAAAAACGAAGCCATATCACATGTTACTCAAACATGTAACAACAGGATCTGAGGCGCGATTGTTTCAGTAGTCACAGTGCCTCTTTACCCACTTAACTCACCCACCTGCCACCCTACCCATCTACACAATCACCCATTCACTCAGACAGTCATACACTAACACACTGAAAAACTGTTTAAATGCCCCAGCTTTTCAGTGTGTTATGAATACTTAGCAGAATATTGCAGCTAGTGCTGTAAAAAGCAGTTGGATTGAAGATGTGCTCTGCATTTCTAAAGAAGCCAGGATCAGAAGCTAGAAGTGCGAAGCTCCTGCGTGTCGCATAAAAGTACGACGAAGCAGCAATCCGATGGTGATTGTTGCTCCTTGGAGGGTTCAGGCAGTTTTTTTTGCCTGTATTTTCTATTCACAGCCCTTTAATCTTACACCAAACAAAAGAACTAGCCATTAAAATCTGAGACCTCTGTCAAGGCATTCCCTGATCATTCTCACTGTAAAACACCAGGGTAGGCAATCTTTCCTCAAACTCTTTTAAGTTTGGGACACAGCAATGTGGCTCACCTCTGAACCTGCTTCAAAGATTCTGAAACACGGAATGAAAAATGAAACACGGAACAGAAAATGAACACATTATTCAAGATACAGCTTTAACAAGGCCATATAGAACTAAGTTGCAACATTAGTTGCATGCTAACACTTGACTTGCACTTTTCCCCAATCGCGGCAAACATTTTATAAAATTTATTTTTTCATGGGATTTGGGGGTCGCTGGTTAGACTAGCATTTATTGCCCATCCCTAAATTTCATTGAGAAGGTGGCATTGAGCCATCTTATTGAATTGCTGCAGTCCATGTGGTGTAGGTACACCCACAGTGTCGTCAGGGAGGGAGTTCCAGGATATTGACCCAGCGACAGTGAAGGACCGTTGATATAGCTCAAAGTCAAAATGGTGTCCGTGGCTTGGAAAGGAATTTACAGGAGGTGGTGTTCCCATGCATCTGCTGCCCTTGTCCTTCTAGGTGGTAGAGGTCACGGGTTTGGAATGTGCTGTTGAAGGAACCTTGGCGAGTTACTGTAGTGCATCTTGTAGATAGTTATCACTGCTGCCACTGTGCAATGATGGTGGAGAAAGTGGATGCTGAAGGTGGTGAATGGGGTGCCAATCAAACGGGCTGCTTTGTCCTGGATGGTGTCCAGCTCCTTGAGTGTTGTTGGAGGTGCACTCATCCAGGCAAGTGGCGAGTGTTCCATCACACTCCTGACTTGCCTTGCAGATGGCTGCCAGGCTTTGGGGAGTCAGGAGGTGAGCTTCCTGCTGCAGAATTCCCAACCTCTGTCCTATTCTTGTAGCCGCAGTATTTATATGGCTGTCCAATTCAGTGTCTAGTCAATGGCAACCCCCAGGGTGTGGATTGTGGGGTATTCAGCTATGGAAATGCCATTGAATGTCAAGGGGAGATGGTAAGATTCTCTCTTGTTGGAGATGGCCATTGTCTGACACTTCTGTGGCACAAATGTTACTTGCAGTTATCAGCCCAAGCCTGAATTATTGTCCAGGTCTTGCTGCATATGGACGTGGACGACTTCAGTATCTGAGAAGTCGGGAATAGTGCTGAACATTGTGCAATCATCAGTGAACATCCCCACTTCTCACCCTATAATGAAGGGAAGGTCATTGATGAAGCAGCTAAATGACACTACCCTGAGGAACGTCTGCAGTGATGTCCTGTAACTGAAATGATTGACCTCCAACAACCACACCGTCTTCCTTTGTGCTGGGTATGAATCCTACCAGTGGAAAGTTTTCTCCCTGATTCCCATTGACTCCAATTTTGCTAGGGGTCCTTTGATGCCACACTCGGTCAAATGCTGCCTTGATGTCAAGGACAGTCACTCTCACCTCACCTCAAGCTCAGCTCTTTTGTCAATGTTTGGACTAAGGCTATAATGAGGTCAGGAGCCAAGTCGCTTTGGCAGAACCCAAACTGAGTGTCAGTGAGCAAATTATTCCTGAGTAAGTATCGTTTGATAGAACAGTCAACGACACCTTCCATCACTTTACTGATGATCAAGAGTAGACTGATGGGGCAATAATTAGCTGGGTTGAATTTGTCTTGCTTTGTGTGTACAGAACACACCTGGGCATTTTTCCACATTGCCGGGTAAATGCCAGCTTTGTAGCTGTATTGGAACAGTTTAGCTAGGGCCATGGCTAGTTCTGGAGCACAAGTCATCTGTACTATTACTGGAATGTTGTCAGGGCCCATAGCCTTTGCAGTATCTAGTGCCTTCAGCCATTTCTTGGTATTACGTGGAGTGAGTAGTATTGACTGAAAACTAGCATCTGTGATGCTAGGGACCTCAGAAGCAGGCCAAGATGAATCATCTACTAATCACTTTTGGCTGAAGATGGTTGCAAATGCTTCAGCCTAATCATTTGTAATATGTGCTGGGCTCCCCCATCATTGAGGATGGGGATATTTGTGAAGCCTCCTCCTCCTCCAATTGTTCAATTGTCCACCATCATTCACGACTGGATGTGGCAGGACTGCAGAGCTTAGGCCTGATCCGTTGGTTGTGGAATCATTTAGCTCTGACTATCACATGCTGCTTCTGCTCTTCGGCATGCAAATAGTCCTGTGTTGTGGCTTCACCAGGTTGACACTTCATTTTTAGGTATGCCTGGTGCTGCTCCTGGCATGCCGTCCTGCACTCTTCATTGAACCAGGGTTGATTCCCTGGCTTGATGGTAATGGGAGAGTGGGGGATATGCTGGGCCACAAGGTTACAGATTGTGGTTGAACACAATGTTGCTGCTGCTGATGGCCCAGAGCACCTCATGGATGCCCAGTTTTGAACTGCTAAACCTGTTCATAATCTATCCCATCTATCATGGTGGTAGTGCCACACATGGAGGGTATCCCCAGCTTGAAGACGGGCTTTGTCTCCACAAGGACTGTGCGTTGGACACTCCTAACAATACTGTCATGGACAGATGCATCTGCAACAGGTAGATTGGTGAGGACAAGGTCAAGTAGCTTTCTCCCTCTTGTTGGTTTCTTCGCCACCTGCCGCAGACCCAATCTAGCAGCTACGTCCTTTAGGACTCAGGCAGCTTAGTCAGTAGTGGTGCTACGAAGCCATTCTTGGTAATGGATGTTGAAGTCCCCCAGCCAGAGGTCATTTTGTGTCCTTGCCATCTTGAGTGCTTCTTCCAATTGGCTTTCAACATGGAGTACTGATTCATCAGCTGAGGTGGGGGTGCCAAGTGGTAAACAGCAGGAGCTTTCCTTGCCCATGTTTGACTTGATACCACGAGACTTCATGGGGTCCAGAGTCAATATTGAGGACTCCCAGGGAAACCCCCTCCCAACTGTATACCAAGGTGCCACCATCTCTGGGTAGGTTTGCTGTAGTAGTTTTCAGTGCCTAGGTCAATGCCGGGTGGTCCATCCGGTTTCGTTCCTTTAGACATGGAAACATGGAACCCAAACCCCAGATTCTCTTTTCTGCTTTGTTACCTGCAGAACATGGTCATTAAAGTTGTAATCCATTCGCAAGCCTTCTGCTTAATCTAATAACTTTACATTTATCAGTGTTAAACTGCATCTGTCACCATTAAATGTGCTAAATCTGCCAGTTCACCCCAAGATCGCTACTGTCTCCATTGCTATTTTAGTGCCAATGTGTGGGTAGCTTTAGTGTTCTGTGCCCATTCTTGTTCCCTAATTTCATTCAGTATAGGACTTCACAGTCACCAGACAGAAGGGAATTTTTATTGTCATCAGTCCAGGCTGCATTTCAATCCACCTTACAAATTATACTCTGTGAAATAGGTTTACCATGCATGTTTTAAAAAATACTTCTTTCTGTAAATTAATATGCTTATAAAGGTGCAGTACACGATCTGCCAAATACACAATTTATAGCAAGTCTATTTTATTTTTAAAAATAATTAATATTCATTATGAGTTTTAATGGAATACTTTACATTTTCTATTGTACCTACCAACATTCTGAGCTGTGGCCACAAAAGAAAGGAATCTGAAGCCAAAGTTTCTCTGGAGCACAGTCTGACCCACCAGCTGCAACACATTCATCAAATGTCTGATGTAGGGGAGGGTGGGGGAAGAAAGAAAAGAGTTTGCTGCAAGCCAACAGTAAATCAGTGCAAGTAGAAATAAGTGCTGTCAATTCAGACTCTCAAACCAATGCTTCAGAATCCTCATGATGTCAAAGTCAGTATGGCAATCTTAAGACACTACAGGATTTTTAACTCAATTAATTTTGAACATGCTGCAACAAACCACACATCAACCAAACCACTGCAATAAATGCTGATAGCTCCTTAAATTTTATTTGGAACAGAATTCCAATTCTTACACAAATTTAAGTAAACAAAAGTTAAGAAATGCTGATGCGAATGTTTTATTAACCTGCCACTCCTTCAATATTACAACACCAGCTGTGCTTGATAATTTTATTAGATTAAGTCCAAATAAATTTAGTTTGCAAAGTGGTGTACATTTGCCAAATATCCAGTTTAGCAGCATAAGTTGCTAGTATTTTAGAAGATAGATTGTTGTTCTTTTAGATTAGTACAGTAGATTAAGTTGAACATAATTCCAGAATCAATACCATACTTGTAAATAGGTAATTAACATGCTGTCTTATTAACAACTTCCATGAACAGAAACCAAGCTAAAACTGGAATATAAATTTGTTGAAAACTCTGTAGTGATAAAGTGCTAATCATCCTGTGGGGCTGGATGATGACAATGATGTTCAGTGAAAGCACATCAAATGCTATTGGTAACTATCTTAGAGACAGCCTTCACAAAGGCCCTCTTGCACACTGGCCCCTGAAGTGGATAAAGGAAGCTGAGACCTCTGGTAGATCTGGGCCAGCCATATAACGATACAAAACGGCTCACTCCAGTTTCTTAACCTTGGTTTAGTTACGAGTTCACCAATATTTTCAAATTAAGCACACATGGTTGTGTGGATCTGCATAAATCTTTTGTTTGACCTGCCAAAGGTGAAGCTCTTGAGTATCAATGAAGTGATAATAATTGGTGGTGGCAGAGAAACTTCTGGCAACATAATTTCTCAAGGCAAGTGAAACATGGAGTCAATTTTCTGCATAAACAAATCCTTTGCATCAAATAAGATACAATGGCTCCACAAATACAATGTAAGAACACCAAAGTTACACACTGTTGTGCTCTTTCTAATGGCAAGTTTGCATGTCATAGAAAAATCTCTAGGAACAGGTTACCTGATTTGTGCTCTCTGCTTGAAATGAGATGCAACAAAAGGGCTGAATTAAGGGTGAAGGGAAAAAAGGCACCGCAAAAGTATATGGGAAAATAATTCTAAAGCATTTCAAACTTAACTTCCTTTTCTTCCCTCATTGGAAATTAGTTTTATTGAAAGTATGTCTAGTTATTTAGAATATTGATTAGAAGGCCAATTAATTACAAAATCACATATTCTCATGATTTTCTTTTAACTTCTGGGCCTTTTAAGATAATGTATACAGCTGAATAACCAATATATAGCATACTAAAGAATTTCTTCTAATCAACCAGAGATTTCTCTAAACCAACAGTAATTCATGCTTGTGATCATAAATTCTTTCAAACATCACACAAAGAACTGCTACGTGCAGATCAATAGAAGGGATTGAGCTCAAGGCTGCAATCTAATTTTGAGGTTCAGCTTGGCTATTAAAAACTTGAGATTTGCTTTTGTGATTTGCAGTCATTTAACTTCCCTTTGATTAGATTATATTCCGGTAACTCAACTTGAATGATATTATTCTCCATCTACAATTTGCAGTTATACATCTGACATTTGTGGAACAGAGCAATACCTCTAGGTACAGCAAGAATGACGAGGGGGAATTGAATTCAAGCTTTTTTGAAATTTGTTTTTCTCCAATTTTCTCCCCTTCCCTAATTTCCCAGGGACTCTAGACTAACTGTCAGCCTTGGTTAAGGAGCAGTGCTCATGCTTCAAAGATTAATGGTCAGCCCCAGCTTGAGCACATTATCGCAGATGACAATTCAGCGCTTTACTGAGGAAATGCTGCACTGTTGGAGGTGCCATCCTTTGGCTAAGAAGTTAAACCAAAGTCCTACCTGCTGTCTCAGGGGAATGTACTGATACTATGGTCCTATATAATGAAGAGCAAGGAAGTTCTTCTGTGTTCCAAGCCAACATATATCATTCAACCATCATCACCAAAAGCAGATTATCTAGTCATTGTATCATTACAGTATTTTTTAAAAATTCATTCACAGAATGTGTCACTGGCAAGGCAACACTTTATTGCTCATCCCCAATTGCCCTCGAGAAAGTGGAATGAGCTACCTTAAGTATAACTGAGTGGCTCAGCAGGCTATTTCAAATGTGGTTAAGAGCCAATCACATTGCTATGGGTTTGCAGTCACATATAGGTCAGGCCAGGTAAGGATGGTAGTTTCATGATTACCATTACTGATGCTAGCTCTTTATTCTAGAATTAATTAAATTTAAATTCTCCAGCTGCCTGTAAAGGTGTGAACTCACATCTCCAGGCATCTGGGTTACTATAACAAAGAACAAAGAAAAGTACAATAGAGGAACAGGCCCTCCAAGCCTGCATCGATCATATTGCCTGTCAAACTAAAACATTTTGCACTTCCAGGGTCCGTATCCCTCTATTCCCATCCTATTCATGTATTTGTCAAGCTGCCTCTTAAACACCACCACATCGTACCTGCTTCCACCACCTCCTCTGGCAGCAAATTCCAGACACTCACTACCCTCTGCGTAAAAAAACTTGCCCCGCACATCTCCTCTAAAGTTTTCTCCTCTCACCTTAAATCTATGTCCTCTACTAATTGACTCTTCCACCCTGGGAAAAAGCTTCTATCTACTCTGTCCATGCCACTCATAATTTTGTAAACTTCTATCAAGTTGCCCCTCAATCTCCATCACTCTAGTGAGAACAATCTGAGTTTCTCCAACCTCTCCTCATAGCTAATAACCTCCAGACCAGGCAACATCCTGGTAAACCTTCTCTGCACCCTCTCCAACGCCTCCATATGCTTCTGGTAATGTGGCGAACAGAATTGCACGCAATATTCCAAGTGTGGCCTAACCAAGGTTCTATACAGCTGCAGCATGACTTCCCAGCTTTTATACTCAATACCCCTGCCAATGAAGGCAAGCATGCCATATGCCTTCCTGACTACCTTATCCACCTGCGTTGCCACTTTCAGTAACCTGTGGACCTGTACACCTAGATCCCTCTGCCCGTCGATGCACTTAAGGGTTCTGCCATTTACTGTGTAATTCCTACCTGTATTAGACCTTCCAAAATGCATTACCTCGCATTTGTCCGGATTAAACTCCATCTGCCATTTCTCCGCCCAAGTCTCCAACCGATCTATATCCCGTTGTATCCTTTGACAATCCTCTTCACTATCTGCAACTCCCCCAACCTTAGTGTCATCTGCAAATTTACTAATTAGCCCAGTTACATTTTCCTCCAAATCATTTACGTATACTACAAAGAGCAAAGGTCCCAGCACTGATCCCTGCGGAACTCCACTAGTCACAGCTCTCCATTCAGAAAAGCACCCTTCCACTGCTACCCTCTGTCTTCTATGACCAAACCAATTCTATATCCATCTTGCCAGCTCACCTCTGATCCCGTGCGACTTTACCTTCTGTACCAGTCTGCCAAGAGGGACCTTGTCAAAGGCCTTACTGAAATCCATGTAGACAACATCCACTGCCCTTCCATCGTCGATCATCTTTGTCACTTCCTCGAAAAACTTGATCAAGTTAGTGAGACACGACCTCCCCTTCACAAAACCATGCTGCCTCTCCTCACTAATACATCCATTTGCTTCCAAATGGTAGTAAATCCTGCCAATAATTTCCCTACCACTGACGTAAAGCTCACCGGCCTGTAATTTCCTGGATTATCCCTGCTACCCATTTTAAACAATGGAACAACATTGGCCATTCTCCAGTTCTCTGGGACATCACCTGTAGCCAGTGAGGATACAAAGATTTCTGTCAAGGCCCCAGCAATCTCCTCCCTTGCCTCCCTCAGTACTCTGGGGTAGATCCCATCTGGCCTTGGGGATTTACATTCTAACAGTGATTACACTTATTGCCACAGGTGCCGTAGCTGAGATGGGTTAACTCCAAGTAGGCAAAGATTGAGTTTAGAACCATTTGGTCGATATGACTCAGCTGCCCACAAGATAGTCACTGAACTATCACACAAATATGAATTTTATTTACATAATTTGAACCATAAAACTGTAGTTTATAGCAACAGAAAAAGAAAAATATGAACAAAGCATTAAATGAAACAAAATATGAATAAAACATCTTAACCTTGCAGTTTATTCCATTTTAAGAGTTCCTCAGTTATGAATACTGTTTAGTGGGAAAGTGCAGCGAGCTGCGATAGAAAGCTGTATGAAACAGATGATGGAAAGATTACTCTGTAATCACCTCTACTTGTAATCATAACCAGTTACATGATTAATGCCATCTGTGCTGAAATACTGAAAAATTATTTCCATTTTATACAGCCCAATTAAACAATGTAGAAGCACTTTCCAGGGTGAACATCAATGAAACATTGGCAAAAAAAAGAGACTGAAAGTTGGACGGTGTTAATTCTGCCTGCCCCTCATGTAATGTTAGAAAATTACAAAGGTGCTTCATCCAGAAGACTGGAATGAGTGTTACATCCATTTTCAGCCAGCTAATGGAGCAAATTAAACAGCCCTGGGATTCAATCCTCAAAAAAATGTTGAGTAGTTGCAGCATTTCTTTGTTGTTCTATTTAGCTTTTTAAATCATATTCCAACCACCGTTGTGTTGTGTACATTACATTCTCTGCTTCAAATTATTTTACCTTTTTATCTCCCTGTTTCCTTCTCTTTAGTCCAGGCCTGTAGTCGTCACCAAAACGCAGAAAATAATAGTATGACACCAGTCGCTCAATTGGATCTCGAATTACATTTACGTAAATGGGTTTCTTTTTCACACCATATCTGAAGCAAAGGGAAGAGGAAACATTTATTGTTTATTTCAGTGTTCAATGTGATGTAAAGCCGTTTTCAATATTGCTTTGAGAATTGTTCAATATTTTTGTGATCTATTAAATATTTTCTAAATTTATAGTTATACCATTTCAATGCTTCTCAGTTTATACTTCCTCAGTAGTTTCTAATGTAATCACGCAGTATCATGTTTATAACGACAAAGGAAAAAGACCAGCTCCATCTTATAAAGCGTAGCAACAAATTTGGTAGCTGTTGCAACGTTTGCAACTAACCAAATAAAATCAGTGCTGTGTGCATAAACACGTCATTTATTTATTGCACCCACACTTAGCGGACTTTTCTCATTTTGGTGTAATTAAGAAAACTAGTATCTACCAATTTTAACTGGGTTTCAACCTGGTTTTGTTGGTGCAGTAACATTGTTGTTCAGGTCTTAAATTTATAATCAATCATCACTAATTAACTACATATACTGCAGACACATTGCCAAAAACCTTTACTGAAAAGACTAAATAAGTACTTGAAATGCAAAAGCATGTTACATATTCCAGGAGGACTTCATAGAAAATAAAGGTTTTTTTTATTTCAAAGAAATCAGAAGGGAATTGTGTTTTCAGGGACCAGAGAATACATCTCGTCATTAACGAAAGTGAAAAGAGAACATTGCAGTGACATCAGCTAAGGGAATCCCTGCTAAGCACATCTGTCCTGCTGCTGTCTCATTGGATGTGTTTCCTGACAGAGAGCAGCCTATTTTTATCACCAGTCCATTCTGAGTTACAACAAAACAGCCTTGAGAGAGAAGAAAAAGTGCAATCACAGTTCCTCTGATAGCTCAAAAGTTTGATACCTGCCACAGCCAAGCTGTATGGTCCCAAAATGTCACGAGTTCAATCTCCAGTCTGTGCTGAATTATGAAACATTTTGTTAAAGCAGCAGAATGAAAAGTCGCCCCAGATTGAGAGTTGGTTAGGTTTGTCACTTCTGATCACAATTCATCGCTGGAAGTGCAGAAGTGGATTTACACAAGCAGAGTGTTGGGCTTGGCTGTGATGCGCTCACAACAAAAAAGCAAGTCAAAATAGTTAAGGATCACACATTAATAGTGACTACTTAATCAAAAAGTACTGGAGGTGCCTACACCCGGAATAGTGTCTCAGCAAAAATTTGGTACTTTCAGGAGAGAGAGGAAGGGAGATAACTGGTGGCAAAATAAAAAATGGAAGACACACAATCACTCATCAGAATGATCAACGTCTCAAACAACACAAAAATATCTCTCAGCAAATCAAAAGCTTGCAGTCATTGAAGGCACCAGCTTTGAAATTCAAGATTATCTAGACTTGTTATGAACCAAAGCTGTATGCACCATGATACTGTGCATTGTCACTGTACTCAGACCCTTTGAATTAATAAAGCTTTGGCTTAACATAAGAAATAGGAGTAGGAGTAGGCCATACAGCCCTTGGAACACGCCCAGCCATTCAATAAGATAACAGCTGAACTTCTACAACAACTACACTTTCCCACCTAATCCCCATGATTACCTTTGTGTCCAAAAATCTTTTGATCTCAGTCCTGAATATATTCATCGACTGAACATCCATAGTTCTCTCGGGTAAGAATTCCAAAGATTCACAACCCTTCGAATGAAGCCATTTCTCATCCCAGTCCTAAATGGCCGACCCCTTATTCTGAGACTATAACTCCTAGTTCTAGACACTTCAGCTTCTCAGCATCTACCCTGTCAGGTCCCCTCAGAATTTTATATATATTCCCAATGAGATCATCTCTCATTCTTCGCCAAAGAACAAAGGCCCATTCTACTCAATGGGCAGAATTTTCCTCCCGCTGGAGTGGGGGGGGGGGGGGGGAGGAGAGTTGATGGGCTGGCATGGAGCCATTTTACGTGGGCAGGCCAATTAAGGCCCGCCCAGCGTGACCTCCGCAGGGAAGCACTATGCGCTCCGTGTGCGGGTGGGGGGAATCCCTAAAATCGAGAGGGCGCTCTTTCACACATGCGCACGAAACAGCGCACTCATCTCCCTGAGGCCAAGTGCTGCCTCAGGGAGATCGCCTCTACTTTCAACAACATTAAAAATAGAAAAAAGAAAATTCCCTTACATGTTCCCTCATGTGACAATGTCACATGAGTTGGGACATGTTCATAATTTCCATAACAACTATTAAAATTTTTAAAGCCCTACATGAAACCTCATCCTGCCGGTGGATGAGGTTTCATGTTTTTTCTAGGTGCCGCCGGGTTGGACGGGCAGGTCCTTTAATTGCTTAATTGATCCTGTCAATGGCCTCAATTGGCCATTGACAGGTCAGCAGGCACCCAGCTGATTTTGCTGTGCCCCCACCTTCCTGAAAATTTAAATGGGGCGTGGTGACATCGGGAGTTCCGCCCGACGTCATCCCGCGTCATTTTACGCATCGGCAAGCAGGCCTCGCCCCTGCTCACCAACGGTAAAATCCTGCCCAATCTCTCCTCACTGGACAGCCCTCTCACCCCAAGAATCAATCCAAATGAATCTTTGCTGCGCCCTCTAAGGCAAATCTATTCTCCCTTTGTTAAGGAGATCAATACCGTACAGAATACTCCGGTTGTGGTCTCACCAAGCCCCAGATAGTTCCAGCAAGACTTCATGACTCGTATACTCCAAGCCCCTTGCAATAAAGATTATCTTACCATTCACCTTCCTAATTGCTTAACAGTTTTTGGCAGCACCTGATAATTTGTTTGCCACCGTCTTGATGTGGGTAACTAGGTCATCTGCATACAGAAACTCTCTGGGATTACTGCCTCTGTGACTTTGGTAGTTTGGAGGGATTGAAAAGTTTCCCTGAACAGAACCTAATGCCTGCCAGTATGTTTCTGGTGGCTTCCTTAAGCATTGCAGCAAAGAAGAGACTGAACAACTGAGGAGCCATGACACATCCTTGCTTTACACTACTAGTTACCTCAAAGGCATCAGACATCATGCCATAGGCACAAACATGTCCAAGCACTCCATCATGCAGTATGCACAGAATTTTGACGAACTTGTTCGAACATCCTAGCTTGGAGAGACAGTACCATAGACCAGGTCAACCAACACTGTCAAAAAACTTTGGTCTCCAAATTAGCCAGAACCAGGCACACGTTATGAAGCACTAGAGTAACCAATGATGGAAGCAGTCTCAAGGTTGCTGAAAAATTCTCATACCTTGATAGTGTGCTCTCTGGGGATGCCACTATCGATGACGATATCTGTGCATACATATAGAAAGCAAGCTCTGCCTACAGCTGACTCCATGATCATACCTGGAAGCAGCATGACCTTAAGCCAAATACTAAAATCAAATTCTACCAGCCATTGTCCTTACGACCCTGTTGCATGGCGCAGAATCCGGGATTTCCTGTCGGCACCCCATCAAATTTCTAGAACGCTTTATAAACACCCAAGGTCCATCATGAGAATTCAATGGCAGAACAAAATCACAAATAAGACCCTTCATTGTGCTGGGCTCAACAGCATAGAGACCATCTTCCAGAAAATTCAACTTAGATGGGCAGACCACGTCTTCTGCATGGATGACTACAGAATCCCCAAGCAGACCTTACATGGGGAACCATCTCAGGGAAAACAACACCAAGGTGGTCAGTACAAATAATGCAAGGATACCCTAAAAAAAAAAGAGCCTTATAAACTTCTGCATTGTAGACCACCTCTCTTGGGAAAACACTGCAGCCAACTGGCTCATTTTAAGGCAAGCATTCTTCGGGGGCTATCTACACAAAACTCGCAACATCCAAGGGCCACAGATGGCAGGGCTGTAGAAATTTCCCTCAATGGCAGTATGAACTGCAATTTCTGGGACAATCCACGTTGATCTTGCATCAGAGGCTTCAGTCATGAGAGGACTATGAAGTCATTTACAGTTTGGAGATACTTGAATAACAAGTGGTCTACCACCTGACTGCTTGTTGTATCTGCATGTTAACTGTCTATGATTCGTGTACAAGGACACCCAATTCTTGTGAATATCAAGTTTTAGCAGTCCCACCTTTAAAAAAAAATCTTTCTTTTCCATTCTTACTACCACCAAACTTGAGAACTGTACTTTTGGTTCCCTCATCTAAGTCCTTGATAGATTGTAAATAGCCGAGGCCCAAGTATGGATCCTTGCCGCACACCACTAGCCACACCATGCCATCCCAAAAGTAATACGTTTATTGTTACTCTCTTTTCTGTTAGCAAATTCAATATTCACATTAATATATTACCCCAGTCCCATCAGCCCTGATCTTGTGCAACATCCTCGAGTGGCACCCTATCGAATACCTTCTGAAAATCCGAATATATTACATGCAGTGGTTCTCCTTAATCTACCCTGGTAGTTACACACTCCAAAAACTCAGATCTGTCAAGCACTATTTCCCTTTCATAAGGCCATGCTGACACTGTTTAATCACAGTATTTTGCTAAGCGCCTTGTTATCACATCCTTAATAACAGATTTTAGCATTTTCTTACCACTGACATCAGGCTAACTGGCCTATTGCTCCCCATTTTCTCCCACCCTCCTTTCTTGAACAATAGGGTTAACATTAGCTACCTTCCAATCCACAGGGTTTGTTCTAAAATCTCAAACCAATCTAAGGGCAAAATCAATGCGTCCAATTCTGTAACCGCTTTTTAAAAAATCTTAGGATGTAGGCCATCGGGTCCAGGAATGTGTCGCTTTTAGTCCCATTAATTTCTTTAGTACTTCTGCTCTACTAGAGTTATCTGCATTAAGTTTCTCACTCTCATTCGATCATTGGTTTCCCATAATTTCCACTATGTTCTTTGTGTCCTCTACTGCAAAGACAAAAAAGATATTTCTGTAACAGCTCTATTTCCTCATTCTCCAATATCTCCTTCAAAGGACCCATGTTTACTTTCACCAATCTCTTCCATTTTACAGACTTGTAGAAGCTCTTACAATCAGTTAGTATATTTCTCACCTGTTTACTTTTATTCTCTTTACTCCTCTATCAATTTCTTGGTCATCCTTGGCTGATTTTTAAAACTTCCAATCCTCAGGCTTACTATGCTTTTAGCAATTCTGTAAACCTCTTATTTTAATCTAACATTATTTACTCCTCTATCTACCCATGTCTGTATCACTATTCCAATGAAGGTTTTATGCCTCAAGGGAATGTGTAATCATTGACAATGAAAAATAATTTCTTTGTATGTTTTGCATTACTTAACTATCACCTTAGAAATTTAATCTAACTTCCCAATGTACCTCAGCCAACTCATCCCTCCTGTCACCATAACTGGCTTTGTTTAAATTTAAGATCCTAATTTTGGACTTTACTACATGACTCTAAAGCTTATGAAATCCAAATCTTTCCCGGAGGGTTCTTTACTATAAGATTCTAATTAAACCTTAGTGCACCATATTAGATCTAAACTATCCTGTTCCATAGTTGCATATCGGTCTAGAAAACTGTCTAGGATGCATTCCATAAATATGTCGTCCAAATGACTTCTGCCAATTTGGTTTAGTCAGTCTACATGAAAATTAAAGTCCTCCACACTTATTTCATTATCCTTTGTGACAATCAGGTGCAGAGGGGTAGAATAGCTCCCGTCTTTTCCTACTCCTTGCTTGGAAGCAACAGTTTTTAAAAAAAAGGAATCTGCTTGCCAATTCAGTGAGTTTTTAAAGGTTTACGTGCTAAGACTGTAAAAGACAGACAGAGACAGGTTTCTTCGTAAGGTTTTAAAAAAGAGAGTAATATTTATTGTCATTAAGCTGATCTAAGAAAAACACTCCAACTTTCACGTACACACGATACATACTTCAGATTCTGTCCTTGTGGCTTGGAGAAAACCAGTTTATAAACAAGAAAAAGGGTTAGTTGGCTTGTCACATGATCCTCTCTCTTCAACTCAACCCAAGCATGGTTGTGGCCAGTGGATTCCAGGTTCATAGTTTATGCAATTATATTATGGCTTAGTGAATTCCTTTCTCTGCCAGGGTTCATTGTCTGAGGTGATTACCTCTAGTACGTTGTCCTGAACCAGGTGAATACATCTGGTGATTGGATGTTCTGTGAATGGGTTAGGTGAAGATCCCATTCACACTCCTTCAAGGTAATTGACTCTGCTGGGGTTTTATATACAGGTTGACTCTATTTTAATGGCTTTGGAACGTGTAAAGTACAGTCATGCAAATGTTCAATCATCTGAAAAACTGCTGTTTCAAGTCACTGGAATGTGGTTTCAATCTTATTAAAACTCAGTAGTTTTCACCTGTAAATCCATAAAATCATTTTTGATTAAATCATGGCTTTATAATGTCTTATTTCTTACACCTTTAATTTCTTGATGTATAATCTCACCAACATTAGGACTACTGTTGGGGTGGGGTGGGGGTGCTATAAACTACTCCCAGTGATTTCTGTCTTTTCTTATGTTTTAGCTCCACCTATACAGATTTTACATCCTGATTTTCTTGCATTAAGATAAATTCTCGTTCACTGTCTATGTCTCATCCTTTAACAGTGCTATTCCACTTCCATCTTTTCTAAAGATCCAGTGCCCTGAGCTACAAAAAGATTTCTTTTTAAACAGTCTAATAGCAATGCATCAATTTTAAGATTAAAGATTTTATGAACTGAAGTCAATACCCAAAGCTGAGTGAATAAGTTGTAAAGACAAACATATTCCCTTCAGGTAATGCTACATATCAACAGAAAACCTCAAAAGTATGTTGTATAGAATATTTTCAATGAATCAGTGAAGCTATAAAATATCTGATATTCACATCTACCTTATCAGCTAATCAGCTTCTGTAACCAGTGGATCAATTACATAAATGGAAAGACATATACCACCAGCTTCTATTTGGAGGTATTAAGCAAGATGTCGAATAAATTGTTAAAATGATCCTCAGGGAATTCCTCTTCATTGTCTCAGCATTTCCAAGGCTATAGGAATTTTTTTTCTCACCGTTGCACACCCTGGTCTCTGGGAAAGACCATCAACTCAATGATAGTTCTCCCCAGGTAGGAAGCACTGAAATAGTTTTGAAGTGGGTGGGGGAGAGGTAGGTATGCGATGGGGGGAACTACCCAAGCTGTGCACCTCCTTTAAAAAAAAAGGCTTGTATGAATAATTATGTTTTTATTCCACAATCATTTACTTTTTCTTTTCCCCATGTTCCTCATCACTGTGAACCAATTCTCAGCTGAGCTAAGCAGGAAGACACCATTGTATATGCTCCTATTGAAAGTACTCCACAACCATTCGCTAGGAGTTACAAAAAAATGATTTGACACAATTTTTTTCCCAATTAGAAAATGCCCGTCTGTTTCGCTGCACATTCTGCTAATGCTAGCAGTCTTTTAAAATAATTGAATGACAAGCTCAATAGGTATGAGGTATTTCTGTACCATTTTCAAACTCATTGTCAATTTTTAAAATAATAAATGTACTTTGAATAAAAGGCAGGTTATTTCATTAGCAGAGAATTAACTAATTCCAGAAAGAAAAGCAATGTTACTTTTAAGCTTAAAGTCCCATTTTGATTATAAATATCACAAGGATAAGCTTTTTGAAGGCTTGGGGCATGCTTTTCACACTGGATCAAGAGGGCACGTCGGCGTCTAATTAGACTGACGTGTTTCACAACAACATACAAGTGATGTGCAGCTGGCAACCTGCACTTCGCTCGTGGCCAAGAGGCTCGTTTGCCAACCTTGCATCGCGCAACGCTTATGGCACCTCAGACTTAGCACCAGGCTTTAATGGAGCACCACCTCATTTTCGAGGGGGTGTCAGTGGCAAGTCTTTACCCACCAGACCAGCTATAAGGCCATGGTGGCTTTTAACATGCTACAGGTGAAGGCCTCCACTGGGAAAGGGGGGAAACTGGCCTGAGAGAAGGGAAGGGGTTGCAGGATATGGCTTCCACTGGGGAAGAGGGAAAACTGGCCTGAGGCATGGGAAGGGGCTGCAGGGCAAGGGCTCCACTGCGGGGTAAAAGTGGGGCACCCAACTGAACTTTGCATCCCAAATGAGGCAGGATGCACAACTGTGACATGTTAGAAGCCTTTCACAGACAATACAAGGAATCAGGAAAGTGAAGCTACAATGTGCTACATGTGAGATTAATCCTGTAAAGTGGCACAAATCGACCTCCTTGTATAAAACCTTTGTTCACAGTGAGGAGATTCCCCAGGGCAGTAATGCACTCCAGAGCAACTGGGCGACTGGACAAACTTAGATGTGTGTTAGAATCACGTCGCTGGCAGCTACACAGGTCCCTCTCAAATAATCTCAGTTCCTGACTAAACATTTTCCGTCATGTGTATTCCAAACAGTGTGGTATCAGAGTGCAGTGAATGAGGATCCAAGCACCTGGGCTGAAAGCAGCACATCCAAGCACCTGGCCAAATCAATCTCATAGCAGTTGGTCATGTAAGGGAATTGGGGGGGGGGGGGGGCACCATGGAAAGAAGCTTGTGCTGGCCTGGATTTTTTGGACGATTAGTTTCTGACACTGGAACAAAGCTCTTGAACCCACGCTCACTGACATGTCATTGACAGAAAGAGGACTTTTGCAGGCTGATGCGGACTCATGTCTGTTTCTCATTGATGCTGCAGAGAGGAGACCATCAGGAAGATGAAGCCTGGATTTATTACTGCCTACACAAACGCATACAAGCAAGAGAGGAGGAGGAGGAGATTGCAACAGAGGCACCAGGCTCGCCAAAGGGAGGAGCTAAGCCCTCAAGACCAAGGGGCAGCAGGGCCCCCTCCAGGTGCAGAGGATGCCGCTTAGAGATGTTGAGCGTAGACGCCTTGCAAGACCGAGGGTGTGTAGAACTTGCATGTCTTATCTGCAGATGAGCAAGAGACAGTGTTGCCAATGCCTCTGCATGTCCAGGGATCTGGTGACTCAAATTTGCCACATTCTCCAGAAATTGGCACCACGGAGACTGGGAGGGCATCCATTGCCAATGGCTCAAAGAAAACCGTTGCACTGAACTTCTACTTGAGTGGCTTCCAGGGCTCTACTGGGGGTCTCTGTGCGATCTCTCAAACATCCATTCACAAACACTTTCATGAGGCAGCCCTTTTTGCCAATGGCCACAATTACGTCAACTTCAACAGAGATCAAGCAAGCCAGGACGCCAGAACAGTGGGCTTTGCAGCAATTTTGGATTTCCACAGATGCAGGGTGACATTGACTGCACTTGTATGTATAAAAGCTCCTTGGCAGCAGGCAATCCAACACAAACAGAAAAGACTTCCACTTGCTCAATGTACAGCTGGTCTGTGACCATTAGAAACTTATCAAGCAGGTTTGCGCCAGGTACCCAGGAAGCGTCCATGACTCTCACATCTCAAGTAGATCACAGATCCTGGACATCTTTGAGGGACCACACAGGATCCAGAGTTGGCTCCTTGGTGACGAAGGATGTGGCTGATGATGCCCATACAGCAATCACAGAATCCTGAAGATTGATGCTCATGCCATTACCCAAGGAGGAGACCATAGGCATCTTAAAGATGCGATTCTGATGCCTGGACAGATCTGGCAGAGCACTCCAGTACAATCCCCAGAGGGTCTCACAGATCATTGTGGTTTGCTGTGCACAGCACAGCCTCATGCTGCAAAGGGGGGAGGACTTTGCCAGATACCAACATGGAGGGGCTGCACGTCTCCTCAGATGAGGAAAACATCAAAGGGGATGAGGGCATCGAGTTGGAGAAAGCAGAGGCTGCAAAGGAAAAGGGCGTAGCACGGGCCAGACGAGGCAGGCATTGACGTGAGGCCCTCAGCCACCAGATTCCACAAGAAGGATGACGAGTTGCAGTGAGTACTCTCTTGGACAAGTGCCCTCCATCATGGGCCAACATAAGCACCACCATTGCTTTTCTTCTTATTTCAACCATGCACTTCAATATGGGAGTGAATAGTTACACATCAGACTTACATCGTCCTGATCCCTTGAAGGATGAAGCAGCCTCAGGGGCATGTGCCCTTGCTGAGATGAGGTGCTAACTGGAGGAGGGAGTCCCAGCATCATACATCAGAAGGTGCTGCCTCTTCAAGCATCTCTCCAGATCCTAGTCACAACTACAGCCTGAAAGAGCTAGGAGCTGTTCCTTAAGACCATAAGATGTAGGAGCAGAAGTAGGTCATTTGGCCCATCGAGCCTGCTCCACCATTCAATGAGATCATAGCTGATCTGTTGATCCTCAACTCCACTTTCCTGCCTTGTTCCCATAACCTTTGATTCCCTTACTGATTAACAATCTGTCTATCTCAGCCTTGAATATACTCAACGACCCAGCCTCTACAGCCCTCTGTGGTCAAGAATTCCACAGAGTGACTACCCTCAGAGGAGAAATTCCTTCTCATCTCGGTTTTAAATGGGCGCCCCCTAACTCTGAGATTATGCCCTCTGGTCCTAGACTCTCTCACAAGGGGAAACCACCTCTCAGCATCTACCCTGTCAAGCCCCCTAAGAATCTTATATGCTTCAATAAGGTCGCCTCTCATTCTTCTAAACTCCAATGAGTACAGGCCCAACCTACTCAACCTCTCCTCATAAGAAAATCTCTCCATACCCGGGATCAACCTAGTGATTTACAGGGAGGGAAACAGCGGGGCCATTTACGGCAAGAGAGAGAGAGAGAGAGAGAGAGAGAGAGAGAGAGAGACAGAGAGAGAGAGAGAGAGAGAGAGAAACAGCGTGGTCATCTATACTCTCTAACTGTAAATGGCCCCGCTGCTTCTCCCTGTAAATGACCACGCTGTTTCTCTCATACTCTCTCGATGTTCTCAGTGGGCTCGTAGCTATATGCCTTCAATCTGACAATGCTCCTGAAGGAGATCCATCTCCAGCAATAAGACAACGCATTCTGTGTAACCTCGATGGTGAAACTGATAGGTGACACTTGGGCCAAAGCAGCTGGGGACGTTCCTCAGGCGTGCAGCCCTTTGTGTCACCTTCTTCTCTGTCACATTAACATCTGGCACTCTCAGTTAGGAATGCTGGTCTGCTTTTATCCTCACCTTACGATGCATGTAGACCACCTAAAGATAATGGCGTTGAACCACTTGTGTGCCAGACATTAAAATGCCTCTTCTTTAGGAGACACACTGTGCCCTCATGGCCAGTACTGGTCCTTGCAAGCTTCAAAATGCTTAGACACCTTGAGACCCTCAAGGTTATGAGTTGTTGCTAATAAAGAGCAGACTTCAGCTTCACTACATCTTCGTCCCTATCCCATTGCTCCTCTCAACTTTGTTTAAAGCTATAATGAGCGCTTCTGGAGCGTGCTCAAAGACTCTGTTGACTGCCAAAAATCTCCATTTGCAATTAGCCCACGCCTCGGCCAAAGCTTAGGTGATGGGATGCAGAGCATTGCATCCCAACATTGTGACAAGAGCCTTGTGGCCGTAATACAGGTAACTGCAGGTCGAGAAACAATCAAGGCTGTAGGTTTGAGCCCCGGGGCAATAAAGTGGCTGAGAGGGGCAGAGCTTCGGCACCTTGAGATGGTAAGGTCTTCCGACTTATTGGTGAATTTAGCAGATGCTCACTCAGAAGGTCAGAAATGCAGATGTACACTCGGAAAGTCTGAAACAATAATTGCAGTAGACATGAACAAATTAAGTCCTTTTGGAATATACAACCAGCAAGGTATTTCAAGGGAACCCCTGTCAAATAGGAGACAGGAAGCGCAAGTAACAATGCTGTACTCAAATAGGCTCTTAGAGCCTTGTGCTTTCTCTCTCTCTGGAAGTGCTCGTCAGTTTGTAAAGTGAGCAGCCTGAGAAGAAAACGGAGATCTTTTAAAAAGTGGAAATCTGCTCCGTACGATTGCATTCAGGAAAACAGCTAAGCTAAACAGCCGCAACGTTGAATCACTGCATTGAGGCCAATCAAGGAATAGTTAACCATATGCTCCATTTTTTTCCTTCATGAACTGTGAAATTCTTATAAGCCTATCGTCTTACTCTGCAATCTACACTTGCGCGTGCGTGTGCCCAGACAAACGCGTGACCCCGTATGAATGATGTCACGTTTTTTCTTTACTTTTAAGCTCTGGAACAGTTTCAGTAAACTTACCTCTTTCTTTGTCTAACCTAAGAAAATCTGCGAGTAATTCTCTACAACCCCGACATGCTAATGGGGCACTTGCAAAATTGACAAAGCACAACCTCCCTAAATTCTTAAAATAAAACAAACCGGGTTACAGACAAAAGAGGAGTGGGAGAATAGTGCAGTCATTTCGCCCCTCCTCACCTGGTTACGACATAAATTAACATTGATCAGTATTCCAATTAAAATGGAAGCCCAAGATATGGGATAAAAATGTGCTAGATTTTTCAAATAATAATGATCAAATCAAAGGCGAACCACATGACTGACCAATTCAGAAATAATATTTTCCTAAATTGAGATGTAAAAAAATCTAGATTGAAAAATCTATCATACAAAATGCAAAGCAATTCAAATATATTTCAATTCTTAAACACACTGATAAGGACCACTTTGAGTCAGTTATGCAATAACTTGAAGAGCACATGTTCTCATGCTGTTGTGGCAGATAGTTTAAACACTGTCATGTGTCACCAAGGTGAGGTAATCAAATGAGGTGCAGACTACAGTGCTGACATAATGCAACCGTAATCAAACATTCTAAATTTTGCTTTTAGTCCCTTTCCTACATAATCAATGTCATGCTTCTCCAGCTCTGATCAGGTCAGATTTGATGAAGTACCCTCCAGATTGCCAAGACATACTTTAATTTCCTTGCTGCGTTAACTTAACATTGGCTAAGATTCAGAGACAGGGTGCCTTTTCCAAACAAAGTGAAGTCAGGCTTCTCAAATAATGCAATGTAATCCCACTCAGTTTCTTGAGCGATTTAAAAGGCACCTACATAATCAATAATTGGTAAGAATTTTGGGGGGAGGTCTCCACTAATACTGCATCAAGGGGCCTCCTACTTTTAGCAATTTTATTTTTGGTTAAAAATTGGTTACTTAAAAATAAAACGCTGAGAATTGTCATCCGACTTAGAGCAAATTTGCTTATTTTGAGAAACTGGTCCTAGTCAATAATTATCAATAGAAAGCTAGCAACTTACCTGTACTGAAATTACAAAGGTAATGGAAGTTAAAATTATTTATTTATTCAGTGAAAGCTCCAATCAGGTTTACTAAACACTATTAGTCTCACTAGCAGCTTTATAGCCATACAGGGAGGTATTGATCAATTTCCACTTGGCTTGTTCGTGAATTACTCAATCTGGAATGAAGTCAGACATTTACAAGCAGGCTGCATTTAAACTGTTGTTGACCTGGAATATGTTTCAGTGGCCAGGTGGATTGCACTACAATTCACACTGACTGTTAAAAAAAATACTTTCCTTTACTGAAGAATTTTTTTTTTTACACAGGTTACTGAGCATTGCCAGCTTTTTTACTGCATTGTTGCCCTTGAGTTGGTTAAGCTTGATAAAACTGAATGGAGTTAAGAGTTAACCATGCTGGTACAGGACTGGATGCATGTAAAATATAAAGGCTCCAAGTCTGCTTCCCTAAAGGACATTGGTAAACCAAAAACTGAAGTTTGTTAGGAATACTTAGCACATACTTGGCAATGATGCTTACAAAAGAGTATTCGTGAGGATGCAAATTCTCAATTGGTTACAAAGATCCAGATAGATATTATAATAAGCATGAGAAGTCAAATGCCAGGACATACTGGAAAACATCCAAGAAGCCTGAGGAAAATGGGGGAGGAATTAGCAGAAGTCTTAGAAATTTGGGTGCAATTTTAAACTTTACACTCCACTGAAGCAATGGAGAGCAATAATGGGTGGTGTGCAAAACTGACATTTCACTCGATCCCTTGGGTTTCCAGTCCAGCAAGTTAAAATTACCCTGTGTTTCAGAGTTTTACTGAGAGGTGTGAAGAAGGACTGGAGAGTGGCCAATGTAACACTTATTTTCAAAAAAAGAGCCAAACCATGTCAATTTAACATCTGTGATAAAGAACATATTGGGATCTTTAAAGATGAAATTGCGATAAAGAATATGCTCGACAAATCTAAAAGTTCTTTAACAAGGTGGATGAGGGGAATGCAGTTCTGTATTTGGATTATCAGAAAGTGTTTGACAAGGTGTCACATGAGATTATTGGAGAAGATTAATTGGAATCCGACATGGACTTGATGGGCCAAATGGCCTTCTTCGTTGCCATAATGACTCAATGGCTAAGATCAATTTATATGGAATTAAGGAACGGGTAGCAAATTGGATTTGAAGGAGCAAACAGAGTAGGATTTAATTGATGTTTCTCAAACTGGATAGAAGTGGCCATTCATTTCCAAAGCATTTGCTTTCTGTTCACTGTGTACACCAATGATTTAGATAAAGAGCTTGATAGACTAGAGTCAAACTTTACAGATTGCACTAAACTAATATCTTAGTTAATAATTCTGAAAACAAAGTAAACTGCAAAGGGATTCTAATAAATTGGTAGAATGGATTAAAAAGGGATCATGGAATGCTAAATTAGTGTGAGTTGGTACGTTTTGCTAAAAAAGAGCAATTATTATGCTTGATCGGGGAGGCTGGATAATGTGGAGAAAGAGGGATTTGAGTTCAATTTCATAATGCATTCAAAGCAGCACCTTGAGTCAACAGGTGCCAGCCTTTGCTGTTGGTGCAATCACACACAAATCCAGCACTAAACGAGGGTCCCAATAAGGCTACATCAGGTAGGGCTGACAGGTTCCTTCCTTGAAGGACAATAGCGAATCATCTGGCTATTTACAACAGTCTGGCAGCTTTCCTGGTCTGACCATAAATTAGCTGGTATATTAAACTCCAACTCCTTGACTTCTTGGATGGTAATCCAGGATCATAGCCACTACTTTCCCCATACCATGCCAGGTTTTGCACTAGGAGGTGAAGAAAATAAATGCCAATGGGTAATGGTGAATAAATACAATAACTTAGTAAAAACACATTTTGAGTAATGTATACAGTTTAGGGCTCCAAACTAAAGGAACAAATTTGGCCCAATAGAAAAGGGTGCAGCATAGATTCACTTGGATGAAGCTTGTTACAGAATTAGGAAACTGCCCTTAGGCAATCAAAACTAAATCAGGAGATCACATTGACCCTGATTTATGCTACAGAAAAGCTACCTTATGTATGAAGCAATCCCAACTAGAAACAGGTCCAGCTCTCTCTTGAAGGACTGCAGTAAGTCGACATTCAGTGCATGAGCAGGCAACCTGTCCCACAGGTCCACTATTTTCTAAGAACTGCCTAACATCCAACTTTGTTCTGCCCTTAACTAGCTTGTGAGCACAAATCCTCATCCTCCCTAACCTGTTCAGTTGCAATAATTAATCTACATGAACATAGTCTATTCCCTTCATAATTTTATAAATATCTATTAAATTACCCCCAAGTCTTTGCTTTTCTAAATTTTAGAGATCCAGCTTTTCGAACCTTAATCGGTAAGATGTTTTAAAAACTGAGTAAATCTTGTGGGCCTCTTCTGCACCCTTTTCAAAACATCAATATTTTCCTTCATGAAACCAATATAGGTACAGCATTGTAAATGAGGTCCATCTAAGTCTTGCATAAGATCAAGAAGGAATGCTTTGTTTTATAGTGAATTGTCCTGTGAATACAACCTGGACCCTTGGGCACTTAGCTATAGTTTCACAGCATTGATCACTGACCTTCAGAGATTGATACACTGAAACCGCCAGATCTTGTCTTTCACCACTTGCTTTAACTCTTACTTTGTAAAGTGCATATATGCTTATTTAGCATTTAGCTTGCCCATGTGCATAACACAGCTTTTTTCAAATTAAAAATTAATTTATCAAACACTGACCCAATCCCCCAGCACTCTAAATCTGCTTATATTATTCGAGCAAGTTCAACAGTCGTTCCTCTCTCTCTCGCATACACACGCACAGTGTTACAGAATCATTTCCTCAACACCTACGTCTACATGGGGAAATAGTAGAGTAGCAGTAATGTCACTGGGTTAGTAATCCAGAGGGCCCAGGGTAATGTTCTGGGGACTCGAGTTCAAATCCCACCATAGCAACTTTTGGAATTTAAATTCAATTAATTCACACATCCAGAATTGAAAGCTAGTCTCAATAATGGTGACCGTGAAACTATCATCGATCGTCATAAAAACCCATCTGGTTCACTAACGTCCTGCAGGGAAGGAAAACGGCTATCCTTACCAGACTGAGTCCTGGAATGGCAGGCTTGTCGGATGAGGAGAGATTGAGTCAACTAGATCTGTATTCACTGGAGTTTAGAAGAATGAGAGGGGATCTCATTGAAATGTATAAAATTCTGACAGAGCTGGACAGACTGGATGCAGAGATGATGTTTCCTCTGGCTGGGGGAGGGGTGCCTAGAACAAGGGGTCACAGTCTCAAGAAATAGGGTAGGTCATTTAGGACTGAGATGGGGAGAAAATTCTTCACTCAGAGGGTGGTGAACCTGTGGAATTCTCTACCACAAAAGGCTGTGGAGGCCAAGTTACTGAATATATTTAAAGGAGGAAACAGATAGACTTCTAGGCTAAAAGTGTCAAGGGGTATGGGGAGAGAGCAGGAGTATGGCGTTGAGATAGAGGATCAGCCATGATCAGTTTGAACGGCAGAGCAAGCTCGAAGGGCCAAATAACCTACGCCTGCTCCTATTTTCTATGTTTACCTGGTCTGGCCTACACGTGACTCCAGACCCACAGCAATGTGGTTGACTCATAACAGTGTGTATGGGGTGAGTGTGTGTGAGGGGTGAGAGAGAGTGTACGTGTATGTGTGAGTGAGAGGGGTGAAAGAGTGCGTGTGCGTGTGAGGGATGAGTGTGTGCGCGCGGGTGACGGGTGAGAGTGTGTGCGTACGCGCATGTGAAGGGTGAGTGTGTGCGCGTGCATGTGTGAGGGGTGAGAAAGTGTGTCAGGGGTGAGTGTGAGAGTGTTTGTGGGTGTGTGCGCACGCATGTGCATGCACGAGGACGCATGTGCATGCGTGAGGGATGAGAAAGAAGAGAGAGAGTGAGAGAGGTGTGTGTGTATGGGGGGGTGAGTGTGCGTGAGGGGTGAGTCTGTGCATGTGCATGAGGGGTGAAAGTGAGTGAGGGTGTGTGTGTGTGTGTATGTGAGGGACGAGCATGTGTTTGTGTACACGAGGGGTGAATGTGTGCGTGCGAAGGGTGAGTGTGTGTAAGGTGTGTGAGAAAGATGGAGTGAGAGGGAGGAGAGACCGTGTCTCAGGGTTCTCATTCACCCTCACAACAACAGGCACTCTCACCCACTCTCAGTGGGTGAGGGTGAGTGAGTGAGCACACCGAGACTGCGAGCAAGCTGGACACGCAAACACACATCCTTTCACACATTTTTTAAATTATCAATTTAGTGTTGTGACCATTTGTTTCTTTTCATACATCAGCTTTTTTTTTTGAAATTCATGTTTAATATTGTGCCAAACCTTATCTTTCTGAAATTTGCTCATCAGCCACGCCCCCAAATGGGAGAAAAATTGAAGTGTGGCCCTGGACAAGCCTGCCAAAGGGAAAAATCCCCAATACCAGTGAGCTTTAAAGATATGGGTGAGGAACTTGCACAGTGTCTGTCCCATTTCCTTCAGTGGATATTATTCAAAAAGCCTCTGTTCTTCCGAAAACCACTTCCTTGACTATTTGACTAACTATTTTGTTGTTAACAGTACTATTTAACATCGTCAGTTGTACAGCATCTTCAAGGGTGAAGGAAAACCATTTGCTTTCGAAACATCCCATCCTCCATCAACAGAGGAACTCACTTCAAATAAAGGTGAGTTGCAAATAGAATGTTCTATCAGTGCATTTCAGGAAGTGGGACTTCAAAGGCCATGCTCCAGGCCATTGTCAAACCATATCCCTCATTTTCATGAACACTCTCAGTAATGGCCCACTTCCCCAAACACTGGCAGGTCCTAAACATCTGCCCCTATTATATGATACTAAAAATTCTTTGCAAATTTCTAAGTGATTGATGCCTATGGCACGAAAATTACATATGAAGGACATTCTACAGAAGCACAAAAGTTTGTTGCTTTAGGCGTTTTAAAATTAAAACAGTAACGACTTTATGGATATACCTTTAAACATTTCATCGTTCTGGAATCCATGACATATAATTATTTATTTGCAACAAGGTATATTGGAAATAGTAATGTTTTCCTTTAAATAATGGAGCTAATTTTCTTCTTTAAAATTCCTGTAATTGATTCACGTTAATACAATCGTGTATTTATTTGTCCACCTTATCTCAGCAACCAGACTCTTCCCTGACGCAAAAGACTGTAGGAGCAAGCCCTATTCCAGACTCCAGATAATCAAGGCTGACACTTCAATGCAATACGGCGGGAGATGCTATCTTTCAGATGGGGAGTTAAATAGAGGCCTCATATGCCATTTTAGGTGGAACATTAAAGATCCTAAGGAACTATATGAAGAAAAAGGGAGTTCTAATCCATAATCTAATCATTTATCTCAATGCTGTTTATGGGACTGTTTATGACTGTCGTAAGAACACAAGAATTTGGAGTAGGAGTAGGCCATTCAGCTCTTTAAGCCCGCTCTGCCATCCTCCTTCAGCTCTACCTTACTGCACTATCCCCATATTTCCCAATTCCCTTCATATCCAAAATTCTATCAATCTCTGTAATTTCCAAGTCACCAGTGATGTTCACATCCAGAGAATACATTTTTTCTAAACTTATTTTCAGTCCGAACACTGTCAACATGGTTGACATTTTGCTGAGCATGTCAATCTTTAACAAAGGAAAGATACAGAAGTATATTGATCCCAAATGCTTACAGAGCACTGGGGGTACAGATGGTGATGCAGAAGGCATTACGGTCAGGAGACCTAGAAGTGCAGCATTCCCCAAACACCATGGAAAAAGTGTGTTTTTCCCTTCAGTTTCCCCACCCAAAAGCCAATCTAATTGACCGGTTTAACTGTGCGTCAGGCAGGGAAGGCTAGAGAGTGGGGGGTGATAAAGGATATTTATAGGTTTAACTTGTTCTAGGAGGAAACACAACCCTGGTCCACAAGCAGTGCTCTAACTTCTTACTTCTTTCTAGCCAGGTTTTCCAAGGTCAGGAAACATAGCCAGCACAACTAAAAAACTGAGGCATGCAGCCTTGTTAAAAATATTTCAATGACCGAAGTGCCTCCGGAGAATGGATTAGTTGCTTTTCTCTCGTTTGGGGTTTGTTTACTGCACCGTGTGCATTGTGAAATTTTAAACATTTTTGTTCCCTACCCCCACACGACCCCCACCCCCAAAATGGTTAAGAGTTAAAATTATCCCCATCGTGTCTAACTCTGGGCACCACACTTTCGGAAGGATGTGAATGCTTTTGAAATGGTTATGAGGAGACAGATTTAAAGTAATTGGCAAAAGAATCAGCAGTGAGATGATGCAGCAGGTTGTTGTGATCTGGAATGCACTCTCTGAAAGGGTGATGGAAGCAGGGTTAATACCAACTTTCAAAAGCAGAAAAATTTGCAAGGTTACAAAGAAAATCAAATGGAACTAATTGGGGAACTTTAAGAAAAATCCAGCACAGGCACAAGAAGCTTGAATGGCCTCCATCAGTGCTGTATCATTTTACAAATCTATCAAATTCATATCATTGAAGAAATATTTGCAAAAGCCATACAGGCAGAAGTAAGCAGCAACTTAAGAGGAAAAGGTGATTGTAAAAATACAAAAAACTTTAGACAATGAAAATACAGTGTGACAATGTAGTGAGAGAAAAGAAAAAAACGAAATGCAAATAAAGTGGTGGGGGACATAAATAGCTGAAGGCAGGAAAGCAGTCACTAGAAGAGAGTCTTTGACTAAACTGTGTGCTACACTGTATAATGCTCATCATTATACAACAGTGCATCTCCAATTCACAAACAGCAATGCCACAAAAGATGACAAGTATTTTATTACAAGACATATACTCTTTGTTAGTTTACTTTGCACATATCCTCACACTGAAATATGTTTGACAGCCATCGGATTTTAGATTGAAGTTATTAAAATACAAGCTTGCACTAATACGTTGTTGTACTATTTAAACCTAGTGCTAGGAGCATTAAAATTTAAAGATTAATGTTGCATTGACATTTATATTGCTTTCATAACTTTCTGCAAGTCTTTTGACCAAGTGCCTGGGGTGACTTTCATGAAGCAGCTGTGAGACACATAGCCAAATCTTGTAATTTATCTGGCAATCAAGGATAGATGAGATAAAAGCAAAAAACTGCAGATGCTGGAAATCCAAAACAAAAACAAAAGTACCTGGAAAAAGGATAGATGAGATACTTATTAAACCTATCCCTCTTGAAAATTGAATGAGTCAAGTTATTAACCATCATACGTCCCATTAGATACCTTTATCAAGGATTTGTTGGGTAGTGTTTTAATGGATGGCTTTGGAACGTGCTCCAGACATTGCTGAAAGAGCGATTTTTCTTTTTCGCAGCTGAACTGAGGGATCTGGTGCACTCTACTCACCATTTGGGCAATGGACTAACCAGTGGGGTACAGTGCTTGGTACCTCAAAATCATGTACTCAGAGTCATTATGGGAAAGGAGGAAATCATTTGGTCTCTCTCTAGTCATGCCGACTGAGCAATCTGGTCGATCCCATTCCCCTGCTCTATTCCGTAGCCCCGCAAGTCTGTTTCCCTCAAATGCCCATCCAATTTCTTTTCAAAATCATTGATCGTCTCCCAGCACCTTGTCGGCAGCGAGTTCGAGGCCATTACCACGCGCTATGTATTAAAGTTCTTCCTCACATCCTCCCCTGTATCTCTTGCCCTAAACCTAAAATGTATCCCTTAGTCCTTGTACTAATGGGAACAGCTTTTCTTTGTCTACTCTATTTTATTTAAATCTGTCAATGTCATAATCCTGTACACCTCTACCAAATCTCCCCTGTCTCCTTTGCTCCAAGGAGAACAACCCAAGGTTCCCTTACCTAACCTTGTCACGAAAATCCCTCACCTTTGGAACCACTCTGGTAAATCTCTGCAGCCTCTCAAGGACCCTCATATCTTTCCTGAAGTGAAGCCTCTCCCTATGAAGTGTGGTGGCCAGAACAGGACACAATGGTCTAGTTGTGGCCTAACCAGAGCTTTATAAAAGTTCAGTATTAATTCCCTGCTTTTGTATTAAATACAGTACCTCGATTTATAAACTCCCAAGATCCCATATATTTTACTAACTATTCTCTCAGTATGTCCTGCCACCTTCGAAAATCTATGTACATGAACTCCCAGGTCCCTCCGTAATCAACACTCTTTCGAACTGTGCAATTAACTATGTATTGCCTCTCCCTATCGCTTCTTCCAAAATACATCACCCCATTTCTTTGTATTAAATTCCATCTGCTACTTGCCTGCCAATTCTGCTAGCTTATCTATGTCCTTTTGCAGGTGACTTATAGCATCCATATTGCTTGCCTTACTTCAAAGTTTGGTACCAACGGCAAATTTTGAAATTTTACTCTATATTCCATTATCCAAGTCATTTATATACAAAGAAATGACCCTTGGGGAACACCACTGTCTGCTATCCTCCAGTCTGAAAAATAACCACTGACCACAACTTGCTGTTGACCAACCCTAAGCCTTTTTAAAAAAAATCCAAGCGGACACTGACCCACCTTACTGCATAAGCCGCAATGTTGCTATCCAGCCTTTTAATGATACTTTGATAGTCTTTCTCAAAATCCATACAGACAACATCTACTGCTTTCCTTTCATCAACCTTCTCTGTTACTTCATCAAAAAATTCAATTGGATTAGTCAAGCATTATCTGCTTTTAACAAATCTAATCTATCTCTTCTTAATTAACTCAAACCTCTCCAAGTGCCTGTTGATTCTTTGCCCAATTACTGTTTCTAAGGCCTTACCTACTGCTGACGTTAAGATGATTGATAATGACTAGGAACGCCCTTACATCCTTTCCTTCAATAAGTATGCCACATTCACCACTTTCCAATCCTCTGGCAACTCCTTCCAATCTTCCTGAGATACAGTGATGATGGCCAACCCTTCCACTGTTTCCAACCCACTTCTTTTTGCAATCTGGGATGCAAGTCACCCAAACCAGGCAAATTATCCACTCTCAGGTTATCCAGTTTTTCCTTTCTATCAATTTTCAGCTCATCTGTTACCCCTACCATTTCCACTTCTCCTGATATTTTGTTAACATCTTCTTCTTTAATAAATACTATTACAGACAATACATCAAATATCCTAGCCTTACCCTGAGCACTTTTGTCCCTAATAGAACACAGTCTACCTCTTACTATATGCATGTTGGGAGAAGATCTCTGGGCTCCCTTTTATGTTAACTGCCATTCTCATAGTCTCTCTGTGCCAGTCTTAATTTCCTCTTCACATCTCTTCTCAACTTATTATATTTGGCTTGGTTCTCACTTGAAGAATTCACCTGTAATCAATCATACACCCTCTTTTTCTGTTTCATCAGATTCTCCATCTCCCTCATTATCTAAGGAGCCCTGGCTTTGGTTCCCATACTTTACCCCTTTGTTGGGATGTACCTAGCCTGTAACTGAAACATCTCCTCTTAAAGATCACCCATTGTTCTGACAGTTTTATCTGTCAGCCTTTGGTTCCACTTTAGTTAAATCTCTCATCCTATTGAAGTTAGCTTCCATTGAAGTTAGCCATCTTCCAATTTAGAAGTTCTACTTTAGATTTCTCCTTGTTCTTCTCCATTACTAATCTAAACCATAACATCTGATGATCACTCTTATCCAAGTAATCCCCCACAGACACTAGGCCCATTTGGCCACCTCGTTTCCCAGTACCAAAACCAACAATGCCTGCTCCCTAGTTAGTCCGAGAACATACTGGTTAAGGGAGTTCTACTGAACACATTTCAAAAATTCCTTCTACTCCTTACCTTTTACTCTAATTAACCAAATATGGATTGGGATAATGTTAAAGACCCCACTATCATCACTCTATTGTTCTTGCACATTTCTGATTTCCATGGGGATTTGCCCCTCTCTTTCTCACAATTGGAAGGCTTATACAATACTCCCATCAGGGTGATCATGCCTTTCTTGCTTCTCGATTGTAACCAAATAGATTCTGTCCTTACCCCCTCAAGGACATCCTCTCTTTCCAACACTACAATGTTTTCCCTAATCAGTACTGGCACCTCTCCTTCCCTTTCCTCTTCCCTATCATGTCTAAATACTTTATACCTTTGAAAATTAAGTGCCCAGTCCTTATCATTTTAAGCCACGTTTCTGTTACTGCCACAACATCATATCCTCACACAGCAACTCGTGCTTGAAGCTCACCAACCTTATTCATCACATTTTGTGCATTTACATACATGCATTCTAGAACTGTCTTTATATTCCTCCTTTCCCTTCTTAGTCTGCTCCCATCAAAAATGGTACAACTACCTATTCAAGTACGATCCCACATTCTCTCTCCTTTATGAACTTATATGCTTATATTCCCTCTGCCAATTTAGTTTTTTTTTTAAAATTCATTCACGGACTGTGGGCTTCACTGGCTGGGCCAGCATTTATTTCCCATCCTTAGTTGCCCTTGAGAAGGTGGTGGTGAGCTGCCTTCTTAAACCGCTGCAGTCCATGTGGTGTAGGTACACCCACAGCGCTGTTAGGGAGAGAGTTCCAGGGTTTTGACCCAGCGACAGTGAAGGAACGGCAATATATTTCCAAGTCAGGATGGTAACTGACTTGGAGGGGAACTTCCAGGTTGTGGTGTTCCCATCTATCTGCTGCCCTAGTCCTTCTAGGTGATAGTGTTTGTGGGTTTGGAAGGTGCTGTCTAAGGACCCTTGGTGAATTCCAGCAGTGCATCTTATAGATGGTACACCCTGCTGCTACTGTGTGTTGGTGGTGGAGGGAGTGAATGTTTGTGGATGTGGTGCCAATTGAGTGGGCTGCTTTGCCCTGGACATTGTCAAGCTTCTTGAGTGTTGTGGGAGCTGCACTCATCCAGGCAAGTGGGGAGTATTCCATCACACTCCTGACTTGTGCCTTTTAGATGGTGGAAAGGCTTTGGGGAGTCAGGTGGTGAGTTACTCATCGCATGATTCCTAGCCTCTGACCTGCTTTTGTAGCCACAGTATTTATATGATTAGTCCAGTTCAGTTTCAGGTCAGTGGTAACCCCTAGGATGTTGATAGTGGGGGATTCTGTGATGGTAATGCCACTGAATGTCAAGGGGCGAGTTAGATTCTCTCTTGTTGGAGATGGTCATTGTCTGGCACTTGTGTGGCGTGAATACTCCTTACCACTTGTCAGCTCAAACCTGGATATTGTCCAGGCCTTGCTGCATTTGGACTTGGGCTGCTTCGGTATCTGACGAGTCACGAATGGTGCCGAACATTGTGCAATTTTCAGCGAACATCCCCACTTTTGACCTTATGATGGAAGGAAGGTCATTGATGAAACAGCTGAAGATGGTTGGGCCAAGGACACTATCCTGAGGAACTCCTGCAGTGATGTCCTGGAACTGAGGTGACTGACCTCCAACAATCACAACCATCTTCCTTTGTAGTAGGCATGACTCCAATCAGCGGCGGGTTTTTCCACCCAATTCCCATTGACTTCAGTTTTGCTAGGATCCCTTGATGCCACACTTGGTCAAATGCGGCCTTTATGCCAAGGGCAGTCACTCTCACCCCACCTGAGTTCAGCTCTTTTGTCCATGTCTGAACCAAAGCTGTAATGAGGTCAGGAGCTGAGTGGCCCTGGCAGAACCGAAACTGGGCATCAGTGAGCAGGTTATTGCTAAGCAAGTGCTGCTTGATAGCACTGTTGATGACCCCTTCCATTACTTTGCTGCTGATTGGGTGTAGACTGATGGGGCGGTAATTGCCCAGGTTGCATTTGTCCTGCTTTTTGTGTACAGGACATACCTGGGCAATTTTCCACATAGCAAGGTTAGATGCCAGGTAAATGCTAAGCAATTAGTTAGATTGTCCCCGTAATCAATCAACACCTCACAATTTCTCCGTTAAGGAGTTGCTAATCCCAGGTGCTTGGTAAGCGGTCCAGCAAGCTTTTCCTTTCTGGCTGTAAAAAGTGAGAAATGAAAAATATAGGCAGAGTTAGTTGAGCAGAGGTTTGCGTGAGCGAGTCAGGCAGCAAATGGCTGCCAGAAAGATAAAATGTAGGAAAGAGTTAGAATTAATTAATTTTTTAAATGTCAAACCAAATAACTTGCTGATGGGGAGGAATATAGTCCATTCATTATTTTGCCTTATTGAACAATGACAAGTTTAACCGACTGAACCAGAAGTGAATTTAATCACCCACATTATGTCCATTCACTGTGAAACAACGCAGCTGAAGAACTTATGAATGACCTTCTTACCAAGTGTTTGTTTGGTTCACCTTCAGAGAGTGAAGAAATGCATCTATAAAAGACATGTGCATCCAGTTCACCCCACAAGGGTTACACTATGGGTCATGCTATCCAGCAAGCAGAAACAGGGTAACATGAATCAACACAGATCACTTACGGATGTGACAGGCACCATCGATTCCCAGAAGGAATGACTTCAAACCCAAATTTATAACAGCACTTTCTGCTTACTTTTACAATAGCATCACCACAGGTTAGGTTTTGCAGCCGTGGCTCATTTGGTAGCACTCTTGCCTCTGAGTTGGAAGGTCGCCGGTTCAGAATAACACCCAGAAATTGAGGATAAATTTCAAGGCTGGCACCCTCAAGTGCTGTACTGAGGGAGTGTTGCATTGTTGGAGGTGCCATCTTTCCAATATGCCCTCTCAGGTGGATGCGAAAGATCCCATGGCATTGCTTCACCGAGCAGAAAAATGATCCCTGGTGTCTTGGACAATAGTTACTCCTCAATCAATATCACATGAATAAGTTATCTGGTTATCACCACATTGCTATGTGTAAATTGGCACGTGTTTCCTACATTACAACAGGCATTACATTTCAAGAGTACTTCATCGGTTGTTTCTTTCTCCTGTGGAAGACTTATGTCCAGACAGTTCTGCTTCATGGTTCAGAATTCCAAAGCTTGAAACAGAAGGCTTCTTATAGCCCATATAACAGTCACAGGGCTAAGATTTCAGGTATTCTAGCCAAAAGAAGAAAGACTTGTCGGGAAGGGCTCACTCATCAGACATCAACAATGCCCCACCTATAACGACTTATGCCCAAGTGCTCTACAAAGGGATTCAGTCTTACAACAGGCATTTCTTTTGGCAAAGCCTTTCACATAGAGGCTTAATTACTTGATGACAAATAATCCTCATGGCAGCACCAGGCCTGAACATTTAAAATGTCAAAATACGTGACCTTTCATAAGCTGCTCACTATTGGTCCCTTCACCATGCTGAATGCAGTTCTAACACAGGTGAAAAAGAAACTCAGTCATGGGGCAAGAGCAGCTAAAAGGCATTTTTTGTAAGTTGAATATGGGGATTTATGCTTGCATTTCCATGTTCGATATCCATCATAGTTGGGTTGCAGAGGCCAGCAGATGTTGCTCAAACTATGTATCATTAGTAAGATTTTGTGTATGTCCCTTTTTAGTAAAATGGTGGCAACAAATTCATGTGAAGGGATAAGGGTCAAATAATACGGAATACAGGAATATTAGGTTCAAAGTTACTTTGGGAAAACTCACAGGAAAATGTATTTCAACAGGAGTCAAAACTAGCCTGCAAGAACAGCAAGATTGAATTCACATTGTTGTGAAGGGAATTAAAGATAAGAAATATACATACCTAAAAATTGGTATACTGTGGTTCTTGCCATTACATTAGCATGTAAGCATAAAATGTTACCCCTGATAATTAAAACCATAATCAGATAAAAGGAATGCTAGGCCTCAAGTCTTATTATCTTACTGGACACTGTACCTTGGCTAAGCAACATTGGCCAACATTGACTATTATGTAAAGTTCAGTTTTCAGGAATAAACACCCTCATTATAATAGTTTGTCCTTTCACCAAATATAGGGTATTAATTAAGGGTGATGAATTATTGATCAAACGAACATCTTCTATGTCACCATTAATTATACAACCCAAAATTCATTCTAAATATCTCAACCCCAACTCGAATTTTCAGATGCTTTAGATTTCCATAGATTGACTTCAGACCTGTTCTGAACCTAGCGAATCCAACATACTCAGGGGTGATGGTAATAAACTAGTTATCTTTTCTTCTCAGGGTTTATCTAGCTTGCAATTTATATCTTTTGTATAACCACCACAATTGCAAATTTTCTTATTATAATAAGTTTATGTATGTTTAAAACTTTAATTGTCTCATTTAGAATTCTGTATCAAAGACTCACAGACCCCCTGATTCTCTCGTGGTGGGAGAACGTTTACTGAGGAGTTTCACCCAGACTTTTATCATATCCATGAAACTACAATCTATTTAAGAAACAGTTGTGAAAAGTCTATCAAGGAGAAGGCAATAATTCTGGTTAATTTCAATCCTTCATTTGGAGATTGAGCAGGGCTCATTACCCAGTTACGTGCCCTTGGGTCGAACTCCCTTGTACTGAAGCTGAGGGAATTAAACAGAAGGTACCTTGGACATTGAAATAAACTTCAGATATTAATAAAGGTTGTAATACACCACATTCATACATTCTATGGTTAGTTGCACTTCTCACAGAGTTCCTGTCATCTGACGTCTGCCTAGCAAGGGCATAAAGCAGTATTTTTCAATGGTCTCTTGACCAACGAATAAATATCACGCAAGGAAAAAGCAACCTAATGAAGAATAAAGTGGCTCCACGATGACACACCTGGTGATGGAAGGTCAGTATCAACTAACCATCTCGAGCAGGACAAACCAATGCCTGAACCAGAGAGGTCCACAGAGTTCCAGGAATGATATTTTAAGAATAGAATTCTTTTCAGGATGTGGGAAATCGCTAGCAAGGCCAACATTTGTTACCCAACCTAAATTAACCTTGAAAAAGAAGAGTTGCTGCACTCTGTGTGGTTAAAGGCCTCCTGCAATGCTGTTGGGAATTTCAAGATCTTGAACTGGAACCCATTCCTTCAATGCCACAAGAAAGGAGAGTGTGCAATTTGAAAGGAAATATACAGGCAATGGTATTCCCATGCACCTGCCTTATTTGTCTTTCTAGGTGATAAAGGTTACAGGTTTGTGAGGTACAGTCAAGTTGTTGAAATGTATGTTGCAGTTAGTACACAATGCAACCAGAATACTTGGATGTTTAGGCTACTGGATGAAGTGCTGTCAAGCAGGATGGTACCAAGCTTCTTGAATGCTGCAGCTACGGAATACTCAGTCCTTAGCCTACTCTAGTATCCAAAGCATTTCTGTGGCTAGCCCTGTTCAGTTTTGGTCAATGGTATCCCTAGTATGGGGGGGCTCAGTGATGGTAATGTCACTGAATGCCAGAGGGAGATGGCTAGACTTTCTCGTTGGAGACTGTCATGGCCTGGCATTTATGTGACCAAGTGTCACTTTCCAGATATCAGTCCAAGTCTGGATGTTTTACAGATTTTGCTGCAGCAAGCAAGCATCAATTACGAGGTTATCTGCAAAATTGCGAATGGAGCTGAAGTGTTCAATCATTAGCGAACAACTCCATTTCAGTCTTAAGGATGCTGCAAAGGTCATTGAAGCAGCTGAAAATAGTTGGATCCAGGGATTCTGCCTTAAGGAACTCTTGCAGTGATGTTGTGGGGCCGAGATGTTTGGCCTCCATCTTTCTTTTGGGCCAGGTACAACTCCAGCCACTAAGATAAAAGCAAAATACTGCGGATGCTGGAAATCTGAAACAAAAACCAAAATTGCCGGAAAAACTCAGCAGGTCTGACAGCTTCTGTGGAGAGAAAGGCAGAGTTAACGTTTTGAGTCCATATGACTCTTCTTCAGAAGAAGTAGTCTGAAGAGTTCTGAAGAAGAGTCATACGGACTCAAAACGTTAACTCTGCCTTTCTCTCCACAGAAGCTGTCAGATCTGCTGAGTTTTTCCAGCAATTTTTGTTTTTGTTTCACAATTCCAGCCAGAATTTTCTCCTTGATCCCTGGTGAGTTCAGTTTTAACAGGGCTCCTTGGTGCCACATTCAGTCAAGTAATGCCCTGATGTCAAGAGCAGTCACTCTCACCTCTCCTTTGGAATTCAGTTCTTATTCAAGAGCTGAGTATGGAGACCACAGGTGGAGGCTGAAAAGGATCTTCCATTTGGCCTTTCTTGCTGAAGATGGTTGCAAATGATTCAGCTCTTCTGCATTCATATGCTGGTTACCACCATCGTCACGGATGATGTTGCAGCATGTGGCATAATATAAAAGGTTAGCAGTTTGGCATAGATAAAGGCATCATAAGATTGTTAGCAAAGGAGGTGTAGAAATCACAGACATATATTGAGCTAGATGATTTAAAACATCTGGTGTGAAACATGGAAAAGGAGCGCAATAATGCTGGAGTCAGTGCCAATATCTATACATTATGAATTTATTGTATGATTATAAGCCAACACAAGGTTTAGGTTAGTATTACATCATGAGGATTCTAAAGGCCAAAGTAAGCAAAGCGTACTGCTAGTTTAATGCAAATCAAGAATCAAAGAACCTTTTTGTAGACATGTCGTCGGAGTTATTCAGTATTACTCTGAGTGTGAATGTTTATAACCGTGTAAAATTTCATTTCTTATCAACAGGACGAGATAATTAAGCTTTTACATTCTAGCCACAATGAAGTTAATGTGGTACAACCCTGCCATCTGCTGGTGCAGTCGTATAAGACACAAACAAATCACATGACAATAAGGTCAAATTTGAAAGCTTCAGAGCAAGCCATCTGATATTGCTCTGCAACCGTTCCTCAAGTTGGATATATAGTATCATTTTGGTAGTTCTTTGATATTCCAGACTGAGAACTCACTGGATTGGTTAATGATTGAGTCTCTGGGGGGGTATCTTACTTTAAAGTATACCAGCTTATAGACTCGCTTGCAGTTTTTGATATTAATAAAAACCAACAAGTTGACTTCTATAGCATCCGAACCTATAAAATTTAGGTTAATCTACTGAGATTGGTTTATGGATCCTCATCCTCTAGTTAGTGGCTTATTTGTTTATCTCCATTCATGACTGGATGGGCAGGGACAAAGCTTTGACCTTAATTCATTGGTTGTGGAATTACTTAGTTCTGTCTACACTATGCAGCTTTTCCTGTTTAACATGGCATGGAATCCTGTGTTGCATTTTCACCAGGTTGACACTGTATTTTCAGGTATGCCTGATACCATTCCTGACATGCTTTGCTACACAGCTCATTGAACCAGAGCTGGTCATCTGGCTTAATGGACAGGGAGGAGTGAGAGATACACCAGGCTATATGGTTACTGATTCTGATGGTACACAGTTCTGCTGATGTTGATGCCTACCCCCCATCCTCCCTTATAATATTCAGTTTTGATTTGCTAGATCCTGTTCTTAATCTATCTCATTAGCATGGTGGCAGTGCCACATAATACTATGGAGGGTATCCTCAGTGTGGATTGGGAATTTGGTCTCCACAAGGTCTGTACAGTAGTCACTTCTACCAATGCTGCTACAAACAGATGTAACTGTAGGAGGCAGATTGGTGAGGATGGAGCCAAGAAAGGATTATTCTCTCATCTGGGTATTCTTGCCACCTACTGTAAGCCCAGAGCAGCAACTGTGTATATCACTATCTCCACCTCAGTTAGATGTGTCCTGCTGTTGGGACAAGACATGCCAGGAATGATGACAGAAGAGTTCAAAACATTGGCTGATAGATACAATTCTGTGATTACGACTGTTAACCTGTTGCTTGATTAGTTTGTGGGGTAGTTCTTCTTGGCATCAGTCCCCAGAATTAGTGGGGAAGACTTCACAGCAGTCAACTGTACTGGGTATGCCTTGATCATGTCTTGCTTTGATATCCAAATTGGTCCCATTTCCTTCTTGTTTTTCTTTCTAATAGTTTGTCATAACTGTATGGTTTGCTGGGCCATTTCAAAGGGAAGTTAAGAGTTAACAACATTGGAGTGAGACTGGAGTAGCAAATCAGGCAAACTAGCTAAGGAAGGCATGTTTCCTTCCCTAACTTGTAGCCTGTTTATAATTCAACTGCTTCATAACCTTAGTGACTGCCAATAAGTCGATGTCACCAACGGAGAGCAGACACATCAATGGGCTTGATTTCTTTGTACTCAACTCCAGAAAACACTGAAAGCCAATGCTGTACTCCTAGCTTGACGAACAGTTAGAAGTTTACCGGCCCTGTGGACGACTCAGTAATTCAGCTTGCAGACTGGTGAATAATGTAAGAGACTTCTACACGCATTAGACATTCAGATAAAAAAAAAGTTTTTGGCATGTTGATATTCAGAACTGGGATAGAATATTGCTTCCATGGGTTGAGACTTGAGCAGACAAGATCACTTCCAAGAAATAATCTGCAACATGGCTGAAGGCATCCAAGAAAATTTGTACGACACTATGAGACCAATGAGTAAAAAGATCAAGTAGTACAGCTATGATGCATCAACACCATGTACAGAAGACAAAAAGATCATAATATTCATCTTACACAGGAAATAGAAAATTGGCACTTAACAGAAGCATAAAGAGACAAAAGTCAACGATGAGCCAAGAGATTTCAGGAACAGTGGCACAATGATAGCAAATATGTGGGTTTTAAGTTGGTTTCAAAAAGTGGAAAAGAGGTAGGTCAGTGAGAACAGGAGTGGTGGGTGAGCAGAACTTGTTACAAGATAAGGTACAAGCAGCAGAGTTTTAGATAAGCCTTTTATAAACAGTTGATGAAGGAAGACACAAGAGCAGTCTTTAGTTGGAATAGATTTATTCACAGAAATATTGCAAGTATACATCGCCCGTCTCAATAAGCGATCAAGTAACCATCCAATCAATGCCCTCCACCTGTAGGTACTTAACCTAAATTGATACAATTAACAAAGTTGACGTTTATGGAGGGTTTGGTGGGGGGGTGGTTAGTGTGGACAAGGCGCATCCTACTGGGAGTGCACTGGAATAGTGGAGTCTAGGAGGTATAACAAGCATGGCAGATGTTAGGAAAGAGAGATAGTTTAAGTAAGTTGTGTGTGTATTTGGGTGTGTTAGGAATAAGGTATATTTTAAATTTAAGTTTAATTTGTATTTCTGTATTTGTGGGTCAAAAGGGTGAAACCTGAGTTTTTCAGTTTCACTTTAAAAGATGCCTGCATTTTAGTGTGATTTTATGACTCTTGAAAGGGGGTTAAAACAAACAGGATAGAAAAAAACTGTGCTGTTGCCTAGCAACAGGGGTCCAGCGAGGGAGGCCCAGCGCACACACAGAAAGAGAAACCAAATGCAGTTTGATTTCAGTTTGACAGTGTGCTTTAAAGTTGAAAGGAGTTGCCAGCAGAAGCGGCATAGGAGAGGGACAAATAGCAAGTCCCAAACTAAAGTTGGAAGCAGGTGCCAAGAGAGCTTGGATACAGCAGAGGGGATGGCAGAGGAAGCAGCTTTCACCAAATAACAGAAGGAGGAAGGGCCCAAGACCACCTTCTAGTCAAAGGGAATGAACAGGAATCCAGAAAAGGTCCTGCTAAGTGAAGTTAAGAGTGAGGAGCAGAGAAAAGCTCCAAGCTTAAAGGAAGAAGCTGCAGGTTGCAGATTTAAAGCAATATAAGCTTGGGAGAAGCCAGAAGACCCAAGGAGACAGCTGAAGATCTGTAACTCTTTACTATGGGCATGTAAAGCAGTGGTATACTATTGGCATGACTGAGTATTTGAGAGAGTGCATAGAAGGAAGCTTGAATGCACATGGCATTCCAGGGGAGAGGTACATTGGAAGGAGAGTTTGAAACCCTAGAGGCGGACCCTTGTGGAAGGCGTCTGAGAGAAAGTGTTGTTTGGGAGAAGATTCCAAAGCGAGTCCATAGAGTAGAGATTGGAAACCCTCGTGTGAAAGGCGGAGTTAAGTGAGATCATTGGCTCATGGTGTGACAAGCATCTGGGGGGAGTTGATGAGAGATCCATAGCATCTGTTTGGAGTGGCATCTGTCACTTGGTTTCAGAGTGTGGTGTACCTTACCACAGGTCACCTATAGGTTTACATGGACTGTGTACTTACTGTGAATAAAAAATAAAAGTTAGAATCTATCGAGCTGAGTTCCATCTTGGGACCTGACTTGTCCAGTAGTAACAACAGCTGGGATCATAACACAAGATTTCAGCAGCGAATATACTTAGGGAGGGGTGAAGATTAGCGATGTTTCAGAGCTGAAAGTAGACAGTCTTTGTGACGGAGGGGACATGGGATCAAAAGGAAGCCAATGTTGCAGCCATCTGGTTCAATTACAGACAATGGTTGGGAAGGGAGAATGGAATTGGTGGCAAATTTGCAGGCAGGGGTAGAAGTTGATGGCTTGAGTCTTTCCACTTTGTAACCAAAGGAAATTGTAGCTCATCTGCAATTGGATAGTGAACAAGCTGTCTGCCAATAAGACATGGATGCCAGCCCAAATAGATGCTATTGATCCCTCCTCAACTCCTGCCAGACACTTGTCACACCGTGAGCCAACTGGTCTCACTGAACTCAGTCTTTCACATGAGAGTTTCCAATCTCCACTCTCAAAGAAGGTGCTCTGGAATCTTCTCCCAAATAACACTTTCTCTCAGAAACCTTCCACAAGCGTCCACCTCCAGGGTTTTGAACTCTCCTTCCAATGTTCCTCTCCCTTGAATCTCCATGTGCATTGAAGCTTTCTTCCACGCAGTCTTTCTCACTGACTCGGCCATGCCAATAGACCACCACTACTTTACAAGCCCATATCGGCTGTCTCCTTTAGACCTTCTGGTTTCTCCCAAGCCTATATTGTTTTAAACCTGTGTCCTGCAGCTTTCTTCCCTTTAAGCTTGGAGAATTTCCTTTTGTTCCTTACTTTCACTTCCTCAAGACAGGACTTTTTCCAGATTCCGGTCCTTGTCCTTTGACTAGACCATCCCCTGGATTTGGGGACTTTCTTCTTTAGTTTCTGGAACCTGCTCCTGCAGTTTCCTTTCCTGTGTCAAGCTTCTCCTGGCAGCTGGCTTCAACTTTAGTTTGGGGCTTGTTATCTGTCCCTCTGCTGTCCAGCCTCACTGGAATCCTGGCTTCAACTGAACTGAAATTGCTTTTCTTTAGTTTTCACTGTGTGTGTGTGTATGGGGACTCCCTCTCTGGACCCCTGCTGCTAGGCAACAGCAGAGTTTTTTAAACCTTATTTTAGCTTCCCTCCACCACTATCTCTCTTGATAATACAGACCTCCACCTAAAGTGTCATAAAACTCATTAAAAATACAGGTATACAAACAGAGCTTCAGACCTGCTGTCTCTACTCAAAAGTGAAACTAGATCCCAGGTTTCACCTTTTTAACCCACAAATTGAAAAAATATATTTAACTTAAAACTACAGCTTATTCTTAACACTCAAAATACAAATACAACTTACTTAAACTATCTCTAGCTCTTAACAGTGGACAGTTACGTTTCAAGTCCAAAATGACTCGTTTCAAAAAATGAGTCATATCAGACTCAAAATTTTAAATCTGTTTCTCTCTCCACAGATGCTGCCAGACCTGCTGAGTTTTTCCAGAATTTTGTGCAAATAAGGCTAAGTTATTTAAGCAATTTTTTTGGGAGGGCCCGGGTTGGGGAAAGCAGGGGACAAAAGAATTAATATCCTTAAAAATATCTGAGAGCCTGGAACATTGCTAACAGCATAAAAATAGTTTAAGCTCATCATCAATATTAAGTTTTAAAGTAGACTTCTGTTTAAAGTTTACTGTAAATAACCAAGCAGCTGCGAAGTCATATTGTACATGTTGTCTAAGCTGCTATTGTACATTATAGATCCATACAGGTACATACAATTGTTTGGATTACTTTATGTTAAAATATGAATTTTAACTAAGGCCTGGGTTCCTAGCAACAACTCCAAAACTTGATTTGTAGTCCTTATAATGAGGAGGACCAAGGAAATTCATCTCAAGCATGTTTTTATATATTTATAATTACTATTTGAGTGAAGATTACTACCTTTTTACACTGATTGCTGTTGAAGGAATACAAAACTGTTTACAGATTAGAATGCACAAACTCACAACCTATCTTCAAATGTTAGTATCCACAGAAACAGTTTTCAAAAGCTGGGTCGTAAGTGAAGGTAAGTACAGACTTAACCACCAGAGGGCAACTGGCACATTAATATTCTTGTTACTATTTGGGCTACTGCACAGAATTATGCTTATATGTGCTCATGCATTTTTGATACCATGTTGTCATTACAACATTAATGAGGAGAGAATCTTTTTGGAAAACAAATATGCCAACTAACTTCTACAACCCCATTTTTATAAACTTACGATAATTTCTGCAATGTAGCAAAACAAAACTAGCTCTATTCAACACAAACAATTAATGCTGGTGAAAAAAAAGACACACGGAATCACAGAATGTTATGACTCAGAAGGAGGCCCATTTGGCCCACTGTGTCTGCACCGGCTTGTCGAATGAACACTATGGCTTAGTGCCATTATCCTGCCTTTTCCTCATACCCTTGCACATTGTTTCCATTCAAATCATTTAATGCCTTCTTGAATGCCTCGATTGAACATTCCTCCAACACACACACTTCTAAGCTTTTCTGCTTGTACTCATCAGGGCACTCGCAAGAATACCAATATAAGGGGGACAGCAACAATTTATACTGTATGTGAAGAGAGTGCGGATTGGTTGGCAAGTGGCATTGCATGGAGAATGTACCACTGATGGTGACTGACAGTTAACTGCCAAGCATTGTTTGAAATTTAAATAAGGCAGCTTGACTCTGATTGGTCAAGGCATTGCCCTAAGGAGTGAGTCAGCAAATAGTTGTCACTTATTTTGTTTAGCTGAAACAGGCACAACATATGTGCATGTTCTTTCTGTCTGCAAAGAACAGGGCCCTGTGTATTAATATATGTAGCTTCCAGTACATGCAAATGCACCACATTGCAAGCCCGACTGATAATCTTAAATTTCTTAGCACATTGAGGATTATTTAGCAAATGTTGTCCAATCACAGAATCACAACTAATGTTGGACACTGTGTTTTGAGTTTTGCAAGCACCGACTGGTTGGGTACAGTCTATACCCTGTCCATTACGAACAGTGGCTGAGACATGCTGTTTGATAGGATCTGCCAGTCTTTAGGATGTACGACCTACATTTCTAGTGTCCCACTGGCATTGAAATTCATACGCCACACTAATCATTTGTGAGATAGGCAGAACGTCTTTTTGGCTTGACGGCAGCATACTGTTAGTGGCGAATACCATTCGTGTTGCTTCTGCATAGTGGCAATGTGAAACAGCTAGCTTCACTTGTTGCTCAAATTTTTGAGATACCTTGCCCTCCCAGGGCAATCTGAGGTAGACTGGGCACTTTTCAGGGCTGAAAGTGACAACTTTAGGCCCATCCATGAATTTGTGCAATATACAGCACGAAATGATCTGATCAGGGTAGCCATTATCCTGCAGGATGCCTTTGATGCGCCCAATTTCAGCACCAAGCTTAAATGATGAGCAAATGGCTTGGGCCCTATTTACAAGGTTGCTGATAAGACCAATCTTACAGTGTGTGGAACTGTAAGAATCCCAAAGCGTATATTGACCAGTGAAGGTAAGCTTGTGGTAGACCGTGGTAAAGAATCCACTGGCAGATTTCTCAACTAGTACATCAAGAAAGGGGAGTTCATTTGACTGCTTCATTTCATAGGTGAATTTGAGCACAGGATGGAGCCCATTAAGTCATGCAAGGAAATTGTTACATGCAGCTGTGGATTTAAATAAAGCAAACGTATCATCCATACATCGGGAACATGCGAGGGTAGGAGATTAGGTGTCATTCTATCAAAGACATGTTTCTCATGGAACCAAAAAAGATGTCTGCAAGAGCTGGACCTAGAAAGGATCCCGTGGCAACACCATCTATTTGAGCATACATGGTGTCATTAAACTGCAAGTTGCTGAGTTCATAAGTTCAATGAATACTGATTCACGCAATGGTGGTGGGTCTAGATTGCCATGATACAGTGCTGCAGCGCAAATTTCTATGGCTTCCTCAAGTGGAACATTGGTGAATAGGCTAACAATGTCAAATGAGCACATGGACACAGCATTGCTACCTGTACAGCCTTCGCAAGTGTGAACGAGTTCTTCATTGTGTATGTGCAAAAGCTTGATCAAAGCTGGCTGCAAGCTTGTTGCTGAAATAGGGCGCATCAAAGACATCCTGAAAGATAATGGCTACCCTGATCAGGTCATTTCACACTGTATATCATGCAAACTCATGAATGGTCCTAAGGCCCATTTTGGCCCTGAAAAGTGCCCAGTCTACCTCAGATTACTCTTGAAAAGCAAGCTTTCTCAAAATTTGAGCAAAAGGTGAAGCTAGCTGTTTCACGCTGCTACTATGCAGTAGCAACATGAGTGGTATTTGTCACTAACAGGGTGCTGCCGTCAAGCCAAAAAGACGTCCTGCCTATCACACAAATGAATAATGTGGTATATGAATTTCAATGCCAGTGTGATGTTAGGTATGTAGGCCGTATGTCCCAAAGACTGGCAGATTGTATCAAACAGCATGTCCCAGGCGTTGCTCGCATCAAGCAGGGTACAGACCGTACCTAACCCGCCCATGCTTGCAAAATTCAAAACACAGTGTCCTTCATTGATGTGATTCCACGATTGGACAACAATTGCTAAATAATCTTCAATGTGCTAAGAATTACGCTGACAACCAATTTAAGATCATCAGTCAGGCTCCCAGTGTGGCGCATTTGCATGTACTGGAAGCTACATATATTAATACACAGGGCCCTGTTCTTTGCAGACAGAAAGAACGTGTACATACGTTGTGCCTGTTTCAGCTAAACAAAATAAGTGACAGCTATTTGCTGACTCACTCCTTAGGGCAATGCCTTGACCAATCAGAGTCAAGCTGCCTTATTTAAATTTCAAACAATGCTTGGTAGTTAACTGTCAGTCACCAACAGTGGTACATTCTCCATGGCAATGCCACTTGCCAACCAATCAGCACTCTCTTTGCATACAGTATAAATTGTTGTTTTCCCCCTTATATTGGTATTCATGCAAGTGTTCTGATGACTGCAAGACTAAAAGATTAGGCATGTCTCTTTTTTCAGCAATACTCAAGTTTTGTACTCCAAACGACAAACAATTAGCTTGTATTATATTTTAATGCACAAGCATTTAGGCACAGGGCATCAGCAACGCTAAATTTATAGATAATTTAGTGTCCCAGACTCAAAGAATCAACACCTGTAAACGAATGCACTTACTTGGTGAAGTCCAGATATGCCACATGCCCATGATAAAATCCTGGTTTCATCTCTTTCCAAGTAGTAACGTTTTTCACAAATCGTGCCTGAAACAACATAAAATTATACTTTTATGAGTTAGGTAATACATTTAAATCAGACCTGTCCTGAATACAAAGCTTTTCTCCAATCAATCTTAATTTTTTTACTGGGCTGATGTGGGAACTAGTAAATAAAGGGAAAACATATAAATGCAACGATAAATCATAATGAAGTGATGGGGCATGTATTGCTGAGAAATCAAGAATCCAGTGTATCTCATTCTCAGTCTACTAATCATGATATTCTAGTTTGTCAAACAGAGGTTGATGTGCTAGGCTCTGTCAATTTACAGGCAGGCATTTTTGGCAGAGGTAGAATGTACACATTTCTTACATAAAATCTAGACGAATTGCTCTCGTTTACCTTGTATCAGATTGCAATTTTTGCTTTCAGTTGACTGCTATTAGTACTTAGACTGACACCAAAATTGGCGAAAGAGAGCAATAGATCCAAATTTCAAAACTGTAGACCATACCTATGTCCCCAATCTTTAAATAATAGGGGGGAGGTGGTGGTGTAGTGGCATTGTCACTGGACTGGTATTTCACAGACCCAGAGTGATTCTCTAGGGACTGGGATTCGAATCCCATCACAGCAGGTGGTGAAATTTGAATTCAATTAAAATTTCAAATCGAAAGTCTAATGATGACCACAAAAGCATTGTCGATTGTTGTAAAAACCCATCTGGTTGACTAATGTCCTTTAGGGAAAGAAATCTGCTGCCCTTACCTGGTCTGGCCTACATGTGACTCCAGACCTACGGCAATGTGGTTGGCTCTTTAAAAAAAAAATGCTCTGAACAATTAGGGATGGGCAATAAATGCTGGTCTAGTCAGATGCACCCACATCCCATGAACAAGTAAAAAAAAACAAATGAAAAAAAAAGTTCTACATATTATTAAAATTTGAGTTGTGTTGATTCTCGAATCTGATGAGCTTGGTACTTATGTTGTGAAATAGACAAAGTGGAATGCACTCCACTATGACATTTTCCAGGTCTTGAACAGTTTACTGGCCCCGTCCCAAAATTAGATAAAATACAATTTCTATACAACATCTTTTGGGAACGGTTTTATGAAATCTTCAGTCTAAAGGATTTAATTTCATGCACCTTGATGAACAAGTTTCATTCTAGATACATTGAACAGATGCTCCTAAAATAAAGAATGCAGTGGACACAGAGAATTAGGACTCACTTGATCTTGCAAAGACATCACAGGATTGTTTTTGGTTGTGTTGATATGCAGGACATGGTACTTGTTTTTTGCACACAGGTCATAAGCAATGTTTGTGAAAGAAGTGCTGGCAGTCTTAGGTACACGATTGTAAAGGATGATGATGTCATCCAGCTCTTCTCCTCCTAGATCTTGCCTCGGGTTGTCCATCGTGTGGCGCTGTTCAATTTCTCTGACTTCATGTCTTGCAATTGCTCTCTCTGTAAAATAAAAATCCAGGTTTGAAAGCAGACCAGCAATACCATAGCAGTGACATCTTAAGATGTCTGTATAAAGCACTATGATAAAGTAGGAAGTAAAGTAAATCTCTTGACTAGCTACTCTGGAAGCAGTAAGTTTGTCTTGAAATATCTCATCAAGGCATCCAAAGTCTAAATTAGGGTGGTATAAAGCAAGAACTATAAATTGATTTCAAATTATGCACAGAAAGTGAAATAAAGCATAGGAAAGAATAAGATAGAAAGGGAGTTGAAAATGACAGAAAAAGACAGGAGAAGTTTAAAAAAAACAAATCTGCAATACTAATTAACTTCTGAAGGAATAAGACCCCACCACTTGTAAAATTAAATTTTCAAGGCCAGAGCAGTTTGGCAGTAAGTATCACTTCCACACTTAAAAATTCACTTAATCCTGAATACACCAGCCTTAACTTTTTCCAGCGTGTAGAATGCTTAATCAGTGGTTACATACTCAACCTCACGCTGTTGGGATATATTTCAATGCTAAGTCTATCGGCAAGGTTTGGCTATCGTGAAGCCTGTGTAGGAGTAGGGTCATTTGGGCTGCAGCATCTGGATTTACACATTCGACTTGATTTTGTGCCTATTTCAGAAGTTGCTGTCTGATTTATTCCGTAATTACAGAAAGCATCAATAGCCTCACCTTCATTATTAACACAACATCCAGATGAATACTTTTTGAAGCAGCTGATTCACAATTTAGAAATCAAGACGGGTTCCAAATTCTTCACTGAGATGAAGTTGTTTAATCCAGGATGGTTAGCTGTTATGGTCTAGTTCAACCAATTAAATTCAAATTAAGCAGTAGTTTTTATTGATTAGCAGTTGAATTCAAATTAACCAAAAATTTCAATTAAAAGGTTCAAAACAAATTTTTTAATATGTTTTTCATGGGACCTATGTACAGTTTAAATTTAAATGTAATTATTCAAATCAAGCAACTTCACATTAAGGAGTCGACTGTACTAAAGCAAGGTATTTAAGATGGATACATATCAGTACCGATTCTAATCTCTGAAATGGAAGCTATCACCCAAGGGTTTTCTTCTTGATTACTTTAACTCAAAGACACTATTATTTACGTGATTTAAACTTGAACTTAAACTGACGAACATATAAAAACATTAAAACTAATGTGGCAAATTGGCAAGAATGCAAAGTCATGTTTGGATTAGTTCACTTAAACTGAGAATTTCAAAAATGTCATGTACCATTTTAAACTACTAACTATGCTATTTTACAGGATGGAACCAATACAGAAGGATTTTTTTCGTTAAATTTGTTTCAATACATTAGGGATTCACAGTTCTGGCACAAAGCACATTAACTGATCACCAAAGCCTCCCCAATCAGGATTTCTTCCAACAAATTGTCCAATAACTTGTAATTGTAATTTTCAAACCACTGTAAAGAATAAATGTGGGATTTTAACTTTGACTAAATGCAAGACTTTTGATTGTTGAACATACATTCTAATTTGGAATGACTGTGAGGTTTTAAGCAAATGGGATAAGAGGCTTTGTACAGCTTCACAGAACATCAATGCTTTCAAGGCACCACAAAGCATCAAACAGCCATGGTTACCTACTTTGTAAATTATAAACTTTGACCCAGTTTATGCGAATACAATGGTAAAAAAAAGTCTTGGCAAGTTAAATGCAGTTCGCACTATTCCAGCTCTCTTCAAATTAACTGGAGAATTTCACTCTAAAAGTCATCAGGTAGTTTGTGGTTTTTTAAATTGTCTCAATGTAGCAGTGATACTGCAAGTTTGTGGATTCAATACACAAGGCAAATTCCCGTCTTACCACATTGCATTGTGAGTGAGAGACATTTCCCCTGAAAGTAGACCAGGAGAATTCAGTACTAACAGTGAACCAGTGGTATAAAAACCTGATGTGGTAGATAACTGATCCATAAAGAACAAGGAAAAAGGAAAAATATTCTATTTCCCTAGATATCAAGCCCTCATTCCAAAGTTACTAAATTCAGAAGCTGCTGGAACCAATATTTGACCAAAACTTGCTCTCTCGTTTGAGACCTGTATTGAAAATGTCTTGGAGATTGAGCAGTATCCTGCTCCAGAGCACCACAATCCCACTAAATTTATTAGAATTCTTTAAGGAGGTAACAAGCAGGATAAAGGGGAACCAGTAGATGTAATGTATTTGGATTTCCAAAAGGCGTTCGATAAGGTGCACATAAGAAGATAAAAGACCATGGTGTTGGGGGTAGTATATTAGCATGGATAGAGGATTGGCTAACTAATAGGAGACAGTGTGTTGGGATAATGGGAGCATTTTCGGGATGGGAACCTGTAACTAGTGGAGTGCCACAGGGGTCAGTGCTGGGGCCACAATTATTTACAATATATATTAATAACTTAATTGAGGGAAGTGAATGTACTATCACCAATTTTGGGAATGACACAAAAATAGGTGGAAAGGCAAGTGGTGAGGATGACACAAGGAATCTACAGACGATATAGACAGGTTAAGTGAGTGGGCAAAAACTGGGCAGGTAGAATATAATGTGGGAAAATGTGAGGTTATGCACTTTGGTAGGAAGAATAGAGGAGCTGAATATTATTTAAATGGAGAAAGACTGTAGAAGGCTGCAGCACAGAGGGATTTTGGAGTCCTTGTGCACAAATCTCAAAAAGCTAACATACAAGTTCAACAGGGAAGGCAAATGGAATGTTGGCCTTTATTTCAAAGGGAATGGAGTATATAAATAGGGAAGTTTTGATAAAACTACACAAGGCACTAGTTAGACCACACCTAGAATACTGTGAACAGTTTTTGTCCCCTTATCTAAGGAAAGATATACTGGCATTGGAGACAGTCCTGAGAAGGTTCACTAGGTTAATCCCAGGTATGGAGAGATTTTCTTATGAGGAGAGGTTGAGTAGGTTGGGCCTGTACTCATTGGAGTTTAGAAGAGTGAGAAGTGACCTGATTGAAGCATACAAGATTTTTAGGGGGCTTGACAGGGTAGATGCTGAGAGGTTGTTTCCGTTTGTGGGAGAGTCTAGGGCCAGAGGGCATAATCTCAGAATAAGAGGTCGCCCATTTAAGACAGAGATGAGGAGGAATTTCTTCTCTCAGAGGGTAGTCAATCTGTGGAATTCTTTACCGCAGGGAGCTGTAGAGGCTGGGTCCCTAAGTATATTCAAGGCTGAGATAGACAGATTTTTAATCAGTAAGGGAATCAAGGGTTTTGGGAAAACGGCAGGAAAGTGGAGTTGAGGGTTATCAAATCAACAATGATCTTATTAGTTTTGGAGCAGACTTGATGGGCCGAATGGCCTACTTCTGCTCCTACATCTTATGGTCATTGCAAGCAACTGAATCCATTAGAAAATTTAATTCTAGTCACATGATTCATCACAACGCTTCCACCATGCTTATGAAATTGTGCCGCCTTTTCATAAAAAGTTTCTTGCCCTTTTTGCTTTTTCCACAAGGATATATGCAAGAAACCTGCCTTCTCCGCAAGCAAAAGTCATTTTTACGTGCCCCCAAAAGAGCAAACCTAGCGCAAGGGGAATACCCATCAAATTCCTTCCTCAGTCACTCACCCACCAATTCTAATCTCAGCTGCATGATAGTAAGCAGAATGAGCCTCACACCTGCAATGCTGTACCACCCCTAAATTCTCTAACAGTTTTAAAACAAAGAAGTGCTTTTCAGATCTGCATTACTGTGGAGCACACAAGTATAATTTTACCTTCAACTGGTAACAACTTAAAAGCAAAGTGCACTCACCTGCACCAGTTATAACAACTAAGACACTGGATAAATTGTCTTCGACATTTGAATTCCAGTGTTGACTACATAACAAAGAAAATAGCCAGCAGCTATTGATAATTGCAGTACCATATAATGTGTGGATAAATGTAAAATAAAATTAAGGCACAAATGAACCACAGCTTATAGATTTTGGAAAATAAATTTCAAATTTCTCTTGCTTTTAATCTCTACCACCTAGAAGAACAAGGGTAGCAGGCACATGGGAACACTAACGCCAGCAGGTTCCCCTCTAAGACACACACCATCTGACTTGGCAATATAATCGCTATCCCTTCACTGTCGCTGGGTCAAAATCCTGCCACTCCTTGACAAACAGCACATGGCTACACGGGTTCAAGAAGGCAGCTCACCACCACCTGCTCAAGAGTGATTAGGGATGGCCAACAAATACTAGTCTCGTCAGTGCCATTTACATCCCAAAAATGAATTTAAAAAAGTGCACCAAGAACATTGGAGAGCATAGTTACTCTGATACTCAGCGATTATTCAGAAATAGGCAAGGCTTCGACAAATGTTTAAGGTGCTTGTGGTTCACAAGAAATTTTCAAGATTGCACCAAATTTCAATACTTCAAACTAGAATTTGCTGCTTTTAAATTAAAATGGCAACTTCTCAACAAGGGACTGTGTGTTTCATTAAAATTTCATTATAATATGAAAGCTGCTGGGCATTGAGAAAACAGCAAAAAACAGCAGGGCAAAAGATCTTTTTAATAAGCATCAGGATTTACTTTTTCTTTTAAAAAGGGTGAGATCAGATTGTAAAGTTAAGATGGAACTATGATAAAACAAAGTATTTCTCGAAGACATGAATGAGTGTTACGGCAACAGATCAGCTGAGACAGGGGCAAAATCAAGTGATGTTACAGAAGTGGAAGTATAAGGTCCAAATAATGATGAGGATGTGTGGTCAGAAGCTCATCTTCGCATCAAATACAACACCAAGCCTGGTTCAGCCTCGGAGAATTTCCAGGGAGAGGGCTGGAGTCAGTGGCTAGGGAAGGGAGCTTGTGGTGAGGACCGAAGACACTGGCAATAGCTGAAGTTTAAGTCAACTAAACTCAGCACAGGGCACTGCACAAGACACTTACATTGGATATACACAAACAGTATTCGGCTCAACCAGTCTGTGCCGGTATTTATGGTCCACTCGAATCTCCTCCCTTCTTTCCTCATCCAAATCTACCATCTTAACCATCTACGGCCTTCTCCCTCAAATGCACGTTTAGCTTTTTAAATGCAAACTGTTCTCTTCAACTACTCCGTGATAGCGAGTTCCACACTTTGTGGAATTCTCATCACTCTGAGTAAAGCAGATTCCCCATTCCCTATTGGAGTTCTTGGTGACTATCTTATACACCTGGCCTCTAGTTATGCTCTTCTCCACAAAATGAAACATTCTCTCTGCATCCACTCTGAAAAAACTTTTCAAAAAATGTCATTACCTCTTAATAGATAACACCCCCAGCGCTTTATTTTGAGGGAAGAGAGACCCAGTATGACAATCCTATATACACCCATGCATTTCTAGCATCATCCTAATAATCCTTCACTGCAGCCTCTACAGTGCCTCTATATCCTTTTGATTATACAGTGACCAGAACTGCACACAGTACTCTTAAATATGGTCTAATCAAGGTTCAGTATAGATTTAGCCTTATTTGGCTGCTTTTTAATTCTATCCCTTGAGAAATAAAGCCTAGTGCTTGGTTTGCTTTTTTTAATGGCCCTGCTAAACTATGGCATGACTTTTAGTGATTGCTGTATTTGTACTCTGAGATTCCTCTGTTCTTCTATCTCACCAAGGCTTGCACCTTCCGCATAATAAGTGACCTCCCTATCCTTCCTACCATTTATGTGTGTTGAACTTCATTTGCTAATTATATGCCATTCTGGTAAGCCTCTTTTTATGTCTTGAGTAAATTAGTTAGTTGGTCAACCGAACTCTCCTCAATTGCTGCTTGCAATCAATAACGGGGAGAGACTGATGTAAGAATAAACAGTGATGGTTTATTAAGACTTAGAGCAGAGCACCAGATCATGCGTGCTCACTCAGAAACCACCAGAACTAGACTTACGGTTTCCAGTTGCCCGCACTGTACAGTGATTCGTCAGTGCTGTCACATGATCATTACAGGTGCATTCTCTTAAAGGGACAGGGTACCTCACTTTACTACAATCACCAAATTTTTTGGCAATCAGAACCACCATAACCATAAATGCATTAGCATGCAGCATTATCTGGAACTGAACAGTAAAAATAGCAGCTTAGAGCCTACCCCTTCAGATAACAGTTGTGAGCCAGACTGGATGTTCAATCATCTTTGTTCATTTAATGAAAGAATAAAACGAATGTATACACACTCTAAACTAAGATTAGACATTACTTCTTAAAAGGGCAGAAAAGAAACAATACACACTGCATTATTGTACAGGTAAGGTGGAATTGGATCTCTTTCAAGGCCATAAGATGCAATTTGCTAAATAAACATTCTCAGGTCATTCTAAGGTTATATTTGCAAATTAGAATGTACTGATCGGCTTTAGAAACATAGAAAATAGGACGTCATTCAGCCCTTTGAGCCTGCTCTGCCATTCAATATGATCGTGGCTGATCCTCTATCTCAACATCATACTCCCGTGCTCTCCCCATACCTCTTGACACTGAGTCCAGAAATCTATTTCCTTCTTAAGTATATTCAGTGACTTGGACTCCACAGCCTTCTGTGGTAGAGAATTCCATAGGTTCACCACCCTCTGAATGAAGAAGTTTCTCATCTGTTATGATCAGTGCAGCTGGTAAAGCGGAGTTATGTCAAAAAATCCCAGAGGGCAACTTTAAGCTGTCATAACCAATAATTTAAGTGTTATGTTTGAGATGCGACTCTAAACTCAGGAATCAGACCACTAGTTCTCGAGGCTTGACATTAAACTAAATGAAATACTTTAACTTACACAGGTTAAAATATATGTACACATGGCTACAAATTACTACTATCATAACTTATAACAAATTCCCAAACTAATCTCCATTAAGGCAACAGCAACCCATAGGCTTAATCAAACACAAGGCAAAGCATTTTCACCTTATGAATTCAAAACCTGTGGAGCCAGTTGCAGGCTTGCAGCTGCCTTTTGATCTCACATAGCCTCTGCTCCGCACACCCGAAAACTGAAGTTACACCCACCACCATTGATTGATTTCAAATTCTCATCGTCTCACCAGCCTCTTTGAACTTCACCCTTTAACAATAAAACCACTTTCATAGTATCAATTTTATTAGTAATATAAACATATTGCTTGGTAGCTGCTAGAAAGATGTCAGTTTTCAACCCCCATCTCTTGAAAGCTCCATTCAAAAAAATGCAAATGCATGCCATCTCTTTTCCATATCAAAACCAGTACCCATCAAAGCACCCAGGCTAGCTGGCTTTAATCCAATTAAGACACACCCACAAACTAAACCTATAATTTTAAAAGAAAAATATTTTCCAAAACATTATATACATTAATAGCTTCATGACATCATCTCAGTCCTAAATGGCCTACCCCGTATCCTGAGACCGTGACCCCTTGTTCTAGATACCCCAGCCAGAGGAAACATCATCCCTGCATCCAATCTGTGCATCCCTGTCAGAATTTTATATATTTCAATGAGATCCCCTCTCATTCTTCTAAGTTCCAATCGCTCCTCATAGGACAATCCTGCCATAGGTTTTGACAATTAAGATTGCATCTTAGGAAAGAACAAACTTGTATGTATATGGTGCCCTTGTGCACATTAACTTTTGACAAACAACAAAAGGATAAATGGCCAGCTAATCTGCATCAATATGCAAAGTCTGCATGCATTAGATACGTATAAACTATTGTGAAGGGCTGAGAAAATGCCACTGGTGCACTAGTCAGATTCTGGGCCCCCCCTTTATCTTACCAATTTACATCTCTGGGGGAAAATTATCAAGTCCACAGTCGAGGGCGGGTCAGAGACCCAGTGGACTTTTCAGTCACATTCCCAGTTTGCTTTCAGTCCAATTTTCAGTAATGTTTGTATCAAATAAAAAGGGCTCTGGTGTTCTTACTGCCAAAGCAGTAATGTTTATGCTAAATAAAGATTCAAACTAGACAGAACGTAGCATCCCATTTTAAAAGAAAGAGTTAATTGTCACTTTTGTGTGCTCAGGGTGCATTAAAATGTTTCTCATACAGATGATGAGCCATTTTAAATTGAATTCAAGAAAATAGGCATATAGGTGCAAACTCATCTATATATCTTATGAAGCTATTGAACATCGTCATGTGTAACATGGTGAATTTAAAACTTCTAGCTCTTGGACGTTTCAAAGGTTTTGAAGAATAAAAATTAAATTCCAACAGGCACAGGAACAGAAGATCAGGTGTAAGTCATGTAACCTCTCGAGTCTGTTCCACTTCAACTTCATGGTTAATCTGTAGCTCAATGTTATTTACCTGCCTTTGCTTTCTTAAATTTTTGTTTGACAAAGGCTTCATCAATCTGCTGTAAATTTCAATTGGCTCAGTATCCACAACTTTATGGGGGAAAGAGAGCTCCATATTTCCATTATCATTCATGTGAAAGAGTAGGAATAGGTTAGATGTTAGGCAGTGGTTCTTCTTCCAGATAGCAGTGAACCTTTGGAATATGTGGCTGCCTTGAGCTTTGAAAAGAGAACTGGATGCATTGTTAACTGGGGCTGCTTATAACATCTTATAAAATCTTATAACATCTTATGAAAGATAACTGTTTTTACAGATAACATACGCATAGTTAATGTGATCTCCTTGACTGGTTTCTATTGCCTGAGGGGCTGCAGAGAAATTTTCAGATTTTTATCTTTGTTTTTTGACCCTGTTTTTTTGCCCATTTTCTTTGCCTCTCCCACAAGATGACATGGCTGCTGGGAGGTAGCAGGTATCTAGTCATGATGTTCCAGGCACCTGGCGGTGGCAAAGGTTTGATGGTCTTTTGCTACCCATCATTTTCATATGGAATATTGCTACCTAATTTCAATCCTACATGGCTGAGCTCCAACTATATAAAATTATAGCCCGTTGTTTTCAATTTCCTGGTGAAAATAATTTGCATCTACCCTAGCAAACAATTACTTCCAGAACAGCCAATTTCACAAAACATTTAGCCCTGTATTTACAAATTAGCCAAAAAAATTCCTTACAGTGCTAGGAAACATTTCCAGCAGGTACTTGAACTTGTACCATTAATAAACTGTACAATAGTCTGCAAGCCTTTTGTCTGACTTGACATCTTTTTTGCAAATCTTCCACCATTTTCATTTCAATTCTTCTAGCTTTTGAAAAAACTTTGCAGTAAAAAGCCTTCAAGAATTCAGATCCAATTAAGTTTTAAACTGTTCCCTTTTAGGGTTTCCTACCTAATTTTCCATAGAAATAATTGGGAAAAAAAACTATATTTAATGTAGTTCCTCTGACATGTCTTCCTTCTTCCTTAACCGAGGTTTTCCACCCACGGTCGTTGACAGGGCCCTCAACCGTGTCCGGCCCATCTCCCGCGCATCCGCCCTCACACCATGATAGGGTCCCCCCTTGTCCTCACTTATCATCCCACCAGCCTCCGCATTCAAAGGATCATCCGCCGCCGTTTCTGCCAACTCCGGCATGATGCCGCCACCAAACACATCTTCCCTTCACTCCCCCGGCGGCATTCCGCAGGGATCGTTCCCTCCGGAACACCCTGGTCCACTCCTCCATCATCCCCTACACCTCAACCCCCTCCCACGGCACCTTCCAATCCAACCGCAGAAGGTGCAACACCTGCCCCTTTACTTCCCCCCTCCTCACCGTTCAAGGGCCCAAACACTCCTTTCAAGTGAAGCAGCATTTCACTTGCACTTCCCTCAATTTAGTCTACTGTATTCGCTGCTTCCAATGCGGTCTCCTCTACATTAGAGAGACCAAACACAGACTGGGTGACCGCTTTGCGGAACACCTTCGGTCTGTCCACATGCATGACCCAGACCTCCCTGTCACTTGCCATTTCAACACACCACCCTGCTCTCATGCCCATCCTTGGCCTGCTGCAATGTTCCAGTGAAGCTCAACGCAAACTGGAGGAACAGCACCTCATCTTCCGACTAGGCACTTCACAGCCTTGCGGACTGAATATTGAGTTCAACAACTTCAGATCATGAACTCTCTCCTCCATTCCCACCCCCTTTCCGATCCCCCCCTTTCCAATAATTTATAATTTTTTATATAGTTTTTTCTTTCCCCACCTATTTCCATGATTTTTAAATGTATTTCCATCCATTGTTTTATCTTTACCTTTTAGCCTATTTCGATCCCTTCCCCCCACCCCACCCCCACTAGGGCTGTCACTTGCTCATCCTGCTTTCTACCCTTAATGTCATCATTAGCACATTCCTCAGCTAATATCACCACCTTCAACACCCCTTTGTCCATGACATCTTTGGCAATCTCTTCTTTGCCTCCACCTATCACTGACCCTCTATCCAGCTCTACCTATCCCACCCCCTCCTCAACCAGCTTATATTCCACCTCATTTCTATATTTCTTAGTTCTGATGAAGAGTCATATGAACTCGAAACATTAACTGTATTCCTCTCCCCAGATGCTGTCAGACCCTCTGAGTTTTTCCAGCTATTTTTGTTTGTGTTTTATATTTAATGTTGGGTTTTTAATAATGTTACGGACAGAAAGGGGATTAATTTAAAACAGTCCGATTTCTCCTCTCACTACCTGTCTATGAACAGAAAGGTGTTGATTTCTGGTTACCCCCTTTGCAAGTGGTCGTGCAGTTTCCCCAACGCTTCAGTTTGGAGTGAACCAATCCTCAACCCCCACAGCAAACTCAAGATAAGGTAAATAAGAGGGTTAGTTTATAATACACACACAAAATGTGGGAAGGGGTTTCGCAACATCCACCCCTTTTGCAATCATACAATAGAAGAGTGTTAGGGGAAAGGGGTACAGAGCAACACCACAGTAAAAATAAGAGTTATGGTTTCACACAAGTCCAGTGTCCAGAGTCAAAAGTCCAATGGTGTATTCTTTCAGAGGTTAGCAGGCTGAACCGTTGCAGGGCAATCCGTCTTTCCAGAAGCGAGGATTTCCCCGATGGAAGAGGGCATGTAGAGATGAATTAGTCTTATAGGTCCAGATATAGGAGTTCCGATGTTCCAGTAGTTCACAGCTTAGATTAGGGCCTAGCAATTTACTTGGGCAGAGCCCTTTCTGCTGCTACCTGTTAGGTGGTAGAATGGGAGACTGTCTGAGTTCAGTTCCACACAGTAATATTACAGGTTCCAGCAGCTTCAGGTAGGATATGTGACACACATCCCACTTTTTCTCCTGGGTGTTGGATAAAGGATGCATTTTTCCGGGTCTGGAATCGAGAGGTTTAATACAGGAGTCAGCGTCCCTTTTGTATCTGCAGACATACTGTCTCCATGGGCCAGAGCTCTGCCGTAGAAATGTAAACGGTATCGATACATTTCTTTGGAATTTGATTTTCTGCAGTCCCAGGGGATATATAAGTGCCTCTTTAAAGGTAACAAGGCCCCTGTTGGTTTCTGAAGGTTAGAAATTCCTCTGGTATGAGTCATGGCTAGTCAGGCATGTCAGGGTATAGGCTTTGTCCATTTTGAAAATAAAATAATTTTATAAAGTAGCAGGTTGCTGTAGATATATATTTTTTCCTTCCTGTCTTCTGGATGGCACAATAACCAACAATTTTTTTTCTGTAAGAAGGTTGAACCAATAGGTAGATTAGATGCCAATGAACAAACAGTGATGTTGATCCCTCCAAGACCTTAAATAATTTGTCAACTTATTTCAGCAATTTCAAACGCTATACCCATTGTTTTCTACGAAAAACGTGTTGAACACAGAAGCAGGTTTTTAAAGCAACAGCTGCAAGAGGTCAGGAGCTTTGAAGGAACAATTAGAAAAGATTTTGTTCACGTTAAAGACAACTCATTAATGGCGCATTCTTTATTTTGCACCATTATGTAAAAGCAAGTTGAAGTTTTTGAATTAAGTGAGTCAGATCATAACTCTCATTGTGTTTGTTCAATATATTGCAAAAAGAACTTAGATTTGCATATCGTCTTTAACTAATGGAATGTCTCAAGGCACTTCACTGAATCATTAAAAAGCAAAGAATGACACAAAGTCACTTAAGGAAGTATTAGGTCAGATGACCAAAAGCTTGGTCAAAGAGGTAGGTTTTAAGGAGTGTTTTAAAGGAGGGAAGCAAAGTAGAGAGCCAGAGAGTTTAGTGAAGGTATCCCAGAGTTAGAACCTAGACAACTGAAGAAACAGCCGCCAATGGCAGAGCAATTAAAATTAGGGACGCACAAGAGGCCAGAACTAAAGGAGCGCAGATATCTCAGAGGGTTGTGGGGATTGTAGGAGAATACAGAGATAGGGAGGGGCAAGGCCACAGAGGGGTTTGTCAAATATGATTATTTGGTGGCTGATACACTCCTATCAAAGTTCGTTGCCCGTTGCTGTTTCCTAGCTCCACTCAAATTGATTCTACATCTTCATCTTCCGATCCAAGATCCTCTCCCACGAATGTACTAGATACCACCCTTTATTAAAAGTGTGACACTACTTCTCTTTTTTGCTTATCCTTCTGAAATGCTGAATACCCTTGAACTTTCAGTTCCCAGCCTTGGTCATCCTGAAACCACATCTCTGTAATGGCAATTAGATCATACCTATTTGTGCCATCAATTCATCTACCTCGTTGCGAATGCTGTGTGTATTCAGGTAGAGTGCTTTTAATTCTGTCTTCTTATTTTTGCAATCTCTAGCCTTAACTGCTGGCACACTCACATTTGTATGCTCTGTCCCTTCCTGACACACACCGATAACCATTTCCCTTATGGCTATCCTGCTCTCTTACTTTCTGCTTTCTCTTTAGTTTATCATATCTTTACACACCCCAATATACAGTTTAATGCTCTCCCTACTGCCCTAGTTATACAGCTCATCACAACACTGGTCCTAACATGGTTGAGGTGAAGGTCGTCCAAATGGTACAGCTCCCCCTTTCCCCAGTACTGCTGCCCCAGGAATTGAAATCCATTTAGAAACATAGAAAATAGGAGCAGGTGGTGGTCATTAGCCCCTTCGAGCCTGCTCCGCCATTCAATATGATCATGCTGATTTACTATCTCAACACCATACTCCTGCACTCTCCCCAAACCCCTTGATACCTTTAGAGTCCAGAAATTTATTTCCTTCTTAAATATATTCAGTGACTTGGCTTCCACAGCCTTCTGTGGTAGAAAATTCCATAGGTTCACCATCCTCTGAGTGAAGAAATTTCTCCTAATCTCAGTCCTAACTGGTCCACCCAGTATTCTGAGACTGTGACCCCTTGCTCTAGAACCTCCCAGCCAGAGGATATATCCTCCCTGCAACCAGTCTGTCCATCTCTGTCAGAATTTTATATGTTTCAATGAAATCTCCTCTCATTCTTCTAAACTCCAGTGAATACAGGCCCAGTCAGCCCAATCTCTCCTCATATAACAATCCTGCCATCCCAGGAATCAGTCTGGTGAATATGGCAAGTATATTCTTTCTTAGGAAAAGAGACCAAAACTGCACACAATACTCCAGGTGTGGTCTCACCAAGGCCATGTACAGCTGCAGTAAGACATCCTTGCTCCTGTACTCGAGTCCTCTCGCAATGAAGGCCAACATACCATTTGCCTTCTTAACCGCTTGCTTTCAGTGATTAGTGTACAAGGACACCCAGGTCCCTTTGTACATCAACATTTCCAAATCTATCACCATTTAAATAATACTCTGCCATTCTGTTTTTCCTACCAAAGTGGATTATTTCACACTTATTCACGTTATACTCCATCTGCCATGTATTTTCCCATTCACTCAATGTGTCTAAGTCGCCTTGAAGCCTCTTAACACCCTCCTCATCACTCACATTCCCACCAAGTTTCGTGTCATCAGCAAACTTAGAAATATTACATTTGGTTCCCTCATCCAAATCATTGATATATATTATGAATAGCTGGGACCCAAGCACTGATCCCTGCGGCACCCCACTAGTCACCACCTGCCAGTCTGAAAAAGACCATTTATTCCTACTCTGTTTCCTGTCTGCTAACCAATTCTCAATTCATGCCAATATATTACCCCTATCCCATATGCTTTAATTTTACACGCTAACCTCTTATGTGGGACTTCATCAAAAGCTTTCTGAAAATTTCTCCCACACTAAAATTTAAAGCACGCATTTAATTCTCTAATCTTATTTACCCTATGCTAATTTGCTCGTGGCTCAGGTAATAATCCAGAGATTGTCACCTTTGAGGTTCTGCTTTTTAATTTAGCCCCTAGCTGCTCATACTCTCTAAGCAGAGCCTCCTTCCCAGTCCTAGCTATGTCACTGGTACCAACATGGACCACGAGCACTGGATCCCCCCACCACTGCAAGTTCCTCTCTAGCCCAGAGCAGGTGTTCCGAACCCTAATACCAGGCAGGCAACACAGCCTTCTGGACTTTGCTCTCAGCTGAAGAGAACTGTGTCTAGACCCCTCACTATACTGTCCCCTACTATATTCCTGTTTGCTCCCCCTGCATGAATGGCTTCCTGTCGTATGGTGCCATGGCCAGTTTGCTCATCAAACCTGCACTCCCCACTCTTGTCCGTGCAGCCTGCAAACACCTCAAGCCTGTTAGACAACTGCAAGGACCAAGGCTACCTCCATGTCTATCTTTGCGATCCCCTTACCCACCTCACTTGCAGTCACACCCTCCTGCCCCTGACCACTGATCAAACCAAAAGATTTTATAAGGGGTGTGACCACCTTCTGAAATAAAGTGTCCAGGTAACATTCTCCTCTCTGATGTGTCACAGTGTCCGCAGCTTGGCCTCTGGCTCAATGACACTGAGCCAAAGCTCCTCAAGGCGCAGAAAATTAGTGCAGATGAGTTTGCCCTGGATCACACTGGCATCCAGAAGTTCGCACATCCTGCAGTTGCAGCACATCACCTCCCTGCCATCTTTATTGTATCTTAATTAAAATAGTTAATTAGTTACTTAATTTAATTGAAAATTAATGCCTACTTACACCACCAGCTAGTTATCCAATTAGTTAATTAGATAGCTAGTTTAATCTGGTTTCTAGCAGAGCCGACTCATCTGAGTCTCAGCTAGTATAAATACAGGGCTGTGTGTGACTGGCGCTGACTGCGACTTCATAAAGTGAGCAGCTGGGAGTTTGGTGAGTGAGGGAGTTTGGGAAAGGAGGTGCTCCTTTCTTTTTCTACCTTTCTCAGGTTCTTCAGTATGGGGAAGAACTTGATTGCTAAGTAACTAGTAAGTTATCCTACTTATAATAAATAATTTGTAAAGTTGAGGTATGACAGAGCAGCTCAGCTGAGTGGAATGTGCCTCCTGTGGCATGTGGGAAGTCATGGACACACCAGGTGTCTTAGGCAAACACGTCTGCTGGGAGTGTCACCAGCTGCAGGAGCTTTAGCTCTGGGTTTCAGAACTCGAATGGCATTGGGAATCACAGTGGTGCATCCGTAAGGCAAGAGAGCTATATGGATAGCACGTTCAAGGAGGTGGTCACACTGCAGATTAGGAGCAAGCAGGCAGTGGGGGAATGGGAGACAGCCATGCAGGCAAAGGGAACCAGGTAGGTAGTGCAGGAGTCCCCTGAGTTGATCTTGCTCGCTAACCAGTTTTTTCCTTTCAATACTGATGGCTCCTCAGAGGAATGCAGCGAGAGTAAAGCAAGTGACCACAATATTTTTAAATTTTACATGATGTTTGAAAGTGAGGTAGTTCACTCTGAAGCAAGGGTGTTAAAGTTGAATAAAGGAAATTATGAAGGCATGAGGGACATATTGGCTGAGGTGGAAATACATTAATAGATATGACTGTACATAGGCAATGGATCATCTTCAAAGAACTATTACATAGCTTAGAACACCTATACACTCTTTCAAGGTTCAAAAACCCAAAAATATCAGCCAACCATGGCTGACAAAGGAAGTTAAGAATTGTAAAAGATTAAAAGAAAAGACTTATAAAGTTGCTAGAAATAGTAGTCAACCTGAGGATTAGGAGGGTTTTAGAATACAGCAAAGGAAGGCCAAGAAACTGGTACAGAAAGAAAGAATAAAATATGAATGCAATCTAGCAAAAAACAAAAACAGACTGTAAAAGCTTCTATAGGTATGTAAAAAGGAAGCATTTGGCTAAGACTAAAGTTGCAGAGTCAGGAGAATTCATAATGGGGAATAGAGAAATGGCAGAGAAACTAAATTATTACTTTGTACCTGTTTTCACTGAGAAAGATACAGGAAATCTCCTAGATTTAGAGATCTAAGGGACTAGGGAGAATGAGGAGTTGAAGGAAATTGGTATAAGTAAGGTTGTATTGGAGAAATTAATGGGACTGAAAGTTGATAAGTACCCAGGACCTGATATTCTACATCCCAGAGTGTTGAAAGAGGTTGCTATAGAGATAGTGGATGCACTGGTGGTAATCTTCCAAAATTCTATAGATTCTGGAATGGTTCCTGAAGATTGGAAGGTAGCAAATATTACACCACTATTTAAGAAGGGAGGGAGAGAGAAAACAGGGAACTACAAACCTGTTAGCCTTACATGAGTAGTAGGGAGAAATGCTAGAATCTAATATAAAGGATGTGATAAATGGATACTTGGATAATCATGATCTAATTGGGCACAGTCAGCATGGATTTGTGAATGGGAAATAAGGTTTGACAAACTTGGAGTACTTTGAGGATGTTACTAACAAAATTAATAAAGGAGAGTCGATGGAGGGAGCGTACTTGGATTTTCAGAAGGCTTTTGATAAAGTTGCCCACAGGAGGTTGATTAACAAAATAAAAGCACAAGGGATAGGAGGCAACATACTGGCCTGGATTAATGATTGGCTGAAAGGCAGAAAACAGTAGGAATAAATGAATTATTTTCACGTAGGTAGGCTGTGACCAGTGGGGTACTGCAAGTACTTGGGGCCCCAGTTGTTCACTATATCAATGATTTGGATGTGGGGACCAAATGTTATATTTCCAAGCTCGCGGATGATACAAACCTAGGCAGAAATGTGTGTTTTGAGGAAGCTGTAAAGCAGCTACAGGAGGATTTGGACAAGCTTAGTGAGTGGGCAAGAACATGGCAGATGGAATATAATGTGGAAAAATGTGAGGTTATCCACTTTGGTAGAAGAAACAGATGTGCAGAGTATTTCCTAAATGGTAAGAGACTACAAAGTGTAGCTGTACAAAGGGACCTGAGTGTCCTTGTCCAAAAGTCACTGAAGGCTAACATGCAGGTGCAGCAAGCTTTTAGGAAAGCTAATGGAATGTTAGCCTTTATCGCGAGAGGATTTGAGTAGTGAAGTCTTGCTTCAATTGTATAGAAGCTTCGTTAGATCGCACCTGGAGTAGTGTGTGCAGTTTTAGTCCCCTTACCTCAGAAAGGATATTATTGCCATAGAGGGTTATTATTGCCAACGAAGGTTCACCAGACTTGTTCCGGGGATAGCAGGACTGTTTTATGAAGAAAGACTGGGCAAACTGAGCCTGTATTCTCTAGAGTTTTGAAGAATGAGAGGTGATTTCATTGAAACCTACAAAATACTCAAAAGAAATAAATAGGGTAGATGCAGTAAAATGTTGCCCCTGGTTGGGGAGCCTAGAGCTAGGAGACACAATTTTAAAATAAGGGGGAAGCCATTTAGGACCGAGGCGAAGAGAAATTTATTTTCTCGGGATTGTAAATCTTTGGAATTCGCGACCCCAGAGGGCTGTGGAAGCTCAGTCATTGAGTATGTTTAAGGTAGAGATTGATAGTTTTCGGATTAAAAATAACGTAAAAGGTTATGGGGATAGTGTGGGTAAAGGCATTGAAGTGTTCGATCAGCCATGATCGTACTGAATAGCGGAGCAGGCTCTATGGACTGAGTGGCCTTCTCCTGTTCCTATGTTCCTAAGAGCCAAGTCTATGGCACCACGGGTGGCTCATCTGCACAGAAGGAGAGAAAGAAGAGTGGAAGAGCAATAATGATAGGGGATTTGTTAGTTAGGTGAAGAGACAGGCGTTTCTGCTGCTGTAGACATGACTCCAGGATGGTATGTTGCCTCCCTGGTGCCAGGGACAAGGATGTCACAGAGCAGCTGCAGGACATTCTGAAGGGGGAGGGTGAACAGTCAGAGGTCGTGGTCCACATCGGTACCAATGGCTTAGGAAGAAAGGGGATGAGGTCCTGAAAGCAGATTTTAGGGAGTTAATAAATAACTTAAAGCAGCAATCTCAGGATTACTCCCAGTGCTGTGTGTTAGTGAGCATAGGACTAGAAGGATTGAGTGATTGAACACATGGCTGGCGAAATGGTGTAGGAGGGAGGGCATCAGATTTCTGAAGCCCTCTGGGACCAGTTCTGGGGCAAGTGGGACCTGCAAAAGATGGACGGGTTGCACCTTAGCAGGACCAGAACTGACATCCGCGCAGGGAAATTTTCTGGTGCTGTTGGGGAGGGTTTAAACTAAATTGACAGGACGATGGAAACCTGAGATGGACCTTAGACTGAAGGGAAGCAAAACTGGTATCAGGAAGTGGAAAGGTAGCAAGCGAAAATAGAAGGCAGACAAAGCAACGGCAAGCATTAAATCAGATCAGAATGTGGAATAATGTTAAAAAGACAAGTTAAGGGCACTCTATCTGAATGCACGCAATATTTGCAATAAGGTAGATAATTTGAAGGCACGAAGAGAAATAAATCGGTTTGATTTAATTGCAAATACAGGGTGACTGAGTCTGGGGAACTGAATATTCAGTCATTTAGGAAGGATAGGCAAAAAGGAGGTGGCACAGCACTGTTAACCATGGATGAGATCAGTACATTAGTGAGAGAGAATCTTAGATAGAAGGATCAAGATGTAGAATCAGTTTGGGTGGAGCTAAGAAACAGCAAGGGGCAGCAAACATTGGTGGGTATTGCCTACAGGGCACCAAACTGTAGTGGCAATGTTGGGCACAGCATATATCAGGAAATTAGAGCTGCGTGAACATGGGCAATACAGCAATAATATGTGACTTCAATTTGAATATAGACTGGGTTAGCCCAATTCGCACTAGTGTTGTGGAGGATGAATTCCTGGAGTGTGTACGAGATGGGTTTCTGGAGCAGTACATTGAAGAATCAACTAGGAAACAGGCTATGTTAGATTCAGTATTATGTAATAAGGGCTAATTAATAACCTTGCTGTAAAGGAGCATTTAGGAAACGGTGACCATAATATGATAGAATTTCATATTAAGTTTGTAAGGGATATAGTTCATTCTGAAACTAGGGTCCTGTCTCTGAACAAAGGGAGGTGTGAGGGTCAAGTTGACTGTGGTGTATTGGAAAAACGCACGAAAAAAATTGATGGTAGACAGGCAATAGCTAGCATTTAGAGAACCGTTACATGGTCTGAAACAAATATACATTCCACTAAGACATAAAAACACAACAGGAAAGGTGAATCAGCCATGCTTAACAAAAGAAGTTAAAGATTGCATTAGATCTAAGGAACTGGCTTATGAGGCTGCCAGAACAAGTGGTAAGCCTGAGGATCGAGAGTAATTTAGAATACAAAGGAGGACCAAGAAACTGATAAAGGGAGGAGAGAATAAGAATGCAAGCTAGCGATAAACATAAAGGTGCACTGTAAAAGCTTCTTTAGAGGTAGTGCTGAAAAAAAGGCTGATAAATCCCCTGGACCCGATGAGCTACACCCAGAGTGTTGAAGGAGGTGGCTAAAGAGATGGTGGATGAATTGGTGATTATCTTTCCAAATTCTATAGATTTTAGAAAGATTCCTGCAGTCTGGAAAGTAGCAAATGTAACCTCACTATTTAAGGAGGAAGGGAGAGAGAAAAAGAACTACAGATCTGTTAGTTTGACATCAGTTGTAGGGAAAATGTTAGAATATATTATAAAGGATGTGATAACTGGACATTTAGAGAATAATGATATGATTGAGCAGAGTTAACATGTACTTATGAAAGGGAAATGATGTTTGACAAAACTGTTGGGAGTTTTTTTTGAGGATTTTACTTGTAGCATAGATAACAGAGAACCAGTGGACGTGGTGTATTTGGATTTTCAGAGAGCTTCTGGTAAGGTCCCACATAAAAGTTTGTAAACAAAATTAGATCACCTGGGACTGCAGGTAATATACTGGTTTAGATTAAAATTGGTTAACAAACAGAAAACAGAGTAGAACTAAAGAGATCATTCCCAGGATGATAGGCTGTTACTAGTGGGTACCTCTAAGATCAGTGCTTGGGCCATTGCTGTTGTTATGATCCCAGCTGATGTTACAACTGGGCAAGTCAGTTCGCAGGGTGGAAACTGGCTTGATAGATCCTAACTTTTTTTTGTTTAGATACATGGAGGGCAACTACTGAACAGAACAAAAGAATAAAACATTTACTAAGTAAGAAAAGATGAACTTATATCACAATACTCCTTCACCCACAACTATACCTTTACAGATATATACAGATTTGTAAGGATAACACAAGTTACAAAAGCTATCTTATACTCTCATGTTCACAGTAATTACACAGTCCATGTAAATCAATGGGCGACCTGTGGTCAGGCACACCACACTCTGGAGCCAAGTGACAGATGCCACCCCAAATAGATGCTATGGATCCCTCATCAACTCCCCCCAGATCCTTGTCACACCGTGAACCAACCAATTTCATTGAATTCCATCTTTCACACAAGGGTTTCTAAAACTCCACTCTTGAAGAACCTGCTTTGCAATCTTCGCCAAAACGACACTTTTTCTCAGATACCTTCCACAAGGGTCCACCTCAAAGGTTTCGAACTCTCTTGCCGATGTTCCTCTCTCCTGGATTGCCACATGTATTCAAGCTTTCTTCCACGCACTCTCTATCAGGTACTCAGCCTTGCCAGCAGAACATCACTTCTTCACATGCCCATAGTGAAGTGTCACCAATTTTTAACTATCTCCTCAAATCTTCTGGCTTCTCGCAAGCCTATTTCGCTTTAAGTCTGCATTTGCAGCTTTCTCCCATTAAGCTTGGAGCCTGCCTCTGTTCCTCACTCTTAACTTCACTTAACAGGACCTTTTCCAGGTTTCCGTTCTTTTCCTTTGACTAGAAGGTTTTCTTGGGACCTTTCTCCTGTTCCATTCCCTGACTTTGGGCTCTTCTTTAGAACTTGCTAGCTGTCCCTCCCTTATGCTGCTTCTCCTGTTAACTGCTCTCAACTGAACGGAAACTACTTTTCTGTATTTCTCTGTCTTGGGTCCCTCTCTCTGGACCCGTCGTTAGGCAACACCAGTTTTTTATCTACCTTGTGTTTGTTTTAACTTCCCTTCAAGATTCATAAAACCTCAGAGTGTAAGCATCTTATAAAGTGAAACCAAACTCAAGTCCCCCCCTTTCTTAACAAACAAATACAGCAATACAAATTAAACTTATAGCTATACCTTATTCTTAACACACACAAATACACACATAGCTTACTTAAACTACCTCTAGTTCCTAACATGGTTCACAATCTATATAAATGATTTGGATGTGGGGACCAAAATATAATATTTCCTAATTTGTTAATGACACAAAAAGATGAGGAGGATGTAAGGAGGCTTCAAGGGGATTTGGACAGGCTAAATGAATGGGCTAGAACATGGCAGATGGAATATAGTGTGAAGTGCGAAGTTATCTATTTTGATAGTAAAACCAGAAAGGCAGAATATTTCTTAAATGGTGAGAGGTTGGGAAGAGTTGATGTCCTAAGAGACCTAGGTATCCTTATTCATGATTCACTAAAACCTAGCAGGTAGGTTCTCCTCCAAGCCACTCACCATCCTGGCTTGGAAATATATCGCTGTTCAATTATTGTCACTGGGTCAAAATCCTGGGACTCCCTCCCTAACAGCATTGAGGGTGTACCGACATCACATGGACTGCAACAGTTCAAGAAGGCAGCTCACCACCACTTTCTCAAAGGCAATTATGGACGGGAAATAAATGCAGGCCTAGACAGCGATGCCCATAACCCATATATGAAAAAAAAGATGAGCAAGCAATTAGGAAGGTAATTGGTATGTTGGCCCTTCATTGCAAGGGTATTTGAATACAGGAGTAAAGAAGTCTTGCTGCAATTGTACAGAGCCTTGATGAGAATGCACCTGGAGTAATTTGTACAGTTTTGGTCTCCCTATCCAAGGAAGGATACACTTGCCAAAGAGAGAGTGCAGCCGAGGTTCACCAGGCTAATCCCTGGGATGGCAGGATTGTCTTATGAGGAGACATTGAGGAAACTGGGCCTGTATTCTATAGAGTTAGAAGAATGAGAAATGATCTCATTGAAACTTACAAAATTCTTACAGGGCGTGACAGGGTAGATGTAGTTAGGATGTTTCTCCTTGCTGGTGAGTCTAGGACCGGGGACACAGTCTCAGAATAAGAGGTAAGCTATTTAAGACTGAGATGAGGAGTTTTTTCTCAGAGGGTGGTGAATTTTTGGAATTCTCTACCTCAGAGGGCTGTGGAAGCTCAATCGTTGAGCATGTTCATGACAGATTTCTGGATACTAATGATACCAAAGGATATGGGGATAGTGCAGGAAAGTGGCATTTGAGATAGATGAACAGCCATGATCTAACTGAATGGTGGAGCAGGCTCGATGGGCTGAATGGCCTACTCCTGCTCCTATGTCACAAAGGAGTCATTTATTGTTATACCTCCTGGGTTATACTAGCATAAAGGTAGATAGAATGAAAAGTGAGTTAACTTGCATGAAAGCAAAACACTCAGACTGCTTACGTGACTGACTGACTGACACCAATGAACCAGAGGAAGTATTTATAACAGACCTTAATTTTTAGCACTGAACCCTCAATCGTTTTAACTTCATTTACCAGTAACAGATCGGTTATCTATCAACAGTTTAATGATTTTCAATGAAACCACAATAACGAACTTGGCAGGAAGAAATGTTACATAACACATGAATATCTCATACCATTGAGCTTGCTGAGACATTTTCATTGCCTGTGAATGTAATGGCTAACCACAGTGAATTCTTTTAATTGCAGGTGATGAGCACTTAATCGTTTATATCAAAAGGAACAATACAGTACTCATATGCTTTAAAACACCGATAAGTGAATATCACACAGTGATGATGAACATGCAAGATTTTTCTGTTTCTGTCCCAAATTTAAGTAATATTTTGCATTTTTTCAGGCCAGTGAGAAAACTCGTAGTGAGACACTTTACAACACATTCACTGAACATATGCAAAAAAATCAAAAATCAGGACAATATTTCCTTGATGCAGTAGCAATATTCTTGCCTTCTTCATAAGGTTAAAGGTGATCAGCAGTTCACATGAAATTACCCCAAGTGCATGTGCTAGCTCTCATTGCAATGAAGAGGAATGTGGTCATTTCACTTAAAAACACCGGAAGAATCCCTGCATACAAATTGCAAGTACTGACACAACTTGAACTTTGTTTTAGATCAGTACAGTCAACATTTTTCAATGCTCTTCAGAAGAAGGTCTATGGTGGCTGGGGGGGTGCAAAAAACTGAGAAAGGGCATGAAAAACATGTCCTAAAATATTTTAATTCATTAAAATTGGAACTGAAAAACAAAACAAGCTTAACATCTCCAGGGACTATAGTATTATGAAATAAACAGATTTTTAAAATGACTGCTAATGGCCAATATTAAAGAAATATGTTTTTCTGGTTGTGCAATCATCGATCTGTAAAAACTTCAAATTTAATGAGGAAAACCATTATGTTAATTAAACAGATGGTACCAATAAAAACAGTTATACAGAAATAACAATCATCCAAATTTAAAAGTTACTACTTTCCTGTTCACAATATACTATTGTTAGGGAGTAAAACATATGAGATGAATGCTTCAACTGAGCACAGCAATAGTTCAAGAAACCAAACCTCCATAGTTTTAAGAAGAAGCTCTCACCCCATTAGTCACTACATGCAGGGACCTTTTGCAATATTTTCACAAAACAATGTAGATTTCACACCATGGGCTTAATGTGCAATTTTTTAAAAAAGACTTAAGTTCTAAAAACAAAGAACTGTTCTTACAAAACAAAGCTAGATCCCCAGACTTACAGTACTACATTCTTACTGGAATACTAGTTTGTTTGTGCACAACAATTTGCAAACAGGAAATGTCAGTAAATGAATACAAAATGGAAAAGCATCCACATGTAACTAATGTTGATCTAGCTCTCTGCCTGCAATTGTACACTAACTTTATGGCAGATTTCTAATGGCTACATATTAGCACTTCAATTACTTGCCCTCCAGCATCACCAAACAATGCTTTTAAAATTCTGATGCACGGTACTTGAAGCATAACATATATTGAATTGAAATGAAATGTTCTAAAATTATGTTGTTCACTTCTTTTTAAATGAGCTCAAAATTAAAGGAATAACATAGCAAAGAAACAAACAGTTTTGCCCATGAAATTTGTTAACATATTTCTCAAATCATTTAATATTCTTTTAAAAAAATACAACTATACAAGTTCATTTTAAAAACAATTTTTGGATTCTGTTTCAATGAGTTTGTAGCAAAAAAATTCTAGTCTAATCATCCGCTAGAGAACAGAGTTACTAACTTTCCATTTAGTTCATTTTGTGACATAAGTTTGTGTCTTTGCATTACCCCCTCACTGACCAGAGGAAACAATTCAGTCGACAATTTATTAATCCTTTATAATCTTAACTCCTTCATATCCTGGAGCTTCTCAGTCTTACATACAAGTGTTAAGAAAACCACATGAAGAATGCCAAAACTGTGATTGAGCTTCTGCGTAGAGGAAAATCATCAGAGAGCTTCAGGAATTGACAGAAGAGAGCGATTAACAAATTGGTTTTGAAATGCCTAGTGTCAGTTATGTTGACTGACTGGGTTTATTCTCATTCAGGGTCACAATGCTTTCTTTCAAATAAAGGGACTGAATATAAACTGACCAATATTTAGGCTCTGGTTGCTATTTCTAATTTTCAGTTCAGGAAATATGCTAATTGAAGATGGCAGAACTATGCAATACATGATATCTGCAGTATTTTGCTTTTATCAATACACTACTTACCTGCCTCAGTCTCAGTCATTAGCCAGCTACTCCAAAGAATGAGCTTTTAGTTTCAACTCCAGCATAAAGATCTGTTCATGAAATTCATGAGTGTTTCAATCCCTCACACAAGACCTGCAGATCGTGTCATGATTCACTGGGGATAGTGTGCCATAACATCAAGCCCCACTGTTCCCCGAGCTGTGACAAATGTGAAAAGTTTGACCAAACCACCAGATTGCCCCAATTTTACCCAACAGTTTAATTTAGGTGAACAGAATACAAGCTCCAGGTTTGTAAACTTAAGTAAATAACTGTTTATTGAACAAATCGTCTTTACGAACATAAGAAATAGGAACAGGAGTAGACCATTCGGCCCCTCGAGCCTGCTCCGCCATTCAATAAGATCATGGCTGATCTTCTTGTGTTTCAATATCCACATTCCAATCTAACCCCAGTAACCTTTGATTCCCTTGCCTAACAAGAATATATCTACCTCTGCCTTAAAAATATTCAATGACCCCACCTCCGCTACTTTCTGAGACAGAATTCCAAAGTCACACAACCCTTCAGAAAAAGTTTCTCCTCATCTCGGTCTTAAAACAGTGCCCCCTAGTTCTGGACTCACCCACAAGAGGAAACATCCTTTTGACGTCCACCTTGTCAAGGCCGTTCAGGATCTTGTGTACTTCAATCAAATCACTCCTCACTCTTCTGAACTCCAGTGGAAACAAGCCCAGTCTGTCCAACCTTTCCTCATAAGATCACCCACTCATTCAAGTTAACAATCCAGTAAACCTCCTTTGAACCGCTTCCAATGCATTTACATCCTACCTTAAATAAGGAGACCAAAACTGCACACAATACTCAAGGTGCAGTCTCACCAATATCGTGTAACTGAAGCATAACATCCTTACTTTTATAATGTTCAATCCCTCTCATAATAAAGGATAGCATTCCATTTGCCGCCTTAATTACTTGCTGTACCTGCACACTAACTTTATGTGACTCAGTACTAGAAATACCTAGGTCCCTCTGCACCTCAATTATGCAGCCCTTCTCCATTAAGTAATACTCTGCTTTTTTGCTCTTCCTGCCAAGTGAACAACTTCCCATTTTCCCACATTAAACTCCATTTGCCAGATCTTTGCCCACTCACTCAACCTATCTATATCCATCTGCAACCTCATGTCCTCTTCACAACATTCTTTCCTACCTATTTTTGTGTCATCTGTAAATTTAGCTACCATGTCTTCACTCCCCTCGTCTAAGTCATTGACGTAAATTGTAAAAAGCTGAGACCCCAGAACAGACCCGTGGGACTCCAATCATTCCATCCTACCAATCCGAAAAAGGCCAGTCCCATCCTGCCAATTCGAAAAAGACCCATTTATGCATACTCTACTTTCTGCCAGCTAGCCAGCCAATCTTCTACCCATGCTAATGTTAACCCCTACACCATGTGCTTTTATTTTCCGTAATAATCTTATGTGGCACCTTCTCAAATGCCTTCTGGAAATCCATGTACAGTATGTCTACAGGCTCCCCTTTATACACTGAGCATGTTACTCCTTCAAATTAGTTAAACATGATTTTCCTTTCACAAAACCATGCTGGCTCTTCCCGATTGCCTTGAGCTTTTTTAAGTGCCCAGCTATAAACTCCTTAATGATCGATTGGAATAACTTTCCCATAACAAACCTCAAGCTAACTGGTCTATAGTTTACTGTTTTCTGCCTCCCTCCCTTGAATAGAGGAGTTATATTTGCTACTTTCCAATTTGATGGGATCTTTCCAGAATCTAGCGAATTTTGGAAAATTAACACCAGCGCATCAACTACCTCATTAGCCACCTCTTTTAAGGCCCTAGGATGTAATCCATCAGGACCCGGAGATTTGCAAGGCCACAGCTCCACCAATTTGCTCAGTACTGTTTCCCTAGTGATTTCAATTTCCCCAAGTTCCTTTCTCCCTTTCACCTCCTGATTTGCAGCTATTACCGGAATTTTTTTTGTATCCTCTATTGTGAACACAGAAGCAAAATATCTGTTCATTTCTTCTGCCATTTCCTTATTATCTACTATTAACTCCCCACTGTCACTCTCTAGATGACCAACACTCACTTTACTTACTCTTTTCCTTTTTAACTTTAGTGGCAAAAGAAAGGAATATGAACTGCTAACTTCTAACAATACAACTTAAACTCCACTCCCATCTTAATCCCCTAAACACAAACACACACACACATAAGACACATAAAACATGGATTTTAAGTGTGAGAGAAAACAGTTCATAAGAACATAAGACATAGGAGCAGAAATTAGGCCATTCGGCCCATCGAGTCTGCTCCGCCATCAATCATGGCTGATAAGTTTCTCAACCCCATTCTCCCGCCTTCTCCCCGTAACCTTTGATCCCCTTACCAATCAAGAACTTATCTATCTCGGTCTTTGATCTCCTTACCAATCAAGAACCTATCTATCTCGGTCTTAAATACACTCAATGACCTGGCCTCCACAGCCTTCTGTGGCAATGAATTCCATAGATTCACCACTCTCTGGCTAAAGAAGTTTCTCCTCATCTCTGTTCTAAAAGGTCTTCCCTTTAGTTCAATAGCACTGATCCAGAGTACAGGATTAGACGGGTTGATTTTGATTGATGTCTTCCAAATTCCTTGCAGTTAGTTGTTGATGACGACGTGAGGTGGCCTCCCAGCACTTTCAGTCTGTGGTTCACTGGTTGAAAAATTTGCTTTTCAATGTCTTTACTGGTGATTTTTTCCCCTTTTCCTCTTGACAGGGATTTTCAGAGAAAGCAGGTTACAGAGATGTTAGGGACAGCCATATAGCTATTATGGAAGCCAATACTGGGATCTTACAAACACAGGAGAGAAAGGTTTCAGGTTTTCCCTCTTTTCAGGCTCGGAGCTGTTCTGCCTGCATTGTTACCACACAAAACCCTGGTTACCTGGAGAGGAGCCAATTAAAATGCTGTCGTCAGGTAGTTCCCTTTAGTCTGGAGCACCATCCTGTTCTCTTATGGCACCCTATGTTCCAGGATAGCAACATTGTAGATATTCCTCATCCTGCTCCAGTGAACATGTCTTTCAATTGCAGGCATGGTAGTTTTTTTAAAGCCGTATTCCAATTTTAAAGCCACAGTCCAAGAAAAATAAAAAATAGGTTCTTTACAATCTCAATACTCAGTGTCCAATCATAGGCAATTCTGTCCTGTGCACCTATAGCCACTAGAAATTGTGTTTAATTCAAGCAGTGAAAGCTCACAAAAATCAAACTATAGTATCACCATTCAACTCCGTTTGAAGAAAATTTCAGGAGTCATGTGTCAGTGTCAGCTGTGGCTCACTTGTTTGCACTCTTGCCTTTGAGTCAGAAGGTTATAGGAGCTTGAGCATAAAAATCATGGCTGATACTCCAATGCGTTACTGAGGAATGCTACACTTATAGAGATGCCATCTTTCAGATGAGAAGTTAAACTATGGCCTACTCTGCCTCAGGTACAAGGTTCCATGGCACTATTTTGAAGAAATGCAGGGTAATTATCCTTGGTGTCCTAGCCAATGTTTACCTCTCAATCAATATCACAAAAATAGATTATTTGGTCGTTATCACATTGTTTATGGGACCTTTCGTCACACAAGTTGGTTATCATGTTTCTGACATTACAACAGTGGTTACAGTTCAAAAGCAGTGTGAAGGTCTAAAGTACAGAGAGGTGCTTAACAATATTTTATGAAGCTTCCCTGTTGGCTTAGTGCATAAACCCATCGTAAACTTCACTATGGAGTCAAATACAAACCAAGATGGTCTAAAGTTTGAACCCACTCGATATTAAAATAGCCAGTCTCAGACAAGGTGGTGGTAAAGGCTTGTGTACCCAGGGTAAGGACAGGACAGCAGCAAATTGCTATTCAGTGACACAGTAGAAAACCTACATGCAAATTAGAATTGGGTTGCGCATAAACACTCCACACAATGATAGAAAGTGTTACTTCTCCCAACAGAAGCACACAGCAGTTTGAATTTCCCTGCTGAATTGGATATAGGATTGGAGAAAAAATATTCACCCTTTCACCACTTAGATTTTCTGTAAACTAATTAAAAAGGAATCATCAGTTACAGCACTTTTTCTGATTCAATCATGGGATATGGCATATCTGGTAAGGCCAGCATTTGTTGCCCATCCCCAGTTGCCCTCGAGAAGGTGGTGGTGAGCCACATTCTTAACTGCCCTCTGAAATGCACTGAGTAGGCAACAGTCAACCATATTGCTGTGTGAGTTAATATTGAAATTGTGCTGCAATAGAGTTCATGCTTTAAGTTGATAATTAAGAGCAACTGTCCCCAATTGGGGAAGTGTTAGGGCTTCTTGCGAGAGTATAAAAGAAGTATTCACACTGGATGTTAGGGGAAATTGGAGGAGTCTGTGTCATTAATCTGCAGGCTGGGAAATAAATCAGTCTTAAGGTACAAAATGGCTTCAGACTCATTCTTTCCTCAACGTACTGTTATTGGATTTATCAGTGTGTCTGTAGTCACATCAGCCAAAGACCAGGTAGGGGTGGCAGATTTTCTTCCCTAAAGGGCATTTGTGAACCTGATGGATTTTTATGGCAATCCGGTAGCTTCATAGCTAGCATTACTTCACTGAAACTAGCTTTTTATTCCAGGTTTCATTCAATCAAATGAAATTAAATTCCCCAGCAGCTGTGTTGGGATTTGAACTCATGTCTCTAGATTATTCCAAGCCCTAGATTACTGGCCCAGTAACATAAGCACTATATAGTGTCCCCACTTCTGAAGGGCCGGACACAAGGGCATATTTGGTGCACATCACATCCCTACTGTTACAGACAGGAGGTGGTTAATTTAAAAAGCACTAATTTCTCCTCTCATCACCCGTCTGTAAACTGAAAGGTATTTTGATTTCTCTCCTTATAAATGGTGGCATATTTCCCCAACCCCGCAGTTTTTGTGATCCAATTTTCTAGTAATAACCCCACAGCAAACTCGAGATTGATTCATCCTAAGGGTTAGTTTATTTGCACACACTCAAAACATGGGAAAAGGGTCACAATGTCACCTCCATGATTATACAGTAAAGAGGGGAAGAGAAAAGAAGGATATACAGTATAAAGACCACAGAGAAAAGAAATATTCTTCACATGGGTCCCAGAGTCCAGAATCAAAGTCCAATGAGGTATTGTTTCTCGGAAGTCAGCGGGCTGAAAATTGATGCTGGATAATTCACTTTTCCAGAGGTGTTGACTTTACAAGATGAGACTGATTTATTTCTGTGTGCCTGTCTTGTAGGTGATGGCACAGAACTTCCAACAAAAGCAGGGTAGATGGGGCCAGATGTTCAACCTACGCCAGAGTTCCTTCGGTGTGACCTACTAGTCAGGTGTCAAATAGCAGTCAGTTCAGCAAGGCAATATTATTGGTTCTCCAAGCCAGAGGCCCAAGTCACATGAATCCCACCTCTCCACACCGTCTTTGCCAAGGGATGTGTATCCCTCTTCTGGGTCCCCGAGATTATTAAATGTCTCAAACATTAAGATTTAAAAGGAAGGTTGCGGGGCCCTTTGTCTTAACAGGCGAACAGACTCCTGCTGGCCAGCCTGGGTTATGAAATGCAGATGCGCTGGAAGCAGTTCAGAGAAGGTTTAACAGGCTAACAATTGGAATGGGTGAATTGTCTTATGAGGAAAGGTTGGACAGCGGCTTGTATCCACTAGAGTTTAGAAGAGTAAGAGGCAACTTGTTTGAAACATAAGATCCTGAGGGGTCTTGACAGGGTGGATGTGGAGTGGCTATTTTTTCTTGTGGGAGAACCTAGAACTAGAGGTCATTGTTTAAAAATAAGGGGTCGCTCATTTAAAACAGAGATGAGGCAAAGTTTTTTCACTCAAAGGGTTGAGTGTCTTTGGAACTCTTCCTGAAAAGGTGGTAGATGCAGAGTCTTTGAATATTTTTAAGGCAGAGGTGGATAGATTCTTGGCAAGCAAGGGGTGATAGCTTATCAGGGGTAGGTGGGGTGCAGATTTCAGGTTCTATCAGGTCAGTCATGATCTTATTAAATTGCAGAGCAGGCTCGAGGAGCTGAATGGCCTACTCCTGCTTGTTGTTCGTATGTTGATATATTCGTATGATCTTTGTATAACTCTTTGAATTTGGCCTGTGCAGCCCACAGGGGGTCATTAGTGGTTCCCCAGAGATAACAGCGTGCGAGTTTCCCCAATACTGCCAGGTAGATTCTTTTGTTTGGGGTCACAGTCAGACAGATTCAACCATTTTTTAAAAGTCTGTCCAGTTTTTAAAATTTTAGAAATAGCCATGAGAATATCTATATATATTTTATAAAAATATACAATGTAAAGTCTTAGTCCCCTCACATTGGTTATTGGTTATTTTTAGCACAAATTCTTGAAGTTTCAATCCTTAAATTTAGGTGTCATACATATACAAAACATCAAATTCAGAAGCATTTCCTTGCGTCAAGTGCTTTGAGATGTTGATGTGATATGGTGTTATATCAATGCACATTGTACAATTGCAGTTTCTTCACAAATACCACAAGATCAATGGGACAGTGAAAACTAATAGCATTAATACATTGTTTGAACTGTGGATAAGTTTGTCACTAGTGTTAATGGGAATAAGCAATTGCTCTGCTGATCTGGTTGACTCAGTGCTAGTGGCACTAACACAAGATCAATATTGTACATATTAAGTATCCTTTTAAAGGTTTGAGTGTGAGACAACTTAGAATCTGTACGCTTGCTAGAGACAGTCAGACTGCTTGTGTGGGGCAAGTATGAGTCATAAAGCTATGGCGGATATTTGAGAACTACAATTGATCAAATCCTTTTTTTAAAAAAGCAATGTACCAACTTTACAACAACTTTTCTTATTAATGTGTCATCAAATAACAGTTACAGCTACGTAACTGCCCTTTCTATAAGCAATAAAATCAGTCACAATACTTAGCTGGATATTAAAAATAAACATCATTTGTAGCATTAGGCAACTGGCATAATAGCCAATATGCTAAAATAGCAAAATGAGATGTGAGGAAACTGGGATGTGCATTAATAGATTAATGGATTTTCATCATTAGGACCTGCATTCAAATCCAGCCCAGGCTGAGGGAACACAATTCTCCTGTCTGAAAGGGTCCTTTAGCCAAGATGTCAAATTAGGAATAGAGGCACCACAAGATGGCTAGTATGAAAAATGGAATGAATGTCACACTCATGCAGTGGAGATCATCTTCTAAGGATGGGAATGAGGTAGAATGTTGGAATGGAGGGATCCTTACTTTGGATTTGGCTGTACGATATATACTTGACCTGGGGGTGCTCAATACCAACAATGGGTGCCTGAAATAGGATAAATGCATTTTTAAGCACTTACCATTTTCATTATGCATCCCCAAAAAAAAGTTATTTTTTATATTAAACTGGATCCTGTAGGTTGCTTTCCAGCTGAAGCTGTGCCCTGAAGATCTGCATTAGTCACCTGTTTATGTATAGCAGCTTCCTGCCAAGAACCATGATTGGCGAATGACGGCTATAAAAGCCAGCAAAGTGTTCCAAGTGTTCTCATTTCGCTCCTCCACGGCAACGTTCCTCTGTTCCATTTCACTGGCTGAGAAACTGCTTCTAACCAAGAGTTATCAGGGGTTGGCAGGAAGATACTGCTGAAAGCTGAAAAATAAGGCAGCTTACAACTTAAATCCTGCTCAATATATTTCTTTGACATATTCTTCTCTTAGCTGCTGTCATATGCCTTCAGGTAATCCAGAGAGTGTCTACTTATATACCAGAACTTACAGAAAGCTGTTCAGCCTAGCTCACCGGAGATCCAAGACAAAGGAGCGCCAAGTCCTCATCAGAGTTGCTTTATGCTGATGATGTCGCACTAGCAGTCCATACTGAGGAACACTTGCATGTGCAAATGGACAGACTCTCTCATACCTGTGAAGAATTTGACCAACATGCATCAGGGAGACAAAATGTCATGGCCCAGGGTGTTGCCATACTGCCATATCATTGACATTACGATGCTGGAGCTTGCTGATAGCTTCACAGGTCTAGAGTGCTCCACAATCACTAGTAATGTGTCACTTGATACTGACATCAACACACATCACAAAAGCTGCAGCTATTATGTCCACGCTGAGTAAGAGAGTATGGAACAACAGCAAGCTGACTTGAGAACATCAAACTGTGAGTCTACCAAGCCTGCATCCTCAGTGCATTTCTCTACAGTGCTGATGCCTGGACAACATATGCTAAGGCAGGCTGAACAGTTTCCACCTTTGCTGTCTCAGATGGATCCCCAGCATCTCTTGGCAGGACAAGGTCACCAACTCAGAGGTCCTGGAATTTGCATGCCCCATCAGCATACACTCATGGTTAAGCCAACAGCGTCTGAGCTGGCTCAGCCTCGTTCATCGAATGGATGACAGCCTTACACTCAAAGACTTTGAAACCGATAAATTGACCACTGGATCACAACCTCCTGGTGCCCATATCTCTTCTACAAAGAAATGTACAGCAAGATATGAAGATGGTGGGCACTGACAACTGGGAGAGAGTTGCTGATGGCCGTGTCCTCTGGAGGCTGACTGCTTGGAAGGGCATTGAAAAAGGCGAGCATAAACGAAAAGTGCAGCTGGCCGAGAAGAGGGTCCAGAGGAAACAAAGGCCAATGAATTGTGCACCTTCTCAGCCCACTGTCTTCCTCTATAGAAAACACGGCAGAGATGCCATGCCAGAGTGGGGGGTCCTGAGCCATATCAGTGATGTTTAAGACAGAGTGACCACCATGACGCAAACCATTGTCTTACAAGATGAAGGCTGCTACCATGAATGATGTAAAGTCATATAACCTATCCACTATTGCTTCATATATGTTCTCAAGGGTGCCTAGCATTTGAGAGATACTGGTGTCAAGATTAACATAGAATTAGAAACTAAAAATGCTTGCCTTGAAAGGGAATATTTATTCCAAGAAAAATAACCTTCATATTCAGGTTAGAGCAGCTTTCATTCACACATTTCTCTTTGCTTGATCTGCTAGCAAAACGCTGAGTGCAAAGGCATTTAAATAACAAGGCTTACTGCATAAACAGCCTGAAAAATCCATTTTTTGCATGAGATAGCGTGTTTGCATCTTTCTGCTCAGAGGCTGTTTAGGCTTAAGTGATCTTGTTGTGTAGAAGAGCAAAATTAGACCTCAAATTGTTTGCCAGGTTACAGAACTTAAACATCATCTCTGAATTCAACTATCGAATGGAAGTAATAACAATCTGATGTGTACCAAATTCCAGTGTATTAAAATACATTTTGTTAGAGCATCTAGTTTACCGTTAAGGGATTCCAGCACAGGCACTGCATACAAATTTGTGACCTGTGGCATAACTGCACAACTAGAAACAGAAAATAGGAGTAGGCCATTCGGCCCCTCGCCATTCAACATCTCCATCTCAATGTCATACTCCCACTCTCTTCCCACACCCCTCGACGCCTTCAGAGTCTAGAAATCTATTCCTTTAAATATTCTGACAATGCAGATAGGTGGATCACACATACATGGACGATACAATAGGAAAGTCATTCATCTCAACCTGTTTGTGTGAATGTTTACAGCCTTTGTAGCAAGTAGTTCTAACCATATTTACACACCCAGTTCCTTTACCCCTTCAACCTCTTTTCTTTATCCACCAAACTAATCATTAATGTTGACAGAGATTCTGTCTCAACTATGACGCTGCTTCCACAGCCTTGTTGTGAAGATGCTTTTTCTGCCCTCTGTTCCAAATCCCTTACTGTATGAACAACCCCTCATTCTTGATCCTTCAATTACTGGAAACAATCTGCATGCATCTACCTTGTCCCAGCCTTTCATAATTCAAAGAAATTACATTGGACCATAATTGGTGTTGGCCTATAATTGTGCTATTCTAATGAAAAGACATCCAATTTTCTGTTTTTAAAAAAGTCTTTCTTCATATTTCCACATACCAAACAAACATAGTCTTCCACATCATAAGAAAAAGTGCACAGTGCAGTAGCTGAAGACATAGATGCAACTACCTAACCATTTACCAATAACACCACCCTCACCAACAATATTTCATCAGGCTAGAGGGATGGATGGTGGGATCCTGGTGTATGGAGAAATGAAGATGAGCCCAAGTTATTTATTGTTGTTCTTCATTGTGCATTCTCCAAACACTAATTTAATATATCAAAGTAGTGCAATATAGCAGTTGGGTACACCCCTGCATAATGGTCAGAGCATCAACGATTAGGATGTGTATCACAGGTAAAAATGACAAAATGTACAACAATTAACAAGCCATTCAGCTCATTGGTCCATACCTGTGCTTATGCATCACACAATCGTCTTCCTATCCTTCTTCGTTTAAATCCATCAATGTAATCTCCTATTCCTTTTCTCCCTCATATTTATCTAGCTTACCCTTAAATACATCTATGCCTTCCACCTCAAATACTCATGACAGCAAGTTCCACATTCTAAGCATCCTTCAGATAAAGTAGTTTCTCCGAAATTCTTTACTGGATTCATGAGTAGCTATCTTATATTTACAGCAACAAGTTTTGGTCTTCTCCACAAGTGGAAATATCTCTTAAGTCTACTCTATCAAACTCTTCCATCAAGGTCAATCCTCAATCTTCTCTTTTCTAAAGAATCCCAGCCTGTCTGATCTTTACTGATAGGTATAAACTCTTATCATCTGGCATCATCCTTGTGATTTTTTTTTTAAACCTTCATCAATGCCTGTATATCCTTTTAATAATATGAACCCAAAACTGTGAAGTGTGCTCTCTATAAGGTTTTATACAAGCTTAACATGACTTCCTTGCTTTCCAACTCTATCCCTCTGGAAATCAACTCGTGCTTTGTTTGCTTTTTTTATTCATGGCCTTATTAACCTGCGTCCCTACTTTTCGTAGTTAGTGCATCTGTAGTTTTGGGATCTCTGTTCCTTTACTCCATTTGGAATTTTATTTTCCGAGGAATATATGGCCCGCTTATTCTGCCTACCACCTTCTTCTTAGGCAGTTCCTCAGGATCAAGGATGACTAGCTTCCGCTCCAGTTCGATGGATTCTGAGATAGCCAATAAGTCCAATGCGTGATCCGCAGACCCTGCCACATGTGAGGAGTTGGTGCTTGAAGGATAGGGCATATGAGTTGTATTGTTAAAGTTACATCTGGATTGATTTTAATCTCTCCTCCCATTCAGTCTTTCTGCTGCTGGAAGGTCAGATCAGAGTGGTTTCAGAACAGTTAAAAAAATCCTAACACTTATAATTTAAAGGACAAGCTGTTGTGCAGAGATGGTCATGTTACATAAACTGTCTAAAGTAAACAGAGCACTGAAGACTGTATATCCAGCAACTTTGAAATTGGTGCTAATACAAACGGATAATGGTTGTCACATTGTGGTCAACATAAATGACTGCTCATTTTAAACCAATTTCAGTGGTGAGGACTATACAAGGAACAACTCCATAAGGTTACTCCGTGAAACGATGATAGATTTTGTTTGGTAAGTATCAGGGTAGAAAACAAAGATCTGTTTATCGTGTTTGGATTTAAGATTCGACTTTTTAGTACGAGTCCACGTCACTTCCAAATTAGTAACAGTAATGCTGACACATTTGTAACAGGACCACAAGTAAGTTTATTTGTAGATGAGTCATTTTTAGTAACTATAGTGAATTAGAATCAAAATCTGACAGCACAGTAGGCATCTATTTGGTCCATCATTCCTGTGCTGACTCTTTGAAATAACTGTCAATGTAGTTGCAAAACCAAGCTTTCTCCCAGTAACCCTGCAAATTAGACCTCTTCAAATACATGCCCAATTACCTTTTGAAATTTCCCATTGAATCTGCTAACACCATTTCAGGTTATGTCCAACCCTCAATCTTAAAAAAGTTCTAATTTCCCCTATTCTCCTTTTACCAATCATTTTAAATCTATAGCTTCTGGTTACCAACCCACTTGCCAAAGGAAATGGCTTCTCCCTATTTTCTCTATTAAAACCCTGCATACTTTTGAATGCCTCCATTAACTCTCCCTTAGCCTTCTCTGCTCTAAGGAGATCAAGTCTAGCCTCCCCAAACTCACCCCTTCATTATGTGTCTCTTAGCCTTCTCTGCTCCAAAGAGAACATGCCAGCTTCTCCAGTCATCCTCATAGAATCATATCTTACAGATAACGTCCCAAACTCCACCACTACCATCCCTGGGTACGTCCTATCCCACCGGCAGAGAAGACACAGCAGAGGTGGCAGCACAGTGGTACACAGTCGGGAGGGAGTTGCTCTGGGAGTCCTCAACATCGACTCCGGACCCTATGAAATCTCATTGCATCAGATTAAACATGGGCAAGGAAACCTCCTGCTCATTACCACGTACTGCCCTCCCTCAGCTGATGAATCAGTGCTCCTCCATGTTGAACATCACTTGGAGGAAGCACTGATGGCGGCAAGGGCGCAAAATGTACTCTGGGTAGGGGACTTCAATGTCCATCACCAAGAGTGGCTCGGTAGCACCACTGCTGACCGAGCTGGCCGAGTCCTAAATGACATAGCTGCTAGATTGGGTTTGCAGCAGGTGGTGAGGGAGCCAACAAGAGGGGAAAACATAATTGACCTCATCCTCACCAACCTGCTGGCCGCAGATGCATCTGTCCATGACAGTATCAGTAAGAGCGACCACCGCACAGTCATTTTGGAGACGAAATCTCGCCTTCACATTGAGGATACCCTCCATCGTGTGGTGTGGGACTACCACCGTGCTAAATGGGATAGATTTTGAACAGATCTAGCAACTCAAGACAGGGCATCCATGAGGTGCTTTGGGCCATCAGCAGTAGCAAAATTGTACTCGAACACAATCTGTAACCTCATGGCCTGGCATATCCCTCACTCTACCATTGCCACCAAGCCAGGGAATCAACCCTGATTCAATGAAAAGTGCAGGAGGGCATGCCAGGAGCAGCACAGGCATACCTAAAAATGAGGTGTCAACCTGCTGAAGCTATAAAACAGGACTACTTGCATGTCAAACAGCATAAGCAGCAAGTGATAGACAGAGCTAAGTGATCCCACAACCAACGGATCAGATCAAAGCTCTGCAATCCTGCCACATCAAGTCCTGAATGGTGGTGGACAATTAAACAACTCACTGGAGGAGGTGGCTCCACAAAATCCCCATCCTCAATGATGGAGGAGCCCAGTACAGCAGTGCAAAAGATAAGGCTGAAGCATTCACAACAATCTTCAGACAGAAGAGCCCTGATCCATCTCGGCCTCCTCCAGAGGTCCCCAGCATCACAGATGCCAGTCTTCAGCCATTTCAATTCACTCCATCTGATATCAAGGAACAGTTGAAGGCACTGGATACTGCAAAGGCTATGGGCCCTGACAATATTCCGGCAATAGTACTGAAGACTTGTGCTCCAGAACTTGCAGCGCCGCTAGCCAAGCTGTTCCAGTACAACACTGGCATTTACCTATGTGGAAAATTGTCCAGGTATGTCCTGTACAGAAAAAGCAGGACAAATCCAACCCAGTCGATTACCGCGCCATTAGTCTACTCTCCATCATCAGTAAAGTAATGGAAGGGGTCATCAACAGTGCTATCAAGCGCCACTTGCTTAGCAATAACCTGCTCACTGGTGCCCAGTCTGGGTTCCGCCAGGGCCACTCAGCTCCTGACCTCGTTACAGCCTTGGTTCAAACGTGGACAAAAGAGGTGAACTCCCGAGGTAAGGGGACAGTGACTGCCCGTGACATCAAGGCAGCATTTGACCGAGTGTGGCATTAAGGAATCCTAGCACAACTGGAGTCAATGGGAATCAAGGGGGAAACTCTCCACTGGTTGGGGTCATACCTAGCACAAAAGAAAGATGGTTGTGGTTGTTTGACGTCAGTCATCTCAGCTGCAGGACATCACTGCAGGAGCTCCTCAGGGTAGTGTCCGAGGCCCAACCATCTTCAGCTGTTTCATCAATGACCTTCCTTCCATCATAATGTCAGAAGTGGGGATGTTCGCTGATGATTGCACAATGTTTAGCACCATTCGCAACTCGTCAGGTATTGAAGCAGTCCATGATCAAATTCAGCAAGACCTGGGCAATATCCAGGTTTGGGGTGATAAGTGGCAAGTAACATTCGCGCCACACAAGTGTCAGGCAATGACCATAAGACATAGGAGCAGAAATTAGGCCATTCGGCCCATCGAGTCTGCTCCACCATTCAATCATGGCTGATAAGTTTCTCAACCCCATTCTCCCGCCTTCTCCCCATAACCTTTGATCCCCTTACCAATCAAGAACCTATCTATCTCGGTCTTAAATACACTCAATGACCCGGCCTCCACAGCCTTCTGTGGCAATGAATTCCATAGATTCACCACTCTCTGGCTAAAGAAGTTTCTCCTCATCTCAGTTCCAAAAGGTCTTCCCTTTTCTCTGAGGCTGTGCCCTCGGGTCCTAGTCTCTCCTACTAATGGAAGCATCTTCTCCACGTCCACTCTATCCAGGCCTTTCAGTATTCTGTAAGTTTCAATCAGATCCCCCCTCATCCTTCTAAACTCCATCAAGTATAGACCCAGAGTCCTCAAACGTTCCTCATATGTTAAGCGTTTCATTCCTGGGATCATTCTCGTGAACCTCCTCTGGACCCTCTCCAGGGCCAGAACATCCTTCCTAAGATACGGGGCCCAAAATTGCTCACAAGATTCTAAATGTGGTCTGACCAGAGCCTTATAAAGCCTCAGCAGCACATTCCTGCTTTTATATTCTAGTCCTCTCAAAATAAATGCCAACATTGCATTTGCCTTCCTAACTACCAACTCAACCTGCAAGTTAACCTCAAGAGAATCCTGGATGAGGACTCCCAAGTCCCTTTGCACTCCAGATTTCTGAATTCTCTCCCCATTTAGAAAATAGTCTATGCCTCTATTCTTCCTACCAAAGTGCATGACCTCACACTTCCCCACGTTGTATTCCATCTGCCACTTCTTTGCCCATTCTCCTAACCTGTCCAAATCCTTCTGCAGCCTCCCTGCCTCCTCAATACTACCTGTCCCTCCACCTATCTTTGTATCATCTGCAAACTTAGCCAGGAAGCCCTCAGTTCCTTCATCTAGGTCATTAACGTATAAAGTGAAAAATTGTGGTCCCAACACTGACCCTTGCGGAACTCCACTAGTCACCGGCCGCCATCCTGAGAAGGACCCCCTTATCCCCACTCTCTGCCTCCTGCCAGACCATCTCCAACAAGAGAGAATCTAACCATCGCCCCTTGATGTTCAATGGCATTACCATCACAGAATCCCCCACTATCAACATCCTGGGGGTTACAATTGACCAGAAACTGAACTGGACTAGCCATATAAATACTGTGGCTACAAGAGCCCGTCGGAGGCTAGGAATCGTGAGACGAGTAACTCGCCTCCTGACTTCCCAAAGCCTGTCCACCATTTACAAGGCACAAGTCAGGAGTGTGATGGAATACTCCCCACTTGCTTTGACGAGTGCAGCTCCTACAACACTGAAGAAGCTGGACACCATCCAGAACAAAGCAGCCCGCTTGATTGGCACCACATCCACAAACATTCACTCCCTCCACCATCGATGCATAGTTGCAGCAGTGTGTATCATCTACAAGATGCACTGCAGGAATTCACCAAGGCTCCTTAGACAGCACCCATGACCACTACCACCTAGAAGGACAAGGGCAGCAGATAGATGGGAACACCACCACCTGGAAGTTCCCCTCCAAGTCACTCACCATCCTGACTTGGAACCATATCGCCGTTCTTTCACTGTCGCGGGGTCAAAATCCTGGAACTCCCTTCCTAACAGCACTGTGGGTGTACCTACATCACATGGACTGCGGCGGTTCAAGAAGGCAGCTCACCACCACCTTCTCAAAGGCAACTAGGAATGGGCAATAAATGCTGGCCCAGCCAGCAAAGCCCACATCCCATGAAGGAATAAAAAGACCAGAAAGGGCCTCTCCAGTTAAACAAAGATGCCTACAGATTTCAAAGTGTAGGGCATGGGTAGTTTTTTTCTGAGTGCCTATATTTGTGAAATAAAGAAACTGAAAGATTGGTAGACTTGCATCTGGTAGGAAGACCAGCACTTATCATGGCAGTTCCGTGAAACCGCAACTGTGCAACTGATTACACAATCCACCTAAACAAATTAGCCCATGAAAGGACACACTGCATCGCAGCCAGAAATGTCGATTTTTTTTCCCAATAATGAGAAATCAAGTCAGCAGAGAATTGTCGAAATGGACAAAATTTAGATTAATAAAATATTAATATGAAGTCGATGAACTAGAACAACATAGGTCTCTAATTAGTCAGTCTTCTCAATCTCTCTACAACACATGATAGAAATAATTCTACTCAGGTTAGTGCAACTCAGTCTTCAAAAACAAAACACAGAATTACATACTGTACTAACATCCTGAATGTTAATAAAACAGATTATGCTCGATGCTTAAAAGATTGGCCTCTGCACATTAACAGAGTGCTTCATTGTGAATTTGATTCTACCAATTTTTAAAATTCATTCATGAGATGTTGGCCAGCATTTATTGCCCATCCCTAATTGTCATTCTAATCTGGTGCAGCTTCAACACCTCTTGAAAATTTGACAAGTTTTTCAACACAAATCTTCTCTAATTAGTAGTAGTGTAGAATAAAACCACAGCCTGCGCAGGTTAAAGGCAAGACTCAAATAATGTTTCACTCTATATGCCATTTTGGTTGCCTTTTGTCAATTTGTACCAATGGAAAACCAATCACCCAGCTCCACAACTTCAGAAAAACATTGGAATTTTCAACGGCTTCAGTGCTTATGAATGCGAAACATTGAGATTTTGCTCTCTCAAATGTCCATTCACATTTCAAGTGGTGTCACAAAAGACATGCCGTATAACTTAAGTGCCTTATTACAAGCTCCAACAACTCATCGACACCAACACCCATCTGGGACCCTCCACCCCTGCTTGTCCCTCCGTCCTCACCCCATCTTCCAATCCCAGCCCCAGCCGCGTATTCACTATACCCCCTGACCTTCCCCTCTCCGATGCTGAACGTTCAGTGCTCAGCAAAGGACTTAGTTTCATACCCTTACGCCCTCATCTCAATGAATTTCGGGCTCGGCATGATGCTGAACTCTTCTTCCGCCATCTTCGTCTCCGTGCTCACTTCTTTGGGCAGGAGTCCTCTCCCCGTTCAACGGATCCTTTTACCCACCTCCAATATTCTCCCTCCACTTGGACCCCTCCCTCTGGATTCTTACCTTCTCTTGATCTTTTCATTGAGAACTGTCGGCGTGACATTAGCCGTCTCAATTTCTCTGCTCCTCTCACCCATTCTAATCTGTCTCTCTCTGAACTCACTGCACTCCGTTCTCTCAGGTCCAACCCCAACATTGTCATCAAACCCGCTGACAAGGGTGGTACTGTTGCTGTCTGGCGCATTGACCTCTACCTCACGGAGGCTGAGCGTCAACACGCAGACATTTCCTCCTACCTCTCCCTGGACCATGACCCCACCACAGAACATCAAGCCATTGTTTCCAGGACTGTCACTGACCTCATCTCCTCTGGAGATCTTCCTCCCACAGCTTCCAACTTGATAGTCGCCCAACCTCGGACGGCCCGCTTCTACCTCCTACCCAAAATCCACAAACAGAACTGTCCTGGCAGACCGATCGTGTCAGCCTGTTCCTGCCCCACGGAACTCATTTCTCGTTATCTTGACTCCCTTCTTTCTCCCCTTGTCCAGTCCCTTCCCACCTACATCCGTGATTCCTCTGACACCTTACGTCACATCAACAATTTCCAGTTCCCTGGCCCCAACCGCTTCCTCTTCACCATGGATGTCCAATCCCTCTACACCTCCATCCCCCACCAGGATGGTCTGAGGGCCCTTAGCTTCTTCCTTGAAAAGAGGCCCCAACAATCCCCATTCACCACTACTCTCCTCCGTCTGGCTGAACTTGTTCTCACACTGAACAATTTCTCCTTTAACTCCTCTCACTTCCTCCAAATAAAAGGTGTGGCTATGGGTACCCGCATGGGCCCCAGCTATGCCTGTCTCTTTATGGGGTATGTGGAACATTCCTTGTTCCAGTCCTACTCCGGCCCCCTCCCACAACTCTTTCTCCGGTACATCGATGATTACTTCGGTGCTGCTTCATGCTCTCGTCGGGACCTGGAAAAATTTATTAATTTTGCTTCCAATCTCCACCCCTCCATCATCTTCACATGGTCCATCTCTGACACTTCCCTTCCCTTCCTTGACCTCTCTGTCTCAATTTCTGATGATAGACTGTCCACCAATATCCATTACAAGCCTACCGACTCCCACAGCTACCTCGACTACAGCTCCTCACACCCCGCTTCTTGTAAAGACTCCATCCCATTCTCTCAGTTCCTTCGCCTCCGTCGCATCTGTTCTGATGACGCTACCTTCAAAAACAGCTCCTCTGACATGTCCTCCTTCTTCCTTAACCGAGGTTTTCCATCCACGGTCGCTGACAGGGCCCTCAACCGTGTCCGGCCCATATCCCGCGCATCCTCCCTCACGCCTTCTCCTCCTTCCCAGAAACATGATAGGGTCCCCCTTGTCCTCACTTATCACCCCACCAGCCTCCACATTCAAAGGATCATCCTCCGCCATTTCCGCCAACTCCAGCATGATGCCACCACCAAACACATCTTCCCTTCACCCCCCCTGACGGCATTCCGTAGGGATCGTTCCCTCCGGGACACCCTGGTCCACTCCTCCATCACCCCCTACTCCTCAACCCCCACTTATGGCACCTCCCCATGCCCACGCAGAAGATGCAACACCTGCCCCTTCACTTCCTCTCTCCTCACCGTCCAAGGGCCCAAACACTCCTTTCAAGTGAAGCAGCATTTCACTTGCATTTCCCCTAACTTAGTCTACTGCATTCGTTGCTCCCAATGCGGTCTCCTCTACATTGGAGAGACCAAACGCAAAGTGGGCGACCGTTTTGCGGAACACCTGCGGTCTGTCCGCAAGAAAGACCCAAACCTCCCTGTCGCTTGCCATTTTAACACTCCATCCTGTTCTCTTGCCCACATGTCTGTCCTTGGCTTGCTGCATTGTTCCAGTGAAGCCCAACGCAAACTGGAGGAACAGCACCTCATCTTCCGACTAGGCACTTTACAGCCTTCTGGGCTGAATATTGAATTCAACAACTTTAGATCTTAAACTCCCCCTCCCCCCATCCCCACCCCGTTTCTTCTCCCCCCCTCCCCCGCTTTTTTTTCAATAATTTATATAGATTCTTCTTTCCCCACCTATTTCCATTATTTTTAAATCTAAACTAAAACCTTGTTAGTCTTTCCACCCCACCCCCACTAGAGCTGTACTTTGAATATCCTGTCTTCCATTCTTAATTAGCACTTTTCTCAGACAAATATCACCACCTTCAACACCTCTTTGACCCTTTTGTCTGTGACATCTTTTGATTATCTGCTCATCTCCACAATCACCACACCCTCAATGTCTCTCTCTCTCCCCCCCCCCCCCCACCCACCTTAAACCAATTTATATTTCTCCCTTCTTCTAACTATGCTTCAGTTCTGCCGAAGGGCCATGAAGGCTCGAAACGTTAACTGATTTCTTCTCCGCCGATGCTGCCAGACCTGCTGAGTTTTTCCAGGTAATTCTGTTTTTGCCTTATTTCTTTGTTGCTTAATGCACTCTCCAGCTTTAAAGGCTTACGGAAGTAAAAGAAAAACACAACCTTTTCAGGAGTCTGGTTGTACAGACAAAACATGGGAAATAATTTTCTGGAGGCTTGAGTTTCAGTGGAGCAGTGAAAAAAATCCCACTAAAGATTATTTCATGAGACTTATCACAACTTTAGAACATGAAAATCCAGGGAGTATCCTGGTTCTCAGGAGGATATCACTGCAGCTGATATCTTAAAAAGATAATTTCTCTTCCAACTGAATTTTGAATGCAACCGTTTGCACATGGATAAAGTTGCACTTCCTAAAATTTTTATTATATAAAACCAAAGTGCTGGAAAAACTTATTACTCAATCAAAGATATGACACTTCTTCGGAACTGGACTATTGGATTAATCTTGAACTTGAAGCTTTAACTCTGTTACTCTCTCCACAGATGCTGCCAGGCACGCTGGGTTTTTCCAGCACTTTGTTTTTAATTTCAGATCTCCAGTATATAGAGTATTTTGCTTTTACTAAATTTTTTTTATTGCTCTGTTTGAAGTCCCAATTTCAATACAGCTAGATTTCAATACAATTTTGAGATAACTAAGTAATTTTTTCTCATCTGCATAAACAAGTAATTTTCTTCTAGATAATGGTACAATTGATAATTTTCCTGTCTTGCCAGGACAATTTTTCTACAGATCCCACTGGAGCAGAGTGAACAAAACCTTCACAAAACTACAGTGACAGCAACTTAAACATCTCATCCGAATGCTTCTTTGACAATATATCAGAACGTTTTGCTAGCATTGCTACTTTGACTTGCAAATTGGAAGGTAAGGCTGATCAAAGGTTCTGCAACTTGGCTGAATAATGAAGGGAAAAATTAGAGGAAATTGAAAATACTACAGCTTGTTAATTTCTATACAACTAGATTGTCTGGGTTATTAGTAAGCTTGGTAAGTCAATGTAGGGCACTTAGTTGTTTTTTTTTTTAAAAACAACCATGAGACTTCAATCATTTTCACTCAGAGGCTTGTACTCATCCTCACCTGAGGGTCAGGAGAACTCAGCTTAAAAAAACGCATACTGTGCTTCAGATACACATGTACAATGCCTGGATTTGCTAAGCACGAAGCAGGATTACTGCAGACCAATTTCTCAGTATTCCTAACAAAATCAGTCAAATCATAGTAATCTTCGCAATATTACTTTTGTCAAAGGAAGAGTGATTTCATCAAAGGAACCAATTTAGAGAAATTGTTGGTCCAGTGACTTGAAATAGAATAAATAAGATGTGGGTTTGCTAATGGAACCAGAGTTTTAACAGGGTCCTCTTCAGCTCAGTTGGCTGGATGGCTGGTTTGTGATGCAGAGTGACGCCAGCAGCGTGGGTTCAATTCTCATAGTGGCTGAGGTCATCCATGAAGACCCCTCCTTCTCAACCTCGCCCAAGGTGTGGTGACCCTCAGGTAAGGGCAGGAAGTTAGAAAAAGGCGGAGGAGTGGCTCTGTTAATTAATGATGATATTAGCACATTAGAGAGGGATGACCTAAGTTCAGGAGAGCAGGAGGTAGAGTGGTTTGGGTTGAGATGAGGAATGATAAAGGCAAGAAGTCACTTGTGGGGGTGGTGTACAGGCCTAATTGTAATACACAGTAGGACAGAGTATAAAGGAAGAGAATGGGAGCTTGCCAGAAAGGTACAGCAATAACCATGAAGGGTTTTAATCCTCATATAGACTGGAAAAATCAGATGGGCAAAGGTAGCACAGATGAGGAGTTCATAGAGTGTTTTTGGGATAGTTTCTTAGAACAGCATGTTCTGGAACAAACCAGAGAGCAGGCGAAACTAGACCTGGTATTATCAACGAGATATAATTAATTGTTAACCTCCTAGTGAAGGCACCCCTAGGTAGCAGCGATTATATTATGAGTGAAATTTACATTCATTTTCAGGGAGAAATGAGTGCACCCAAGACCAGTATTTAAACTTAAATAAGGACAATTATGAGGGCATGAAAGCAGAGCTCGCTGAAGTGAACTGGCAAATGAGGTTAAGGGATATGTCAATATAAGTTCATTACAGATATTTAAAGCGATATTTCAGAATACACAGAATATATACATTCCAAGGAGAAAGAAAAATTCCAATGGGAGGACCCACCATCCGCGGTTAACTAAAAAGTTAAAGACAGTATCAAAGTTAAAGAAAAAGCATATAATTATGCAAAGACAGGTGACAGGTCAGAAGGTTGGAAAGAATATAAAGAACAGCCAAGAATGACAAAAAGATTAATAAGGAGGGAAAAATTAAGAGTATGAGAGAAAGCTAGTTAGTAATATAAGAGTTTCTATAGATCTTTAAACAAGAAAAGAGTTAAAGTAAGCATTGGTCCTAAAGTGTGTGTGTCTGGGGAATTGATAATGCGAAGTAGGGAGATCGCAGACAAATCAAACAGGTATTTTGCTTCGGTCTTCCCTATAGAGGACACAAGTAACGTCCCAGAAATAGCTGTAAATCAGGAAGTGCAGGAAGGAAGGAGCTCGGGAAATGGCAACCACAAGGGAAGTAGTATTGAGCAAATTGTTGAGGCTGCAGGCTGACAAATCCCCAGGTCCAGGTGGACTTCACAATAAGGTATTGAAAGAAGTGGCTAGTGAGATAGTTAATGCACTAGTTTTAATTTTCCATAATTCCCTAGATTCAAGGTTCCATTGGATTGGAAAATAGCAAATAGAACTCCTTTATTCAAAAAGGGAGGGAGGCAGAAAGTAGGAAACTATAGGGAATGGAGTATAAAAATAGGGAAGTCTTGCTAAAACTATACAAGGCACCACTTAGACCACACTTGGAATACTGTTAACAGTATTAGTCCCCTTATCTAAAGAAAGATATACTAGCATTGGAGGCAGTCCAGAGAAGGTGCACTAGGTTAATCCCGGGGATGGAGGGATTTTCTTATGAGGAGAGTTGAGTTGGCTGGGCCTGTGCTCACTGAAGTTTAGAAGAATGAGAGGCGACCTTATTGAGATATATGTGATTCTTAGGGGGCTTGACAGGATAGATGCTGCGAGGTTGTACATTTAAAACAGAGATGAGGAGGAATTTCTTCTCCCAGAGGGTAGTCAATCTGTGGAATTCTTTGCCGTAGAGGCTGAGTCGTTAAGTATATTCAAGGCTGAGATAGACAGATTTTAATTCAGTAAGGGAATCAAGGGTTATGGGGAAAAGGCAGGATCAGCCATGATCTCATTGAATGGTGGAGCAGACTCGATGGGCCAAATGGCCTACTTTTGCTCCTACGTCTTATGGTCTTATAGGCCAGTTAGCTTAACATCTGTAACAGGGAAAATTTTAGAAGCTATTAATGATGTTATAGCAGGGCACTTAGAAAATCAAGGCAATCAGGCAGAGACAACATGGTTTCGTAAAAGGGAAATCATATTTAACCAATTTATTGGAGTTATTTGAAGGTGTCACACCTGCTGTGGATAAAGGGAAACCGGTGAACATACCGTACTTAGATTTCCAGAAGGCATTTGATAAAGTGCCACATCAAAGGTTATTGCACGGAAAAAAAATGTTCATGGTGTAGGGGGTAACATATTGGCATAGAAAGAAGATTGGCTAGCTAATAGGAAATGGAGAGTTGGCATAAATGGATCTTTTTCTGGTTGGCAGGGTGTGACGAGTGGTGTGCCACAGGGATCAGGGCGACTTGGATGAAGGGACCGAAGGAATGGTGGCTAAATTTGCTGATGACACAAAGATAGGTAGGAAAGTAAATTGTGAAGAGGGCATAAGGAGGCTACAAAGTGACAGATAGGTTAAGTAAGTGGGCAAAGATCTGGCAGATGGAGTATAATGTGAGCAAATGTGAAATCATTCATTTTAGCAGGAAGAATAAAAAAGCTCATTATCTAAAATGGTGAGAGATTGCAGAGCTCTGAGATTCAGAGGGATCTGAGTGTCCTGGTGCATGAATCACGAAAGGTTAGTATGCAGGTAGTTAGGAAAGCTAATACAATATTATCATTTATTGCGAGGGGAATTGATTACAAAAGTAGGGAGGTTATGATTCAGTTGTACAGGGCATTGGTGAGACCACATCTGCAGTATTGTGTACAGTACTGGAGATGTAAATGCGTTAGCAGTTCAGAGAAGGTTTACTAGGCTAATACCCGGAATGGGCAGGTTGTCTTATGATGAAAGGCTGGACGGGTTAGGACTGTATCCATTGGAAATTAGCTGAGTAAGAGGCGACTTAATTGAAACCTTTAAGACCCTGAGGGGTCTCGACAGGGTGGAAGTGGAGATGATGTTTCCTCTTGTGGGAGAATCTAGAACTAGGGGTCACTGTTTAAAAATAAGGGGTGGCAAGACAGAGATGAAGAGAATTTTTTTTTTCTCAGAGGGTTGAGAGTCTTTGAAACTCATCCTCAAAAGGCAGTGGAGGCAGAGTTTTTGAATATTTTTAAGGCAGAGTGTTATTACGTGGCTGATGATGTGTGCCAAGTGGATCAAATCCACGAGGGAAACTTAATCACACGATCACAACAGTTTTACTATTTGTATTATATCTTGAGACACGTGGCCTGAATTCAGCAGTAATATGTCCACCCAGACTTCAGAGATTTTTTTAGAAAACTAAGTTAAACATTTATTAACAAAAGAAAAGGCTTCAAGCAAACATAGGTCCACAAATTACTGCTATAACTCCTAATACCCCTAATTAATCTGGCTTCCAGTTATACCCCCGTTAAGGCAACAGTAAAAATAAATGATTTAAACAGATCCAGGCAAGTCAACACAATACCTTGGACAGTAGAATTCAAAGTGGCTTTTCCCCGCTTCGGTTTCTGCAGACAGCAGGCTTCAGGCACAAATGCTGGAGACTTTTCACACTTCTGGTAGATCTTACAATGTCTTCCTGACACATAGACTCTTCTCCTTTATACATACTTCTCCTTTTTAATGTAAATCCCATTGTTCCCATATGTCTCTGAACTTTACCTGTCTCATAATATATACCTTTTCACGGTGCTAATATTATCAGTAACCTTTGGGGGGAAAAAAAACACTGCTTGGCCTAGCTTCTCTGGCTAGGTGTAACATCCTACCATCTCTTTGAAGTTCAAACTACTCTGATTTATCTAAAAGTGAAAATTTTCCTCACCTTTCATTCAGGCAATTTTGAGTATTTAGCATTTCAATCCTAGCTTCTTTTGATGGGTGAAAGGCTCCAGACCAGCTATCTTCAATTCAAGCACGCACACACACACACACGCACAGAAACTATCCAAATGCCACTATTAACCTACTCTTACAATAAATTGCATAATATTATGAGAATTATTATACTTTCATGACACAGAGCTGGATAGATTCTTGATTAACAAGGGGGTGAAAGGTTGATCAGCAGTAGGCAGGAATGTGGGGTTAAGGTTATATTCAGATCAACCACAATCTTCTTCAATGGCGGAGTAGGCTCGAGGGGCCTATTCCTGCTCCTAATTCGTATGTTCATATGTAAACTCACCACCAGTCATGTCTCTCTGATGAGATTGATTGTAGTCCTCTGGGACTACAGTGACTCCATTTTCTTCAAATCTGAAGATGATATTCTAACTGAAAAGGAGTCACTGATTTATATTCTGAAGAAGGGTTCCATCCAAAATATTAATCTGCCTTTTACTTCAATGCTAAGTGACCTGCAGTATATTTCCAGCAATTTCAGTTTGGAGTTATTCTGCTTTCTACTTCTAATAACTTATTACATTTATCTAGTGTATTTAACATGTTAAGCATCTTGGGATGTTTTACTAAGGGCGATATCAATAATAACACGCCACAGGAGGAGATATCAGGACAGATGCCTAAAGGCTGGACCACAGGTTGGGTTTAAGGAGCAATATAAAAGAGGAAAGAGATTTGGAGAGGTTTAAGGAGGGAATTCCAGAGCTTAGGACCAAGGCAGCTGAAAGTAGCCGCCAGTAATGTTGAGATTAAAATCAGGGATGCACAAGAGGTTAGATTTGGGAGAAATCAGATGTGTTGAAGGTTTGTAGGGCTGGAGGGTGTTACCGGGAAAGGGAAGGGCACGGCCATGGAGAGAATTGAAAACAAGTTTGAGTATTTTAAAACTGAGGTCATGTTGCGCCAGGAGACTGCAAAGGTCAGCATGCAGAGTGGAGAGATTTGGAACGAGTTAAGATTTGGGCAGCAGAGTTTTGGATGAACTCAAGTTTATGTAGGATGAAAGATCAGAGGCCAACTTCGAGAGCTTTGGAACAGTCAAGTCTAGAGGTAACAAAAGGCAGAGATGAGGTATTTGACTGCAAATGAGGTGCAGCAGGGCCAAGTACCAACCATTTCCCCATGACATTCAAAGGCATTACTATCGCCGGATCCTCTACTATCAACACCGTGGGGTTACCATTGACCAGAAGGTGAACTGGACTAGCCATATAAGTACTCTGGCTACAAGAGCAGGTCAGAAGTTGGGAATTCTGCAGAGAGTAACTCACCTCCTGATTCCCACATGCCTATCCACCATTTACAAGGCACAAGTCAGGAGTGTGATGCAATACTCTCCACTTTCCTGGATGAGTGCAGCTAAATCAACACTCAAGGAGCTCAACACCATACAGGACAAAGAAGTCCATTTGATTGACACCCCATCCACCATCTTCAACATCCACTTGCTCCACCACCAACGCTCAGTGGCAGCAGTGTGTACCAGCTACAAAATGCACTACAGCAATTCACCAAGGCTCCTTTGACAGCACTTTCCAAACCTGTGACCTCTACCACCTAGAAGGTCAAGGGCAGATGATGCATGGGAACACCACCACCTGCAAGTTCCCCTCCAAGCCACACACCATTCTGACTTGGAATATTTTGCCGTTTCCTCACTATCACTGGGTCAAAATCCTGGGATTCCCTCCCTAACAGCACTGTGGGTGTACCTAAACAACATGGACTGTCACGCTTCAAGAAGGCTGCAATATATGCTTGCCTAGCCAGCGATGCACACATCCTGTGAAAGAATAAAAAAGTCAAGGAATGTTATGGAGGTGGAAGTAGACAGTCTTATAGTCTTAATTATTTTAAGACAGTTGCTTGGGATGGATACATCGGTCAGGGAATGGATTATGTGGCAGGGACCAAAGACAATGGTTTCAGTCTTCACAAAATATAATTGGGTCAATTTTCTGCTCAACCAATATGGGATGTTTGACAAATCAGAAACAGTGGAGGGGTCCAAAGAGGTGGTGATGAGATACAGGTGACATTTGAACTGGAGCTTCATGCATTTTTGTTGATATTGCTGAAGGGTAGAATGCAACATACGAACTACAAGCAGTGGGCCACTCAGCCCCTCAAGCTTCCTCCACCAATTAACAAGATTATGGCTGATCTGGCTGTAACCTCAACTCCACATTCCCACCTACCCCTAGTAACCTTTCACCCGCTTTATCATCAAAAATTTATCTACCTCTGCCTTTAAAATATTCAATGACTCTGCGTGAACCACCTTTTGAGAAACAGAATTCCAAAGGCTCATGGCCCTCAGAGAAAAAAAATTCTCCTCATTTTGGTCTTAAATGGGTGACCTCATATTTTTAAACAGTGACTCCAGTTCTAGATTCTACCACAAGAGGAAACATTCTTTCCACATCCACCCTGTCGGGATCTTATTTGTTTCAATCAAGTCGCCTCGTATTCTTCTAAACACCAGCAGATACAAGCCTAGCCTGTACAACCTATCCTCATAAGATAACCCTCTCCTATTCCAGGCATTAATCTAGTAAACTTTCTCTGAACTGCTTCCAATGCATTTACATCCTTTCTTGAATAAAGAGACCAATACTGTACACAGTACTCCAGATGTGGTCTCACCAGTGAAGCAGAACCTTTCTACTTTTGTATTCAATTCTCCTCACAATAACCAATAAAATTCTATTAGCTTTCCTAATTACTTGTTGTAACTGCATACAGGTTGAGTATTCTTTATTCATAATCCTTGGGGCCAATTGAGTTTCGGCATTCAGATATTTTCAGTTTTCAGATGTGATATAGCGATAGGCTTCAGTTTTGATGTATGCTGCTGGGCAGCCTCCTTGAATAGTTCTTCCAGCTTCATCTGCCTCATTAACACTTTGTTTTTTTCATAAGTTTGTCTTTTATTTTAAATTTTACTTTGTTGGCTCGGGCCACAGGCTTCTCATGCAAAAGGTTGGTGATGTTTATGTTGGCTTACATTAGGGTCTGTTCAAAAAAATGTTTGATTATTGGATGTGTTTGGTTTTCAGATGTATGGATGAGGGATATTTGACTGTACTAACCTTTTGCAATTCATGCACTAGGCTACCCAGATCCCTCCGCATCTCAGAGCTCTTCGGATAATATGCTTATTTATTACTCGTCCTACCAAAATGGACAATTTCACATTTTCCCACCTTTTACTCCATTTGCCAGATCTTTGCCCACACACTTAACCTATCTAAATCCCTTTGTAACCTCTATGTCCTCTTCACAATTTACTTTCCTACCTACCTTTGTATCATCGGCAAATTTAGCAACCATACCTTCGGTCCCATCATCCAAGTCATTTATATAAATTGTAAAGTGTTGAGGCTCCAGCATTGATCCCTGTAGCACACCATTCGTTATAACTTGGCAACCAGAAAATGACCTATTTATGCCTACTTTCCATTTCCTGTTCGCGAGCTAATCTTCTGTCCATGCCAATATGTTAACCCCTAAATCATGAGTTTTTGCTTTATGCGAAAACCTTTGATTTGGCACCTTATCAAATGCCTTCTGGAAAGCTAAGTACGGTACATCCACCGGTTCCCCTTCATCCACAGATGTGACTCTTTCAAAGAACTTCAATGAATTGGTTAAACATGATTTCCCTCCTTCAAGACCATGTTGACTCTGTCCGATTGCCTTGAATTTATCTAAGTGCCTGGCTATAATGTCTTTAATAATGTTAAATAGAGTGAATAGACTGTTGGTACTTAAAGGTGACAAGGCACCAGGGCCGGATGAGATGCATCCAAGGATATTAAAGAAAATGAGAGTAGAAATTGCATGGGCACTGGCATAATCTTTCAGTCTTCCCTAAACTGTCTTCCCTAGGTGGTGCCAGAGGACTGGAGAATTGCAAACATTACACCCTTGTCCAAAAAAGGTTAAGGATAAGCCCAGCAATTACAGACCAGTCAGTTTAACTTTAGTGGTGGGCAAGATTCTAGAAACAATTGTTCAGGATAGAATTAGTAGTGACATGGAAAAATATGGGTTCATAAGAGAGAGCCGGCATGGATTTCTAGAAGGGAAATAGTGTTTAATTAGCTTGCTAGAGTTTTTTTTTGAAGACGTGTTGCTGTGGTGTACATGGACTTTCAAAAGGCATTTGATACAGTGCCACACAACAGGCTTGTGAGAAAAGTTATTGCTCATGGAATAAAAGGCACAGTTAGAGCATGGATACAAAATTGGCTGAAAAATAGGAAGCAGAGTGTAACGGTCAATGGATATTTTTCGGGCAGCAGGAAGGTTTGTGGTGGAGTTCCCCAGGAGTCAGTAATGGGACCCTTGCTTTTCCTGATATATATATTAATGATCAAGATCTTGATGTAGAGGGGACAATTTCAAAGTTTGCGGATGGTACGAAGCTTGGGGGTGTTGTAAACTGCGAGGAGGACAGTGTAGAACTTCAAAGGACATAGACAAATTGGTGGAGTGGGCAGATAGGTGGCAGATGAAGCTCAACGCAGAGAAGTGTGAGGTGATGCATTTTGGTAGGAAAAACATGGGACAGACAACATAAAATAAAGGGGTGAAATTTTGATGAGGGTGCAAGAGCAGAACACCTAGGTGTATATGTGCATAGATCATTGAAGGTGGCAGGGAGAGAGCAGTTACTAAAGCATGTAGTATCCTGGGCTTTATTAATAGGGGCATAGAGTACAAGAGCAGGGAGGTTATACTGAACGTATATAAGATACTCGTTAGACTTCAGCTGGAGTATTGTGTACAGTTCGGGACGCCACATTATAGGAAAGATGTGAACACATTGGAGAGAGTGCAGAAGAGGTTCCAACGGTGAGAAACTTCAGCTATGAAGATAGATTGGAGAGGTTGGGACTGTTCTCTTGGAGAGAGGAAGGCTAAGAGGAGATTTGATTGAGATGTTCAAAATCATGAGGGGGCCGGACAGTAGATAGGGAGAAGCTGTTCCTGCTCGTAAAAGGATCAAGAACAAGAGGGCACAGATTTAAAGTGATATAAAAAGAAGCAAATGTGACGTGAGAAAAAACTTTTTCATGCATCGAGTAGTTTGGGTCTGGAATGCACTGCCTGGAAATGTGGTGGAGGCAGATTCAATCGAGGCATTCAAGAGGACATCAGATGATTATTTGAATAGAAATAATGTGCAGGGGTACAGGGAAAAGGCTGGGCAATGGCACTCAGTCATAATGCTCATTTGGAGAGCCAGCGCTGACACAATGGGCCAAATGGCCTCCTTCTGTGCCGTTAAAATTCTGTGATTTTCCCTAGGACAAACGTCAAGTTAAATGGCCTGTAGTTTCCTGCTTTCTGTCTTCCTCCATTTTTGAATAAAGGAACTTACATTCACTATTTTCCAATCAAATGGGACCTTTCCCGATGGGCGGGAATTTTGGAAAATTAAAACCAACGTTTAAGACCCTAGAATGAAGTCCATCAGGATCCAGGGGCTTGCCAGCCTGCAACTCCAACAATTTGCTCAGTACCACTTCCCTGGTGATTGTAATTTTTTTGAGTTCCTCCCACCTTTCCACCTCCAGATTTACAGCCATTTCTGGGATGTTGCTTGTATCTTCTATAGTAAAGGCCGATGTTCAATTCATCTGCCATCTCCTTATTTTCCATCAATTCCCCAGACTCACTTTCTATCAGACCAATCTTCACTTTGCTAACTCTTTTCTCTTTTAAATATCTATAGAAACACTTACTCTGTTTTTATATGTCGAGCTAGCTTTCTCTTGTATTCTATTTTTTCCTTCTTTATTCATTTTTGAGTCATTCTTTGCTTTCTTTATATTCCATCCAATCTTCTGACCTGCCACCTAACCTTGCACAATAGTATGCTTTTATTTTTAAAACAAAGAACAAAGAAAAGTACAGCACAGGAACAGGACCTTCGGCCCTCCAAGCCTGCGCCGATCATATTGCCCGTCAACTAAAGCATTTTGCACTTCCGGGGTCCGTATCCCTCTATTCCCATCCTATTCATGTATTTGTCAAGCTGCCTCTTAAACACCATTATCGTATTTGCTTCCACCACCTCCTCTGGCAGTGAATTCCAGACACTCATTACCCTCTGCATAAAAAACTCGCCTCGCACATCGCCTCTAAAGTTTTCTCCTCTCACCTTAAATCTATGTCCCCTATTAATTGGCTCTTCCACCCTGGGAAAAAGCTTCTGACTATCTACTCTGTCCATGCCACTCATAATTTTGTAAACTTCTATCAAGTCGTCCCTCAATCTCCGTCGCTCTAGTGAGAACAATCCGAGTTTCTCCAACCTCTCCTCATAGCTAATAACCTCCAGACCAGGCAGCATCCTGGTAAACCTCCTCTGCACCCTCTCCAACGTCTCCATATCCTTCTGGTAATGTGGTGACCAGAATTGCACACAATATTCCAAGTGTGGCCTAACCAAGGTTCTATACAGCTGCAGCATGACTTCCCAGCTTTTATACTCAATACCCCTGCCAATGAAGGCAAGCATGCCATATGCCTTCCTGACTACCTTATCCACCTGCATTGCCACTTTCAGTGACCTGTGGACCTGTACACCCAGATCCTTCTGCCCGTCGATGCACTTAAGGGTTCTGCCATTTACTGTATAATTCCTGCCTGTATTAGACCTTCCAAAATGCATTACCTCGCATTTGTCCGGATTAAACTCCATCTGCCATTTGTCCGTCCAAGTCTCCAACCGATCTATATCCCATTGTATCCTTTGACAATCCTCTTCACTATCTGCAACTCCTCCAACCTTAGTGTCATTTGCAAACTTACTAATTAGCCCAGTTACATTTTCCTCCAAATCATTTATGTATATTACAAACAGCAAAGGTCCCAGCACTGATCCCTGCGGAATTCCACTAGTCATAGCTCTCCATTCAGAAAAGCACCCTTCCACTGCTACACTTTGTCATCTATGACCAAGCCAAATCTGTATCTATCTTGCCAGCTCACCTCTGATCCCGTGCGACTTTACCTTCTGCACCAGTCTGCCATGAGGGACCTTGTCAAAGGCATTACTGAAAATCATGTATATAACATCCACTGCCCTTCCATCGTCGATCATCTTTGTCACTTCCTCGAAAAACCCAATCAAGTTAATGAGACACGACCTCCCCTTCACAAAACTCTCACTAATATGTCCATTTGCTTCCAAATGGTAGTAAATCCTGTCACGAAGAATCTTCTCCAATAATTTCCCTACCACTGACGTAAGGCTCACCGGGCTGTAATTTCCTGGATTATCCCTGCTACCCTTCTTAAACAATGGAACAACATTAGCCATTCTCCAGTCCTCTGGGACCTGACCCGTAGCTAGTGAGGATACAAAGATTTCTGTCAAGGCCCCAGCAATCTCCTCCCTTGCCTCCCTCAGTACTCTGGGGTAGATCCCATCTGGCCCTGGGGACTTATCCACCCTAATATTCTTCAAGACACTTAACACCTCCTCTCTTTTGATCTCAGCATGATCCAGGCTATCTACACACTCTTCCCCAGACAAATCGACCGCTAAGTCCTTCTCTTTGGTGAATACTGATGAGAAGTGTTCATTTAGTATCTCTCCCATTTCTTCTGGCTCCACACACAGATTCCCACCTCTGTCCCTGAGTGGGCCTACCCTTTCCCTGGCTACTCTCTTGCTTTTTACATATGTATAAAAGGCCTTGGGAATTTCCTTAATCCTGGTTGTCAGTGACTTTTCATGACCCCTTTTAGCCCTCCTGACTCCTTGCTTAAGTTTCTTCCTACTTTCTTTGTATTCTCCACGGGCTTCATCTGTTCCCAGCCTTCTAGTCCTTACGAATGCTTCCTTTTTCTTTTTGACTAATCTCACAATTTCCTTCGTTATCCAAGGTTCCTGGAACTTGCCATGCTTATCCTTCATCCTAGCAGGAACATGCTGGTCCTGAATTCTTATCAACTGACGTGTGAAAGCCCCCCACATGTCAGTTGTTGATTTGCCCTCAAACATCCGCCTCCAGTCTAGATTCCTCAGTTCCTGCCTAATTTTGTTATAATTAGCCTTCCCCCAATTAAGCACCTTAACCCGAGGGCTCCCGTTATCCTTATCCACCAGTACCTTGAAACTTACTGAATTATGGTCACTTTTCCCGAAATGCTCTCCTACTGAAACTTCGACCACCTGGCCAGGTTCATTCCCTAATACCAGGTTCAGTGTTGCCCCTTCCCTAGTTGGACTATCTACATATTGTCTCAGGAAGCCCTCCTGGATGCACCTTACAAATTCTGCACCATCCAAACCCCTAGCACTAAGTGATTCCCAGTCAATATAGGGAAAGTTAAAATCACCCACCACAACAACCCTATTGCTTCTACATCTTTCCAAAATCTGCCTACATAACTGTTCCTCAATCTCCCGCCGGCAATTGGGAGGCCTATAGTAAACCCCCAACATTGTGACTACACCCTTCGTATTCCAGAGCTCTACCCATATTGCCTCGCTGCATGAGCCCACCGAGGTGTCCTCCTGTCGCAGCTGTGATATTCCCCTTAACCAGCAGTGCAACTCCCCCACCTCTTCTACATCCCTATCTATCCTGCCTGAAACATCTAAATCCTGGAACATTTATTTGCCAATCCTGTCCATCCTTCAACCAAGTCTCTGTAATAGCAATATCATAGTCCTAAGTACTAATCCAAGCTCTAAGCTCATCTGCCTTGCCTGTTATACTTCTCGCATTGAAACAAATGCATTTCAGACCCCGAGTCCCACTGTGTTCAGTGATTAGTTTGATACTATCCTTTTAACTTTTTTACTTAACTACAGGTGGTGGGTCCTACCCTTGGAATTTTTCATTCTTGTTGGAACGTATCTATTCTGTGTATTCTAAAGTATCCCTTTAAAGGATTAGAGGGAGAGGCTGAGACGGAGTAAATGGGTAGTTGTAGATATAAGATGAACTGTAGGCTAACAGCTACATAGTTGGGAATTGTTTCTTGGATTTGTTTTGCTGTGAAGCTCATGTCCAGTGTGCGTCTTGACGGAGCGGAATCTGCATTGTGACTCTGGTAGGAGCTCTTTAGGCAGAGGGAGAAGGCGATTGAGAAGGGCTCTTGCAATGACCTTCGCTGTGGTGGACAGCAAAGATACCCCTCTATAGTTACTGCAGTTGGCCTTGTCTCCTTTTCAAAGATGCCACAATCATGATGTCTTGGAGATTCCCTAGCACGCTTTTCTCCTTTGAGATGAGGGAGATAAGATCATGTATTCATATGTCCACTGTGCCTCTTGATGGCACATGATCTTCACAGCAAGACAGATCCAAGAAAAATGCAGAAAGCAGCAGCAACCTCTATTCATGCCTTCTTTGACCTCACAAAGGCCTTGAACCCTATACTGATAGTTATGGAAAAGGATAAGGTTGGGCCGGGAATAAAAGTTCTAAACTGGGGAAAGGATAATTTTACTAAGAGGTATGATTTGGCCCAAGTGGACTGGGAGCTGCTACTTGCAGATAAAAATGTGTCAGAGCAGTGGGAGGCATTCAAGGAGGAAATAGTGAGATTGCAGGGCAAACATGTTCCCGTAAAGACAAGGGTTGGGGTTGGGGAGGGGGGACGAAGTCTGGAGAACCCTGGGTATCAAGGGAAATAAAGGTTAGGATTAAGAAAAAAAAGAGAAGCTTATAGCAGATAGTGAGGGCTCAATACAGCAGAGTCCCTAGAGGAGTATAAAAAGTGCAGGGGGGAACTTAAAGGGGAAATTAGGAAAGCTAAGAGAATACAAGAGAAAGCATTGATGGGTAGAAATTTAAAACAACCCTTTGGGTTTTCCTTTAATATAAAGAGGACTATGGAAAGAGTAGGGCCAATTAGGGACCATTGAGGTAATGGACCCAGAAGACCTGGGTACAGTCCTCAATGAATATTTTGCATTGGTCTTCGCGATGGAAAAGGCCAACACAGGTATAGACATCAGGATGCAGGACTGTGAAATATTAGAGAAAATTAACATAGAGCAAGAGCGAGGAGGTACTAGCGTGTTTAGAGGCCTTAAAAGTGACTAAATCTGCAGGCCCGGATGTGCAGTATCCCAGGCTGTTGAGGGAGGCAAGGGAAGAGATATCAGGGGCTCTGGCAGTAAATTTCAAATCCTCTCTGGCCACAGGTGAGGCACTGGAGGACTGCTAGCGTTATTGCATTATTAATAAAGGGAGGAAAGGATAGAACAGGAAATTACAGTCCAGTCAGTCTAACCTCGGTGGTGGGGAAATTCCTGGAAAGAATTCTGAGACAGAATATATTTGCACTTGGAGAGACATGGATTAATCAGGGATAGTGGGCATGGGTTTGTTAAGGGAAGGTCATGTTTGACAAATTTGATCGAATTTTTTGAAGACCTAACCCGGAGTTTGATGAGGGTAATGCATTTGATGGGGTCTACATGGACTTTAACAAGGCTTTTGATAAGGTCCCTCATGGCAGACTAGCCAAGAAAGTAAGAGACTATGGGATCCAAGGCAAAGTGGCACGTTGGATCCAAAATTGGCTGAGAGGCAGGAAGCAGAGGGTGATGATTGAGGGGTGTTTCTGTGACTGGAAGTCTGTTTCCAGTGGGGTTCCGCGGGGCTTGGTGCTGGGGCCCTTACTGGTTGTGGTGCACATAAATGATTTGGACTTAAATGTAGGGGGTGTGATCAAAAAGTTCGCAGATCACACGAAAATTGGTAGAGTGGTAAATAGTGATGAGGATAGCCATAAGCTGCAGGAGGATATCAATGGACTGGTCAGGTGGGCAGAACAGTGGCAAATGGAATTCAACCTGGAAAAAAGTGTGAGGTAATGCACTTGGGGAGGGTTAACAAGGCAAGGGATTACACTATGAATGGTAGGATCCTGGAAAGTACTGAAGATCAGAGGGATCTTGGTGTGCATATCCATAGATCCCTGAAGGTAGCAGGGCAGGTAGATAAGGTGGTTAAGAAGGCATATGGGATACTTGCCTTTATTAGCCGAGGCGCAGAATACAAAAGCAGGGAGGTTATGCTGGAATTATATAAAACGCTGGTTAGGCCACAACTGGAGTATTGCGTGCAGTTCTGGTCACCACATTATAGGAAGGATGTGATTGCACTGGAGAGGGTGCAGAGATTTACCAGGATGCTGCCTGGGCTGGAGGATCTGAGCTATGAGGAAAGATTGGATAGGCTGTAGTTGTTTTCCTTGAGCAGCGAAGGTTGAGAGGGGACCTTATAGAGGTGTATAAGATTGAGGGGCATAGGTAGGGTGGATAGGAAGGCACTTTTTCCATTAGTAGAGGGGTCAATAACCAGGAAGCATAAATTTATGGTAAGAGGTAGGAGGCTAAGAGAGGAGTTGAGGAGAAATTTTTTCACCTATAGGGTGGCAGGAGTCTGGAACACTCTGCCTGAAAGGGTGGCTGAGTTAGAAACTCTCATAACATTAAGAAGTATTTAGATACTCACTTGCCAAACCCTCCAGGATTGTGGGCCAAGCGCTTGAAAATAGGATTAGTGCAGTCAGATCATTGTCGACCGGCATGGACATGATGGGCCAAATGGCCTCCTTCTGTGCCATAAACATCCCGAGTCTATCTCCACAAATGAACACCTCCCCCCTCCACCCCCACCAGTGTTTACTGCCCAGTGTGGGTACTAGTACAGCAAAGGACTGGATGGCCAATTAGTAACATGTTGTGCATCCAAGTTAGTCAATGTAATCAAGGCAGCATGTGTGGACTCTATTTTTGTATTGTAGCTGACCTTCAAGTAGAAACAGTAATTTTGTCTTCAATTTTCTTGCTATACAAAAGTGGATTTTTGTAGTTTTTAGAACAAATGGAAATATGTTTAAAAAAAATAAAATTTCTGCAATAATGGATATTTTATAAATTGATAGGTAAAGTATGTAATACAGTCTGTAATACATAGTTCAAAAGGTGAACATTTTCATCTTTCTTCCATTAAAACTTATTATAAGGATCTAATCATGATCTAAATCCAACTTCCATTATATCACATTAAATTGCTCACCTATATTAATAACCACTAAATGGACTGCAACAAATCTAAATTTCAAATGCCAGGTATTTGATTATGATTTCCACAGTTAGGACACCATTGCTTGAAAGAAAATAAGAATTCAATTTTGCACGTTAGAGCTACACTGCAGAAATGCATGAAAGCCATTTCCTTCAATACTTCTCAGCTATGAACTCTAAACATAGGTAGAACAAGGCTGAGGCTGGGATTTTCCGGCCCCGTCATGGGCAGGACCCGCCATGGGCGAGGCGGCGCCCCAGCTAGAAGTCCATTGGCTTGCGGTGGGACTGGAAAATCCTGGCGGCAGGCTGGTGCACAAAATCCCACCCTGAGTTTTCCTTCTTCAGAGGAATAACCTTTTTCCATGTAGCAGTTTAACGAAGAACTAACAATCTCTTCAACTTCGGGCCTAAAGCTAACAATGGTGCAAAATGGTTTTGAATTTGAATTGAGAATAGTATGTAATTTAAATGTGGCAAGTACAGAGGCTAAACCCAACTCTGGAATGAAGCAGAACAAGACTGTCTTCTTCACACAAGCTCCCTCAGAAGACTTAGTCCACCTTGCCCTGGCAAGGAAACCAGGCCCCAACTGTGGATTCAGCTGCAACTATGATTGCAATTCCAGTGCAAAGCAAAACCACTTCACACGTAGTGTAAATGCATTGTTAATAAGTTTAAGTGGACACCAGCTCTCAGTCACAAACTAACAATTTTTGGTTTGGTATTAGATTTAGCCAACACATTGCCCATTTGCAAACTGAAGGCTCGAATCAATAAATAAATAATTTCTTGAAATAGTTACAGCCAACTCTTCATCTTATTTCTGATCCTGATATAGAGCCTAACTATAGAAAGTCAGATAGCTTCTAAAACTTTCAATGCTGATAAAAAAAACAATATGTTCTTAAGTAAAGCGACCTTCCTTAAACAGCTGACCGAGAGAGATCTCAAATGTCGAAGAGTTTCTGTGGGCTATGAATGTAATTCACGAGCAACTTTGTATTTAGGATTCACCTCAAGCATTACTTAAGAGATCAAAAGGTACTGCTTCAACAAATCAGCTTAAAGTGTTCATGGAAATTAACTTAGAAACGTTAGGAAACTAAGCTTCCAGTAAACTGCACAAAATAACTGTGACAAAAATAGAAGCCTGTAAACTCATGTTAGAGACCCCTGCTGCCCTTGCCCATCAATATTTTGCTTCCAACTGGTAAATGACTGAATATCAGCTTTTACTTATAAAAGGACTGATATTCCACTAAAGGGTCACAAGGTAATTACGATCAATGTAGATCTGTACAGGATCTGAACTTATTGAGCATTAGCAGATTGGAATGTTTTTATTACCATGCCGGTGAGGGGGTGGGGATTGGGAAGATAGAGCAAAAAATTAAACTGTAAGATGGTTCACCTCAAGAAAATTCTGTGTCGAGTCATCCACCTTCACTGCTGTATATAACATTTTACATTGGACCAAGGTTTCAGTTTTAAGTCTGGAGGTGGCATTGAAAAAGGGCAAAATGCTTCTATTTAGTTAAAAGCAAAATACTGATGCTGGAAATCTGAAACAAAAACAGAAAATGCTGGAAAAACTCAGCAAGTCTACCAGCATCTGTGGAGAGAAAAAAACAGTTAACATTTCGAGTCCGTACAGAGTCATACGGATTCTTCTATTTAGTATTGTAAGCCTTCAAAGTAGAGGCCTTAATGGAAGTTTAAAGCTTTGCCAACAGATTTGGAGCTCGATTTCTTTAAGCTGGTCCTAACGATCCATGCTATCAATCAGAAGCTCAGGGATTACTGTGTTGTATCTAACCATTTATTGGAGTTGGACAATGTTTCTTGTAGAGAATTCAGACTTGATTTAGAGGAGTAAAAGGCTCTTTGGGGCCATGTGAGATATCTCTTACAAAGGAACATAAATAGGAGTAATTCTTGCAGCCTCTCGACCCTGCTCCACCATCCGGAAGATCACGGCTGAACTTCTACATCAACTCTACTTTCCCAACCTGTCTCCCATCTGCCTGGATTCCTTAAGTGCTAAAGATCAATCGATCTTGAATGTACTCAATGGCTGAGCAGCCATAATCCTCCAGAGTAGAGAATTCGAGAGATTCACAAACCTCCAAGTGAACACATTTCTTCTTATCTTAGCCTTGAAGGGCCAATGCCTTATTCTAAGACTGTGAGCCCGAACCCCAGAATCTCCAGCAAGGTGAAACAGCCTTTCAGCATTGATCCTCTGAGAATTTGATGTTTCAATAAGATCACCTGTCATTCTTCTGTAGTCCAGATAATATCAATCCATTCTACTAAAAATCCTGCTATCCACCAGTTCCAGATAGGACTATAAGGTATATAACTCTGGCCCTCAGCCCTCCAATAAGGGTTCCTGAAAGTAATTTCCATTAAATTGTTTCAAATGACTCATGGAATTAAAAAGTTAAAATTATAATACTCAATCTTCTCTCATGGGCCACCCTCTTATTTCATCCACTGAAATCTTATAAATATTGTGCTGTAATGGACAAAAAAAAGGACGCATGCAGAAACATTCCCTGCCATATAATTGGCAGAGGATCTGGGACTGCTTTATCATTTCACAATGTGCTGCAGAACTCTGGTCTTGAGAGCTGGAATATAGTCACAAGTTGTACCTCGGCAAAACTCCATTTTTAAAAAAATCTAATCGATTGCCTGAGCTAAGGATCTACCCTTACGACTAGATTCACTTTCTCGTAGGATAATCAGTCATCACATTATATACCCTTAGTTGGTTATCAATGCACAAAATTCAACCTCATTCAAGCAGGGGTTTAGATAGCATTTTAATGCGCCTGCATAACAGACCAGCACAAATAATATAAAAGAAAGTGGGGGTTAATAATCTAATAGTTGGGGCCATCCCCAAAAAAGTGCAACCAGAGGTAAGGAAATAGCAGAAGCTATTCAAGTGATGCAAAAGGCAACACAAATTCCCCAGTACAGTATTTAAAGGTTTAATGTGTCAACTGCATAAACATTTTGCCCAACAGTTCACTCCACTTAATCTTATGTAAATTGATAGAATTTCTTTCAGCACTACTTATATTAGCTCCTACGGAAAATCACTACAAACCTTCAATGCTGTTCATTAAATTCAAGCTGAGTGACAACACAATTTTGTATTTAGGATAGGTAATCATTGAGATAATGAACTTTAAAAAGAGTCAGTATATTTCAGTTTTAAAATCATGATACTAACAAAAAACAGAATTACATTCTTGTATGCAACTGAATATCTGTCCTGACCAAATGAAAGATGCCTAACATTACAATGGATGTAGAATTACAAAATTGAGTGAGATGACTAAACATCAAATTTATCAAGCCTGTAAGCAGAGCAGATAATACTAACCTTTTTTTTTTGCATTGGGTTATAGTAAGCATGAATAAGAATTTTTAATCAAAACATAATTGATTTCTCCATATTTGAAAGGAGTATTCCTTAAATACTCCTTGAAAGAAAAACATTACTATGACTTTGAAGATGTATGTTTGTTCTTATTTCAGGGAATTATGTTTTTCTACTGAGAGATGTGTAGTTTTAACTAGTTTCAATTTTAAGTCTGTCACCATAAATACTGCTGTCCACCAGTTCCATGTGGAACTGCAAAAGCAGGCATATAACTCTGGCCCTCATCTTTCCAACAAGTCTGAAAGTAATTCCTATTAAATTGTTTCAAATGACTCAAGGAACCAAAGAGGTAAGATCATAATCGTGGAGTGGGCTTTAACTGTTATCACCAGCTGTTAAATGGATGGCAGTGGCTCAGAAACCACACAATTTTCCTTTCCATCAACTTCAATGGGTGCAAAACAAGCAGCTGACCACCACTGCCCAGTAAAAGTTAAAATGAGCCAGCATTTTGAGATTATGCTCAGTGAATTATACTTGGCCGATTTATAACTCCAATCTAGAGGGAATTTCCGCATCATTTTTAAACATCGCTGGCTTATGGCATCCAAAGAAATTAAATGCTGTTCTTGTTACGTGTGTTTAGGGCTTCTCCTAATGTTCGGAAGATTGTATCTTTTCACGAAAACAGAAAATATACAGAGGTTTGTATTCCCAACTGTCAGGGCTACTGATTACAACTGTTGAATAAATCAAATTCTATTCTTGAGACATAGATGCCAGAATTTTTAAACCGGTGTTTATATCCTGCAATCCTGAGGAGAGTGCGAGAGGACGACACTGGGACAGGCAGTAAGCAGGACCTAGAGGAGTGCGCAAGAGGACCACCCTGGGACAGCCAAGCAGCAGCAGCTAGAGGAGTGCGCGAGAGGACCACCCTGGGACAGGCATGCAGTAGCACCTAGATGATCTAGCATCTAGTCTATGCTCAAGTAGGAGTAAGGGTCCATATTCTATTTAGTCAAGGTATGTCTGGGGAGCTCAGTCCTGTGATTTGCACATCCTGCGCTATGTGGGAAATCTTAGACATTCCTGGCGGTCTGGCTGGCCATGTGTGTAGGAGCTGCCTCCGACTGGAGCAACTCAAGCTCCGGGTTTTGGAGCTTGAACGGCAGCTGGGGGCACTACGGTGCATTCACGAGACTAAGAGATTCATGGATAGCATGTTTCAGGAACTGCAGCTTAAAGAAGTGCAAGCAGATAGGGAATAGGTGACCACCAGACAGAAGAAGGGGATGGGGCAGGCAGTGAGAGAATCCCCCAAGCGCATCTCGCTCTCAAACCGTTTCTCGGCCTTGGAAACATTGAGAGTGACGGTTCCTCTGTGGAGGCCAACCAGGGCCAGGGTCATGCCACTGCTCAGGTAAGGGAGGAAGAAGTGTGGAAAGGCAATAGTGGTAGGGGATTCATTAGTATGGGGAGTAGACAGGCGCTTCTGTGGCTTTAGACGTGACTGCAGGATGGTATGCTGCCTTCCGGGTGCCAGGGTCATGGATGTCACGGAACTGCTGCAGGGCATTCTGAAGGCAGGGGTGGGTGAAGAGCCAAGAGTTTTGATCCATGTTGAGACCAATGACATGGGAAGAAAGAGAAATCAGGTCTTGCAAGTAGACTTTAGGGAGTTAGGTAGGAAATTAAAAAGCAGGACTTCAAAGGTAATAATCTCCAGGCGACTCCTGGTGCCTTGCATTAGTGAGCATAGGAACAGAAATATAGAGCAGATGAATGTGTGGCTGGAGAGATGGTGCGGGAGGGAGGGAGGCTTTAGATTCTTGGGGCATTGGGACTGTTTCTGGGGAGGTTTGCTAATGCTGTTGGGGTGGGTCGGATCCTGAAAAGTAGTTCAGAAGGAAGAGGGACTGAGATGAAATTAAAAGTTAAAACCCTGGTGAGTATGTCTGGAAGGCAGAGGAAACATAGGCTAGGTAAGAAAGAAGTGAGTTTAGCAAGGCTAAATGGAATATATTTTAATGCAAGAAGCCCGAGGAATAAGACAGGAGAGCTGGGAGCACAGATAGGCAAATGGGAGTATGATATCATAGCTATGACCGCGACTTGGCTAAAAGGGCAGGATTGGTAGCTCAACATTCCTGGTTATAAGGTATTCAGGTTAAGGTATTAGAGGCCGGGGGGGTGGAGATAGAAGAGGAGGGTGGGTCACAATATTTATCAAGTAATCAATTATAGCAGCAAGGAGGATGATATCTTGGAAGGATCATCAAATGAGGGCATATGGGTAGAAGTAGGAAACACAGAAGGGGCTGAAGATGGTACATTCTCCAATCCCACAACGGCCACAGAGACTCAGGCTTCCTTTTAACCAGTTTTATTCAAGCATTTGCAAGGGAGCTGCAATCAATTCTAAGAATGAAGACCCAGCTCTCAGATTGATTACATTTCATTACTTTTGTACTTTTTATCATCATAATACATTTGAGTACATTTGAATACATCCAATCGGCACGAGACAATATTATATCTAATAATGTGTTTGATCAAATTACAAGATCTACAACTACCACAAAAAGCTCAAAAGACAACCTGAACATTTCAGGTTTCATAATATGCAATCCAAAAGACAGCATCTCAAACAATGCAGAACTCCCTCAGTTGTAAGGTGTGATTTTGTGAAGTTCTGGAGTGGGACCTGAACCTGGAACCTTGTGATTCAGAGACAAGAGAGCTACCAACTGAGTCACGGCTGACACAGCTCAAGATGTCTTAGGATTTCAACATCTTTCCTTTTCCCAATGACGGTGGGTGCTGATCAAGTTCCATCAAGCAAGTTTCATGCTCTTTTGTGTTTCTTGTACACAATCAATTTTACATAATATTTTCATCCAACTGTGAAAATATTTCCACTGACACATAGCAAGACATGAAAGAAATCAAACTGTATGAATCAAACTTTATTCTTTTTGCTTATTTTAAAATGGACTTTGCTGAGCCAAAAGATGAAAACTACAGATCACAAGATTCAAGGTTGGCCACAGTTTCTGGAAATTTCCAATAGCAGTTACAAGAACAGAAGAGTTCCACCCTCATCCTTGTGGAATCTCATACATCATTGTAAGAACCCATTACAATCCACGAGACCAGAGGCCTATGACAAAGAGATACACATCAAAATTTGTTATAGCTGCAGAGGTGGTAACAGTCACCATCTCACTGAGACTGTCAAGGTCCATTTCAAAAAGGAGCTATGAAAGGGAAATGGACGTCATTTGCACCTTTACAAGCTTACCCCTCTAGCAGAATCCGAGGGTCTACCAAGGTAATAGCTATCCAGAACAGGGTCATTAATATAGCTAATGACCCTTTTAGAGGCTAATGACTGGGACACTAGAGGTCATTTAACAAAAGCAGGGTCCAGACACCAGATAAATATCCCTTTATTAAATAATAGTGGAGGAAGGAGGTCAAATGACTTAAGTGACCATTTTTACATCTCGATATTCAATTGAGAACTCAGAAACAAGCAGTTTGCAAATACCTCCAACTTGCAGAACCAACAGCAGAACTTCAGGTTGACCAAGCAACCTGCAACAAGTCTCAGCCCCTCGAAGCCTGTTTATCTGGAAGCCTCTGACGATCACCTGCCAAGCAGACTAAGCCTATGTAAAGCAATCTCGTCTCGCTGCAACACCATCCATTTTAAAGGGAGTCTGCGAGGCTGTCTTCTGCCAGGAATCCACCGGAACTGGAACTTCTCCAAGAAGGAATCGCCTCTGGACTTTGACTTTCTGGACTCTGGAAATGTGAACTGATATCCATTTCTGTGGTTCTTTTACTGTTAAGTTATTCATAGTTGTAAAACTCCTCTTTTCTATGCCCCCTTACTGTATATGTGTGCGCGTGCGTATGAGTCCGCGACGTTGCGGTCATCGTTCTGGGTTCGAATGTGTGAATAAGCTAATCTTCTAATGTAATCATAAAGAGAGTTTGCTGCGAGTCACTTTAAAAATTGCACTTCACAAACTGAGGGTTTGGGGAAACACGCCACAGCCTATTTTTAAACAATTAAAAACATCTCTGCTTATGGACAAACAGTGACAGAATAAAGAAGTTCAGTTTTGCCTCTCTACTGTCGTAACACCATAAATGCAGTCACTTCTCCCTGGAGTTTCCTGACATGCTCTGTTACTAAATTTTAAATTAATTAAATATAATAATCTCTGCCAAAATTTTCAAAATGACTAAAGAATGACCTAAGTTATGTGCCTGACTATTTAATAGGTTCTCATCAACTCTATTTGATAGCCCTCAAGGTATTATTTTTATTTAAACATTAGTTGTATTCTGAACAAAATCATTTACACTTCCACACGCAAAAAATCCTCAGGCCACTTGACAAAAACTAATCGAGATGAAACATTCTTTTCTTCAAGCCCTAAGGGTGAAATGTTAGCTGAATCTAATTTAGCACATTCTGCAAATGAAGGTAATCAAGGTAGAGTTTTGTTACTTCATTCACAAAACAACCCCCATACACAAGTGTTAGGTCACAGTGCATACTACCAGTACTCATTACAAACATACATATTAACATACAAATTAACAGGAGTAGGCCACTCAGCCCCTCCAGCCTGCTCCACCATTTAATAAAATCATGGCTGATCTGGTTGTAACCTCAATTCCACATTCCCGTCTACCCCGGCTAACCTTTCACCCCCTTGCTTATCAAGACTCTATCTAGCTCTGCCTTAAAAACATTCAAAGACTCTGCTTCCAATGCCTTTTGAGGAAGAGTGTTCCAAAGAGACACAACCCTCAAGAGAAAAAAAAATTCTCATCTTGGTCTTATTTTTAGACAGATTTAGAAACTCCCACAAGAGGAAACATCCTTTCCACATCCACCCTGTCAAGACCCCTCATGATCCTATATGTTGCAATCAGGTCACATCTTACTCTTCTAAACTTTCCTCATAAGATAATATAAATATTGGATATATTACAATAAATTACTATGTCAAGTATACATAATTTCAGGTATTAATTCAAACTTGGGTGTGTGTTTTACAATAATCCATTTAACACTACTTCAATTAGGATAATTTCAAGATGGTAATTAATCCTAGTTTGTTTTAATAATCATCATTCTGATCATTTCAATTTCCAGTATTGCTTCAAATGGAATACTTCTTGTTCGAGAATCGTATTTAATGAAACATTTCTGCATAGATCGAGAAAAGTTTAGAGCAATGGGCTAAGGTATGGCAGATGATTTTTACATTAAAAAGTAGATAAAGATATGGATAATCACACTAGAACATGTTACAGGAAGTCCTCAAAAAAGTGGAAAAGGAGAGGACTCAAGCATGAATAATAATAGACACTTTCTGAAAATGCTTAATCAATATAAGACTGTTTGTTACAGCAAAACTGCTGCCATAGTGCAAAACATCTCTACTGCATGCTACCACAAATCATTCAGGTTACTTTATTTCTTTGGCGATTCAATGCTTGGAACTGTGGTGCAAATTCTTTTGACAGCCTCTCTGAAAATAACAGAGATGGGATGAAGGTGTTGGATAATTAGGATTCTGGGGTTTTTTTCCCTCTAATTTAAAACAATCTTTTGTCACATTCTGGAAGGCCAGCGGAGAGCCATTTTTTGAGTCTTATATTGTTAAATCCAATCTACATGGACGAAAGGCAAACTTAGAACCTGGGAGCCCCGCTTTCATGTATAAATGATGACCAATAGAAAAGGCCTTAAAATTGCTCAAAGTGAATTTGCTTTCAACTAGGCAGAAAGACTAAAAGTAGACATGACCCAGTGTCTTCAATAAACTAAGAAGAATGAAGATGCAACTGAGCAAGATGCTCCCCAGTGGCAGATCTTGGGGTGGTGGTGCGGTGTGGTGGTTGAATTCACCATTTTAAATTATCCTCTTCTTCTGCTTCTTAGGCAATACCTCAGGATCAAGGATGATTTGCTTCCGGTTCAGTTTAATGGGTTCTGAGATGGCTGATAAGTCCAATGCGCAATCTGTAGACCCTGCCACATGTGGGGCAGGTGGTGCTGGAAGCGTTGGTTAGATGGGTTATTTGAAGGTTTGGGCACTCTTTCTCATGCCTCGACTTCACCTCTGCATGCTCCTATTGAATGCATTTAGTGCTTTCCCAGGTAAGACTTCTCCATTTCCGTTGGTCACAAGACAGGGTCTCCTATGAGTCAATGGGTATGGTTGATCTCTAGGGTTGTTCTCAAAGCATCGCTGAAGTCTTTCTTCTGTCCTCTTGGGAGTCTCCTGCCACAACCAAGTTCCGAGTAGAGCAATTAGTTTGTGAATCTGGCATCAGGAATATGAACTATATGTCATACCCAGCAAAGCTGGCTTTGAAAGGTTAGAACCTTGACGATGGCCAAGTTGGCTTGGGAGAGAACACTGCTCTTGGGCTGTCTTTCTTGCCACCAGATTTGGAGGATCTTGCAAAGGCACCATTGTGCTTTGAAGTGCCTACTGTAAGTTGTCCAAGTCTCTGCTAGGCCAGCATTTATTGCCCATCCCTAATTGCCCACATGGGCAATAAATGCTGGCCTAGCTAGCGACACCCACATCCCATAAATGAAATTAAAAAAGAGAGCAGTCTGGTAAGCCATGACCTTAGTCACAGATTTGAGATCCTGGTCCTCAATTGCTCTTTTCCTCAATTGTCAGGAGGCTGAGTTGGCACATTGGAGGCGATGATCAATCCTAACCAACGGAACCACCATAAACCTTATCTCAGTGAAGGCTGGGGTGAAACAAGGTTGTCATTGCACCAACTCTTTTTTTTTTTAAAACTTGCCATAATACTGCACTCACCTCCAGCAATTACCCACAGCTAATCTACAGAAAAGAAAAACTGTTCAACCTATGCTGTCTTCAACCCAAAACACTCCAATCTCAATCATAGAGCTTCAGCATGCAGATGAAGCCTGTGTGCACTCACTCAAAAACTGGGTTCCATTGTCGTCGACTCCTGCGAAGCATATGAAAAAATGTGCCTTTCACTAAACTCTTGGAAAACTAAGTAAGGTCCTTTCCAACCAGCTCCCACAGCAAAACACCCCACTGCATTGATTTTGATCAACAGCGAGATTCTGGAAAATGTGGGCCATTTTTCATTCTTGGGAGTCTCCTCCTGCCGAAGGGATAGATGACAATATTCACAATTTTAAATTATACTTCCACTACACACCATGTACTGTTAATTTCAAGATACTATACTTCAAGTTAATTGGATGATATGCACAGTTGTTTCCCCACTCACTCATGTCCAGATGCCATGTACAGGGCACCATGTCATTTCCATCTGGCACTCTTTAACAACTTGTCACGCAAAATTTTATGGATATGCAATGGGTTAAAGGTAAGTCTGACCAACGGTGGGCACCATTTGTTGACCTATTACAGGGATATTTGGGCCAATATATATTGCTGTGCATTGCACAACTAGTATAAACTAACTAAATTACAATATAACTGGCTTAATGATCCATTTCCATAAAGATTTGGGGATATGTCAAAAAGGCTGGTAAATTATGGTTCTTCTATGGAAAATACAAACTTGTGTTCGACTTCAGGGCGTCTTCCCCAAAAGTTCTTACATTCTCTCATGCTTATCAGATTATCTGAAGTCAAATAGTGAATAACTGGGCTTTTTTATTAGAATTTTAGCTGACACTAAAAGTAATTATCCCCATGGATCTCGTTTCCACTCCCAAGATCAATTTCACTGCAGCTAATTGGATGGCACAGTTAGATTCCCCCGTAACTTGGCCAGTTTTGCTTAGTGGAATAATTAAAAATGCTCTAGTTGCCAAATAATCAATTAGCTTGCTGATTTTACTTGTTTTATCCTTAAAAATTCTATTAAAAATGGTTAGACTCTACAAAATAGCTCATTTAGGATTCAGTTTCTTCTAGCCATAGGTGACGCTGTAGTTAAAAATGGTTCATTAATGCTTCATTAATAAATTATTTGAAATTTTAGGAATTTTAAAAAAATTAATGCTTTCACAGCATGAGTCAAAACACCCAAAAACAAAGTAGGCACTCAAAGGACGAAAGTGTTACATGGCACCAAGTATTTGTATTACATCATTCAACAAAATTATGTAAAATTATCACTCTAGGGTATTGGAATTCACTGCACCTCTGATGCAAACAAAAACTTATAAAATATTCTGTGTAACCTAGGAAAAAATTGCTCTTGAGTTGAAAGTCTCTCTCATGGAGTTGAAGTATTTAAAACTAAGCGTGTACAAAACAAAGTGCCTCAAATTACTTCTATTGAGAAATGAAAACCTAATGGCTATTCATTTCATGCCAGTCTTGCAAACAGTTAAAAAGTCTGAGCGGAGAGAGACCTGCAACAGGAGACTTGTAAAAGGACCTAAGGCTACATTTATTGCCTATTCATTACCAATGGGCAGAAAATTGAGCCCACATGTATCCAACATTGTTCAGGCGTGATCAAATCAAAGGAGTGTACTTATGCACATACTGCAGCAGATAAGGAAAATTAGTTCTCTAATCAAACAAGCCCTTTCACCATTCCCCTGTAGTGTGCACAGTAGTATTAAAACCATTTACACTCTGAAGCCATTTGTGTTTCAACTTCACATTGTCCTTCACCATACAAATGCATTTTAACGCTACACAAAGATGAAGTCAGTTATGAGATTTCTGGAAATGGTATGCCATATTATCAAATTCAGTCACTTAATGAAAGTAACTCTAAACAAGAAATTGTCTATAAATTAAATTACAAAACAGCATTACATTTGCTTTGGGGGTGGGAGCAGTGAAACACAAACAGTCTGACCAGCATATTTTCAAATCAAATATAAAAGAATAGCCAGTGTCAGACAAGCAAGATCAAGTTACTGAAAGCCAAAATAAGCTGATTCTTTTTTTAAAAAATAGCTCTCTGACTCACTGTCCACTCTGAAAGATAATAGATTCCTTCTTTTATGAAAGGTCTATGAAAGTTAGATAATTATATAATAATGAGCAATAAAGCACACGTTTTCCCCAGGAATGGGATGGAGGTGGATGGAGGGGCAGGGCTGCTGAGGAGAGAAACAAGATGAAGTAATGCCTGCTGAGGTGATGGAATTTTGGGGTACGACAAGTTGGATTTATACTTAATTACAACAGCACAGAAACTGTAGGATATAAGGATTTTAGAAACCTTGAATTGCTTTGGCTGTGGTGAGAGCGGTGAAGCTGAACAGAACAGAAAGAAATAGGTGTGGCACCGTGGTACCAAAGTGAGAAAAGATGCCCAAAAGATTGACTGAAAGGATGAGTTTTGAAAAGGTTTTGTAAGGTAGAGAAAAATAAAGGAAGATGGGTTTAAGAAGCAAGTTCCAGAAAGAACTGCCTAGGCAACTGATGGGTTTGCCCAATAATGGTGTGAAAGGAAGGCTGGAAGCAGAAATGAAAACAAAAAGCTAAAAGCTACTGCGGATGCTGGAAATCCAAAACAAAAACAGAATTACCTGGAAAAACTCAGCAGGTCTGGCAGCATCGGTGGAGAAGAAATCAGTTAACGTTTCGAGTTTTCATGACCCTTCGGCAGAACTGAAATGGTTAGATTTGGAAAGCTGAAAGGTGCGTGTAGAGCTACTGGATAGGGTTGGGTGAGGCAGAGGACAGATTTACGATGAGGATTTAAAATTCAAGGCTTGGAGAGATCAAGCAAGTGCGTGTATGTCAGTGGAAATAATCAGACAAGTTTGAGTTTATGAAGTCTTGGAGACTGGCAAGAGGGAATTGGAGAAATTGAGTCCAGAGTTAACAGAAGCATTAAGAAAGGCATCTGCAGCAGCAGGGGGACTAAGTGTTTATGCTGACTAGGGTGTAATTTGAAGCTCAGTCCTGGGTTAAGTGAGACATCAAGGGTCCACATAGTCTGATTCAACCAGGTGTGATCACAGAAGATGGAATCAATGATAAAGGGGTAGTTGAATGGTGGGGCTGAAAACAAAGGTTTCAGTCTTGCCAATGATCAATTTGAAGAAACTGACTTACCCAAGGCTTGCAATCAGAGAGGCATGACATTTTGACAGCAAAGAGATTGTCAAGCGATTAAGTGGCAGAGAGGTAGTAGTGCTGGCTATAAATCAGCAATGAGTATTAAAGGGAATATCCTACCTTCAAATGATGTCATCAAGAGGCAGCATGTTGATGAGGAAGAGGAAGGAATCACAGACAACTCATTTAGGGTTCTCAAAGAAACTGGAGGAGAAGTCTTTGCTGGAGAGACTTTGCTTGTTGTGTTTGAATAGATTTGAACAGAACAATGGGAGAGCAGTCCCACAGAGCTGGGAGACAGAGAAAAGTGAAGAAGAGGATTGTATGGTTAACCATAACAAATACTGCAAAAAGGCCAAGAGGGAATAATGCAACTTGACTACAGGCAAAATAAATGCTATTTGTGAAGTCACCCAGAGTCTCAGTGCAATGAGAAAGATGAAAGGGATTTGAACAGGAAATTTTGGAAGAAGGGATGGAAAGAAATAAAAAGGAGAGAGCAACAGACAAAGAAAAAGAGCATGTATATGATGCCCTTTACAATGTTTAAGCACTTTACAGTCAAGAAAATATTTTCAAAGTTATCCAAAAGTATAGGCTGTAAGACAATAACACCTTTTAGAATTTAAGAAGAAAAGAGAGGATCAAGATGGTGGTAGTTTGAGAGGGGAAAATGAGTTGAGGAAAGTGTTCTGAGTAACGTGTTGATGACGTGAGTTTGAAAGAGAACGGCAAGCGAAGGGAGGCATTAACAATGTTGGGTAAATGTGAACCAGAATAGATATTTGATTAGCCAGTAAAAAGAATCAAAGAAGCCTCAAGTCTAATCATTAAATTCAAAGAAAGAACATGTATAAAGTACGTTTCACATTCTAAGGATATTCCAAAACCCTTCACAACCAATAAAGCGTGATCATTGTTGTAATGGATACAAACAAAGCAGCCAGGTCACATAAGTTACAACAATAACACTTCATCAAATAGACGGCACCTCCAACAGTGTGGAACTGCACTGGCGTTAGTCTGGATTACATGCTTAAATCTCTATCAGACTTCAATATGTGACCTTCTGAAGTGCTACCAGAGCCAAGGCCAACACCTTGGAAGAGATAGATTTAGCAAATTACTGTGAATGAGACTAAGAGCAAAAGTTAATGCCAAATTCATTATCCGAACCTGGCTGAATCTGAATTAACAACAGAAAAATCATTTTTGGTGTAGCTGGTGTCTCCTTCTGAAAGGTTTTAGGTTACTTGGATGTGGAAAGTGTTACAATCCCAGCTGCTGTTAATACTGGATAAGTCAGGACCCAGAGTGAAATCTGGCTTGCTAGCTCCTAACTTAATTTTTAGTAACTGTGGAGGAAAGTTATTGAACAAATTCACAGGAGTCTGTTGATGAACCTTTAAGACAAAGAATATTTAAGAAAATTGAACTATATTACACCAGATAAAAAGGTTGGAAAGGTCTCAATAGAAACACAAGGCCACCATTCAAATTCCCACTATTCCTTTACCCCAACAATATCTTTACGCACAGATAAACCAGTGAAGAGTTACCATTAGCTTGAAACAAAGGTTTCTCGCTTGGCACAGTTGCAAGCTGTTTTCTTCAGGTAAATTCCTGAGCATTCACTTGTTGCTTCTCAACCAACTCGTATCTCTCCCCGAGACACCTAAAAACCGCACTATAAACCCAATGTTTCTTCACCTGCAGAGCAAACAAATGAGTTCCCTAACCTCAGTCTTCCAGTAGCACCTCCACTAAACTTTTCACTTTACTGCTTCCCATAACTGATTATTCAGTTATCTACTGTCCCACTAGCCTTGCTGTTTTTCTTCAGAGGGCTTCAAATCCCTGTCTTCTCTCTCTGACACACACTCTAAGCACTCCCTCTCGACTCCTGCCTTTTCTGTGGCTGTGTCACTGGGTCACTGTCGCTAGGCCAACAGTCAAGTCCCACCCAGGATTACAGGTATCTCCAGGACATACAACGCTCCTCGGACTGCTGTTCTCGTCGCATCCTGAGATCCACACTCAGTGCCATGCGCCGCCATATGAACACACTCGACCTCTCCCTCCAGCAGCACCGCCGCACCCTATTTCTAAGTTGCCTGTGCCCCCAGTTTCATTTTATTCTTCGTCTCATCCGACGCCTCAACAAGAAACTTTGTCTCTTTCTTTCAGGTGCAAAGGAATGCAAGCTCCAACAACTCATCGACACCAGCACCCATCCAGGACCCTCCACTCCTGCCTGTCTCTCTGTCCTCATCCCATCTTCCAATCCCAGCCCCGGCCGTGTATTCACCATACCCCCTGACATTCCCCTCTCCGATGCTGAACGTTCAGTGCTCAGCAAAGGACTTAGTTTCATGCCCTTGCGCCCTCATCTCAATGAATTTCGGGCTCAGTACAATGCTGAACTCTTCTTCTGCCACCTTCGTCTCCGTGCTCACTTCTTTGGGCAGGAGTCCTCCCCCCGTTCAATGGATCCTTTTACCCGCCTCCAATATTCTCCCTCCACCTGGACCCCACCCCCCTCTGGATTCTTACCTTCTCTTGATCTTTTCATCGACAACTGTCGGCGTGACATCAGTCGTCTCAATTTCTCTGCTCCTCTCACCCACTCTAACCTGTCTCTCTCTGAACTTGCTGCACTCCATTCTCTCAGGTCCAACCTGACATTGTCATCAAACCTGCTGACAAGGGTGGTGCTGTTGTTGTCTGGTGCACTGACCTCTACCTCGCAGAGGCTAAGCGTCAACTCGCAGACACTTCCTCCTACCTCCCCCTGGACCATGACCCCACCACCAAACAGCAAGCCATTGTTTCCAGGACTGTTACTGACCTCATCTCCTCTGGAGATCTTCCTTCCACAGCTTCCAACCTCAGTCTCCCAATCTTGGATGGCCCGCTTCTAACTCCTACCCAAAATCCACAAACAGGACTATCCCGGCAGACCAATTGTGTCAGCCTGTTCCTGCCCCACGGAACTCATTTCTTGCTATCTTGACTCCATTCTCTCTCCCCTTGTCCAGTCCCTTCCCACCTACATCCGTGATTTCTCTAACACCCTACATCATGTCAACAATTTCCAGTTCCCTGGCCCCAACCGCCTCCTCTTCACCATGGATGTCCAATCCCTCTACACCTCCATCCCCCACCGGGATGGTCTGATCGCTCTCCGTTTCTTCCTCGAACAGAGGCCTGAACAATCCCCATCCACCACTACTCTCCTCCGTCTGGCTGAATTTGTTCTCACACTGAACAATTTCTCCTTAAACTCCTCTCACTTCCTCCAAATAAAAGGTGTGGCTATGGGTATCCTCATGGGTTCCAGTTATGCCTGTCTCTTTATGGGGTATGTGGAACATTCCTTGTTCCAGTCCTACTCCGGCCCCCTCCCGCAACTCTTTCTCCAGTACATCGATGATTGCTTCAGTGCTGCTTCATGCTCTCGTCTGGACCTGGAAAAATTTATTAATTTTGCTTCCAATTTCCACCCCTCCATCATTTTCACATGGTCCATCTCTGACACTTCCCTTCCCTTCCTTGACCTCTCTGTCTTCATTTCTGGTGACAGACTGTCCACCAATATTCATTACAAGCCTACCGACTCCCACAGCTACCTCGACTACAGCTCCTGTAAGGACTCCATCCCATTCTCAGTTCCTTCGTCTCCGTCGCATCTGTTCTGATGATGCCACTTTCAAAAACAGTTCCTCTGACATGTCTTCCTTCTTCCTTAACCGAGGTTTTCCACCCACAGTGGTTGACAGGGCCCTCAACCGTGTCCGGCCCATCTCCCGCACAACCGCCCTCACACCTTCCTCTTCCTCCCAGAAACATGATAGGGTCCCCCTTGTCCTCACTTATCACCCTACCAGCCTCCGCATTCAAAGGATCATCCTCCGCCATTTCCGCCAACTCCAGCATGATGCCACCACCAAACACATCTTCCCTTCACCCCCCCCGGCGGCATTCCGCAGGGATCGTTCCCTCCGGGACACCCTGGTCCACTCCTCCATCACCCCCTACACCTCAACCCCCTCCCACGGCACCTTCCTATGCAACCGCAGAAGGTGCAACACCTGCCCCTTTACTTCCCCCCATCTCACAGTCCAAGGGCCCAAACACTCCTTTCAAGTGAAGTAGCATTTCACTTGCACCTCCCTCAATTTAGTCTACTGCATTTGCCACTCCCAATGCAGTTCCTCTACATTGGAGAGACCAAACGCAGACTGGGTGACCGCTTCGCGGAACACCTTCGGTCTGTCCGCAAGCATGACCCAGACCTCCCTGCCGCTTGCCATTTCAACTCTCCACCCTGCTCTCATGCCCACATGTCCGTCCTTGGCCTGCTGCATTGTTCCAGTGAAGCTCAACGCAAACTGGAGGAACAGCACCTCATCTTCAGACTAGGCACTTTACAGTCTTCCGGACTGAATATTGAGTTCAACAATTTTAGATCATGAACTCTCTCCACCATCCCCACCCCCTTTCCAATCCCCCTTTTTTCCAATAATTTATATAGATTTTTCTTTCCCCACCTATTTCCATTATTTTTAAATGTATTTCCATCCATTGTTTTATCTCTGCCTTTTAGCCTATTTCAATCCCTTCCCCCCACCCCACCCTCACTAGGGCTATCTGTACATTTATTATCACATTCCTTAGATAATATCAGCAGCTTCAACACCTCTTTGTCCTTTTGTCTATGACATCTTTTGGTTATCTCCACCTATCACTGGCCCTCTATCCAGCTCTACCTGTCCCACCCCCACTTAAACCAGCTTATATTTCACCTCTTTTCTATTTTTCCTTAGTTCTGTTGAAGAGTCATACGGACATACCTCTCCACAGATGCTGTCAGACCTGCTGAGTTTTTCCAGGTATTTTTGTTTTTGTTTTAGTCAAGTTTTATTTTTCCTTTCTTCAGAATTATTGAACTTTCAACCCCTTTTAACCTATCTCTAACTTGAGGGGTTGTAAAACTTCATTCAAGATGTATACACACAAACAAACCCAAAAGACTTGACCTTTTAGTCACAAGTCTATCCAGACACTTAGGCACAAAACCTGAACAAACTAAAATCATTTTTACTTTTCTTAACACTACAAATATATATACACATTTTATACACACATTGTTCATACCACCTCCCTACAGGAAAAAAAGACATCTTTGAGAGGAGTTTTCATTTTCTGTTAAACAATCCCTTCTTATCACTCTCTATCTTAATTATACAGATCTTACTCTAGCAGTGACAAGTCTGTTTACATCAAGCATACAAATTAAACAAAAATATTTCACACAAGTCCATTCTGATTACAACATCCATGTTCCTCCACATTTAAACTCCTGATAAAGCATCTTCTAGGATATTATCTCTTCCTGCTAGATGAATAATTTTCAAATTGTATGGTTGTAGTGTTAAGCTCCAACAAAATAGTCTCAGATTCTTGGTATGAAATTTTGCTGTCATAATTAAGGATTGTAGAAACCTTGAGTTGCTTTGGCTGTAGTGAGGGCAGTGAAGCTGAAGAGAACAAAGAAATAGGCTAGAGGATTATGATCCATATAAATCATAGTCTCTGCAGGGTTGTTAGAGATGTAGATTTCAAAATGTTGTCGTCAACACCAAACTTGAAGTTTTTTTTCCCCACAGTTGAATACCTTTCCTGGCAAGAATTCAACTTCTGTAACTAATTGACCATTCGATCCCCAACTCATCCTCCTGTAATAAAACTGCACCAACACCTACATTACTGATGTCAACAGCCAGTTTAAACAGTTTCTCATAATTTGCCTCTGCTAAAAACGGTGTGATAGTCAGTGCAGCATTCAAGCGGTCAAAGACACTTTGACGCTCCTTTGTCCAGTCAAGTTTCTTGCTTTTCTTTACCAGGCTTGTCAGGAGACCCATTGCAGTGCTGAAATTCGGAAGAAACTTCCAATAGAATTCACTTATGCCAATATAATCCCAAAATCTCGTTTTGTCTTAGGCACTGAAAAATCCAAAATAGCCCTCATTTTTGCTTCTCTAGGTGCTTTTTGACCTTGTCCCACAACGTGGCCCAAATAAATTACTTCTGCTTTGGCTAATTCACTTTTTGCCAAGTTTATGGTCAAATTGGCTCTTTGTAACCGATCAAACAATCCGTTCAAGTGTAAATGTTCCTCCCAGGTTTGGCTGAACGCAACCAAATCACACAGTTGCATAATCCTTCAATCACCTAGTTGGTTAATCTTTAAAAAGTTGCTGGTACATCTTTCATTCCGAAAGGCATGACTTTGCATTGATAAATGCCATCCAGGGTTACAAAAGCTGATATTTCTTTGGCTGTATCAGTCAATGGAACTTGCGAATATCCTTTAAATAGATTCAACTTAAAATTATACATTGTTCATAACAATAGAAGAAGGAGATCTCCTCTTTCCATGGCAACATGATGGGTAAGGTCAGCTCTGATGGGGGCAACGTTGGAACCTTTGGAATTTACAGTAGGATCAAACAGGGTTGTGTTCTGGCACAGACACACTTGGCATATTCTTCTCTTTGTTGCTGTAATATGCCTTCAGATATGTAGAGAGAGTGTCTACATACATACCAGAACTTACAGAAAGCTGTTCAACCTTGTTTGTCTTAGTTCCAAGAAAAAGATGCACCAAGTCTCAGAGAATTGCTTTATGGTGACAATGCCGCACTAGCATTCCATACCAAGGGACACCTTCAGTAGCAAACGGACAGACTCACGCCTGCGAAGAGCTTGGTTTGACTATCAGCATCAAGAAGACAAATGTCGGGTCCAAACTGTTGCTATACCGCCATCTATCAACAGTGACCATGTGACACTGGAGGTTGTTGATGGCTTCACACATCTAGACTCCACAGTCGCTAGCAATCTGTCACTTGATGCTAAAATCACAAAAGCTGAAGCTGTTATGCCCAAGCCAAGTGTGGAATAACTTCTCTTATACAGTCCCCTGGGTACTGAGGATGACTTTCTTCCACTCCGGGGTTGTGGTCCTGATGTGTCGAAAAAATCCAATGTTGGATCCGCACATCCTGCCACAGGAGGAGCAGGTCGTGCTTGATGAGGTGAGTGGGTGGGAAGCTCAGATTTTGGTACACTCCTTTTACTGTGTGCACTTGACCTCAACCTGGATCTGAAGATGCTCAAAATGCTTGGCATATCCATGATATTTCTTCTCCAGTTTGGGCGGTCTCAGGCAAGAGATTCTCTCAGACCAGTGGGGATGTTGCATTTTTTCAGGGAGGTTTTGAGGATGTCCTCGAAAAGTTCCCTCTGCCGTCCTGGTAACCACTTGCAAAGCTCGGAGTAGAGAGCTTGTTTTGGGAGTCTTGTGTCAGGCATGCGGCTGATGTAGCCCGCCTAACGTAGCTAATTAACCATAACCAATACCTCAATACTGAGGTTGTTGGCCTGAGAGAGGACACCGATATTGGAGCTCCTATCCTGCCATTGAATTTGCAGGATTTTGCAGAGGCATCATTGGTGATATTTCTTCGGGGATTTAAGGTGTCTGCTGTACATTGTCCATATCTCTGACATGTAAAGGAGGGCAGGTGTACTGCAGCCCTGTAGACCATGAGCTTGGTGCAAGATTTGAGATCTGTGTCATCAAACACTTTTCCTTAGAGAGCCGAAGGCTGTGCTGGTACACTGGAGGCAATTTTGAGTTTCATTGTTGATGTCTGCCCTTGCTGAGAGGTGGCTCCCAAGGTAAGAGAAATGATTCACGTTACCCAATGGCTTGCCATGGATCTGGATAGTCAGGGGGCAGTGTTGCACCGTAGCAGCAGGCTGGTACAGGACCTTTGCCATCCAGATGTTTAGCCTAAGGCCTCTTTGAATGGAACAGCAACCTGGCCAAGAACACCAAACAGAGTATCTTCAGAGCACCCCTCTACAATGGTGAGACCCGGACAACATAAAGGCTTAACAGTTCTCAGATGTATCTCTTTCCAGAACAAGGTCACCAACTCAGAGGCTCTAGAGGATGAAAATTCCATCACCATACACTCATTGTAAAGCCAATTACATCTGCACTGGCTTGACTTATGTTCATAAGATGGATGACAGCTGTATACCCAAAGACTTTGTGTACAGTGAACTGGCCACTGGGTAACAATCTCCTGGGCCTTCATAACTCCGCTACAAAGACACTTGTAAGAAAGTTATGAAGATGGCGGACATTGACACTGACAGCTGGAAGACAGTTGCTGATGGCCGTGACCTCTGGAGGCTGACTGTGAGGCATTGGAAGAGGCGAGCAGAAACGAGCTCAGCTGGCCAAGAAGAGGGCCCACAGAAGAGAGACCAGCACATGGTTGCATCTTCTTAGCCCACATCTTCCTCTGGAGCAAATGTGGCAGAGACTGCCATGTCAGGGTGGGGCTCCTGAGCCAGACCAAGCAATGCTTAACACACAGGAGTTGACCATCACAGTGCAAACCATTGTCTTACAAGGCAAAAGGCTGCTACTGGACATACAATCTGAGTGGAGGTAACTAAGCCTTGTATACTATAATCTCCTTTCACAGTATCTCTTTTCAGTTGTTATTTGGATGTTTTGGAAAATTCTTTGAAGAAAAACCAGTGGGCCAATTTTAATAGCTTTAATTGCTTAAAGTTCACTAGGGTGTTTTTTTTTTAAGAGCAGGGAGAGATAGAGAAAGAAATGACCGGACTTTAAATACGATGAGACCTTGCAAGTTTTTTTTCTGAATGTTTGCATTCCAGACAATATATTAGTGAAAATAAAACTCTGTCTTCTTAAACAAGTATTTCTGCCCATAACATGAATACAAATTGGATCATAAATTTAAGAGGCTCAACTCAACATTACTCAGCAAATCACGAAGCAAACGGGGATATACAACCAGCCCGACAACTTGTGAATGTGGAACTGAGCCACAGACTATGCAACATCTCCTGCAATGCCTATCGCTAGAGGAACCCTGCACCGTTGCAGATCTTGCCGAATTCAACAACAAGGCGCAAAAATGTGTCCAGTTTTGGCTGGGCCATGTATAGACTGTCCATGGACACGATAAGAAGAAAATTCAACATTTACACAAAACTCCTTTTTTTCCACTTTAGAAAGCACATCAAGTTGAGACCAAGATATTGAGACACATTACAGTTACAACAATGACGAAACATCAAGGGGAAGAGAACTCGTCATAATGGACACTTTTGAGAGATTTATAGTTCAGAAAATAAAGGTCAATCATTTATTGCTTCCAAAGAACAATTATGGAATTGAAACTCCAAAACATCAGTAAAAATCCCAGAACACCATTCATTAAAACTGGAGCTCATCTTAAACCTTACAATTGTAACAACGGATTAATAAATTATGTTTTACGGTTGTATCTTTTGGTTTCTAAGACCACTATATTTTGAGACAATAATTTTAGGTGTAGGACCTATGAAAGGGGTCAAGTGACTTGCGCTGGAGTCTGCCTAACAGTAAGCCTGGGTGGTTTAATTGTTAAAGATCCAAGAAAGACTCCTGGTTGTTTTATTGGGAGGAAGGTACAAGGTATGCTTGCAGACAATGCCAGCAGGCATTGAATTTACCATGAACAGGCCCTAAGTCTTCAAGGTCTCAAAAGAGGTGTTCTAGCTATTAAGTTGTAAACAGCAGCATTGTAAACTATTCCTTTACCTCTAAGATGAGAGTCAAGATCAGAGATAAGCATTTTTACTTAGATACAGAGGCAATTTGTTTCCCATTGTCATGGGGAAGATGGCAAGGAAGCCATTTGAGATCAGATTACAGGCTTCCCTATAAATCCCTACAAATATCAGAGACAGGATGGGTTGTAGTTTGGTTTTGGGTAGTCTGCACCCAACTGAAATGTAGAGAGCAAGAAAAAGTTAGAATTAGCCAGGCCTGCACATTAAGCAGAGAAAATGCTGACTCTATTGTTCACTGCACAGAATGTAGGTGGAAACTCAAGCTCAGTTTGAAGACCAAATTTGAGAGGAGTTAAAAGAGGCTAAGAGATTTGCCTACCTTGGAGCTTGAGGAAGTCGTCTAACCCTCATAGTGAAAGGCAGCTCTGGGATTAGGAGTTACCCGGTTGGGAAAGTAGAAAGGAAGCAACCCACTGGAAGCAACTGTGAACTGTTTGCTATGAAACTTGTAATTCTGGGGGGATTGTGAAGTACCAAGAAATTGTTTATTTCTATAGTTTAAAGTAAAGCTGTCTACGCAAGAAAATGGTATTTCTTCAAGTGTTTTTTAAAAGTCATTTGCTATAGTAAAATGTTTTTAAAACATGAAATCTTGATGTGTCATCCTTTCTGCTGATAAATGGAAGTTCGAATTTCTCTATAAAAGTTTGTTGGCCAGGGGCTGCAGCCGAACTGCTGACACAGGCAAAAGCAACTTTTGACCTGAAGTAACCTGATTCCAGTCACTGGCCTGAGCTGGCTGGAACCGGTTTGAAGTAGCTGAGTTTCTTGAAGAACAAAGGGAATGAGATAAGACACAAGTCCTTATTTAGGAAAGGAGTAATGAGGTAATGCTACCTAAGTCCTTGGGACAAAGCCAATGAGAAGATGCCACAGGCAAGGCAAGCAGGCCTAAACCAACAGGAGAGAGACAGCACAGCTTGGAGAGATAAGATTTTGGAATAAGAATGAAGAATTTCGGGCATGGAGCCAGCTAGAACTCCGGAGACCAACCATCGCAGAAGCAGAAGAACCTACGTCAGCAAAGTAGAGACGCGAGAGAGAGAGAGAGAGAGCGTGGAACGCCTGGCCAGCATCAGCTCTCCTTTTCGGGTATTAGCTTTTATATTCTGTGACCACTCGGAGTGTCAGAGAACCCTAGTGGGTGTGCGTTTAGATCCTAGTTTTGTGTATAAAAAACTGTATAACCTGCTGTAAGCTGCATGTCTATATTTAACCAGACATATAAGCTATATGTAGATGACCTAACAACGTGAATAAAGCAAATTGAGTTAAGAGAGAATTGACTCTTCTCCTCTTTGTACTAAGCCAACAACCATTACCGATGACCTCCGGCAACAAGTTAATAGGTTTCTACGGACATCATAACACCTTGGTCTTGATGTATCCTCTTACACCCCTATTATTCTGCAAGTATAATAAAAGATCATAGGTTTGCACAACATGATAACATGCTGCAATACTACTAGTGATTCATGCAAAGGAAATCTGGGTGCACATTAAGACAGCTCCTGGTTGGCTCCCTGAATCAAATTAGACCAGCAAGTCTGTACCAAATTCCAGATCATCAGTGTCATGAAGCTATTAATGTATATACTATTACTGGGAAAGATTTTTCTTTTAAAATAGAGGTTTAGTCTGTGGGTGTGTCTTAATTGGATTAAAGCCAGCTAGTTTGGGTGCTTTGATGTGTACTAGTTTTGATATGTTGAGAGAGTGAGTGCATTTGCATTTTTTTGAATCAGGCATTCAAGTAGAGTGAAAACTACCACCTAGTCAGCAGAGACCATGGAATATGTTTATATTGCTAATAAAATTGGTGCTATGAAAGGGGTTTTACTGTTAGAAGAGGCTGGTGATACAATGAGAACTTACATTCAATGGGCTGTGCTAGGTATAACAAGACGACCGTTTTTTGTGTAGAGCAGAGGCACTGTGGGATCAAAAGCAGCTGTAAGCCTCCAACTGTCTCCCCAGGAACCAAAGTGAAAAGACCTCATTTTGAATTTGTAAAGTGAAAATGCTTTGCCTGGTGTCTATGTCTATGGTGGTTAAGTTTATGGGTTGCTGGTGCCTTAATGGAGATCAGTTTGGAAATTTGTTGAAAGTTATGATTGTAGTAATTTGTAGCCATGTGTATATATTTAACTTGTGTAAATTAATAAAATATTTCATTTAGCTTAATATAAAACATCTTGAGAACTGGTGGTATAATTCCTGAATTTCATCTCAAACATAACATTTTAAATTATAGGTTATGATAGTTGTTTAAAAAGTTTCCCTCTGGTATTTTTAAACAATAACTCAGCTTTACCAACTGCTCGGTCATAACAATCAGAATAACACAGATTGATATTCCAAGTATATTTTGGACTTCTGCAGAATTAAAGTAGCAAAACAAACACATTGCTTAGAATATGCTTTAAAATAATGATTAGCATTTTCTGTAATTCTTAGAAACACATTATTGCAGGAAATAGCTGTCATACTTTTGACAACACCTTTGTCAGTTAAAAATCTTTTACTAGCAAACAGGAAAGGACTTTATTCCAACATAAAACAGTCATGAACAAACAGTTGTTTTTAATCAAAAGTAGTTAAAACTATAACCATCGGTATCTGTCCATAATAGATCGTATTCATTCAGCAAAATACCATTTAGTAAAATTTTTCCATTAATAATGCTTAGAGAATCACTGAAGCGTGCCCTTGTTATCCATTGTTTATGGGATACACATTGTGGGTTTGATATGGAAGCCATCAAACTGCAAATGAAGAAAAATGATTTTCCAGGGTCTTTACAGTTTAATATAAGCTGGTCCATTGTAAGACCTTGATCGTTTTCACAAATCATAGGTTTTAGAGTAAGCTAATAAAAAAGTGACATAAATCAAAACACAGGTTGTGCACCTATACTGGTACAGTGTACTGCAGAAGTTGTTCGAAAAATGGGAGGGCAGCCGCTGCTTCTGAAATAAGGATAGGTAACTTCAAACAGAAATAAAATAGATAAGTAACATCATGGTATTATAATCTATATATATATATATATATATATTTGATTAGGGTTTGTTTTAATCTTATGATTAAAGATTTTCTTTTTTTTTTGCCTATAGTTTATAGATTTGAGCTGTAGCTATAATTAATGAAATGGTTGAAGTTGGTAATTCCCAGGATGCTTTAGGGTTTAATTTGTCAAAGTACAATTTAGCTTCTGCTGAGGTACAAGATTATAGATTGCACAATGTGAGATTCATACCTGATTACTTATTTTTGTCCCTACATTGTGAAACAGGTTAGCCAAGGCATTTTTGAGATCGGACATAGGACATAGGACAATAGACCAGGATGGTAAACAAACTGGCATCTGTTATTTTGTAGGAACATACTCACTTCTGAGGGCTTTGCTCACAGTAACACTAATGACATAATGAATCAGCAAGGACAGTGAGCAGGACTATAAAGGACCTATAAAAACCTTGAGTTTTCCATAACAATTTGTACAAGTGTGTCAGGGTCAAAAGGATCAACGAAGATTATGTCTCTTTCTATGGGAAAGCATGATATAGCTCATTTCTCCTATGTTCACTGCTGAGGCACATGATGTCAAACACAATAAACAGGTGAGGCTGCAACCTTATTTGGTTTTTGAGAATTGAATTGTCTTACAACATCCAAAGTTGTTCATAAGCTTTCCTTTTCCCTCCACCTTGCCAAAGTCCACAAAAGGGTGGCAAAATTGAACTGTTAAATAATTGTGCTTCATTGAATAAGTTCAGCTTATTTAGGAGAAAAAGGCTGCAATATTTGACCAGAAAGTTGACAAATATATCAACAGAGTTTACAGATCAGCAACCAATTGCATTTACATAGCATCTTTAACATAGTAAAACTTCCTACGGCACTTGACAGGACCATTAGGAAACAAAGTCTGACATCAAGGGCAGAATTTTATGGTTGCCCCACTGGTAAATTTGCAGGTGACTTTCCCAGGTGGTCTTCCCACTGCCCTCCTGCCCATTCCCAACTGTTCACAATTTTGCACGGGGTGAGAGAGTCCCAGGGCAGCCTACCCACCATTGGCCCAATTGAGGCCACTTCCCAAATGGCTTGAGTTTGGAGGCAGGCAGGAGGAGTTGAAAAGGCCCAGCAGGTAATTCTGCTCAGACCTCGGGCAGGGGTGGGGCGTCCCTCAAGGGGCCCCTTTCCACGCTGGCACCATTACACCCCTCTCCCCTAGGTTTGCCCCCACCACAGGTGCTCTCTTTCCCACATGGCCTCCTGGTGTGGACAAGGGCACAGGCTGAAGGGAGGATTAGCGAACTAACCACAGCACCGTCATACAGAGCGCCATCCAAGTGGCGGGTGAAAAGAGAAATATTGTAGTAATAGGGGATAGCATAGTTCAGGGAACAGATACTGTTCTCTGCAACAAAGTCAGAGTCCCAAAAGCTGTTTTGCCTGCCTGGTGCCAAGGCTAAGGAAATCTCTTTTGGGCTGGAGAGCAACTTGGAGTGGGAGGGGAAGGATCCAGTTTTGGTGGTCCACGTAGGTACCAACGACACAGTTAGGTCTACGAAAGAGGCTCTGCTGAGGGAGTAAGAGCAGCTTGAGGCTAAATTAGAAAGCAGAACCAGAAAGGTAATCATCTCCAGATTACTACCTGAGCCACGTGCAAATTGGTGTAGGGTAAATAAGATTAGAGAGGTGAATGTGTGGCTCAAAGATTGGTGTGGGAGAAATGGATTCCAATTCAGGGGGCACTGGCACCTAATACCGGGGAAGGAGAGAGCTGCTCTGTTGGGATGGGCTTCATTTGAACAACACTGGGACCAGTGTCCTAAAGAATCATGTAACTAGGGCTGTAGATTGGACTTTAAACTAATTAGCAGGAGTAGGGTTTAATTGAAGGGAAGTTTTTTAAAAATTTTTTAAAGACGACAGAGCACAGGTGCAGGGCAGTGAGGAGGTGAACGATAATCAAAGTGTGACAGGAAGAGACAGAAAATATAAGCAGAAGAGTGCAGCAGAAATTAGAACCAGAGTGAGTAATAATGGTAAAAAGTCAAAGCTTAAGACTCTTTATCTGAATGCATGCAGCATTTGCAACAAGATAGATGTGTTGACAGCACAAATACAAATAAATGAATATGACTTGATAGCTATTACAGAGAAGTGGTTGCAGGGTGATCAAGGCTGGCAACTCAATATTCAAGGGTATTCGATGTTCTGGAAAAATAGGCAAAAAGGAAAAGGAGGTGGAGTATATTTGTTAATAATGGAAAGCATTAGTGAGGTGGCGAGTAGTGATATAGGTGCAGTAGATCGTGATGTGTAATCAGTTTGGAAATAAGGAATAGCAAGGGGGAGAAGTAACGGCTGGGAGTTGTCTACAGGCCCCCGAAGAGTTGCCTCACTGTAGGACAAAGTATAAATCGGGAAATAATGGAGGCGTGTAAGAAGGGCACTACAATTGTCATGGGTGATTTTAATCTGCATTTTGACTGGACAAATCAGATTGGCAGGAGTAACATGGAAGACAAAGTTGTAGAGTGCATCAGGGATTGTTTCTTAGAGCAATACATTGCAGAACCTGCCCGGGAACAGGCTATTTTAGATCTAGTAATGTGTAATGAGGTAGGGTTAATAAGCGATATTGTAGTTAAGGCTCCTATAGGGAGTAGCGATCACAACATGGTGGAATTTCAAGTTCAGTTTGAGGGTGAGCAACTCGGGTCTCAAACTAGTGTCCTCAACTTAAATAAGGGCAATTACAGAGGTATGAAGAAAGAGTTGTCTAAAGTGGGCTGGGAAAATAGATTAAGCAGTGGATGAGTAGTGGCAGACATTTAAGCAGATATTTCATAAAGCTCTGCAAAAATGTATCCTGGTCAAAAAGAAGGACTCAATGAGAAGGATGAGCCACCCGTGGTTAACAAAGGTGGTCAAGGACAGTATCCAATCAAAAACTACGGCAAACAAAGCAGCGAAAATTAGAGATGGGCCAGAGGATTGGGAATTTTTTTTAGGAACCTGCAGTGGGTGACTAAAAAGCTAATAGAGGGAGAAAATTAGTTATGAAAGTAAAGTGGCAAGAAATATAAAAACAAACAGCAAGGGCTTCTCTGGATATATTGAGAAGAGAGTAGCTAAAGTGAGCGTGGGGCCCTTGGAGGATACAACTGGAAAATTGGTACTGGAGAACAGGGAAATGGCAGATAATTTAAACCAATATTTTGTATTGGTCTTTACAGTGGGAGAACACTATAAACATCCCAAAGATACCAGATAAGCAAGGAGCTAATGGGAGGAAAAATCTTGTAACAGTCTCTATCACGAGGGACAAAGTATTTGACAAACTATTGAGACTAAAGGCAGACAAGTCACCTGGACCTGATGGCCTGCACCCAAGGGTTTTAAAGGAAGTGGCTGCAGAGATAGTGGATGCATTGGTTGAAATATTCCAGAACTCACTGGCTTCCAGGAGGGTCCCAGTGGATTGGAAAACCGCTAATGTGACACCCCTGTTCAAGAAGGGGGGGGGGAGAAGAGAGACAAAAAGCAGGGAACTATAGGCCAGTCAGCCTGACATCTGTTGTTGGGAAAATGCTAGAGTCCATTATTAAGGAAGAAATAGCAGGGCATTTAGAAAAGCTTAACACAATCAAACAGACACAACATGGTTTTGTGAAAGGCAAATAATGTTTGACAAATTTGCTAGAGAATATAATCTTTGAGAATATAACCAGCAGAGTTGATAAAGAGGAACCGGTAGATGTAACGTATTTGAATTTCCAGAAGGCATTCGATAAAGTGCCACACAAAAGGTTATTGCATAAAAAGGATCTAGATATAGTAGTCTAGGAGGAATACTGAGAGATATTGGATGGGATAGTCATAGAGAGAGAGGAAGTACTTGAAGGGCTGAAATCCTTGAACGTTGATAAGTCACCAGGGCCAGATGGATTGTTTCCAAGGCTGCTGAAGGAAGTCAGGGAGGAGATAGCAGACACTCTGAGGATAATTTTCCAATCTTCACTAGATACAGGGGAGATACCGGAGGACTGGAGAAATGCAAACATAGTTCCATTGTTTAAAAGGGATCAAAGGAAATGCCAAACAATTATGGGTCAGTTAGTCTTACATCGGTGGTGAGCAAATTAGTAGAATCAATCCTGAGAGATAGGATTAGCTGTCGTGTGGAAAGGCATGGACTAGTAGGGATGGTCAGCATTGATTTGTTAAAGGAAGGTCTTGCCTCACAAATTTGATTGAATTCTTTGAGGAAGTGACAAGAAGGGTTGAATAAGGTAGTGCAGTGGATGTTGTGTACATGGATTTTAGCAAGGCATTTGACAAGGTCCCACATGGCAGATTGGTCAGGAAAGTAAAAGCCCATGGGATTCAGGGTAATGTAGCAAACTGGATAAAAAGTTAGCTTTGTAACAGGAAACAAAGGGTAATGGTCCATGGATGCCCTTGCGAATGGAAAGTTGTCTCAAGTGGTGTTCCACAGGGCTCAGTGTTGAGACCCTTGCTGTTTGTGTTGTATATTAACGATTTGGACGTGAACGTGGGGGACACGGTTGGAAAATTTGCAGATGACACAAAGATTGGCCTAGTAGTGGATAGTGTAGAGGATAGCCATAATCTCCAAAACGATATACATGGGTTGGTGGAGTGGGCGGTAAAGTGGCAGATGGATTTTAACATAGAGAAGTGTGAGGTCATACATTTAGGGAGGTCAACAGTTACAGGGAATACACAATAAATGGGAATATACTAAGAGGGGTAGATGAAGTGAGATCTTGGCGTACAAGTACACAGGTCCCTGAAGGCAGAAGTTCAAGCAGACAAGGTTGTAAAGAAGACATATGGAATGCTCTCCTTCATTGGTAGAGGTATAGAATATAAAAATAAGGATATAATGTTGGAATTGTACAAAACACTGGTGAGGCCACAACTGGAGTATTGTGTACAGTTCTGGTCACCACATTACAGGAAGGACGTAATAGCTCTGGAGAGAGTGCAGAGGAGGTTTACGAAAATGTTGCCAGGGTTAGAAAAGTGTAGCTACGAGGAGAGATTGGATAGGTTGGGGTTATTTTCCTTAGAACATAGAAGGCTGAGAGGTGACTTCATTGAGGTGTACAAAATTATGAGGGGAATAGATAGAGTGGACAGGATAAAATTGTTTCCCGTAGTGGAGAATTCTAGAACCAGGGGACATAGATTCAAGATAAGTGGCAGAAGGTGTAGAGGGGGCATGAGGAAGGTCATGGGTGTCTGGAATTCGTTGCCAAAGTTGGTGATAGAGGCAGAAACTTTAAACTCTTTTAAAAAGTACCTGGATCTGCACCTTAAGTGCTGTAAGCTGCAGGGCTATGGGCCGGGTGCAGGAAGGTGGGATTAGAAAGGGCACCTGGGTGTCCTCGGGCTGGCATGGACAAGATGGGCCAAATGGCCTCCTTCTGTGCTGTAACTTTTCTATGTTTCTATGGTTCTAATATAAGTGCTCACGGTATTGGGGGTAGTGTATTAGCATGGATTGAGGATTAGTTAACACAGAAGACAGAGTCGGGATTAATGGATCTTTTTCAGGTTGGAAAGGCATAACTAGTGGACAGCCACAAGGATTAGTCCTAGGGCCTCAATTATTTACTATCTATATTAATAACTTGGAGGAGGGGGCAGTGTGTAATGTATCCAAATTTGCTATTGACACAAAAATACGTGGGAGGGCATGTTGTGATGAGGACATAAGGAATCTGCAAGGGGATATAGATAGGTCGAGTGAGTGGGCAAAAACTTGGCAGATGGAGTTTAATGTAGGAAAGTGTGAGGTCATGCACTTTGGTAAGAATCATCAAAAGGCAGGCTATTATTTAAATGGAGAGACTCTCCAAAAAAATGCAACAGAGGGGGATCAGGGTGTTCTTGTGCATGAAACACCAAAAATATTAACATGCAGGTGCAGCAAGTAATTAAGAACGCAAATGGAATTTTGGCCTGTATTGCTAGGGGGTTGGAGTTTATAAATTGGGAAGTCTTGTTACAACCTTACAGGGTGTTGGTGAGGCCGCACCTGAAGTACAGCTTTGGTACCCGTCTTTAAGAAAATATATACTGGCATTGGGGGCAATTCAAAAGAGGTTCACTATGCTGATTCCTGGGATGAAGGGGTTGCCTTATCAAGAATGGCTAAACAGGTTAGGCCTTTATTCATTAGAATTTAGAAGAGTATGGGGTGATCTTACTGAAACATACAAAATTCTGAGGGGGCTTGACAGGGTAGACGTTGAGAAGATGTTTCCACGAGTGGGGAAATCTTGAACTGGGGGACACTCATTTAAATCTGAGCTGCGAAGGAATTTCTTCTCTCAGAGGATAGTGAATGTCTGGAATTCTCTGGGCTAGATCACTGAAAGTATTTAAAGGAGGTAGATAGGTTTTTGAAATATCAGGGAGTTGAGGGCTATCAGGGGCTGGCACGAAACAGGAATTGAGGCCTGGGGCAGATCAACCATGATCTCATCGAATGGCAGGGCAGGCTTGAGGGGACGGATGGCCTACTCCTGCTCCTATTTCTTATGTTCTTATAACCAACAGCGAAAAAGCCCAAGACCCATGAGGCAGCTAAAGGCACAGCTGCCAATAATGGAATGATTAAAATCAAGGATTTACAAATGGCCAGAATTGATAGGGCACTCAGTACGGCGCATACCGCAGCCTCGCTGTTAACTCAATATCATTACAATTGTGTAGGTCTTTCTAGTTCTTCTAGTTGATGCTCTTTAACTATAAAGATGAAAAATGAAATAATTTTATGTTAAGAGCTTCTATCTCACTGAGGAGGCTTCAAGCCAATTAACATCCAAAAACCTGCTCTGAAAATTCTGCTCATATTTTGACAGCTGTGACAAACATTACCATAGCAGCTGAGACAATTATAAAACAATCAACAAACACTCTAAACAAAACAACCCACAACCTTCTAAAAAAATGTCAACTCGCCCTATCTGCCAATGTTAACAGATCCTTTAAAAAAATTCAAGGATCTGGATCTGTATTTTCACCAAAAACTAACCAGTTCTTCCTTGAGCTATACCCTATATGTGTACCAAGTTTCATCGAAATTCTGCCATTAGTGAGCTGAGCTGAGGCAGGGATTGTGATGGACCATGCTACAGACATGGAAATAGGTGGTTTTGGTGATGGAGTGAATATATAATTAGAAATGCATCTTGGGATCAAATAGGATGCCAGTTATGAACAGTCTGTTTTAGCCTCAAGAGTGGGCAGAAACAAGGACAGAATGCATGGCTCGAGAATAGAGTTTGTGGTGCGGACTAACTACACTGGCTTGAATCTTTCCTATAGTACTGTATCCCAAGGCTCTGTTTGCATAACATCATGTCAAATATTTGGCTCTGCATGCTCCATGGCTAGAACAGCCAAGAAATTTTGTTGTTGTGACTTACAAAATCTACATCCAAACATTTCAGTTTTCAGATTTTGACTCATTTGCATTGTTTCAGATTACGAGAAAAGTTGCAGAGTTCCAGTTACATCGTGCTTCAAGCAGTTACTTTATCCTGAGAGCTGCAGGCCCAGCCACCAATTCCTGCTTAAGGAAAATAAAATAGGTGTACAGGTGAAAAAAAACAAAAGAACCAGCAACTTAGTATCTCGAGGAAAATCCAATAAATAGGTAACTTCAGCATGTCACTTTTGATCTCAAGGTTAATTTTTGGCTCCCAGAATGCAGCTGTAAGGGTCCCCAGCCAAATGCACAGGAAATCCTCCAGCTATCACCCCAACCAACCTTCCCCAAAAATTGGCAGGGTCAATAATTTTTCTAACAACTGATCTGCTGGCTCATTGTACTTCGGTCTAGCCACCCAGTCATAAAATAAACCCTCAGCAGCTGTATCTTAAGTGCTAACACTGCCTGCAAACTCAACCACTGCAGCTTGTGCAGAACCTACCACTCTGCTTCAAGAAAAAAGAGAGTGCTAAAGGAGAGATTTGGTTTTAAGATTCCACCAGCCGCTCAACAGAACAGATGTATTCCTCCCACCTCCAGAGAGGCTTCGCCAAGAAGGCCAGAGAAAAGGGGCATATAGCCACTTAACTAAGAGACAAGTGATGAGAACACTCAGTAGGGCGCATACAGCAGCCACGCTGTGGCAACAACGTTATTACAATTATACAGCTCTTCCTAGTTCTTCTAGTTGATGCTCTGTAACTATAAATATGAAAAATGAAATAATTTTATATTGAGAGCTTCTACCTCACTGAGGAGGCTTCAAGCCAATCAACATGAAAAAACCTGCTTTGAAAACTCTGCTCACAAATTTGACAGCTGCAACAAATTCTACCACAGCAGCTGAAGACAGTTATAAAACAATCAGCAACATTCTAAACAAAACACCCCACAACCTTCTTAAAAAAAACATCAATTCGCCCTATCTCCCAATGTTAACAGATCCTTTAAAAACTTCAAAGATCCGGATCTGTATCTTCACCAAAAATTAATCAGTTCTTCCTTGGGCTATACTCTATTTGTGTACCAAGTTTCATCAAAATTCTGTTGTGTTTTAAAATATGTTGTAAAAGACTAGCAAACAGGGAAGAAAACATTACCTCTGCCCGCCTTCAGTGGCCAAGCTAATAAAAGATAAGCCGCTCCACCCTAGCATAATGCAGAACAGTTCATGCCCCCCAGAGGCCTCCCAATTACTGGTCAACATCCATGTTGACATCTAAATAGAAATACTGAGGAGGAATAAAAGCAGAAAATGCTGAAAATACTTAACAGGTCTGGCAGCATCTATGAAGAGAGAAACAGAATTAATGTTTCAGATTTGTGACCTTTCCTCAGAAGCAATGAGTCATTCTCTTGAGTTAAAAGAAAACCAGGTCAAGATAATGCACCCCAGAACACAGAAACAGCAAAGCCACAGAACTCAGGGCCCAGATCAAAGCATGTCATCTACAATGGACATCGAGACCTAAAGGCACTGGTGCGAGGATTCACAAAAATATCTCCACCATCCAAGCTACAAAAAGGTCCCGGTGTTCCATAACACATATTCCTAAGCAGAACACCAGGTAAATACATTAAATAATAGATGAATTAAGTGTTGCAAGCCCAAATAGCCCACCAAACTAGTGGGAAATCATATGGTAAACCCAATAATATATAGATCTTTGCTATCACGGAAGGCCTGGCAAGAAAGAGGCCAATCTTTTTCCTCTTTGAATCCTCAGATCCCTTTGAAACACAAGGAACATTATTGCCTTGACATGAGGGTGCACCCAAAAAACTCTAGTTTCATGCTATGGACTCATTGTAATAAGAGCCCTTAAAGTATAACTCTTTAACTTTCAAAGGAGGTCAGCTGTCCTATCCAAGGGTGCAGTAAACTTGGGTCTCTTATCTGAAAACATGCCCCATAACTCCTACAGAATACATTACACATCAAAGTACAAAACATTCCCCCTCAGCTCCAAAGTCATAAGGTACAGTATAACTTTAGACAGCCAAGCTTCAAATTCTGAAAGGCAAAAGCAGTTCTGCCCCATCCTCACCAGACATTCAAAGCTATAGACTTTCTACTGAGTAATAAGAATCCTGGCCAATTTCTCATTTCGAACCTTCTACCAAAGCCAATTGCACACCCTTTTTCAGCATAGAGCAAGAACTAGAAGAATTTTCTGAATTCTACACCATTATGCTTTTGGGCATTGATCAAGCTCCAAACACCATAATCCTTCACATAATGTGTACAGCACATTTCCTAAGAAAGGGAGAAGGTATAATACTTATTATAGAGCCTTTAATTCACCCACATTTTTAAAAATGTGGGAATAGTTAATCAAAAATTGGTTTTATGATATTTAAGAGTAATTGAGCAATTAAATATAAAAGTGCAACTCAAATCGGTATTAAGCTCTGGAGAATCCAACACTACAGCACTAACTTTATTTCAAAAGTATTTCATTAGTTATAAAGAGCTTTGGGATGCCCTGAGGTCATGAAAGACACTACATAAATGCAAGACTTTATAAATAGGTCCTCTTAAAACGATGGCCCACAGCAACAGTGCCACAATTAAAACTATAGCCTTACCATTTTTAATCCTTCCCATCCGGGCCTTTCTACTCCATAGCAAGGAATGAAGATTTGCCAAAATGACCCACCAATGGGACTGGCGAGAAGAAGGAACAATGAGGCCATGCTTCCTACTGATGTCACCAGCTCAGCTAACTCCCCTGAAGGTCAGCATACTTGCAGCGTTATTGTACATTTTTTAAAGTTTCATAGAATCTCAGAATTGTTACAGTGCAGGAGGGGGGTTGGGGGGGGGCATTCAGCCCATCATATCTGCACCAGCTCTCCAAATGAGCATTTCGCCTAGTGCCATTTTCCTGCCTTCCCCTCGTAACACTGCAGGTTGCTTCTTTTCAAATAATCATCTAATTCCCTCCTGAATACCTAGATTGAACCTGCGCCCACCACACTTTCAGGCAGTGCATTCCAGACCTTAACCACTCAATGTGTAAATAAGTTTTTCTCATGATGCTTAGAGTTTTTAAAAAAAACTATTTCTGATGTTTAAGGAGGTAAATTATCTGTTTTTGTTGCGGGCGTGAACAATGTCAGGCTCAGGGGAGATGTTTTAGGCCTTTTTGACACAGTATCCGCTGTTAATCACTGTCCTACACCTAAGATTAACAGCAGATATAGGGTAAATACCTAATGAAGTATAGTACATCAAGCCTAAGTTTCTGACATTAAGTTTTCGACCTTTTCGGAAGGGCCAAGGCAGGGAAATTCTACTCATCAGAAGTTTAAACTTTCTGCATGGATTAGGAAAATCCTAGGTTCCTTGTATGAAATCAAAATACCGAGTACATGCAAGGGTCAGTTGTACTTCCTGCAGGTCCCAATGCACAACAACTGCAAATATCTCAACATTCACTGCTGTTGCCATTGGAAGATTCACCAATGTATGCAGCATATTCCATCTCATAATTCAACTTTTTTTTTGTGTGCACATTATTCAACTCTAATGAAATTTGAGCCTGAGGCAGGAGGTGCCACCAACTGCCTATGCTGGGCTGAGTTTCCAGCATACAACTTGATTTCCTCCTAGCTGTTGTTTCACTTTTTCCACGTAATCCAAGTTATCCCCTTCTCTCTGAAGATGTCAACCTATGCTGGGATACAGTTCAACACAACACTTAATTATCAGATGGTAGCTTGCCTAAGTGATCATTCCCTATGTGTGGGCCTACACAGTGAATGTTGGCTTGCAACATGTTTCTGCAGCATTGCAGCCAATTCTTATCCTGTCCTCACTAACATCTAGATATTCACATAACACAAGAATTGTTCGGTAATCTAAGCAAGATTTCCCCTCAACATAAGGAGACAGAGTACAATTCCAGTGTTTTACTACAGTTCCTGTTGAGAGCAGCCAACTCAGTAGATGAAGAACTGGTTCTGATAACCTTAAACATGAGACCTACTTTCCTCTCTCCAGGGATCCTGCCTGATCTGAGTATTTCCATTCTTTTCTTTTTTTGATTTAATCACAGGAACCTGTGATTTTCCTAATCCATACAGTTTGCTAATACACTAAGTACTCACTTAGTGTTGACTCGCTCAACATTGTTTTCCTTTAATGTTGTTAATAAAGTAGTGACAATATACCTGTTTGACGCTACCAGTTTCATTCTAACACCGCTTGCACAGACTCTATTTTGTGACCTGCAGGCACAGATTACCTTTTCCCATGCTCCCACCCTCAATGCTGAAGTCCTTCTTTCCCCCAGCTCTCGTTACTACCCTCCATTCTTACTTTCAAGTCCCCTTCATCCATTGTCACCACTGGGGACTTTGTCAGGTGCTTCTCCTCTCTCTGCATTCATCCCACTCTGAATTCCCACTGAAGTCCTGGGGCTTCAGCTGCTACCTGCACAGACCAACTTCTACCAGTAGATGGAGCCTGGTCAACCCAAAACAAGGTGAGTAATTTTTTTCTTACATTCACAGTATATTGTATTTCATTTATATTTCTAAAATTTTATTTTAAAGTTTATTTCATTTTAGAATGCAGGCTTTTAGGAAAGTACAGCATCCAACTTAAAATGTTTAATTTTTTTACGCTGCAAAAGGTCTTAAAATACCTAACTGTGCAGTATTTATTTTACATCTAGTGATTTATATTGTTTTGCAAGCTATTTCAGCTGGGAATGCATGGTACTGCACATTTATAGTACAACATTTCAACCTGTACATAGGTTTCTTTGGAAATTTCTCATCTGAAAAACCAAACTCCTGGTTTTAACACTGATTCGTATGGGAACCTATGATTCACTTAAAGTTGTTTTAAGATGAGATTTTCAGGAACGCAACTTGTGGGGACTTACTGTACTCCAAATGGAGTTCTGATGATTCAGTTGGTAAATATACTAAATTTAACAAGTGAAATCATGCAATCATTTATGCACTCATAACTAATTCAAGAGTACCAGCATGCCAAGTACTTAAGTTGAAAGTAAAAACTGAGATGAGCTTAAATATGCACAACACCTTACTGACGTAAATTAACACTTCTACAATTTCCACCCGAATGTTACAGATAGCTTATTCAATTACACCACAGAATATCAAGGGTGTTGGTGAGGTGGGGAGGAGGAAACATAATCCAGTAAGAATGTCTTTGATACACATTCACAAGTCAGTTCACAGCATTTGAATAAAATACATGCCATACAATTTTTGGGGTGTGCAAAGGGGGTGGCAAATAGAACATTATTTGAATGTGTATTTATGCAGTTTCATCTAAAAAAATATTTTAAATACTGAATGGCCTTCGCATTCCTTTAAAAAGGCTTTTTTGTTTAATTCTTTTTATTCATTCATGGGATGTGGGTACCGCTGACTAGGCCAACATTTATTGTCCATTCCCTAATTGCCCTTGAGAAGGTGGTGGTGAGCTGCCTTCTTGAACTGCTGCAATCCATGTGGTGTAGGTATATCCACAGTGCTGTTAGGGAGGGAGTTCCAGGATTTTCACCCAGCAACAGTGAGGAAACGGCAATATAGTTCCAGGTCAGGATGGTGAGTGGCTTGGAGGGGAACTCCCATGTATCTGCTGCCCTCGTCCTTCTGGATAGTAGTGGTCGTGGGTTTAGAAGGTGCTGTCGCAGGAGGCTTGGTGAGTTCCTGCAGTGCATCCTGTAGATGGTACACACTGCTGCCACAGTGTGTCGGTGGTGGAGGGAGTGAATGTTTGTCGATGGGGTGCCAATCAAGTGGGCTGCTTTGTCTGGATGGTGTCAAGCTTCCTGAGTGTTGTTGGAGCTGCATTCATCCAGCCACACTCCTGACTTGTGCCTTGTATAGCTGGCGGACAGGCTTTGGGGAGTGAGGGGAGTTACTCACCAGAGGATTCCTAGCCTCTGGCCTGCTCTTGTAGCCGGATTATTTAATAGGCTAGTCCAGTTCAGTTTCCGGTCAATGGTAACCCCCAGGATGTTGATAGTGGGGGATTCAGTGATGGTAATGCCATTGAGTGTCATGGAGCGGATGGTTAGATTCTCTCTTGTTCGAGATGGTCATTGCCTGGCACTGTGTGGCACAAATGTTACTTGCCATTTATCAGCCCAAGCCTGGATATTGTCCAAATGCTGCAAGACTGGGACATGGACTGCTTCACTATCTGAGGAGTCGCAAACCGTGCTGAACGTTGTGCAATCATCAGCTAACATTCCCACTTCTGACCTTATGATGCAAGAAAGATCATTGATGAAGCAGCTGAAGATGGTGGAATCTGGGGCGCTACCCTGAGGAGCTCCTGCAGTGATGTCCTGAGCTGAGGTGATTGACCTCCAACAACCACAACCATCTTCTTTTGTGCTAGGTATGACTCCAAACAGCGGAGAGTTTTCCCCGATTCCCATTGACTACAGTTTTGCAAGGGCTCTTGATGCCACACCCGGTCAAATGCTGCCTTGATGTCAAAGGCAGTTACTCTCACCTGACCTCAGGAGTTCAGCACTTTTGTCATTGGTTGAACCAAGGCTGTAATGAGGTGAGGAGTGGAGTGGCCCTGGCGGAACCCAAACCGACTGTCAGTGAGCAGGTTATTGCTAAGCAAGTGCCACTTGATAGCACTGTTGATGACCCCTTCCATCATTTTACTAATCATCGAGGGTAGACTGATGGGGCTGTAATTGGCCGGGTTGGATTTGTCCTGCTTTGTATGTACAGGACATACCCAAGCAATCTTCCATATTGCTGGATAGCTGTACTGGAACAACTTGACTCCGGGCGCGGCAATTTCTGAAACACAAGTCTTCAGTGCTATTGCCAGAATATTGCCAGGGTCCATAACCTTTTCACTATCTAGTGCCTTCAGTCATTTCTTGATATCGTGTGGAGTGAATTGAATTGGCTGAAGACTGGCATCTGTGATGCTGGGGACCACCAGAGGAGGCCAAGATTGATCATCCACTCGGCACTTCTGGCTGAAGATTGCTGCAAATGCTTCAGCCTTATCTTTTGTACTGATATGCTAGGCTCCCCCATCCTTGAGGATGTAGATATTTCTAGAGCCTCCTCCTCCAGTGAGCTGTTTAATTGTCCACCACCATTCACGACTGGATGTGACAGGACTGCAGAGCTTAGATCTGATCTGTTGGTTATGGAATCACTTAGCTCTATCACTTGTTGCTTATGCTGTTTAGTACGCAAGAAGTTCTGAATTGTAGTTTCACCAGATTGACACCTCATTTTAAAGTATGCCTGGTGCTGCTCTTAGCATGCCCTCCTGCACACTTCATTGAACCAGGGTTGGCACCCTGGTTTGGTAGTAATGATAGAGTGGAGGGTGTGCCAGGCCATGAGGTTACAGATTGTGGTAGAGTACAATTCTGCTGCTGCTGATCGCTCACAACAACTCATCGTTGCCCAGTCAAGTTGCTGGATCTGTTCAAAATCTATCCGATTTAGCATAGTGGTCGTGCTGCACAACACAATGGATGGTATCCTCAATGTGAAGACAGGGCTTCGCCTCCACAAGAACTGTGCGGTGGTTACTCCTACCGATGCTGTCATGGACAGATGCATCTGCGGCAGGCAGGATGCTGTGGATGAGGTCAAGTATGTTTTCCTCTCTTGTTGATTCTCACGCCACCTGCTGCAGACCCAGTCAGCGGCTATGTCCTTTAGGGCTCAGCCAGCTTGGTCTGCAGCAGTGCTTCCAAGCCACTCTTGGTGATGAACATTGAAGTCCCCCAACCAGAGTACATTGTGCACCCTTGCCACCATCGGTGCTTCCTTCAAGTGGTGTTAAACACGGAGGAGTACTGATTCATCGGCTGAGGGGGAGTGGTACATGGAAATCAGCGGGAGGTTTCCTTGCCCATATTTGATCTGATGCCATGAGACTTCATGGGATTTGGAGTCTACAATGAGGGCTCCTTGAGTATCCTGATTTGCACAGCAGAGTTACAAGAAAATTGTAATTATTTCCTGCTTAAAAGGTAATAAACCCATAGTTCCCACAGGATAGAAATCCAAGCCAATTAAATTGGTCTCTATCAAGGAGGAGTACACTGCATAAAGCCTTGCTAAAATTCCAATTGCTTCTTCATTGTAACTTGCTGTATTACACAGCTCTCATTTCTGTGAACAGTGGCCTAGTTTTGGCCTTACAAGAAAATGAATAGAACTCATTAGCTGCATGGTCATACATCATTGCATTCGGAAAACTCAATGAAAGTTGAAGGGAAGTGAATTCTCTACTGGAGTGTTGCTTAACTAAAACATATTGGAAGAAAAGTCAATCGAAGTCACATTTTTACTTTTGTCAATACTGTACTCCACAGATCTCTTAACATTGTGTGCTACGTTGTGAAATATACATCAACAAATTAATTTGACTGAATGGCAAGTGGAGAAGGCTGAAAGTATGGTGTGGGGGGCAATGTTTTCATTCTTGGTGGCTATCCATTGATGGCAATCCACTATTGGAAGCATATTAATTAGATGGGGAGATGGCAGATTCAAATATGGTTGTGATGGCCTTATTAACATAGAATTGAAAACTTTGGCAATGTTATACACAAGGTCCGCTATTATTCATGGAACCATAAACCAGCACAGGATTCCATCTTCAGAAGAAAATGGGAAAGTGCATAAAAGGTTGAAACCATGGATGCAGTACTAAGTTTCACATATAACTCAAATTTAATTACAGAATCACACAATTGTTATGGCGTAGGAGGCGGCCATTCGGCCCATGTCTGCACCGGCTCTCCAAATGAGCATTATGACTGAGTGCCATTCTCCTGCCTTTTCCCCGTACCCTTGCACATCATTTCTATTGAAATAATCATCCAATAACCATCCAAGGTGCCACAGGTTCCTTGGGCCCCAACTATTTACAATCTATATTAATGACTTGGTTTCAGGGCTAGCAGGTACTATAGCTAAATTTGCAGATGACACCAAAATAGGTGGGAAAGTTAAGTTGTAATGAAGAAATAAGAAATTTACAAATGGATATGGACAGGTTAGGTGAATGGGCCAAAATTAGGCAGATGGAGTTTAACGTGGATAAGTGTGAGGTTATCCATTTTGGTTGGAAGAATAAAAAGGCGACTTATTATTTAAATGGAGAGAAACTTCAGCATGCTTCAGTGCCGAGGAATCTGGGTGTCCTCGTGCATGAATTGCCGAAAGCTAGTATACAGGTACAGCGGTAATAAAGGAAGGCAAATGGGAATTTTAGCATTTATTGCTAAAGGAATAGAGTATAAAAATAGGGAAGTGTTGTTGCAACTATACAAGGCATTGGTGAGACTGCACCTGGAATACTGTGCACAGTTTTGGTCCCCTTACTTGAGAAGAGATGTAGTTGCATTGGAGGCAGTTCAGAGGAGGTTCACGAGATTGATTCCAGAGATGCGGGGCTTGTCTTATGAGGAGAGATTGAGCAGTTTAGGCCTATACTTGCTGGAGTTTAGAAGGGTGAAAGGAGATCTAATTGAGCCATATAAGATGCTAAAGGGGATAGACAAAGTAGACATGGAATGGATGTTTCTCCTTGTGGGGCATTCCAGAACGAGAGGCCATAGTTTTAGGCTAAGGGGTGGTAGATTTAAATCAGAGATGAGGAGGAATTACTTTTCTCAAAGGGTCGTGAATCTGTGGAATTCACTACCTCAGAGTGCAGTGGATGCTGGGACGCTGAATAAATTTGAGGAGGAGATAGACAGATTTTTAATTAGTAACAGGTTGAAAGGTTATGGGGAAAGGGCGGGAAATTGGAGTTGAGGCCGAAATGAGATCAGTCATGGTCGCATTGGATGGCGGGGCAAGCTCGAGGGGCTGAATTGCCTACTCCTGCTCCTAGTTCTTATGTTCTTATTTTCAATGTCCTGGAATGCCTCGATTGGACCTGTCTCCACCACAATTCCAGGCAGTGCATTCCAGATTCGAACCACTTGCTGAATGAAAAAAAGTTTTTTCTCACATCACATTTACTTCTTTTGCAAATACCTTTAAATCTGTGCTCTCTTGTTCTTGATCCTTTCACAAGTGGGAACAGTTTCTCCCGATCCACTTTACCCAGCCCCCTCATGATTTTGAGCACCTCTATCAAATATGCTCTTAGCCTTCTCCTCTCCAAGGAGAATAGACCCAACCTCTCCAATCTATCTTCATAACTGAAGTTTCTCATCCCTGGTACCATTCTTGTAAACCTCTTCTGCACTCTCCAATACATTCACATCCTTCCTATCGTGCGGTGCCCAGAACTGTACACAATACTCCAGCTGAGGTCCAGCTGGTGTCTTATATAAGATCTTCCTTGCTCTTGTACTCTATGTCCCTATTGAAGAAGCCCAGGATGCTGTATGCTTTATTAAGAGATCTCTCCACCTATCCTGCCACCTCCCATGATCTATGCACATATGCACCCAAGCCCCTCTGCTCCTGCACCCACTTAAGAATTGTATCCCTTATTTTCTATTGTCTCTCCATGTTCTTCCTACTAAATTGCATCATCTCTCACTTCTCCACATTGAACTTCATCTGCCACCTAAACGTCCACCCCACCAACTTGTCTACGTCCTTTTGAAGTTCTACACTGTCCTCATCATAGTTTACAATGCTTTCAAGTTTCGTATCATCCACAAACTTTGAAACTGTCCCCTGCACACCAAGATCTAGATCATTAATATATATCAGGGAAAGCAAGGGCCCCAATATCAACGCCTGGGGAACCCCACTACAAACCTTCCACCAGCCTGAAAAATATCCATTGACCATTACCCTCTGTTTCCTTTTATTCAGCCAATTTTGCACCAACATTGCTACTGTCCCTTTTATTCCATGAGCTATAAATTTTCTCTCAAGCTTGTTGTGTGACACTGTATCGAATGCCTTTTGAAAGTCGATGTATGCCACATCAACAGCATTACCCCTCATCTATCCTGTTAGCTCTTCAAAAAATACCAGCAAGTTAGTTAAACACAATTTCCCATTTAGAAATACATGCTGGCTCCTCCTAATCAACCCACATTTTTTCCATGTGACTACTAATTCAATCCTGAACAATTGTTTCTCAAACTTCCCTACCACTGAAGTTTAACTGACTGGTCTGTAATTGCTGGGCTTATCCTTACAACCTTTTTGAACTAGGGCATAATGTTTGCAATCCTCCAGTCCTCTGGCACCTCTCCTGTGTCTAGGGAAGGCTGAAAGATTATGGCCAGTGCCTCTGCAATTTCCACTCTTACTCCCCTCAACATCCTTGGACACAACTCACCCAGTCTCGATGCCTTGCCAACCTTAAATACCAACAATTTATCCAACACTCCCTCCTTATCAATTTTGAATCCTTCTAGCGGCAGAGTTTCTTCTTCTTTCACCATGGTCTCAGTAACAACTGCTTTCTTGGTAAAGACAGATGCAAAGTATTCGTTTAATACCTCAGCCATGCCCCATGCCTCCAAGTGTAAATCCCCTTTTGGTCCCAAAACTCTTCCTTTTACCACTGTCTTACTATCTATGTGCCGATAGAAGACTTTGGGATTCCCCTTCATGTTGGCTGTCAGTCTTTTTCCATAATCCCTCTTTGCTTCTCTTATTTGCTTCTTCACCCTGACCCCCCCGCAATGAATCTTCTGTATTCTCAGTTGTATTTTCTACTTGACACCTGTCATAAGCACACTTTTTTTTCTTTAGCTTTTTCATCCAAGGAGCTCCAGATTTGTTTGCCCTACCTTTCCCTTTTGCATCTGTCTTTACCAAGGAGGCAGATGCGACCGGGCCATGGTAATAGAGGAGGAAATTCTGTCACTAGAAGGATTCAAAATTGGTAAGGAGGAAGCGTTGGATAAACTGTCGGTATTTAAGGTTGACAAAGCACCGAGACTGGATGAGATGCATCCAAGGGTCTTGAAGGAACTAGGAGTGGAAATTGCAGAGGCACTGGCCGTGATACCTTGACTGTGCCCAAACTACTTCTTCTTTGAGCCCATTGTTCAGCAACAGTTTTTCTCACCAACCTTTGGTTCCAGTTACCTGGCCCAGCTCTGTTTTTGCCCCTTTGAAATCGGCTCTCCACCAGTTAATTATTCTCACTCTGTATTGCACATTGTCCTTTTCTACCATCACCCTAAATGTTATGTTACAATGATCACTGTCTCCTAACTGCTCCCCCACTGATACTTGATCTACTTGGCCCACCTCATTTCCAAGAACCAGGTCCAATAGTGCATCCTTCCTTGTTAGTTTGGGCACATAATGCTGTAAAAAATTCCCCTGAACACAATCTAGAAACTCTTGCCCCTCTCCACCCTTTACACCACCACTGTCCCAGGTAATTAATGTTTTCTTCAAGAAAATATGTGCCACAGCTACTGCCTGCATTCAGTAGAATTCAGTAAGCAAGAAATATGATCAATTGATCCTTCTGACAACTCAAATGGCCAACAACCTTGTATTAATCACACAGAAGAACCAGACTGGAGAATTGTTAGATTATCTAAAACAAATGCATCTTTGCTATAATGAATGGCATCTGTCACTGGGGAGCATTCATCTGTCTGTGCTAATCAGCCTTAAGAGTGTAGATCTCATTCACACATTGTACTTAAATATCTTTTCACCTGTTCTGCGGGGAGTCAAACTGCAGCATTAATGATCTCATGGCTTAATTGCAATGAATGCATCTTGGTTAGCGACAAACCACATGAAAAAATAATAAGGACACAAATTCACCACCAATAATTAATACTTTTACGCATAAACTTTCAGAAGCTGCAACTGAAATATGCTAAAATTGAAGCCTATAAACAGCAGCCACTAGATTGTCCGCAGAGGCGTTTTTCCAACCCCACACCTCTCCCATCACAATTATACAGTGTACCGTCAACTTCCTAGTCACATTTATTCGTTCATGGGATGCAGGCATTGCTGACTAAACCAGCATTTATTGCCCACCCTTAATTGCCTTGACAAGATGGTGGTGAGCCATCTTCTTGAATCACTGCAGTCCATGTGGTCTACGTAAAGCCACAGTGCTGTCCGGTTTCATTCATTTTAGGCTTCGTAGTGAATAATCACAACTATTTTAAATTTAGTGGTGTTACATGTATATTAATTTATTTTTTCTAATTGGGAGCATATTACAATTAAAATTAGTCCTTTAGTGCAAACACAACAGCAATTGCAATTAGTAAAGCAGCAAATCCAACAGAACAATAAATGGTTCTTCATGATTAGATCAGCCTATTTTTATTGGGCCAGCGGAGGTGGCACTGGGAACCCCAACATCACCAGACACGAATCAGTACCATAACTGCCTATTGCTGGGAACACACCATGAATAAAATAATCAAGCTCAAGGTCCAATCATATTGAATGAAGAATATTTTAAACTAAATGAGAATTCTGTTATTGGGGCAGGTTCTTGACTTTCAGATATGCCTTATTTGTATACTTTTTGTGGGCATTGTATCCGAGGGCACTTTTTTTTTATTTTTGGAGGCTAAGGTATAAAGGAGAATTAAGCAATGTGTAATTCTTAGTCCTCATCAACATAGTTTATGACATATTGAGGCATTATCCTCCTTCATGTGTATAATGCACAATCATATTGAATTTGCATTACTCATACAAATTAAGCTTAATCTTCAAACACATTTTGTAATTTCATGATAAAACTTCCCCTTCATGAATTTAGAAGCATTATTAATGCAGATGTATGAGTAATCCCATTCCCCTACTAAATGAATGATTATAAATGGTCTGCCATGCAGAAACTGATCTATTCCAACCTATTACTCAAAATTAGTATCTGATAAATGACTTATCCTTGAAGATATTACCCTTTTTTGGAAGGCAAGGCTCTCATTTAATATTTTTTCAGATCAACCTGCACACTGCTCCATGATTTCACATCCACTTTTAATTTATGTATTAATGAAGAGAAAGAATTATGTGAAATAAAGAAAAAAAAAGAACAGCATTCCGTGCTTCATACATGGCTAAACTTGTTCTGAGCCTGAAGAAACTCTGTGTGGGGTCCAGAAATACATTGGGCCCTGGCTTCAAAACCACAAGAGGATGAATGACAAGATCAAGGTGCTCCAAGCAATCATCTTCTATGACAGTTACACACACTCAATGTTTGCTTGCTAGTATTGCCAATGATAAATGTTTTGTGTACAGCATGAAACAGTCAAACAAGGATGTTAATTTGTTAATATTAAATTACTACAAAATACGTGATTCACTGTTAGTCTCATCTTCTGGCCACAAGTGGGAAATGTTTACTATGTGTGCATATCGGTGCATGCACACGCACACAGGATTTAAATATTAACTGGATTGCTCTTTCATAGAGCCAGCAGTGTAGATTCAATGGACAAATTGGCTTCCTTCCATATTGTATTATTCTATACCACGATAAAACAAGTAATCAAAATGTTCTGGGCTAGCATTCCCCCAGAACCTCTCAGAAATAAATCCCATGCATTTCTGTATGCACATTTCCAAAAGTAGCACGATATCACTGCTACTATTGGAAAATCTATGTAAGGCCACAAAACACATTTTAATGGTCACAGATCTCATCAACAATTTGAACAAATAAACAAGTTTCTTGAAAGGAGTCGACGTTTCGAGTCCTCACGACCCTTCAACAGAACTGAGTATAGTTAGGAGAGGGGTGGAATATAAGCTGGTTTAAGGTGGGGTGGGGGGGGAAAGAGAGAAGTTGAGGGGGGGGGGGGGTGGGGTTGTAGGGACAAGCAAGCAGTGATAGGAGCAGATAATCAAAAGATGTCACAGACAAAAGGATCAAAGAGGTGTTGAAGGTGGTGATATTATCTAAGAAAATGTGCTAATTAAGAATGGATGGCAGGACACTCAAGGTACAGCTCTAGTGGGGGTGGGGTGGAAAGACTGACAAGGTATTAGTTGTAGATTTTAAAATAATGGAAATAGGTGGGAAAAGAAAAATCTATATAAATTATTGAAAAAAAAAGGGAGGGGGAAGAAACGGGGTGGGGATGGGGGCAGGCAGTTTAAGATCTAAAGTTGTTGAATTCAATATTCAGCCCAGAAGGCTGTAAAGTGCCTAGTCGGAAGATGAGGTGCTGTTCCTCCAGTTTGCGTTGGGCTTCACTGGAACAATGCAGCAAGCCAAGGACAGACATGTGGGCAAGAGAGCAGGGTGGAGTGTTAAAATGGCAAGCGACAGGGAGGTTCGGGTCTTTCTTGCGGACAGACCGCAGGTGTTCTGCAAAGCGGTCGCCCAGTTTGCGTTTGGTCTCTCTAATGTAGAGGAGACCGTATTGGGAGCAACGAATGCAGTAGATTAAGTTAGGGGAAATGCAAGTGAAATGCTGCTTCACTTGAAAGGAGTGTTTGGGCCCTTGGACGGTGAGGAGAGAGCAAGTGAAGGGGCAGGTGTTGCATCTTCTGCGTGGGCATGGGGAGGTGCCATAGGTGGGAGTTGAGGAGTAGGGGGTGATGGAGGAGTGGACCAGGGTGTCCCGGGGGGAACGATCCCTACGGAATGCCGCCGGGGGGGGTGAAGGGAAGATGTGTTTGGTGGTGGCATCATGCTGGAGTTGGCGGAAATGGCGGAGGGTGGTCCTTTGAATGCGGAGGCTGGTGGGGTGAGAAGTGAGGACAAGGGGGACCCTATCATGTTTCTGGGAGGGAGGAGAAGGCGTGAGGGCGGATGCGCGGGAGATGGGCCGGACACGGTTGAGGGCCCTGTCAACGACCATGGGTGGAAAACCTCGGTTAAGGAAGGAGGACATGTCAGAGGAGCTGTTTTTGAAGGTAGCGTCATCAGAACAGATGCGACGGAGGCGAAGGAACTGAGAGAATGGGATGGAGTCCTTACAGAAAGCGGGGTGTGAGGAGCTGTAGTCGAGGTAGCTGTGGGAGTCGGTAGGCTTGTAATGGATATTGGTGGACAGTCTATCATCAGAAATTGAGACAGAGAGGTCAAGGAAGGGAAGGGAAGTGTCAGAGATGGACCATGTGAAAATGATGGAGGGGTGGAGATTGGAAGCAAAATTAATAAATTTTTCCAGGTCCCGACGAGAGCATGAAGGGGGACCTTATCATGTTTCTGGGAGGGAGGAGAAGGCGTGAACACCCATCTGGGACCTATCCCAGTATCTGCTCCTATCACTGCTTGCTTGTCCCTACAACCACACCCCCCCCCACCTCAACTTCTCTCTCCACCCCCCCCAACTTAAACCAGCTTATATTTCACCCCTCTCCTAACTATACTCAGTTCTGTTGAAGGGTCGTGAGGACTCGAAACGTCAAATCTTTTCTTCTCCACCGATGCTGCCAGACCTGCTGAGTTTTTCCAGGTAATTCTGTTTTTGTTTTGGATTTCCAGCATCCGCAGTAGTTTTTTTGTTTTTATTTCTTGAAAGGTACTGCTGCTGAAATCTTCAGCCATGCCTTTGGTACTGCCAGTATTCCAATGATCTCCTGGCCATCCTCCCACCTTGCACCTTCCATAAACACGAGCTCATCCAAAACTCTACTGCCCATAGCCTAGCTCACACAAATTCCTGTTCATGCTTCATTCTTGACGCACCTTGACTCTCAGTTCAGCAATGCCTCGATTTTAAAATTTGCATCTTCTTTTTTAAATCCCTCTATGGCCTTGTTTCTCATCTCTATAACTTCCTTCAGCCATATAACCCTCCGAGATCTCTACGTTCCTCAAATTCTTGCCTCTTTTGCATCCCAGATTTTCTTCGCTCTACCACTGACAACTGTCGAGCCCCGAGCTCTGGAATTACTTCCCTAAAACTCTCCACCTCTCCCTCCTTTAAGATACTCCTCAAAACCTTCCTCTATGGTGCTCTCCTCTACCTGCCACAGCTAAAATACCTGCCAAGCGTTTGAGAAGAGTAGCTTGAGTTTGTTTTGAACTAAAATTAGGTTTGTCTCAGAGTTTTAAGTTAAGGTGACTGATTACTAATCATGAACATACAGTACAATGGCAATGTTTCGTAATTAGGAACACAAATAATCAATTTGCTGCTAACATGTGCCTTTCTTTCATCTGATCATCCCTGCTCGCACTCTTACGGCAAATTACTATGCACAGATATATTTTCCCTCGGCTAGTGCAAGTAATGTAACACTTCAGACAGGCAGGATACTAAAAATAGATTATAGCTGAGCAAGGGGTACAAGAAAAGGTTATCTAGTAGTTAAAAATGCGAAAAATATTATTTCAACATTATGGCCACAAAGAATGTTAATTGTTCATAAAATCACATTTGTCTTTACTCAACAGCATTCAATTTTTTTAAATAAAAAAGGATTTGGATATTGAAGCTGATGTAGGTAACTACAATCAGAATAATGAGGTAGAGGAAAGAGAAATTGAACATTACCTGTGGCAAAATTCCAATCATATGGTTTCACAATTAAAATTTTGAAACAAGTATGTTAGAGCTAGAAAAGACACAGGTTTAATTAAGTCTGCTTCTCTCTCTCACAACTTACTGGATATTGCCTTTTATCAATGGCTTATATGGTCACTTAATCTTCAATATTTACGTACAGAACTTACTTCTTTGAGTTACAAATTGGAGAATATTTATGATTTAAGAATTTAGAATTCTCTTAAGTCAGAGAGAAAATTTGTACAAGATTAAATTTGTTGACCTTAATTTTGCCTTATGTCTAGTATCAAATGCCAACCTATGGATTTGCTTGTGCAGTGAATACATATCAGAAAACAACTTAAATTTTCTCCTCACACTCTAGCTGCATTAACTACACATATTACATGAACCTTGGGATGCAGTGTGTCCTGTCTAATTGCACATGCTGGAATCTCACAATGATAGCAGGTTGCTGGAGGAGCTAATGGGAGAGCACCACAACAGTATGCATTTACTTAGTTAATTGTCCTACCAGAACATAAGTTTCAAATCGTTTACAATCCCAGTATCTATCACTCACTATCACAATGTATCATTTATACAGCATTATGTGCACTGAATATTATGAATGCAACATAACAAAGGTGTTACAACCAAACAAGAACTTATAAGTGCAAGAAAACAGGAAATAGGAGTAGATCTTATGGCCCATCGAACCTACTCCGCCATTCAATAGGATGGCTGATCTTGAGCTTCAACTCCACTTTCCCACCCACGCCCCATAACTGTTAGTTCCCACAGACCCCAAAAATCCCAACCTTAAAGGTATTCAACAATGGAGCATTCACAGCCCTCTGGGGAAGAGAATGCCAAAGGTTCACAACTCTTTTGAATGAAGAAATTTCACCTCCTCAGTCCTCAATGATCAACCCTCTATCCCAAGACCCCTGTGCCCTCCTGTTTTAGGTTCCACAGCCAGGGATAAAAAACATCTCAGTATCTTCCTGCCTAGCCCCTTCATAATCTTGAATACTTCAACCAAATCTAGTGTTCGCCCTATCAAGCTCCTTCAGGGTCTTGTATGTTTCAACAAAGATCACATCTCACTCTTCTACACACCAAATAACGTACAACCAATTTACTCAGCTCCTCATCACAGGACAACCCTCCCCAGGGACCAAATCAATGAACCTCCACTGTTCTGCCTCCAACGCAAGTACAGGTCCGGTCCCCAGCTTCCTGGAACGCGTGCCAGATTTGAGGATTTTGGGTCCTGTACTTAAAATACATAAAATACTTTATTTTATGTACAAAAATTAAAGTTACAAACAACAGCCTCCCCTCGTTGTGCCCACACCTCATTACAGTTGGTGAGCTGCGGAAGATCCCACATGTCTCCTACAACATTCATTCACTACATAAAATCACAGTTAATAACCCCCATAACAGCCTGAATTGGATGCCTGCCACTGGCCTGAAGGCTCCTGTTCCTGCTCCCTAGCTGTCCCTGGGAAATTTGACTAGCAAGGGGAAGAAGTCAGGGAGTCGTCCAGACGCATTCTCCCAGTATTTTCCTGGCATCCCCAATTGCAACTGAAATAACACTCCCAGACTTCTTTGACAAGGTCATCTGTCAGTTATGCTTCTTCAGAAGAAGTGGACAGCTGGTGAAGAGGTACAGTAGTGCCCCAGTCTGGTAAAGATTAAAGTCCCCAACAATTATTACACAGCCTTTGTTACAAGCTCAAATAATTTGTTTAAAGCTCTGTCCAATGGTATAACTACTGCTAGGGGCCCTATAAACTACTCCTACCAATGTTTTCTGACTCTCGCTATTCTTAATTTCCACCTATACTGATTCCACTCCATGATCTTCTGAAGCCAGATCCTTTCTCACTAAAGTCCTTATACTATCCTTTACTATCAGCTATCTTATTGCAGATGCTTTGTGCATCCAGATAAAAGAAATGTAATTTCATTTTTTTTTTAAATCTATCATTCCCGACACTGACCTTATTCGCTGATGCACAATTGATTTTATACTCTTTGCCCCTTCCTGTCCCACTCTGCTTGTCTTTACCCACATTGCTACACTGTTCCATTGTCTTGATCTTTCGCTTTGGATTTCTAAATCTCCCTTTACCTGAACCCTCTCCCTCTGTTAATTTAAAGCCCTGTCCACAGCCTTAATTATAGAACTAGCCAGGTAAAAGGGGTTAGTTTTAAGTTCAGTCTTAAAAGAGAAGAGGGAGGTGGTGGGCAGAGAGACTTAGGGAAGGAATTCCATAGCTTGGGGCCTGTATGGCTGAAGACAAGGTCACTAAAGGCAGTAGAGGCAACAGTGGATGTTTTACAAGAGGTTAGAGTCAAATCAACAATTTTTTTTGGGCGGGGTATGTGGTGTTTGGAGTGATCTTGGGGGATTTCAATATGCAGGTAGACTGGGAAAATCAGGTTGGTAGTGGATCCCAAGAAAAGGAATTTGTGGCATGTCTACGAGATGGCTTTTTGGAGCAGCTTGTGGTGGAGCCCTCTAGGGAACAGGCAATTCTTGATTTAGTGATGTGTAATGAGGCAGATTTGATAAGGGAGCTTAAGGTGAAGGAACCCTTAGGAGGAAGTGACCATAATATAACACGATAGAATTTACCCTGCAATTTGAGAGGAAAAAGCTGGAATCAAATGGAATGGTATTACAGTTGAATGAAGGCATGAGGGAGGAGCTGGCCAGAAATAACTGGGAGATGAGCCTAGCAGGAAAGACAGTGGAACAGCAATGGTAGGAGTTTCTGGGAGTAATTTGGGAGACATAGCAAAAATTCATCCCTAGGAAGAAGAAGCATTCTAAAGGGAGGACAAGGTGACCATGGCTGACAAGGGAAGTCAGGGACAGCATAAAAACTAAAGAGAAAGCATACAATGCGGTGAAGAGCAGTGGGAAACCAGGGGATTGGGAAGCCTACAAAGACCAACAGAGGACAACTAAAAAAGAAATAAGGAGGGAGAAGATTAAATATGAGGGCAAACTAGCCAGTAATATAAGAAGATTGCAAGAGTTTTTTTATTAGAGATATAAAGGGTAAGAGAGAGGCAAAAGTGGATATTAGGCCGCTGGAAAATGACGCTGGAGAAGTAGTAGTGGGGAACAAAGAAATGGCGGAGGAACTGAATAGGTACTTTGTGTCAGTCTTCACAGTGGAAGACACAAGTAACATCCCCAAAGTTCAAGAGAGTCGGGGGGCAGAAGGGAGTATGGTGGCCATTACCAAGGAGAAGGTGCTAGGAAAATTGAAAGGTCTGAAGGTGGATAAATCACCTGGACCACATGGATTACACCCCAGAGTTCTGAAGGAGATAGCTGAAGAGATAGTGGAGGCATTAGTGGTGATCTTTCAGGAATCAGTCGAGTCAGGGAGGGTCCCAGAGGACTGGAAAATCGCTAATGTAACCCCCCTGTTTAAGAAGGGAGTGAGGCAAAAGACGGGAAATTACAGGCCGATTAGCCTGACCTCAGTCGTTGGTAAGATTTTAGAGTCCATTATTAAGGATGAGATTTCAGAATACTTGGAAGTGCATGGTAAAATAGGGCAAAGTCAGCATGGTTTCATCAAGGGGAGGTCATGCCTGACAAATCTGTTAGAATTCTTTGAGGAGGTAATGAGTAGGTTAGACAAAGAAGAGCCAATGGATGTTATCTATTTGGAGTTCCAGAAGGCCTTTGACAAGGTGCCGCACAGGAGGCTGCTCAGTAAGATAAGAGCCCATGGTGTTAGAGGCAAGGTACGAGCATGAATAGAAGATTGGCTATCTGGCAGGATGCAGAGAGTGGGGATAAGGGGGTCCTTCTCAGGATGGCGGCTGGTGACTAGTGGAGTTCCGCAGGGGTCAGTGTTGGGACCACAATTTTTCACTTTATACATTAATGATCTAGATGAAGGAACTGAGGGCATCCTGGCTAAGTTTGCAGATGATACAAAGATAGGTGGAGGTACAGGTAGTATTGAGGAGGCAGGGAGGTTGCAGAAGGATTTGGACAGGTTAGGAGAATGGGCAAAGAAGTGGCAGATGGAATACAACGTGGGGAAGTGTGAGGTCATGCACTTTGGTAGGAAGAATAGAGGCATAGACTATTTTCTAAATGGGGAGAGAATTCAGAAGTATGGAGTGCAAAGGGACTTGGGAGTCCTAGTCCAGGATTCTCTTAAGGTTAACTTGCAGGTTGAGTCGGTAGTTAGGAAGGAAAATGCAACGTTGGCATTTATTTCGAGAGGACTGGAATACAAAAGCAGGGATATGCTGCTGAGGCTTTATAAGGCTCTGGTCAGACCACATTTAGAATATTGTGAGCAATTTTGGGCCCCATATCTCAGGAAGGATGTTCTGGCCCTGGAGAGGGTCCAGAGGAGGTTCATGAGAACGATCCCAGGAATGAAACGCTTAACATATGAGGAACGTTTGAGGACTCTGGGTCTATATTCGATGGAGTTTAGAAGGACGAGAGGGGATCTGATTGAAACTTACAGAATACTGAAAGGCCTGGATAGAGTGGACATGGGGAAGATGTTTCCATTAGTAGGAGAGACTAGGACCCGAGGGCACAGCCTCAGAGTAAAGGGAAGACCTTTTAGAACAGAGATGAGGAGAAACTTCTTTAGCCAGAGAGTGGTGAATCTATGGAATTCATTGCCACAGAAGGTCAGGTCATTGAGTGTATTTAAGACCGAGATAGATAGGTTCTTGATTGGTATGGGGATCAAAGGTTACGGGGGAGAAGGCGGGAGAATGGGGTTGAGAAACTTATCAGCCATGATTGAATGGTGGAGCAGACTCGATGGGCCGAATGGCCTAATTTCTGCTCCGATGTCTTATGGTCTTATGCGGGAGAGGGAGAGATGCCAGGCGAAGGGATGATTTTGTAGGGACGGAGGTGGTGATATATCTTGGGGAAAACAGTTGCTAATCATGACTTGCTCATTTAAAACAAAACTGTAGAATTCTTGTGACGCTAATAAATGCCAGGAGTTACATGAATGGAGACTATGCTGCACTTTCCCTGCCAAACCCACTGCCCCACATCCCCAAAAATCAATGAAAATTCCATCACCCAGTGATGCTGTGAGTAATCCACATTATTTCCAAATATGCTAATCAAAGTGACTTTGTTTACAAACATATCATTGAACTCTAGTATATAGTGCTCACCAATGCTCAGTTTGGCTTTTGCCAGGACCACTCAACTCCACACTTCATTGCAGCCTACGCCCAAACCAAGGAAAATAGAGTTGAAGACCTTAAGCGTGAGTGACTGCCTTCGAGGTCAAGGAAGTTTTTGACCAAGTGCAGCACCAAGGAGCCCTAGTAAAATTGAAGTCAATGGGGATCTGGGGTAAAACTCCACACTGGCTGGAGTCATACCGAGCACAAAGGAAGATGGTTGTAGTAGTTGGAGGCCAATCATCTCAGAAGAGCACTGCAGGAGTTCTTCATGGTAGTGCCCTAGGCACAACCATCTTCAGCATTTCATGACCTTCCCTCTATCATTAAGTTCAGGAATGGGGATGTTCACTTATGATTCCAGTGTTCAGTTTAATTTGCAATCATCACGTCATGAAGCAGCCCATGCCAGTTGACAGCAAGACTTGGGCAGCATTCTAACTTTGGTTCATAAGTGGCAAGTAACAGTTGCCACACCATCACCAGGCAATGACCATCTGTTATGGTAGGCAGATGGTAGATACCAAGTTGCCCAAGTCCCAGAGGGAAACCTGAAGCAGCTGCCGCAACTATTTTTGCAATTTTTACTTATTTTCGAGATGCAGGCTTTGAATTCAGTAAAAAGGCCATCAAGTCTTATAGGTTTCCTACAAAACTAAACTAAACCTTTATTAATGGAAGAAATGATTTTAATTACATACATAAATCTACAAATTACTGTTGTGATCACTTCTAAATCCCATAGTTAATCCAACTCCCAGTTACACTTTCGTTAAGGCAACAATAAGACACAGATTTTAACAGACCCAGGCAAAGAAACAATATCCTGAACAATCCAATTCAAAGCGAGTTTTCTTAACTTTAGTTCTTTGTAGGCAGCAGCTTGAGGCTTAGATGCTGAAGGCTTTTCACGCTTGTTAGATCTTAGAATGCCTGCCCTTACACAAAACCTTTGCTCCTTTATACATATTTTCCCCTTTGTTTCACCATGTCTTTGGACTTTTACCTCTCTAACATAAAACCTATCATCGTACCAATTTTATCAGTAATCTTTGGGAAAAATAAACACACTGTTTCTTAACTTATCTGGCTAGGCATAATATTTCCCTCCCTCTTTAAATTCAATCTAGTCTGGTTTATGTAAAAGGAAATTGTTCCCTTCATACCTATGTTCCCCTACTTAACATTTCAAACCTAGCTTATCTTTTGTTACATCAAGGCCTTCAGACCAGGTGCCTTTAATTCAATTAAGTCCCACACACAGACCCACAGACAGACCCCACTATTATTCTACTTTACAATAAATTCCAAAAACATTATGAAAATGATCATATCTTCCTGACATCATCTCCAACAGCGAGTGTCTAACCACCTTCCCTTCACATTCAACATATCAATGCCCAATCCCAACCATCAGAACTCTGGATTAATTGACCAGTAACACTCAAGAAGGTTATACCATCCAGAACAAAGTAGCCCTCTTGATCAGCACCCCATCCACCACCTCAAATATTCACTTGCGCTGCAGCACTCTGCGGCACACAGTGTGGTTGCAGTGTGCACCATATTCCAGATGCACCCTAAAAACCTGCCGCTCGACAGCACATCCCAATCCTGCAACCTCTACTTGGTCAGAAGGACAACAGCAGGCACATGGGAGCACCGCCACCTCCATGTTTCCCTCCAAATCGCATACCACCTTGACTCGGAAATTTGTTTATGATCCTCGACCAGACCCCCAAATTTATATTACAATCTGGTTAGGGACAAATAGCTTTTTGTTTAAAGTAGACAAAGTTTGAGATCCAAGGTACATACTAGAAGAATAAAGCCACAAATCTCCATGGCTTTTGAACACAACAAAATCAACTTTACTATACAAGGTCAGAAAAATAAAAAATTTACAGTATCTAACTTGCACTCTAGCATTCAGGGTTAATACGAGGTACATGTGAATTAACAGGTGAACTATGATTGAACACACAATGCTGCACAATAAATGGCAAATGCAACAAAGCCAGATCCCGCAGATTTCTCATCGTCCCACCCAGGTGTCAGTAAACTATGCAAGTCAACGAATCACGTTGAAGCTCTGTCTCCCTTATGAGTGATTGCAAGTTTTCACTCTTCCCTTTCGAAGACCTAGCCTCCAAAAAGTACTCCGACTCAGGCTGCCTCAACAACTGCTCACCTCGCAGGTTTCAATCTCATCTCCTGAGACTCCGTTCCCCTGGATTCCCACGTCTGCACTCCAGCACTGACACAAGGGCACAATTTAAGCTCTTAAGCCATGCTGGGCACAACACCACCTCTCCAAAGAGTTACCTTTGCCCCAACGGCCAACAGCAAGGAAACACCAACTTTCCACTGCCTTTTCCCTCTTCAGGGCTTTTCCTGAGCCCTCACTACTTGGGGCCTGCTAGCCATAGTACTTATACTGCTTGTAGCCTCTTTCTTTGATTCTCTCCCCAGTGGTTCCCATCAGCGGTCTCCTCCTCCTAGTTGCTCCTTCTCTGGTTCTCTCTCTCTGGGACCTCTCCCTGGGTTCCTTCTTTGGGAACTCTTCCTGTCCCAGAACTCCTCTGTTATGGCGACCAAATCCTGGGCCCCATGATCAGATATTTGCACCATTTCATCCCACACAGGCGCACCGGGCACTTGGCCCTGGCTCGAAAAGTTGTAAAACACTGGACTTAACTGCCCACTCCCAACTCGCACATGTGCGGAAACTCCCACAGCATACTGAGACTTGTAGCTCCTGGCCTCCACTCGGGATCCAGGTTAAGTTCCTAATTCTTGATTAATAGATCACCTCTCCTTCACTGTTGCTGGGTTAAAATCCCGGAACAGCCTCCCAACAGTTCTGGAGAAATACCTTGATCACACAGGTGAACCACCAGCCTCTCGGGGGCAATAAATACTGGTTTTGCCAGTGGCAACCACATCCCATGAATGAATAAATTTAAAAATCTTGACATCAGTGAGGGCTGTGGAATTAGTATACTTTAAATAACCTTATCAAATTAGCTGCTTTTGGTTTCAACATTTGCATAATTAAAGTTTTCATTCCTAATAACATACCTTGCCATTTGTCAACATGAGGGGAGGTGAACATAACTGCACGATTTCATCATATGGCTCAATCATATCATTTTCTGTATTAGTTTTAGTCAATGCATTTTACTGGGATAGTGAAACTGTAAACCTAGAATGCTCCGAGTGTTCCAATTCCTTCCGTTAGTGAAGCATACATGTAAGCATTTCCATACAATTTATTATTTTGCTGCCAATCTTAGTAGACAATTACTGTGACTAATCTTCCTCAATGCCTGTAACTACATTAAATATGAATTAATAAATTACACAAAAATTCTAACACTGAGGGCCTAATGCTAACACCATCTCTGCACCAGTTTAATTAAAACCCAATTTCATTAAGCCTTGGAGTGATATAAAATCGCCAACTTTCAACATTCACACATTTCTTTCGTGGAACAAACGATGAGAACATTTCCAATTCTGAAGATTTAGATAATAAATAGAACTGAAAAACATATTTCTTGCTTGACAAATACTGGGCTACACAGAAAAATTGCATAGACTCTTTATATTTTACTGAAATCTTAGTATAACACTATGGGGTGGATTTTCAACTTTATTGCCTGGGTGAAAGACAGAAGAAAAAAAGTGATGCAGAGATTTACATGCCCCAATAGAACCCACTGGATTTTCCTGTCATAATTAATAGGGGATGAAAAAGGTAAAACGTAAGAGCAAGATACGTTGCTTTGTCACTTGAACACAAAAACTGCATCACTGTTTTTTTAAACAGACTGTTTTCATTTATACAAGAAATAATTTCTTTTGATAGCACTAAGCTTGGACAGCAAAAGAAACCCTAAAATCAAATAAGGAGTGAAAGAATACCCAGCTGTGAAGGGAGGACTCATACTGTACCAAACCATTTTCAATGATGAAATAAACAATACACAATCCACATAATAAAAAGTGGTCACATCCTAAACTACATACTAGGCTGCCAAAGGGAAACTCAAAGTCTGAGTTGACTAAAAATTCTCTTTTGAAAGACACAACTGCAGGAGGCTATATAATTTCTTCAAAAAACAGTCAATGTCAGAGGATAGATGATATAAAAAACTAAAAAAAGGCAAATCCCTCATCACAGGTTGATAGATGAATATGCCACGATAACAAAGTATGAGCAACTTGCTTGGGGAAAGTCCGCATTCAATGACTTAAACCTTTTATGATCTAGGCAATGAATGTCGATTCCTGGAACAGGGACCACAATGGTGTGGAAGCTTCACTTTCTTTTTCAACAACAAACTTACCAGCAAATGTTGCCAAGGCAAGGCATCACTATCTGTAGTGTACTTGATAAAATCCATTTCAAGTCCAGGGATCAGTGCCAGGATTGGCCTAAGAACAAGATTAATCTGTGCTGCAAGTCCATGGCAATCTTCAGAATCTCAAAATTTTACAATACTTTGAAGGACCATATGACCTAACACACCAGTGCCAGTCCTTTAAAGGAGCTGGTCCAATCCCTCTTCCCTTTCACATACCTCAAAATTATTCATTTTTAAAAACTTCACCCACTTCCCATTTAGAATGGATTCTTCTTCCGCTAATGTTTTGGGTAGAGAATTCTGCGTTTCAAGAACCCTCAAGAGTAAAACTATTTCTCCCAACCTCTCCCTTTGATGCAATATGGTGCTTCCCCTGTAATCAACCATATTTGAACAATACAATTTGGTTGTACATGCATATGCACATAGATAATTCTAATTATTTGGTTCACCAAGGATCAAGAACTTTCAACATAAATAATGTTTTGTTCACTAACAGAATTGCAAAATAAATCTCTCATGCTTTTTTATAGTCTGGGAAGCTCAAAGAAAGTTGAAAAGGTCAGTTTCAGTCTTTTGCCCTCAATTATGTCCTCCTTTGATTGAACCTACTTTTGCTATGAATCTACCTACAGGTGTATAGGGGAGGACAAAAAACAGAAATATTCTGTATTTTGCAAAAAAATACAATTTAGAAATAAACTTGTACATAATATTTTATCTGCTTACATGTTTAAAAATATGAAGGCTGCTGTCATTAGCAGCCCTTAACAAACAGAAACTAGGACAGAACACAAGAAAATTTTAGAACAAAGTCCAAAGAGATTGACTATGCTCATGGAACCTTACAGCACAGAAGGAGGCCACCCAGTCCATTATGCTCTTTGAAAGCAATATCCAATTGGATTATTCTCTAAATCAAAGACTGAATACAGTTTTCTCTCATGATCCCTGCTAAGTCAGTAAGGAATTAATACAATACTGTTTTGTTAAACCATGCTGTGCTAATGCATACAACAGAAAAACAAAACCTGCCGTCAAGTCAAAAAACAGATCACATCAGCCAAAGAAATAGCCAAACACAAGCCTTTTCCTTCAATAACTTCAAGGGAAAAAATGCAGCACTGCTACATAAAGCAAATTTCTTGCAGGTTAACTAAAGATATGCAATTGGGTGTATATATATCATATTACAACTGAGATATTTGTCTTCAACAATATCAAGTCAATTAGAAGAAACTGTTTTAAGATTTTATACTACATGTGAGTTTCCTTTTAAAAGCTTTATAGCTATAAATTTGAGTGTTTTGAAATCTTCAACCCAGATTTTTCCTGAATTGTCAAGTAGTGAGAGCTCCACATAGTTCCCAATTCAAGCAATCTAATATTAACTGTGGCATTCACTCCAGGTTTTGCCCTTCTCATCCAAATTAAGTATTATTCTGCATTCTCCTTTATTTCTGTATCTTCTCATTTTCCTTTGGGCTTCTTCCACCATTCCACCCAATCTGTCTACTACCCCCTGCCCTTTTATTAAACTTTTCTTTGAGGTTTTTCACCTTTCTTTGATGTTACTTTGCCAACCTTGCCTTTATTTGTTCAATCCCATTCTTACTTACAAAAGTTCACCTATCCTCCCAATCCCAACATTTTACCAACATTCTCAGTTTTTCTTCTATCTGCTGTGACAACTACTTAAATCATGGTGGTAGTGGCATCTCTTAACAGAAGTTTCCCTGCTACCAGTGATCAAATAGCCCTCACACTTTGGAAAAAATCAATAAGCACTTAGCATTAATGCAGGATAGCTCTTAATACAGGTGAGATGGCTAACGGAAAACAAGAAAGTGAAAAAGGAGCCATGCAACTGCAAATCAACAAGGATGGGGAAAGAATCGAGGCATTTTGATATTAGGGAATTTTGTAAGTTTCACACTTTGCAAAAACTGCATTAAGTATATTTTACATTCTATTTTACTAAAATTTTATAAATGAATTCACCAAAATATTTACATAGGATTGTTCTAAAACAAAAAAAAATCCCCAAGTGTACAGTGGATAGGGGCAAAGCATACCCATTGTGGTTTGAAAAAGCTCAAATATTAAAAACTAGAGGAGTTCTTCACCACACAAGAGACACTTAATTTGGGACATAAGGAAACAGGATCAAACAAACTACTCATAGGAATTAAAAGCTGTAAACCTGAATGACTAAAATTCAAAGATTAATTGAATCAGAATTGTTCCTTGTTGAACGATTGTTGAACAAAATAAAAGTGGTAGTTCAGGCTAACACACTTCCAACAAGCTAATCCAGTATCTATGCACTAATATTCTATCTGAGGATAACATGAATGCCCATGGAAATAATTATGCAGGTAAATAGGTGGATTTTATAGCAGATACAAAAGTAATGCATACTGCCATACAAACCAGTTTTTACATTAAAACCAGAAAGAAAACATTTAAATCCAAATATGATGTTAGATATCTGCCAAAAAGCCTGACATGTTATGCATCCAAAGTGTTATCAGGAGAGCAACAAATAGAAATAGCGTGGCAATTCCACAGCCAAGCAGAAACCAGATGAAACATCAAAACTTTTTCCAAAAAAAGGTAAAAATTATCAGGAAAAATTGCCAAGAAAAAGTCTATTGCCATCGGTTTGCCAAGTTCTATTAAAAATTAGGATTTTTACAAATAAGCTTCTTTCAAAGCTGTAAATTGAAAGCTCATCGGTTTTGGAACAATGCATCAAGAGTTAAGCCCAAATTATTACTAAGTATTACAGGATCTATAGCCAGAAAGTTGCTTTGAATGAACTTGAGATTTAAAAAATGGTAGAAAGGCTACCTGTATTTGTCCAATTTTGCTTCAAATCAGCAACACTTACCTGGATGAGTGCAGCTCCAACAACACTCAAGAAGCTTGACACCATCCAGGGCAAAGCAGCCCGCTTGATTTGCACCCCATCCACAAACATTCACTCCGTTCCCTACCGATGCACAGTGGCAGCAATGTGTATCATCTACAAGATGCACTGCAGGAACTCACCAAGCCTCCTTAGGCAGCACCTTCCAAACCCATGACCACTACCACCATGGGCAGCAGACACAGGGGAACACCATCACCTGGAAGTTCCCCTCCAAGCCACTCACCATCCTGACTTAGAAATATATCGCCATTCCTTCACTGTTGCTGGGTCAAAATCCTGGAACTCCCTTCCGAATAGCACTGTAGGTGTACCTACACCACATGGACTGCAGCGGTTCAAGAAGGCAGCTCACCTTCTCAAAGGTAATTAGGGATGGGCAATAAATGCTGGCCTAGCCAGCGATGCCCACATCCCATGGATGAAAAAAAAATTAAATATTCAATCAAAAGATAATATACTGTGCATTTTAACTCCGTGCCATTACATTTGCAAACATGAACAATGATAAAAAACAGAAAGTTGCAGATGCTGGAAATCTGAAATAAAGACAAAGTGCTGGAAAAAGGCAGCAGGTCTGGCAGCATCTGTGGAGAGAGAAACAGAGTTAACATTTCCAGTCCAAATTACTCTTCTTCAGAGTAAAAGGGAAATCGAAATGTGATGGATATCATACTGTTTAAGAGGGAGTGGAGCAGGTGAAGCAAAATAGGTCAAGGGTAGGTGGGAGAGATTGACAAAGATGTCATGGACACAAGAGGAAGGGAGTGTTAATGGTAGTGTTAAAGATTAAAGAAGGTGCTGATAGTGGCATAAAGGTAAGATAGCCAAACAAGGATCAGCGTTCTGCATCCAAAGGATCATCTTCTGACATTTCCTGCAACTCCAGCATGATGCCACCATCAAACACATTTTCCCCTCACCCCCTCCCATCAGCATTCCATGGGGACCATTCCCTCCGTGACACTCAGGTCCACACCAAACTCCTCATCCCCTTCCCTTGTAATCACAGAAGGTGGAACACCTGCCCCTTTACCTCCTTCTTCCTCACCATCCAAGGGCCCAAAAACACTCCTTTCAGGTGAAGCAGCACTTCATTTGCACCTCCTTCAATTTGGTCTACTGTATTCGCTGCTACCAATGCGGTCTCCTCTACATTGGGGAGGCTATTGCAAACTGGGTGACCGCTTTGTGGAGCACCTTCGCTCAGTCTGCGAGCATGACTCAGACCTTCCTGCCACTTGCCATTTCAACATACCATCTTGTTTACATGCCCAGGTGCCCATCCTTGGCCTGCTGCAATGTTCCTGCGAAGCCCAATTCAAACTGGAGGAACAGCACCTCATCTTCCAATTAGGCACTTTACAGCCTTCCGGACTGAACACTGAGTTCAACAACTTCAGGCCACGAACTTCTCCATCTTTACCCCTTTTTTAATCCAATATTTTTATTTTAATTAGTTCTTTTTTTATTATTTATTCACTTAATACATTTTTTATTTTAATTAGTTTTTTTTAAAAATCCTTTTCCCCAACACCCCTACCCCTCATTCTCCCAGAGGGCCGTCTGTCACTTGTTTCTATGTTGTGCTTTCACACAGCGCTGACTCTTGTTCAGCTATTAACACATTCGGCTATCTTACCTTTAAACCACTATCAGCACTTTTAGTCTCTAACACGACCATTAACACTCCCTTTGTCTTGTGTCCATGACACCTTTCAGTCTGTCCTGAGCTCCCACCTATCCCCAACCTTCTATCTTGCTCCACCTGCTCCACTCCCTCTTAAACAGTATAATATCCACATTTCTACTTCTCTTTAGCTCTGTAGAAAAGTCATATGGACTCGAAATGTTAACTGTTTCTCATGAACAATGATAATCTAGGCCTTTGGTGCAATTTCTTAGTCTTAAGGTTGTATTATCTGTTGTTAATGCTTCATTAGAGCTTTAAAAAAAGTGACTTGGAGCTACAGTTAAGTGATCATGGGCGAGTTATTTTTGCATGATCAATCTTGCTTGTAAATCACAGAAATTGGAACAATCTCATTGGATAATCATTTAAGTCAGTTTCTTTTAAATTCATTCATGGGCTGTGGGTGTCACTGGCAAGGTCAGCATTTATTGCCCATTCCTATTTGTCCAAGGGAAGATGGTGGTGAGCCACCTTCTTGAACCGCTGCAGTCTGTGTGGTGTAGCCTCACCCACAAGGGAGTTAAGGGAGTTCCTGGATTTTGACCCACAAACCGTGAAGGAATGGTAATATAGTTACACATCAGAATGTGTGCAACTTGGAAGAAAGTTTGCAGATGGTGATGTTCCTATGCACCTACTTCCTTTGTTTGCAAGTTTGGAAGGTGCTGTCAAAGAAGCCTTGGCGAGTTGCTGCAGTTCATCTTATAGATGGTTCACACAGCACTGGTGATGGAGGGACTGAATGTTTAAGGTGGAGTGCCAGACAAGCGGGCTGCTTTGCCCTGGATGGTGCATAGCTTCTTGAGCGTTGCTGGAGCGGCACTCATCCAGGCAAGAGGCATTACATTCCTGACTTGTGTCTGGTAGATGGTGGACAGGCCATGGGGAGTCAGGTGGTGAGTTTCTGTCCATAGAATTCCCAGCCTCTGACCTGTTCTTGTGGCCACAGTATTTATATGGCTGGTCAGTTCAGTTTTTGGTCAATGGCAACCCCCCAGAATGTTGATAGTGGGGGTTTCAACGATAATGTCATTGAATGTCAAGGGGAGATCATTAACTTCTCACTTGTTGAAGATGGCCATTGCATGGCATCTGTGTGGTGCAAATGTTACTTATGCCTTGAACATTTTTATTTATTCATTCATGGGATGTGGGCCAGCATTTCTTGCCCATCCCAATTGCCCTTGAGAAGGTGGTAGTGAGCTGCCTTCTTGAACTGCTGCAGTCCATATGCTGTAGCTACACCCACAGTGCTATTAGGAAGGGAGTTCCAGGGTTTTGACCCAGCAACAGTGAAGGAACGGCGATATATTTCCAAGTCAGGATGGTGAGTGACTTGGAGGGGAACTTCCAGGTGGTGGTATTCCTATCTATCTGCTACCCTTGTCCTTCGAGATGGTAGTGGTCGTGGGTTTGGAAGGTGCTGTCTACATGGTGGACAGACTTTGGGGAGTCAAGTGGTGAGATACTTGCTGCAGAATTCTCAAACCCTTTACCTGCTCTTGTCGTCTCAGCATTTGTGGCTGGACTGGTTAAGTTTCTGATCAAGAGCAACCTCAGGATATTGGTGGTGGGGGATTCAGCGGTGCTAATTCGAGTGCCAGCAGGGAAAGATGGTTATGTCCCCTCTTGTTGGAGATGGTCATTACCATGCACTTAAGTAGCAAGTAACATTCATGCCATACATCAGCCCAAGCCTGAATCTTGTCCAGGTCTTACTGCATGTGAACACTGACTACTTCATCAGAGTTGAATGGAGCTGAACACTCTGCAATCATTAGCAACTATTCCCAATTCTGACCTTCCAATAGGGGAAAGGTCATGAAGTAGCTGAAGTTGGTTGGGTCGAGGACACTACCCTAAGAAACTCCTGCAACAATGTCCTGGGGCTGAGATGACTGGCCTCCAACAACCACAACAATCTACCTCCAAACAGGAGAGTTTTTCCCCCCAATTCCAATTTTTTAAGGGCTCCTCAATGTCACACTCAGTCAAATGCTGCCTTGATGTCAAGGGCAGTCACTCTCACCTCACCTCTGGATTTGGACCAAGGCTGTAATGAGATCTGGACCCAAGAGATCCTGGCAGTATAATTTGCCTCAGACATAAAATGCAAGTCAAATTCAAGACTAATTCATTGTGCAAAAATACTTAATTACCTCATGCATTTCTACTCTACTGCAAAGGGGTTGAACATACCATTGGCAGGTACTTCAAAAAGGCATGCTCTGGAGTATAAATTAAGAACTTGGCAGTGGACTGCAATTTGAAACTTGAAACAACAAAAAACCTCAAATTTAATTCACTAGTTAGTTTTCAAATTATTTGGATAAATAACTGAGAAATTTGGTTACAGCAGAAGAGAAGGGTTTCTTCAGATAAAATACAAAGAATCTCATTGATTCTTTGTGAAATTGTGAATTTGTATGTTAATGTATGTTAGAAACTATGGTCAACAGGCTAAGGGTGAATATGGCAACAAAAATGCACTGTAAGCTACTTGATTAATTTGCCTTTTTTTCTTTATTGGTAATTTCCCAATTGGTCATTTTTGACTGGTTGTTTATGTGAATATACAGTCATTTTTTCAGCTGTTTTCCATGTTTCCATACATTCATTCTTTATGTTCTAAGCAGTGATTTGTCACTGAGTCAAAATAATGAAACAATGGGCAGAATTTTACAGCCCCATTGCGGAGGGGATGGGGCCGTAAAATCCAGTGGGCTATTCAAAAGTCCATTAACATCAGTGGGACTGGAAAATCCAGCCGGCGGGAGGGGCCAAAAAAATTTGCCCATAATGCAAGAGTAGCAGACAGAAAATGCAGATCGCATTTAACAACCAATTATGGTGATCAATGAGTGAAAGAGAGAAAAAAATGTGCACTAAACAGGCCATTTTGTTTATAGGTGTGTATGTCCATATACACAATCATTTGGCAGATGTTCATCACCAAAATTTAATGAAGACTTGTATTGTTTGGCAACACCAGTTGTCTGGAAATTTTCTGAGCAGTCCCAAATAATTCATGGCATAATTTTAGTGCTGTACTTTGGGAGCAAGGACTGTACTGTAACAAATACATATTACAGTATTTGGATAAGTAAAACAATTTTTAGTACTGCTTTATAATGTTTTATCATTGTTTTAAGCTTCAGGTAAACATTTATATCTACAGTGTTCTCTAATTCACACACATGTGGTTTGGCATTCTAACATAATCCTAACTATAACCCAAAAGATTGCAAAATCTAGAAATGACTTGGCTCCAAGCATTCTGGACTGGCGAGGATACGGTGTATCTATCTCATAAGAGAGATACTGAAAAACACTGGCTATGGTGTATTCTCCACCATCATACCACCATCACACCCCATCTCATCCATAGTTACACATCATTAAAATCAGTTTTACCAGTTTCCGCTAATAACTCCTCAATTTGGGGGTGGGGGGTGTGGGTGAATCAATAAAATCATTGTGGGGAAAAAAATCAATTCCCATCCTTTATTCTGAAGGATCAAGTCCCGAAGAGTATGTAAAGTGCACCCACAAATGTCACACTGCACACTCAAGAGTGTGAGTAATGACTCCAGCGAGGTTATTAATAAAATGGCTACACTGTATATAATGATTGCAATGTATCATTCATAGCCAATGGAGTAAAGTTGAAATCTTGCATCAACTATTTCATACTTCCAATTAGACTTTAAAATTATTTGTGCTTCATACCATGACAATGTTGATATGAAATTGGTGCTGTGTTTTGATATTTGGATGCTCAAGCATACAGTAATGATTTTTTTATTTTAACATTGGAAAAGACAATATAGGTTACAAAGTTAACAAAAACACTTTTTTGAAGAATTGATCACAGAATGCAGCAGTCCCCTGGTCAGCACTTTATTTGTATAGATTGTCTTACAATAAAACACAGCAGCCCTGTTTATGTCCAAAATTTGCCGCAATTAATTTTCTATACTAGCTTCTAAACTTCTTAAAGGAATGCAGCGACTTGGCCCCATTACATACACGTCTCCAACTGTGCAAGCTTTACTTCAGGGTTTCTTCAACAGTGATTATATCTGCTACTGGTGCTGAAAGCAGCAGCAGTCATATGATATGGTACAATAAATATAAAAAAAGAACTGCACCAACTGCAAAAACTCTGCCAACAGTTGCAACAAGGCATTCAAGCACAACAATGTAATATATTAGTACAAGGGACAGAATTCCATAACTTATGCACTTAACAACAAAGTTGCATTTATGTAAGGACTTCAACTTTGAAAAATAACCCAAGGCACTTCAGGGAAGAGCAAGCTTAACACTAAGCATAAGTGGAGTTAGAAAAGTGACAACGTATGATTGAATAGGTGGATTTTGAGAAGACATTTAAAGGCAAGGAGGGAGTGCAAGAAGCAAGGAACAAAAAAGTCAAGTAAAGAACTTTCAGAGCTGAAAGCTCTGGAGCTGATGATGGAACAGAGCAGAAAGGAAGCCAGAGCTGGAGTGAACACTGAATCAGGATGGAGGTGATTATCGAGCTTGGGCAAGCTTAGAGATTTGCGGGTGAGCATTTTGAAATATATTTCTTGAAGGATAGGAAGCTGGTGTCGGTTGAAGTGAAGGGCAAGCAGGACTTGGTACAGGGCAGGGTATGAATGATGGAATTTTGGCAAATTGGAGTTTAAGTGTTAGGGCTGGAAGGATGGTGAAAGGGTGTCAGTAAGTGACAAAAACATTAGTACATGTTTTATCCATAGTGGGGGCAGAAACAGGTAATATGGAGATCAAAACAACAGCAATTTATGTTTATATTTCTTCTGTAATGTAATAAAACATCCCAAAGCACCTGGTAGCATGATAAAACAAACTATGATACTGAGTCACGTAAGGAGATATTAAGTCAGATGAACAAAAGCTTGGTCAAAGAGGTCGGCTTTAAGGAGCATCTTAAAGGAAGAAAGAGGTGTAATAAGGAGGGAATTCCAGAGCTTAGGGGCTAAGCAACTGAAGGTAGGACCACCAATGTTTAAGAAATTGGGGTCTTTAATAAAATGGTATTTTCTGCATAGTAAAGAACTTTTATGAGATTAGCTAAACAGCACTGATTCTATCTCTGGAAAGGCAGTTTCCAATCACTCCAACGTCTAAACAATCCCTGGAAACATCAGGGTCACTTGGTTCAGGTTGCCATGTTGACATTCCCAAGTTCTAAGGATGGCATCTTGTTTACCTCCTTATCTGTGCAGATGTTTAGAAAGGGTCAGGAAATCACCCTCAGCATGACGTAAACGCAACCCAATATTAATTATCACATTTCCAATATCACTCAAACCAGCAAAAGAAACTGCCCCCATCATGCACATCAATCAATGCAATAATTCCAGCATACTTGAAAAAGAACTTGCATACAAGAGATGATTGAAGTATAGCATATATAGACAAGTGTTGCAGTAATGTTAATGGGCTAGTAATCCAGAGTACAGGGCTAATGCCCTGGGAACATGGGTTCAAATACCTCCACGGCAGCTGATGGAATTTAAATTCAATGAACAAATCTGTAATATAAAAGCTAGTCTCAATCATAGTGACCATGGCAGCTACCATTGATTGTTGTAAATGCCCATCTGGTTCACCAATGTCCTTTAGGGAAGGAAATCTGCTCCCCTTACCCAGCCTCCATGCGACTCCGGACCCACAGCAATGTGATTGACTCTTAACTGCCCTCTGAATTGCCGTAAATGCCACTCGATTCAAGGGCAATTAGAGACGGACAACAAATGCCAGTGAATTGCACGTCCCATGAAAGAATTAGAAAAAACAGAAGTTACTGATTACTTAATTTGTTTTCAGTGGATTTTTTAGAAATTCATTCACAGAACAAAAGCATCGCTGGCAAGACCATCATTTGTTTCCTATCCAAAGTTGTCTTTGGGAAGGTGGTGGTGAGCTACCTTCTTAAATCACTGCAGTCCACATGGTGTAGGTACATCCACAATGCTGTGATGAAGGGTGTCCCAGGTTTTTGACCCAGCAATCGTGAAGGAACGGCAATTTAGTTCCAAGCCAGGGTAGTGTGTGACTTCGAGGGGAACTTGTAGGTAATGGTGCTCCCATGTGTCTGCTGCCCTTGTCCTTCTAGGTGGTAGAGGTTGCTGGTTTGAAAGGTGCTGTCGAAGGAGGCTTAGTGAGTTCCTGCAGTGTATCTTGTAGATGGTACATACTGCTGCCACTGTGCGTCACTGGCAGAGGAAATTAACGTTTGTGGTGGATGGGGTACCAATCAAGCAGGCTGTTTTATACTGGATGATGCTGAGTGCTGTTGGAGTCGTACTTATCCACGCAAGTCAAGAGTATTCCATCTCGACTTGTGCCATGTAGATAGTAGAAAAGCTTTGGGAGTCAGGTGGTGAACTACTCACTGCAGAATTCCCAGTCTCTGTCCTGCTCTTGTAACCACAGCATTTATATGGCTGATCCAGTTCAGTTTCTGGTCAATGGTAAGATGCTGATGGTGGGGAATTCAGAGATGGTAATGCCGCTGAATGTCAAGGGTAGAGTGTTAGGTTCTCTATTGCTGGAGTTGATCATTGTTTGGCTCGACTGTTATTTGCCGTTCATTACCCAAGCTTGAATGTCGTCCAGTCCTGCTGCATATGGACACGGACCACTTCAGTATGAGTCGTCGCAATGGTTTTGAACACTGCACAACCATCAGCCCCACTTCCAATTGCATGATGGAGGAAAGGTCATCGATGAAGCAGCTGAAGATGGTTGGGCATGGGACACTACCCTGAGGGACTCCTACAGTGATGTCCTGGGACTGAGATGATCGGCCTCCAACAACCACAACCATCTCCCTTTGTGATAGTTATGACTCCAACCAGTGGAGAATTTTCCCCGATTCCAATTTTGCTAGGGTTCCTTTATGCCACTGGGTCAAACGCCGCCTTGATGTCAAGGGTGTTTACTCTTGCCTCACCTCTGAAATTCAGCTCTTATGTCCACATTTGTAATGTGTTCTGGAGAGGAGTGGCCCTGGTGGAACCCAAGCTGATATTAATGAGGTTATTGCTGAATAAGTGTTGCTTGATAGCGCAAGAATGGATTTAAAAAAAATATTTTGGGGGAATATTGTGTTATTCTGTGTGCATGCGCACTCTAATAGACAGATCATCTGGGAGGTTTAAGACATGAATGGATAGAGGCTTTAGGCTTGTGCATTTGTAATGAGATAGGTTAGATCTAACATTTGCATTTTTAGATAAGTTAAGAGTTTGTTTGAATATCAAAGGGAGCTCAGAGGTTAAAAGAAACATGTTTGCATCTTGCAGGAGTTCCACAGCTAAATAGGAAAGGGTTTATTATATTTTATTGACCCGAAAGCAGAGACAAAATAGAAACATGAAAGATTTTATATTTGGGAGGATTTGAGTTTCAAAACGTGTGGGAACAATGGAACCCAAGATAAATGGGGGGAGAAAGGTATTTTAGAGTTACTGTGGAAAGCTTAAGGGAGCTGTGAGCTGGTGGCTGTTGGCAGTAGCTGTGGGCTATTGGCTGTGTGAGGAAGATCTCCTGGAAACAGCTCTAGGCTGGGTGAAGATGCAGTTCGAATCAGCCATCTAGTCAAGCCAAAAAGGTCCTGGGCTGCAAAAAGTAGTCTTGTTCTGAAGTTTCAGATTTCCACAGTAGAGCAGGAGTCTGTTTAAGAGGTCATATAGTATGCCTTTATTAAAGCTACAGCAGTTTGCCTTGGTTAATGAAACTGGATTTTTTATAGTTAAACATCTATAAGGGAGTACTGCCTGGAAGATGTTTACTTGTGGGTCTGACCAAGTAGGGAGTTTCTTGGGGGAATGTTTTGTAAGATTAATTTCAACTGTGTAACTGTAATCTTGTGTGAAGTTTTCTTTTATCCTTGTCAATAAAACTTTTGCTTTTAATTTTTAAAATCCCCACTGTTACTGCACTTCTTGCTGCTGAGATCATTTGTTTCCTTCTCATTTTCAGAATTAAAGGGTAAGCCAAGTTTCCCTCTAGGAGTTGGTTTGCACGGCAAAACATCTGCTGTGGTCATAACAATAACACTGTTGAGGACACCTTCCACCATTTAGCTGATGATTGACAGTAGACTGATGAGGCAGTAATTGGTCATATTGGATTTGTCCTGCCTTTTGTGGGCAAGATATACCTGAGCAATTTTCAACATCATCAGCTATATGCCAGTATTGTAGCTGTACAAGGGTGAAGCGCATTCAACCATCTTCAGCACGATGTACCGAGTAGATGATCCATCTTAGCCTCCTGCTGCAGTTCCCAGCATCACCAATGTCAGTCTTCAGCCAGTTCGATTCACTCCACGTGATATCAAGAAACACCAGAAGGCACTGGATACAGCAAAGGCTATGGGCTCTGACAACATCCCGGCAGTAGTACTGCAGATTATGCTCCAGAACTAGCCCTCGAGCTGCTCTTATTGATTGGTAGGTCTTGACACCATTTTTAATGAGGGTAGCATCATGGATCATCTACTCAGTACTTCTGGCTGACGATGGTTGCACATGCTTCAGCTTGGTTTTTGTACTGGCATGCTGGTCTCGCTGAGGATAGGGCTATCCTTCGGACACTTATTTAATTGTCCATCACCATTCATGGATGTTACAGGACTGCAGAGCTTTAATCTTGTCCATTAGTTGTGGGATCATTTAGCTCTGTCCATCGTATGCTGCTTCCACTGTTTAGCATGTGTTGTAACTTCAGTAGGTTGGCATCTCATTTGTAATATGCTTGGTGCTGCTCATGGCATGCTCTTCTGCACTTCTCATTAAAACCATGGATGATGCCCTGGCTTGAAGATGATGGAGAATGAGGGGCGTGCTGGGCCATGATGTTACAGATCGCTGTTGACGGACCACAGCGTCTCATGGATGTCCAATTTTGAGCTGCTGAATCAGTTTTGAATCTATCCCACACAACACGATGGACAGTATCTTCAGCATGAAGATGGGACTTTGTCTCCATTAGAACTATGCGGAGGTCACTCCTACCAATGGACTGATGCATCTCTGACAGGTAGGCTGGCGAGGGCAAGGTCAAGTAGGTTTTTTCCTATTGTTGGTTCCTCATCAGCTGTGCAGGTCTAGCTTAGTCAGTAGTGGTGCTACCGAGCTACTCTTGGCATTGGGGCATTGAACTCCCCAATCTAGAGTGCATTTTGCACTCTTTCTGCCCTCACTACATCATCAAAAATGGTGTCAAGGCCTTCCAATTAATAAGAGCATCCAGTGAGGGAGAACAGCGAAAAGAGGAGAAAGTGAGGGCAGCTACTTGAGCCAATAATCAACAACTCTCAGCCAACCCTGACATCTCACTTCCACCCAGACATCCACAAGAATCACCCTCAACACATGGAATTGCTGATAGATAGTGCTTCTTCCAAGTGGTGTTCAACATGGAGGAGTAATGAATCATTAGTTGAGGGTGGGTGGTAGGTGGTAATCAGCAGGAGGTTTCCTTGCCCACATTTGGCCTGATGCTTTGAGATTGGGTCCACAGTCAATGTTGAGGTCTCCCAGGGAAACTCCCTCCCAATTACATACAACTGTGTTACCACCTCTGGTGGGCAGGAAAGAACACACCAAGGAATGGCGCGCAGCTTCTGGAATATTGGCTATGAGGTATGATTTGGCTATGTCAGGCTGTCACTTGACTAGTCTGTTGGACAGCTCTCCCAATTTTGGCACAAGTCCCCAGGTGTTAGCAGGAATGATTTTGCAGCTTTGAATTGGCAGGGCGTGCCATTGTCATTTCAAGTGCCTAAGCAGTTGCTGGGTGATGCATCCAATTTTACTCCTTTTGAACTTTTCTGTAGCAGTTCAGTATAACCGAGTGGTTTGCTAGGTCATTTCAGAGAGCAGTTAAGAGTCAACCACATGGAGGAGAAATATTGCAAGAGCACCTTGTTCTTGGGACAGTAACATTGACAAATTTAACATGGGATCTGACCGTAAGAAAAGGCAGACTGGGCCTCCATTTAACATCTTGTTCCTAAACCCTCAGTGCTGCACTAGATTGTCAGCACAGCTTATGCACGAAACTTCTGAACTGCAGCGTGATCTTACAACACTCCAACTCTGGTGAGACTCCTGCCAAATAAGCCAAACTGACAACGTATGATCACGTGGAAATATGTTCAGCACAACTGAAACTTACGCTAATTGTCAATAATTACAATACAATGCAACTTTTTTTTTGATAGATTTTGATGCAGACTGCAGAAATAAATCTGATGTGATACCATATAAATAGCCCAGCTGCCTTTTAGAATTGAGAGACTATATACTCCCAATAAATGATTTACATTATTCTGTTAAAAAAATAAGCATGGAATAAAACATTACTTGGAATGAAATGCTATGGAACATAAGGAGTCACTTTACGTAATCATTTTCAAAAATGATGCTCCAGCATTTGCAAAAGCTAAGTAATTATCTGCTAGACTGGTTGTTTGTAGAATCAGGTTAATATCTGAAAAGACTTACTTATACCTCCTAATGTTAAATAGGAAAACAGAACTGAGAAAGGAAAGGAAACTTTACATAAAAAGTACAGGAGAGTAACCCCACTATCCTTTGCTTTGGTCAACTCTAAGTTCTGGAAGCGACAGCCTCTGGTATAACCCCAATACCACCCCCACCACCAAACCCTGCCCCTCCCCACCCCCCCACCAAATATTTTCTCCTTCAATTGCCTACTAGAATAGTCTGCTAAGTGCTGGAAAGTCTATTGGCATCATCTCCAGTTTCAATCAACATTTGGAAATGGATACTATAGAGTGTGTTACATAGCTGTAATTCAATCAGAGTGCTCTGATGAGGTCAAACTGAGAGTGCACAACAATTTAAGAATGCCAGTAGAACAGAGATTGGATTTCAGGCTTGTAACTCAGCATAGCAGCTTTTATATAAAAGCAAACCTACAATTCTGAACTGCCAAGAATTTAAAATATGTAACACTCTTATAATCCCACTGCAGAAGTGAACAATTTATGTGAGGAGAAAGCTAATAGCTGTGAGAAATAATATCAGGAGTTGCTTAAGCCTAAGAATCACACTGGCTAAACCTTTTTGAGGTACACAGTGATTTGCTTGTAGTTAACAAGTACAATGCTTAATAACTATATTGAGCTCTACTTACTTTAATGAAAGTGTAATTTGTGCTGCCATCAGACTACAACACAAATTAGCTGCCCTACTTGATGGTGATTAAACACATGTACATGTATCTATTAATACATTAAAATTCTTCAATCTAGCATGCACTTCCTACCATTACATTTTGTTCACTGGTTTAACAGCAAAAGATCAAAACTGAGGAGGTAGGGAGTGCATAATTCAACAATAAAAATAGGTTTAAAAAAACTCAATAAGAAACCACCACAAACTTAAATAGCCAATCCTGAGTGAATAGACAAGTAACTGACCAATAAATGAATTAATCAACTCAAAATGCTTTCTTAAAAAAAGTCTTCCGCTTTTCTTCAGTAACTAAAATTTCTACATATCCAATATTAGGTCAACAAAACAGGAATATCAATTTCACAAATGCATAATTAACTTTACATATCTTAACAGCTCCATTAAATTTCATACTGGAGGCCTGAGCCAACTAAGTTTGGGATTTAACTTAATATTTTTGCCCAGTGCTGTAATTATGGTGGCTAACAATAGATTGTTCAGTTTAAACATGCTAATGTGCAACATTTCCCAAAATACATCAGTAGTGTTAGCCAAACCAATAGTATTTCTACAAATGTCTAACTGTTGGTTAAAATTAAAGAAAAGTTAAAAGGCAAATTTGAAAAGTTTTATTCTAATCAATTTTATATTGTGTTTTAATGCATTTACAGGGAACGTCTGAGATAAAGGAGGCAAAAAATGGAGACTCGTTTTAATTCTGAGACTGGACTGATGCATTTTGCTTAATTTTGATCAATAAAACCAGTTTCATCAGTGCAAATATATTTCCACATGTAATATTTCAGATTACATATTAAAATTTGTCAATTCACTGGGTGAATTTGAATAGGTTTGCAATTTATCAAAATTATATTTTTATTTCAGGAAGCAGATCAAGCTGGCAGAGGAGGGAAGGAAGGAACTGGAGTGCAGAAAGGAAGACAGAAAAGCAGAGAGGGCAAAACAGAGGCAAGGAAAGAAAAAGTTTAAAAAAGAGAAAACCACTGTCAGACACTTCAGAAGTATGCCAAATTCACACTTCGGAGGCAAAGGAGAGAGTAGGTTCTAAGAAGGGTCTTAAAAGGAGAAGAGGTGTAGGGACTGAGCGTGCAATGAAAAAATTCCAGAGACTGGACATGGGCAGCTGAGGACACGGCCAACAATGGTGGGGTGAAGAAAAAGGATGCAAGGGGTCAGGGTGGCAAGTAGAAATACTTCACACTGTTTAGGAGCAGAGAAGGATGAGGAGATAATGAACAAATGAAAAACATAATCTCCAAAAAAAACAGCTAACTTTTCTCTTAATTTCTCCTATTTGGATGAAGCATGCATTCGCCACTAGCTAGTGTATGCCGGCCCAAATGGATTGTGCAAAGTCCAACTGACAAGGATAGACTTTCAAAAGCAATTTAACTAAAAACTGCACAAAGCTCAGAGCTTTCAGGGTAAATCTTGGAAACGGATAAGAAATTAGTTAAGGGTAGAAAACAGTGAACACTGGTTAAAGGAATTATTCCAAAGGCAAAATACTGAAAATACTAAATACTGGAAATCTGAAATGCAAACAGAAAATTCTGGAAATACTCAGGTCTGGCAGCACCTGCAAAGTGAAAAACAATTAATGTTTTAGTTCTGAAGATAGGCTACACTCCTAAAACATTAACTCTGTTTTTCTCTCCACAGACGCTGCCAGATCTGAGTATTTCCAACATTTCCTGTTTTTACATTATATTTAGGGAGTCATTGTTAAGAGTGAGAGGAAACGCTAAGTAAGATGCCCCAGGTATCAATGTTGTCGCCCCTCTTATTTTTAAGTTTAGATAAAAGCTTTGGACAAATTGCTTTGGGTACCAAATTTAGGAGGGACAGTGGAATTTAAGGAATCTGATGAGAAGCTACAGAATAGTTTGAACAAAAGATCTAGATATTAGCAAGACCATGTTTCCTTGAAGGAAATTAGAACATTTGTGTTTTATGATAATCCAGCAACCAACAGATTCTCAAGTCAATGATGCAGCTCGTTGGATTTGATTTTAAGAGCACTAGGCTGTTGGCATACTGCTGGCACGATGTAAACTTTAGCATTAATGAAGAATGTTTCAACTTACTGGTCCATAATCTCTATGAATTTGCTATTCTTTAATGTGTTTACTGTGAATTGTATTGTCAAGAAACATGCAAGTGCAATCAGGTTCAAAAGGGAATTGGATTGATACCTGAAAAAAGGATGTGTAAGGTTAGGGAGATAAGGCAGGGGAGTGGGACTAGGTAGAATGCTCTTTCAGAGAGCCAGTGCAGACTCAATGGGCCAAATGGCCTCCTTCTGCACTGTAAAGATACTGGTGATATTGTTCAACTTCAGATTAAGACAAATTTTATTGTACTAGTCCCCCATCTAGTCACTCCTGTTGTAATTTATAAAATTAATTCTCCCAACTACAGATTTTTTAATATTGTGCAACATATAGTCCAATTATTAATAAAGACCATGACATATTTTATTCTAAAATTTCAAAATAGACATGCATGCATTGTTGAGCATGTAGAGAAAAGCAACCCTGGCTTAAGAATAACTATATCTAGAGTGGATGGAATTAGGAGGGAGGTATATGAAGTGTTAAACTGAACAGATAAAGGTGATCCAGAATATTATTTCACTGAGAGAAGGACAAGGAACCACAAATTTAAATGATTGAAACAGAGATTTAAAACAGACCACAGAAAAACAACATGTTGAATAATTCACCAGATAAGGCTGCGAGGCGTGAGAGACGTGGCGTTTCAAAGTGCTGTTCAAAACTAAGCTGAATTAATCAATATAAGAGGATATTTGATGGGATAAATGGCATTTTCTCATACTTGACCTTTTATTGTCTTGTAAATATAGTGCAGAACACAGTAAATCGTTTTGAAGGACCATGTACACTCTATTCCTACACTGCAAAGTATTTAGTCCGAGATATATAGGTACCTATCCGACCAAACCAAATCGGCAAGGGTAGTCTTGAGGACAAGTTCAGAGAGTGTATTTGAAACAGTTTCTTAGAATACATTGTGGAATCAACCAGGGAAAAGCTTATTTTAGACCAGGTAACATATAATGAAGCGGGATTCATAATTATCTCATAATAAAGGATCCTCCAGGAAACAGTGATCATAACATGATGAATTGAGGTGAGAAATGTGGGTCTGAAACTAGTGTCTCAACTTAAATAAAGGCAATTACATGGGTATGAACGCAGTTACCCTAAAGTAGTCTGGGAAATAGGTTAAAATGTAAGACAGTAGATGAGCAGTGGCAGGCATTGAGAGTTTATGAAGTATTTTGTTAAAAGATATATTTCATTGATAAGGGAAGACTCTACGAGAAGGATGAACAATCCATGGCTAACTAGGATGTTAAGGGTGGTATCAGATTGAAAGAAAAGTCGTACAATGCTGTGAAGATTAATGGTAGGCAAGGAGATTGGAAAAATTTTAGAAATCACAAAGGAAGGCTAAAAGAAAGGGGGAAAAATTAGAATAAGAGTAAACTAGCATGAAATAAAATACTGGACAATAAGAGCTTCTACAAATGTATGAAAAGGAAGAATAGCTAAAATAAGCATTGGTCCCTTAAAGGACGAGGCTGTGGAAACAAGGAAAAGACAAAGACTGTGGGCAAGTATTTTGTATCTCACTTCACAGCAGAAAAGCCCCAAAAGCATCCCAATAATAGTCGAAAATCAAGGGAAAAGAGGAGGAACTTAAAACAATCACTAGAGAAAAAGCTCAAGGAAAACTAATGGGGCTAAAGGTTGACAGGTTTCCTGGACCTGACAGCCTAAATCCCAGGATCTTCAAAGAATTGGCTGTATGCACAGTGGATTCATTGGTTACGATCTTTCAAAGTTTCCCTAGATTCTGCAAAAGCCCAGTGGATTGGAAAACCACAAATGTAATGCCCCAAGAAAGGAGGGAAACATAAAACAGGAAAACAGTCCAGTTAGCCTAACATCTGTCTTATGAAATGCTGTAATCATTAAGGAATTGGCATCAAAACATTTAGAAAATCATACCACAATTAAACAGTCATCATGGCTTTATGAAAAGGGAAATACTGCTTGACAAATTTATTAGAGTTTTTGAGGGTGTAACAAGCAGGATAGATAAAAGGGAACCAGCAGATGGAGCATATTTGGATTACTGTAGGGATGTTGTCATAGCCTTTGCTATATCCAATGCCTTCAACTGTTTCTTGATATCATGTGGAGTGAATCAAATTGGCTGAAGACTGGCATCCATGATGGAGGAGGCCAAGATGGATCATCCACTCAGTACTTTTAGCTGAAGATGGCTGTACATGCTTCAACCTAGTCCTTTGCATGGATATGCTGGGCTCTCCCTTATATTCAAGGTTGAGTTGGATGGATTTCTGGTTAACAAAAGAAATCAAGGGTAATGAGGGACAAGCAGGAAAAGTGGGGTTAAAGCAATAACCAGATCAGCCCTGATCTTTTTGCATGGCAGAGCAGGTCCGAGGTGCCAAATGGTCTAACTCCTGCTCCTAGTTCTCATGTTCTTAAAAGAATCACCTCACTGCTCCTTGTCTAAACCAAGCTGTGAAGAGTTGTACTTTCCCACCGAACAAGAAAACATTGATAGATCCATCTCAAGCTGCTCATCTCAGCTTCCTGATAGTAGATGAAATAAATGAGTTGGTGATGCATTGGAACAAAATCCTGCACCCCTTTTGATGGGAAACATTACTTCTTTTAGGTGCCTCACCTAAGAAAGCAACTTAAAAGTTTAAACTTTAAACTAGTCAAGTTTTTAAGATTGGTCAAACTTTTTATTGAAATTAATTATCCCTTCAATTGAATTTCTGAATATTTTGATTGGTTACAGTATTGATTATCTTCATCTCCTATTAATAGAAATTCTCTAATCTACTCAACATTTCAAAGGGAGCTTGACATTTCAAATATTGAAAATATTTCAGACATAATTATCTGGCCATTATTACTGTAACAGAGTATTGGCACAGCATTTTTGTTGTTGAACTGTACTCAAAGCCATGCAGAAGAATGCAAGCAAGCAGTGCTTCATCAGTCTGAGCATCAGTTTTCGTTAGGCGAGAGTGGACGATTCTAGTAGCTTCAGGGTACTATGAATAATTCTATGGATGCGATGCCACTGTTAATATTTTATTTTACAGGAAAGCATCTGCATGCAACTTAGATTGTCCCCCAAGGGTCTCTCGTGCCCCATTTAATCTTTATTCCTCCACTGGAAATGTTATTGAACTCCACAAAATTCAGCAAACATTTGGTTGATTAGGCTTTCAAAGAAAACATGAAGAAAAAAATGTAGGCTTGTCATTTTTATGTCAATTGATATAAAGTGCAAATGACACTAATGATAAATATAGCCTTTGTCATTTGCTGGTTGGGTCAAATCTACCAACGGTTTTTAGGCAAACCTTTCAAATTATATTTAAATCTCAGGAAGGCAACACACTGGGATAAGCCATTATTCTATGTTTATGTGACAATAGTTGGAAAGCTCAAAATGCATGTACACTATTTGACCTTATCAAGCAGTCCACTCAGTAATCTTTAAGACAGACATAATTGTTTGCTTACAGCCTCAGCTGAAATCCTGTTACAATTATGGTCAACAGTCATTGGCAAGGCAGATTCTGCACTCTAAGATCATACACTATTCATATCAGATCATGCAAAAAAAAAAATCCAGGCAATATTTTATTAATTTTTTTTTACTATTTTCACTGAAATACTTCAATTACTATATTAATATTTATAGCATAACCAAATTTGGACAAACATGGAACTAGATTCTCAAGAAATATTGCACTTAATACAGTTCTAATTTTTAGTTGCCAATATCACACAACAGGGTTCATCCTCGTATTGAGCAAAATGAAAACTGCACTCGTGATTAGGCCTCTAAAATATCCTGCTTTCCAGCTAAATGCTGGATTGACTATATTTATAGCAGTTACACAAACATACGAATTAGGAAAAGTCGACCATTTGGCCCCTCGAGCCTGCCATTCAATAAGATGTTTGTATTTCTAATCCCACACTCCCATCCAACCTGATAACCTTTGATTCATAGAAACATAGAAACTAGAAGCAGGAGTAGGCCATTTGGCCCTTCAAGCCTGCTCCACCATTCAATATGATCATAGCTGATCCTCTATCTCAACGCCATATTCCCATTTTCTCTCCATACCCTTTGATGCCCCTAATATCCAAAAATTTATCAATTTCTTTCTTGAATATACTCAGTGACCCAGCCTCCACAGCCTGTCGTGGCAGAGAATTCCACAGGTTGACCACCCTCTGAGTGAAGAAATTTTTCCTCATCTCAGTCGTAAATGGCCTGCCCCATATCCTGAGACTGTGGCCCCTGGTTTTAGACTCCCCAACCAGGGGGAACATCCTCCCTGCATCCAGTCTGTCTAGCCCTGTTAGAATTTTATACGTTTCAATCAGATCCCCTCTCATTCTTCTAAACTCTCGTGAATACAGACCCAGTCAAACCAATCTCTCTTCATACGACAGTCCTGCCATCCCCAGTATCAGCCTCGTAAACCTCTGCTGCACACCCTCTATGGCAAGTATATCCTTTCTTACGTGGGGAGACCAGAACTGCGTGCCATACTCCAGGTGTGGTCTCACCAACACAGTAAGACATCCCTAGTTCTGAACTCAAATCCTCTTGGAATGAAGGCCAACATACCATCTGCCTTCCTAATTGCTTGCTGCACCTGCCTATTTACTTTCGTTGGCTGGTGTACAAGGGCATCCAGGTCCCTTTGTACATCCACATTTCCCAATATATCACCATTTAATTAATACTCTACCTGTTTTTCACACCGAGGCGTATAACTTCACATTTAACCACATTATACTGCATCTGCCATGTGTTTGCCCACACACACAATTTGTCTTAATCACCCTGAAGCTTCCTTGCATCTTCCTCATAGCTCACAACCACACCCAATTTTGTGTCATCAGCAAACTTGGAAATATTGCATTTGGTTCCCCCATCCAAGTCATTTATATATACCATGAATAGCTGGGGCCCAAGCACTGATCCCTGCGATATACCATTAGTCACTGCCTGCCACCCAGAAAAAGACCCATTTATTCCCACTCTGTTTCCAGTCTGTCAACCAACTCTCAACCCTTGCCAGTATATTACTTCCAATCCCATGTACTTTAATTTTGCCCACTAGCCTCTTATGTGGGACCTTATCAAAAGCCTTCTTGAAATCCAATTACACCACATCCACTGGTTCTACCTTATCTATTCTACTAGTTACATCCTCAAAAAACTCCAAGAGGTTAGTTAAGCATGATTTCCCTTCCATAAACCTATGCGGGCTTTGTCTAATCCCATTAATGCTTTCCAAGTGTCCTGTTACCATGTCTTTTATAATAGATTCTAGCATTTTCCCCACTACTGATGTTAGGCTAACTGGTCTGTAATTCTGTTTTTTCTCCCTCCTTTTTTAAATAGTGGGATTACATGTGCCACCCTCCAATCTGTAGGAACTGCTCCAGAGCCTATAGAATTTTGGAAGATGACCACCAATGCATCCAATATTTCCAGGGCCACTTCCTTTTGTACTCTGGGATGCAGATTACCAGGCCCTGGGGATTTTTCAGCCTTTAACCCCATTAATTACTTTAGCACCATTTTTAAAAAACTAATACTGATTTTCTTCAATTCCTCCATCTCACTAGGTCCTTGGTTCCCTTACATTTCGGGAAATTATTTGTGTCCTCTTTTGTGAAGACAGAACCAAAATATGTGTTCAAATCTTCTGTCATTTCTTTGTTCCCCATTATAATTTCCCTTGTTTGACTGGAAGGGGCCTATGTTTGTCTTCGCTAATCTTTTTCTCTTCACATATTTATAGATGTTTTTACAGTCAGTTTTTATGCTCCTTGCAAGTTTACTCTCAGACTCCGTTTTCCCCTTCTTGATCAATCTTTTTGTCCACTTTTGATGAATTCTAAACTGTTCACAATCCTCAGGTGTGCTGCTTATTCTGGCAGTTTTTTATGTCTTCTCTTTGGATCTAATACAATCCCTTTCTTGTTTTATTTTTGCGCCAGACAGGAATGAATAATTGTAATAATTCATGCATACGTTCCTTAAATACTAGCCATTGCCTATCATTGGCACTGTTTTAGTGAGGTTCCCAAATCCATCATTGGCAACTCACACCTCATACCCTCAGTTCCCTTTATTTAGATTCAGGACCCTAGTTTCAGATTCAACTTCTTAACTCTCCATCCGAATGAACAATTCTATCATTTTATGGTCACTCTTCCCCAAGGGACCCCTTGTTAATTAACAAGATTGTTAATTAATCCTTACTTAGTGCACAATACCCAGTCTAGGATGGCCTGCTTTCTCGTTTGTTTCTCAACGTATTGGTCTAAAAAAACATCACATACACAGTCCAGGAAATCCTCCTCCACTGTATTGTTATTAGTTTGGTTTGTCCAATCTATATGTAGATTAAAGTCACCCATGGTTACAATTGTACCCTTATCGCATGGGTCTCTAATTCCCTGCTTAATGCCTTCCCTTACAACTCCATTACTGTTTGGGGGCCTCTAGACAACCCCCACCAATGTTTTCTGCCCCTTGGTATTTCCTATCTCCACCCAAACAGATTCCGTGTCATGATTTTCCAAGCCAATATTCTTCCTCACTATTGCATTGATTTCCCCCTTTACTAACAATGCTACCCCACCTCCTTTCCCTATTTGTCCGTCCTTCCTAAATATTGAATACCCCTGGATGCTCAGTTCCCATCCTTGGTCACCCTGCAGCCACGTCTCCGTAATTGCAACTATATCATAACCGTTTATATCTATTTGCGCTGTTAATTCATCTACCTTATTGCGAATGCTTCGCGCATTAAAATACAATGCCTTTAGGCTAGTCTTTTTAACCTTGTTAGTCGTCTTAGCTTTATTTTGCACTTTGACCCCATTTGTTTTTCACCCTTGTTTTTTCTGCCTTCTACTTTTGCTTCCTACTTTTCTTGTCTTTTGTTTCTATCCTTGTTTCCCCCTGCTCAGGTTCCCATCCCCTAACAAGAATCTATCCACCCAAAAGATTTTCAACGACCCTGCCTCCACTGTCTTCTGAGGCAGAGTGTTCCAAATTCACGCCGTCCCCCAAGATAAAAGTTCTGTTTATCTCTGTCCTAAAAGGGCACCTCTTAATTTTAAAACAGTGCCAAGTTCTGGACTCACCCACAAGAGAAAAAAATAATTTCCACACCCACCTTGTCAAGGCCATTCAGGATCTTATGCACTTCAATCAAGTCACTCCTCAATCTTTTAAACTCCAGTGGAAACAGCCCAGCCTGCCCAACCTATCCTCATTAAGCCAACCCACTCATTCCAGTTATCAATCTAGTAAACCACCTCTGAGCCACCTCTAATGCATTTACATCCTTATTTAAATAAGGAGACCAAAACTGCACACAGTATTCGAGATGTCGTCTCACCAATGCACTGAATAATTGAAACATAACATCCTTACTTTTATGTTCAATTCTGCTCATAATAAAGGATAGCATCCCATTAGCCTTCTTAAAAACTTGTACCTGCATACTAACTTTTAGCGACTTATGCACACACCACCTAGATCACTCTGCACCTCTGAATTCTGCAATCACTCTCCATTTAAGTAAGTTTGCTTTTTTATTTTTCCTGCCAGTGAACAACTTCATATTTTCTCACATTATACTCCAGCTGCCAGGTTTTTGCCTGCTCATTCAACCTTTCTATATCCGTCTGCAACATCCTTGTATCCTCTTCACAACATATTGTCCTATCTTTGTGTCATCTGCAAATTTAGCTATCATGCCTTCGCTCCCCTCATTTAAGCCATTGATATAAATTGTAAAACATTGAGGCCCCAGCACAGACCCCTGCAGGACTCCACTCGTTACACCATGCCAATCAGAAAATGAAGCATTTATGCACAGTTTTCTGCCAGCCAATCTTCTATCCATGTTAATAATGTTACCCCCTACACCATGAGCTTTTATTTTCTGCAATAATCTTTGATGTGGCACCTTATCAAATGCCAAGTACAGTACCTCTACAGGTTCCCCTTTATCCACAGCACAAGATATTCCTTCAAAGAGCTCCAATGAATTGGTCAAACATGATTTCCCTTTCACAAAACCATGCTGATTCTTTCCAATTACCTTGAGTTTTTCTAAGTGCCCAGCTATAACCTCCTTAACAACTGACTCCCAGCACCTTCCCCATGACAAACGTCTGGCTAGCTGGCCTATAGTTTCCTGTTTTCTGCCTCCCTCCCTTCTTGAATAGAGGGGCTATGTTTGCTACTTTCCAGTCTGATGGAACCTTTCTAGAATCTTGCGAATTTTGGAAAATTAACACCAGTGCATCTACTACCTCTTAAGACCCTAGGATGAAGTCCATCAGGACCCTGAGACTTGTCAATCCGCAGCTCCAACAGTTTGCTCAGTAAAGCTTCCCTAGTGACTGTAATCTCATCAAGTTCCCCTCTCCCTTCCAGCTCTTGATTTACAGCTATTACTGAATGTTTTTTGTATCCTCTGTAGTAAAGACATTAGCAAAATATTTGTTCATTTCATCCATTATTTCCTTATTATCTATTAACTCCCCACTGTCACTCTCTAGAGCGCCAACACTCACTTTACTTACCCTTTTCCTTTTTAAATACCTAAAGCAGCTCTTGCTATCTATTTTTACATTTATAGCTATCTTCCTCTCATACTCTAATTTACCTTTTAAGTCATTCTTTGCCATTTTTTATATTCTGACCAGTCATCTGACCTACCACTCATCTTTGCAGTTATATGCTTTTTCCTTAAGTTCTTTAGTTAACCAAAGATGGTGGGTTGTCCCCTTAGAATATTTCTTTTAGTATTCTTAGACATTGCACATTAATTGAGGCACGGTAGACCAAATCCACTTTGACCAATTCAAGGGTGTCTCCATTTTCACTGGATAATTTCAGCATGGCAGCTCAGTGATTAACAATTGTTATGGTTGCACTCCTCCTGTCTAATGTCAACTGCAAACAAGAGCCATGATCAACAGAAGCAAATAGTCAGTCATTCTCAAATCAGGAAGCTATGCAATTTCTCACGGAAGGAATCAAGCAAAACGATCTACACAAAACTGCTTTTGTTGGGAGTCTGTTCCACAAACTCATTAAGCTTTAGGAAAACAAATTTTAATCACTGGTCACACCTGAGGCTTATTAAATTTGAAAAAGTGTTGCTCAGTTCAGTGTTCCCAGTGCAGGTTAAATAACCTGCTTAGAAGTGTCAGCTGCGGCTCAGTCCATAGCACCCTCGCCTTTGAATCAGAAGGTTGTGGGTTCATGTCCCACTCCCGGAAACCAAGAACTGTGACTGTACTCAAAAAGAGTTGCAATCTGTGACTGTTGATAACTCGAAAGAATTTAAATAACCTGCTTATCATTATATTATTTACAGATCCCAGAATTTAAAGTCTGGACTAGATCTTCCCTCAACTTGCAATTTGTTTCCCTCCAATGAAACAAAGCTCACTATGTGTCACTTCAGGTGGGTGGGGCTAATCTACTACAAGATATTTCTGGTGCCTGAATTTGGTTTTTTTTTAAATGCTGTCAATTCATCAAAATTTTGTCTTTGTTCTTCAATTACAGTATGATAAATTACTTTCAGGGTATATAACATATAGGAAAAAAGTGGCGTACAATTAAAAATAGTTTAGGCAAGACTAACACAATCTCAGTTTATTCAGTGAGCAGCTGAGGTACAGAGGTTAGGAGAGTGCCAAGTTGGATTCTTAGTCTAACTGAGATTGGCTAGCTCAGCACAAACTGTCATAAGGACATTGTGGCCACAGTTCCCTGGGTTAGTAGCCAGGGTTTCCACTACTGACTGAGAGCCTGTAGTACATCTAGAAGTGACGGTGTGGATGTCAGATGAGGATATAATAGGATCCTAGTGGCTAAGCAGTCCATCAGCAAGGGGCATCAATGTTCACAGATAAATAATGGGCCCTTAAGCGAGTAACAAAATAAATACCAACTCCTTCAGAAGGGTAAAAAATCATGGAGTCAAAATCTTCAGGAGACTGAGATGAACCAAGAACAAAATAAGCTTTAACTTTCAAAACAAAAATTCTTTGGCACCAAAACCATTTTTTTGTTTTAGAACTGATTCTACATTGTAAATTCAGCTTGAAGATTCTTCTGCCCCATGACAGTAGAGCTTCAAGACTCATTGCAAAAAATCCTACCACATGTCTCTCAAGTGAGTTGTGCTCATTAAGGGCAGAGATAACAGAGTTGAGGAACAGAACATTTTTCTTTACTTGCAACCAATGACCACAAAAGTTACAGATAGAAATTTATTTCAGATGATAACAGCCATATTGAATTAGTCATAAAATTTTCTAGCCCAAATCATATTGTAACTACACAAGATATTAAGGGTTTATCTGCTTCCACAGATGCTATAACCAGTGATCCAGGCATGACAAATTCAACCTATTCCACTGTAATGAACATTGTCCACAAAACGCATAATAAACTTTGATCTATGAGTGTTCACCCCAGCAGGGTTCAAAACATTTGCAAACATTTAAATAAGGTGTAATGGAAAGTAAATTTTCATTACAATATAAGTAATATTCCAACTGCCCCAATAATCAGAGACTAGAGTTCTGGCCTCAGAATACTGGGTACTCGCATCCAACATTAGTCTAGTGGTGACACCCCAATTTCCCTCATAACCAGTTTCCCCTAGTCAGGCTAATGCCACATCCACATAAAATAAGGTCTCGGTTACGTTAACAACCCAAGGCATCATCTGTTGAACATAAAGCTTGGGAAAAATAGGTTGCCTCATGTGTTGCCAGGCTCTGAAATGGGGACACCAAGTTTATCTAGCTTACCTTTGTAAATTAAACCAATTTTCAGCTGATATTTAATGGGAGGAAATTGCACACAAGCTGCAAAGAATAAAGTCTTTTTTTAAAATAGAAAAGCAAAGTGCTGGAAAAACTCAGCAGGACTGGCAGCATCCGGAGGGAGAAACAGAGTTGTTAATGTTTTGAGTCCGATACGTCTCTTCTTCAGAATTGAAGAGAGGTAGAAATGTGACGGGTTTTACGCTGTCGAAAAAGGGCGAAGGAAGGGTAAAATGGAACAAAAGGGGAGGTCAGGGAAAACTTAGATGGTGGAGAGATTAACTATCATGGAACAAAAGGCAATGGGGGTGGTAATGGTAGTAAAGAAACAAAGCATTGGTCAAGAGTAGGTGTTAATTGCAGAATAAAGGTCAGCTCTGAAAACCAAATATAAGATACAAACTGGCACTTGAGGGGAAAAAAAAGTTCAAAATGAAGGACACAGCTCACAATCTGAAGTTGTTGAACTCAATGTTGAGTCCAGATGGCTGTAACGTGTCTAATCAAAAGTTGAGGTGCTGTTCCTCCAGCTTTTCCTGGGCTTCATTGAGACACTGAGGACAGAAATATGAGGACGAGAGCAAAATAATGAATTGAAATGGCAAATGATCGGAAGGTCAGGGGCCATGCTTGTGGAGTGTAAAGGAGATCGTGTTGCAAACGGTGAATATAATAGACTAAATTAAAAGTAGTACAAGTAAATTGCTGCTTCACCTGGAAGGAGTGTTTGGGGTCTTGGACAGTGAGAAGAGGGAAAGTAAAGGTACAGGTGTTACATCTCCTGCAATTGCATGGAAAGCTGCCGTGGGAAGGGGTGATAAAGGGAGTTTTTTTTTTAAACCTGCAAATTCATGACTTGAAGTTAATGTATGAATTTTATGCACAACAGACATCTCTCAGTTAAAGCTGACAGTTCATTTAAAAATGTGTAATTGAAGATGAGGGACTGTTAACATTGAGCATCGTTAACTGACAGCACATAGTTGGTGCGAAACAGATTGTGAAATCAGCACAACAGGTGTGAAAAACACAATAATGAAAAATAAATTCAAGAACAGTCCTTACAAATTATCACAAGGCAGGCGAAGTCAAAAAATGTATAATCTCATACTATACTGGGATTGCAACTGGAATTCCATTTATTTTTGCACATGCAGGATACTCAAACAAGCAAGTTTTACGTCACCCTAAAACCATATTTTGTGCATATTAGTATTGTGGCATGCTAGTACCCAAGCATAATCTTATTTCTCAGACATGCATTTTCTTTTAGCGCCATTGTAAAGTGATCAGGAGCAGGATTTTGACCTTATAGTCAAGTGCAGAACCTTGGTGTCCAGCCTAATCCCGTTCTCCAGTTTTTTCATCACATCTGACAATCACCGAGACTACTTTTTTTTTCGCCTCTAACACAATTGTATCCAATATCTCACCACAACTTTGCTGCGAAAATCCTGATGCCTTCTTCACTTAAAGATTGAATTTCTCTAATGCACTCCATAAATGCCACATGCCGATTCACATACCCATCATCCATATTATTGTCGAAATCCACTATCTCATGCCCGATTAAAAAAGCTAAGTATCCTTCCCCCCGCCCTCTTCAAATTGCTTGAAAGTCATTCCTCTTGGTCTATACAAACTCTTCTCCAGTGATAGGTCCCTGCACACACCCTCCACTCCTCCAACTCTCTTCCTTCCCTCGATAATTAAAAGCTGCCCTTTAACCCACTGTACCTACACCTTTAACACCCCAATCTTGTCATCTTTCACTCTGCCTTAGAGGGCTGGCCAATAAAGCTTTTTCTTCATGCTTGCTTTCAACCCCTTCCTAATCTCTTTCTTGCCCTTCTTGAAGGTCACTTCCTTATGAAACATTTGAGATATTGCTCTGTACGTGAGACATGATCATATACACACACAGACAGACACATAGAAACACAACTTGATGCATTGTTCTAAAAGATGATAATTGATATTAATTTTTTATCCTTCCCTAGGCTGGGGTGTGAAAGTAACGTCATTCCCTACCCAAAACAAAAATAAAAATAAAAATACCTGGAAAAACTCAGCAGGTCTGACAGCATCTGGCTGAGAGGAACACAGTTAACGTTTCAAGTCCGTATGACTCTTCAACAGAACTAAGTAAAAATAGAAGAGAGGTGAAATATAAGCTGGTTTAAGGGGGGGTGGGACAAGTAGAGCTCGATAGAGGGCCAGTGATAGGTGGAGATAGCCAAAAGATGTCATAGACAAAAGGACAAAGAGGTGTTGAAGGTGGTGATAATTATCTAAGGAATGTGCTAATTAAGGGTAGAAAGCAGGACAAGCAAGGTACACATAACCCTAGTGGGGTGGGGTGAAGGATCGAAACAGGCTAAAAGGTAGAGATAAAACAATGGATGGAAATACATTTAAAAATAATGGAGATAGGTGGGAAAAGAAAAATCTATATAAATTATTGAAAGAAAAAAGGCGGCGGGGGGGATCGGAAAGGGGCTGGGAATGGAGGAGAGAGTTCGTGATCTAAAATTGTTGAACTCAATATTCAGTCCGGAAGGCTGTAAAGTGCCTAGTCGGAAGATGAGGTGCTGTTCCTCCAGTTTGCGTTGAGCTTCAGTGGAGCAATGCAGCAGGCCAAGACGGACATGTGGGCATGAGAGCATGGTGGAGTGTTAAAATGGCAAGCGACAGGGAGGTCTGGGTCATGCTTGCAGACAGACCGAGGGTGTTCTGCAAAGCGGTCACCCAGTCTGCGTTTGGTCTCTCCAACGTAGAGGAAACCGCATTGGGAGCAACAAATGCAGTAGACTAAATTGAGGGAAGTGCAAGTGAAATGCTGCTTCACTTGAAAGGAGTGTTTGGACCCTTGGACGGTGAGGAGAGGGGAAGTAAAGGGGCAGGTGTTGCACCTTCTGTGGTTGCACGGGAAGGTGCCGTGGGAGGGGGTTGAGGTGTAGGGAGTGATGGAGGAGTGGACCAGGGTGTCCCGGAGGGAACGATCCCTGCGGAATGCCGCCGGGGGGGGGGGGTGAAGGGAAGATGTGTTTGGTGGTGGCATCATGCTGGAGTTGGCAGAAATAGCGGAGGATGATCCTTTGAATGCAGAGGCTGGCGGGGTGATGTTTCTGGGAGGGAGAGGAGGGTGTGAGGGCGGATGCGCAGGAGATGGGCCGGACATGGTTGAGGGCCCTGTCAACCACCATGGGTGGAAAACCTCGGTTAAGGAAGACATGTCAGAGGAACTGTTTTTGAAAGTGGCATCATCAGAACAGATGCAACGGAGGAGAAGGAACTGAGAGAATGGGATGGAGTCCTTACAGGGAGCAGGGTGTGAGGAGCTGTAGTCGAGGTAGCTGTGGGAGTCAGTAGGCTTGTAATGGATATTGGTGGACAGTCTATCACCAGAAATTGAGACAGAGAGGTCAAGGAAGGGAAGGAAAGTGTCAGAGATGGACCATGTGAAAATGATGGAGGGGTGGAAATTGGAAGCAAAATTAATAAATTTTTCCAGGTCCAGACAAGAGCATGAAGCAGCACCGAAGCAATCATCGATGTACTGGAGAAAGAGTTGTGGGAGGGGGTTGGAGTAGGACTGGAACAAGGAATGTTCCACATACCTCATAAAGAGACAGGCATAACTGGGGCCTACCCAGCTGTGGTCAGCTAACTCAGCACACTGCAGAGAGCAATAGCTGATATTCATGTTCATCTTTGTGTCCTATGACTTCTTGACACTTAACATGTACACATGCAGCTAGTTTTTTTTTGCAGAAAAGTAATATTTTCTGCACTGAGTCCTGCAAGTTTACTTTGTGAATGTCACTTGCCAAACAAACAGCTTGAACATGCACCTTCAGCTCAAGATAAAAGCAGCTAAACCTGGGTTTGTCCTGAATACAATGGTTATTATGAAGTACATGATGCTGCAGTTGCACATCTCATCGAAGCACTGCACCCTCCCCCTATTTTTATTCAATGCCTAATTCGAAGTTCATCAGATCACCTTTTAGAATTGAAAAACTTCAATCTCACTTTCCTCAAACAAAAAATGCACTCTCATATCTCTTTAAATACAGTGATCGCCGACGTGAAGGTTTCAGTTAAGTCCACTATTGACTGTCTTAATTTAGACAGTAAGTGAATTGAAACTTGAGTCGCTAAAGGGAACAATTTGAGTAACGTTTGCAGTTACATAGCACTGCATCGCATCTATATATATCTCTCAAGGTATTCCGTACAAAAGGTGGCAACAACAGTTCTAGGATCATCAAATGGTTACAGGAGACCATTCACCCATTATGTCTATGCAAGCATGCTGCAAGAGCAATTCAAACTCAGCTAGTTCCACTTCTTGGCCTTTTCCCAGTAGCCCTGCAAATTTTTTCTCCTCAGATAATTATCCAATTTCCTTCTGAAAGTCACATTTGAATCTGTCTCCACCACACTCTCAAACAGTGCATTCCAGATCTGAACCACTTACTGCGTAAAAATGTTTTGCCGCATGTTGCTTTTGGCTCTTCTGCCATTCACCTTAAATCAGTGTCCTCTGGTTCTCAACACTTCCACCAACAGAGCCAATTATTTTACTTTAAGGGAGGGAAATGATACTTATTTTAAAAAAGAGGGGTTTTTTTTTGCTTAAAGGAGTCCATTTTGAGTAAGGGAGACCTAACAGTTGTGATGCAGCATGACAATTTAATGCTGAGCAACAATGAAAGGGAAAATCATGGGTCAAATCTTCTAGCCTCCAGATTGTCAGACACTGGATGTATGACTGAGATGCACATCGGGACCCTGTGGAAACCCCAATACGCAGACCCTATGTGGGAATTTCCTGGGAAAGTTCAACTTCCGATGGGCAATTCCCCTGCTCCCCGGACCCTTCATGAGTGTCTCTGATTGTGAACCAGAATTGATGACTTGGGATAATTCCTTGGTACGTACCTGAATGTTAGGCAAATTAAAACTTGGTCTAACTCCTGGATGACTGCAAAATTGACCATCCTCCTGCACAAATCACCCCCCACCCACTTCATCTACTCATTCATTCATCCATTCACTAACATTCAAAGATTCAACCTTAGACTTACCATACAGCAGCTAGTGTCGTAAAGGGGGAGGGGGTGTCTTTTGCGCTGATCCTCTTTGCAGATTCCAGGTCTCTGCGTGAATTCCTGTGCTGAGCAAGTTCTTCAGGATGCTTCACAAGTCAGTCCCTTTTAAATGTAACCAGGTAAGTATGCAGTTTTCTGCTGTGCATCGGACAAAGCGGTTCCAACACTGATCAGATGATTTAGGCCAAATCAAACAAATGGAAAGAATTGAGGCAAACCGTTTTTAAAAAATCCACTCATTGTTCCAAGGAGGACACCAAGCCATATGCATTTAAAGAATGCAGGCATCACTGTACAGCCAAAGCAGGTTATATTTTCTATCCACAACTGCATTACCATACAATGCCATATTTTAGTAAGTTAAGTTCATTTGTCACTGTGCTGCATGACTAATAAAGATTTATTCCTCTGGGAATGATTAATAGAGATGCTCTTAAGGAGGACAATTAAACAGTTGAGCATAAATCATGGCAGAGTGTAAAATTTACAGGCTCTGGATAAGCAATACTTAGGCCTTTCATAGTTTTAGCAAAAGACAAGAAAAGGGTACATGAGAAGCTTTAACTATAACACAGCAGAACAAGTTGCATACAGCAAATAGGTGCTTCACTATCTGCGATTTCCCTGTCAAGGCTGCATAGAGTACACATGCTCCAATTCTCTGACATATATTCAAACCGAGCATTTCACGTTTGGAGCTATACAATCATACACATTGTTGGAAGAGAAATTTAATTTCAAGATCATCCTTTCAGTGTGCCAAGTTGCCCATTCCCCTCTTTAAAATCCACATCACTATATGACAGAAAAGGTAGGTGGGCAGTTCAGTCCCTGGGATTTTAAAATGCCATCATCATTCATAAGGGATGAGTTGATTTTGCACCATCAAGATGGTCCACTCTGGATCAGCCGTTTCGTTTCATCATCATCCTAGAAACTGGTAATTTTGGTATTGAGATCTTTTGGTAGTCTCAGAACGATCTTGGTCTCCTACCATAACACTAGACATTTTCAATTCATAAAGCAACTACACCAGCCAGCTATTGCTCTGAAATCTTTGCAGGGCTCAGGGTTTGATCTGGCTCTCTTAAGTGCATATATACGTGTTGCATTTCTATTAACAATGTAGCCATTCTGACAATTTGAGGATCCAATCCGATACATGCTTCTCAAGATTAGGCCAGTGACTGCTCAGTGTTCTAAAGGCACATTTGGTCTTGGGCAGCTTCTTCAGGGCGGATTCCTCCTCCCTCCACACTCGCACCAGCTCTTCACCAACACTGAATTCCCTTGTAGAACAGTTATTTGTTGAGTTAGCAAACGTTATGGCTTTTAGCTTGAAACCCGCTTTGTACTTCATTCCTTTTGCAGGAGGACCCATTTCTGTTTGGTCACCATTCAGGTCTGCTTTGTGTGGGCACCCTGTGTATCTTACTGGCTACTTTTAATAATATTTTGAATCCTGAAGAAACAACTAGATGGTGAAGAGGAATCGAACATAAAGCTTCTTTCATGGCAGGAATATAAATTGGATTAACAACCCTGCTAATAGGTGGAGGAGGAGGAGGCTCTGTTCTCATTAAACTATATGACTCCTAATATAAAATTTGGGCCAGTCTGAACTCAGTTGTGAGCAGGGACAAGGATAGCTAAGAGAAGGAAATGGAAATATCTCACAGGGAAAGTAAGCGTAACTCCGCTGAAGTTAATGCCGAGTCAGAGAAAAGAGAATTTAATTTTCGTTATATTTCCCCTGGTTTGCTGTTGAACTCATCTACAGAAATTCATAAATGTACCATTTTCAGCAATGATAAAAAAATCCCTTAAATGTGCAGAAAACAAAGTTTCTGTTGGTTTTGTTCTAATATTACTGTATAAATTGTGTAAAATTTGAATATTTGAGACTTTTATTTTTAGGTAAAAAGTTAGGGGGTCAACTTTTACACTGGTAATGTTTGAGGGGCTTACTTCTAACTAAACGATAATGGGGGAAAGCCATCACTGAGACACATGGAAACACTCGATCAGCACTCTCATCATTTAGTTACACATCCATGAGCAGTCCTAACCGTGGAACTTATCTATGCTTCCAAACATGCCAGGGCTTAGGCGGTCCTTTGTGTACCAGATAACTAACCCGTCACTGTGAAGATTATTTTTTCCAATCCCATGAATTTTAAACTGGACAGGGCGCACCCAGCCCTTCAGACATAACGGCACTCAGCTTCAGACAAATCCGCTTTTCTGCGCTCATCGAGTGTGAGGCGAACGTAATGACCCTACAACATGATGCTCCCACCAAAATCCTATGGGAGGCGTTGAACTTGAGCCCACTCCCTGATACAGTTTCATCAGGCTATGCTCCTGCTTCAGGGAGCCTCCCCCAACCTTCGAGAGGAAGCGGCAGCATCAGCTGGGCCTGCGGTTTCAATGCTGCTCAAGGGAAGGGGAGGGAAGGGCCGTGCCGATGGAAAATGGCACGCTGACAGCTCCCAGCTCTTGACCTAAGCCTTGGGTGCAGGGGGATTGCACTGAGTCAGCATTCACAAGCATAGTTTTGACGACTAATGAATTGAGGTAAATGGAAAATTTAAGATTTTTTGACTAAAAGTTGGGGGTCGACTAATACACAAATTTACTATTACTCAAGTATATACGATACTTCTAAAAATGCTAAACAAGATATAATTGATTTTTCCCACCTCTTTTACACTGCCTTACAAGTACTACTTTGTTTCCTTCCCCCACAGTAGTATTTTCATTCATCAAATTACAGGATCAGAGTAGAGAATGGAACTTTTTTGGCACAGAGTATCAAAATCTGACACTCCCAAACCAAATATGAAGTGTGGGATCAGCATTAACTAGAGGGTTTTCTCCTCTACGTCAACACTGTGCCTTCAATCTCACTTAAGCACCTGTGTTAGACTGTGTTGCATCTGCTGCTCTTCATACTCATCATCCTGAACTTCTAGATAACAATGCCAAAGATGAAGAATTATATGCGTCAGGCAACTGCCCACTATTAATATTTCCACTGGAGTATAAAACTGCACATTTTGCCTGGAATACTTAAACAGCAGAAGGATTCATTTCCTTAGTCCAGCAGTAACGAAATGCAAGTTTTTTGCCTCCTTATTTTGAAGCTACGATGTTTCTTGACTCAAAATAGAAAATTAACTTCTGGCAGCTTAAATAGCCTGCAGCATAAAATAAAAAATATATTTTAAGACAGCATCCAGTTGACGAATTTGGATCTGCAGCAAAAAAAACATTTCTGTTCTCAAAAAGCTGATATTTAGAGTCTGCTGGTGGAAGACATGTTGACATTTTCATCAACTATGATTATTGCAACTTACTGAAATTTTAGACAAAACACAAGTACTAAAATACACAAACATATCCTAATGAGTCTCATTCCAAAAGATCAAGAAATGTGTTTCCTATCCACTAAGAATTCAATATACTGTTTTGCAAGATTTCATCTGTCAGTATTTAAACCACAATAACTGATCTCGGTGTAACTCTAAGCTATAAACGCGTGTGCGTGCATATATATAACAATGCACAGGAACAGACCATTTGGCCTAACTGCTCTACTCTGGTGTTTATGCTCCATACAAGCACCCTCCACCCAATCCTATCAGAATAATCTTATTTATTTCTCACTTGTGTTTATCTGGCATCTGCTTAAATGTATCTATGCTATGCACCTCAACTACTCCTTGTGATAAGTTCCACATTGTTACTATGGGTAAAGAAGTTTCTCCTGAGTTCCATGTTGAATTTATTAGCAACCATTCTATATTTATGACACCGCGTTTTAATCTTGCTCACATGGAATCATCTTCTCTAAGTCTACCCTATCAAATTCTTCTACTACTTCCATTGGATGACCTGTCAAACTGTTCTTCTCTAGAGAAAAGTGACTCAGCCTGCTCAATCTTTGCTAACACGTATAACCTGTCAGTTCTGGTGTCATTCTCATCAATCTCCTTTTGCGCACTTTCCGCAGTGCCTCCACATCCTTTTAAAAATATGGAGAACTGAACTGTGCACAGTCTTCCAACTCTACTCTACCCAAAGTTCTGTACAAGTTTAACATAACTTCCCTGTTTTTCAACTTCATCCTTCTGGAAATAAACCTTAAAGCTTCGTTTGCTTTATTATTTTTAAATAGCCTCAATCTGCAGCCTCATTAATCTGCATCACTACTTTGCGATTAGTGTATCTGAACCTCTAGATCTCTTTGCTGCTCTACCCCAAGGAGACTTGATTTTCCAAAGAATATGTAGCCTCCTTAATTTTCATAGCAAAATCACCTCACACTTTATATTGAAATTTATTTGCCAATTGCACACTCATTCTGCAAGTTTATTGATATTTTTCCATATTTTGTCAACACCACCCTCCAAAAATTAGTGTAATCTACAAATGTTGAAATTGTCCTTTCAATTCCGGATCCAAAATGGATTATGTAACTAGTAAACAATCATGGTTTCAGCACCAAATTGTGGGACAGAAATTCACATCTTTTGCCAGTCTAAATAACTAACCTTAACTCCTTACTTTCTGTTTTGTGGCCAGTTTGCTACGCATTCTTCCATTTGTTCCCCACTCCAAATGCCATGACATTGGTTCTGAGTTAACTATGCGGTACCTGATCAAAATGGCTATTGAAAATATCAGCAGATCATGCGCTTTTGTATGCAGTGGAGCTTCAATTATCCACAGGCCAAACCAAAATACAGCAGGATATTGCTCCAATTAATAAGAGGCATACATTATCTGAGTACTTGGGTTTGCTGTGAGATACCAGAACTACCCCAATCTCAGTCATAAAAACAAAAAGCTAAAAGCTACTGCGGATGCTGGAAATCCAAAACAAAAACAGAATTACCTGGAAAAACTCAGCAAGTCTGGCAGCATCAGCGGAGAAGAAATCAGTTAACGTTTCGAGCCTTCATGGCCCTTCGGCAGAACTGGAGCATAGTTAGAAGAAGGGAGAAATATAAATTGGTTTAAGGTGGGTGGGGGGGTGGGGGGAGAGACACATTGAGGGTGTGGTGTGGTGATTGTGGAGATGAGCAGATAATCAAAAGATGTCACAGACAAAAGGGTCAAAGAGGTGTTGAAGGTGGTGGTCTTTGAGAAAAGTGCTAATTAAGAATGGAAGACAGGATATTCAAAGTACAGCTCTAGTGGGGGTGGGGTGGAAAGACTAAAGGTTTTAGTTTTAGATTTAAAAATAATGGAAATAGGTGGGGAAAGAAGAATCTATATAAATTATTGGAAAAAAAGCGGGGCGGGGGGGGGGGGGGGGAAGAAACGGGGTGGGGATGGGGGGAGGGGGAGTTTAAGTTCTAAAGTTGTTGAATTCAATATTCAGCCCGGAGGGCTGTAAAGTGCCTAGTCGGAAGATGAGGTGCTGTTCCTCCAGTTTGCGTTGGGCTTCACTGGAACAATGCAGCAAGCCAAGGACAGACATGTTGGCAAGAGAACAGGGTGGAGTGTTAAAATGGCAAGCGACAGGGAGGTTTGGGTCTTTCTTGCGGACAGACCGCAGGTGTTCCGCAAAACGGTCGCCCAGTTTGCGTTTTGTCTCTCCAATGTAGAGGAGACCGCATTGGGAGCAACGAATGCAGTAGACTAAGTTAGGGGAAATGCAAGTGAAATGCTGCTTCACTTGAAAGGAGTGTTTGGGCCCTTGGACAGTGAGGAGAGAGGAAGTGAAGGGGCAGGTGTTGCATCTTCTGCGTGGGCATGGGGAGGTGCCATAAGTGGGGGTTGAGGAGTAGGGGGTGATGGAGGAGTGGACCAGGGTGTCCCGGAGGGAACGATCCCTACGGAATGCCGTCAGGGGGGGTGAAGGGAAGATGTGTTTGGTGGTGGCATCATGCTGGAGTTGGCGGACCAGTGTCCCATGCCCACTACATTGGAGAGACCAAACGCAAACTGGGCGACCGTTTTGCGGAACACCTGCAGTCTGTCCGCAAGAAAGACCCAAACCTCCCTGTCGCTTGCCATTTTAACACTCCACCCTGTTCTCTTGCCAACATGTCTGTCCTTGGCTTGCTGCATTGTTCCAGTGAAGCCCAACGCAAACTGGAGGAACAGCACCTCATCTTCCGACTAGGCACTTTACAGCCCTCCGGGCTGAATATTGAATTCAACAACTTTAGATCTTAAACTCCCCCTCCCCCCATCCCCACCCCGTTTCTTTTCCCACCCCCCCCCCCCGCTTTTTTTCAATAATTTATATAGATTCTTCTTTCCCCACCTATTTCCATTATTTTTAAATCTAAAACTAAAACCTCTAGTCTTTCCACCCCACCCCCACTAGAGCTGTACTTTGAATATCCCGTCTTCCATTCTTAATTAGCACTTTTCTCAAAGACCACCACCTTCAACACCTCTTTGACCCTTTTGTCTGTGACATCTTTTGATTATCTGCTCATCTCCACAACCATCACCCCCCCCCCCACCCCCCCTTAAACCAATTTATATTTCTCCTTTCTTCTAACTATGCTCCAGTTCTGCCGAAGGGCCATGAAGGCTCGAAACGTTAACTGATTTCTTCTCCGCCGATGCTGCCAGACTTGCTGAGTTTTTCCAGGTAATTCTGTTTTTGTTTTGGATTTCCAACATCCGCAGCAGCTTTTAGCTTTTTGTTTTTGTCATAAAAACCCATCTGGTTCACTAATGTCCTTTAGAGAAGGAAATATGTCCTTACTTGGTCAGGCCTACATGTGACTCCAGACTCACAACAATGTGGCTGACTCTTAACTGCCCTATGAAATGGCCTAGTAAGCCACTCAGTCCAAGGGATGGGCAACAAATGCTGGCCTTGCCAGCGATGCCCACATCCCATAAAAGAAAAAATACAAACTTGAGGATGATGATGTTTCCAAGACATGATGATGGTGTTTCCTTGTTGTTCTTAGAGATATAGATTGCAGTGGGGGAGGTCCAGTTAAGTAACCTTGTTGAGCTGCTGCAGTTCAACCTGTAGATGGTGCATACTGGTACTGTAGGGGTTACATATTTGGTCCAATGTCATGTTCCCAGCCACTTCTATTCTGGGCAGTGTTGAGTTCCCCAAGGTAGCATGTAAGTAGCAAATATTCCAACACACAACTGACTTGAACCTTGTAGATGATAGAGAAGCTTTGAGTGGGCAGGTGAACCACTTTGTCAGGAGTGCCTAGCCTCTACACTGCTCTTAACCACAACGTTGATATGGCCAGTTTATAAAAAAGTTTCAAAAAAAAGTAGGAAGTTTAACAAGGAATAATTCACAACTAGTAATTAACAATTCATTTAAAAATGCAAAATACGTATGGATTTTAGCACATGGCATAGCTGAAATGAAGTATGCACTAGTAATTTTGCTGTCAGAGAATATTCAGGCTGTGAGTTTGATGCAATGGAATTTAAAATACCTGAGGCTTTCCTTCTTTCAAAGTGAGAGAGAAAAAAAGAAATACTGCATGATTCAAGAGCCAAGAATTTTCTGGAAGCACAGTGTGTCACTTCTCAACTTGTCAGGGTTAGCTCTCATCTGCCACCAGAGGCAGTGTATCATGATTGATAATGAAGAATGATGAAATGCTACAATCAATGGCAAGCTCTCTCAATAGTGCTCATGTAAATTAAAGGGCAAATTAATCCTATTAATTGTCTCAAATTTGAGGGAGAATTGATTTAATATTGGAACAATGTATTTAACAATGATATAAGGTCCATGAGTATTTATAGGACTGGGAAACCAGTGAAACCAGATCTTGCAACAGCTCAAACACAGATTGAAACTACCTGGAAAAATGTTATCCAAAACTTCAAGTAGCAAATAAACCACTGATGTTCTGGAGTAAAACTAACTAGAATTATAAAAAGGGTCAGTCATAAAACTAATGCAGCAAAATAACATTAGTTGAAAGTCACCAAACTATAAACAGGCATACCCAACTACTTAATGAGTGTACGCTTCCAGATCTGTCTCCTACACTAGTATCTGCATTCTTTGTCTAAATGTCTGTCTTAAAAACTGACAGTGTTAGCATTCAAATCTGGCAATTATTTAACCAGTTCTGGAAACGACTCTGGTATAAAAGTGGAATGGAAAAATGTCAGTCAATGCCAATCACACAGTGGCTTTTCCCCTCTGCACCTTTCCCCTCAATTTACTTTGCCTGTTGACTGGACATCTGCTGTATAGCCGATCTTGTGTAGAAATTTGCAATTATGCTGATTTTTTTATTCTCAGCCCCTTCACTCCAGATATCTTCATGGACACCATACAGCTTTAGCAACAACAGCCTGAGCGAGACTATTAATTAGGAGAGGTGAAAGTGAGCCTACAATCACCAAGAATGGAGCCAACAACATTTCATTGTGATATTTTCAGGCAGCAGGAAACATCAGACATATTATCCAATGTTGAAATCTATCAGGACCCAGGAGTGAAAGGATAATGTTATATATTACAATAAAGCACCCAGTCTGTTGGATCTTTCGTGAAGAAACAAGGCAACCACAAATCCTGTGTACACAAATTCAAAAGCCTCAGGTTTAGCTTCTCAAATAATTTTAGAGCTTAAGATAATAGAGTTTTTTTTAGAAAAATAAAGATATCATTCTTAATCTGGAATTATTTTGACGAGGAATGAAATGGCATTTTAAAATCAAGCTTCTTGCGACTAATCCTGAAAGATTGATACGCTCCCTCGTATCACATTGTCACATTCCCCTCCAGCTCTCATCCAAACCTTGCACCATCCATCATTCTCTCTCACCTGCACATTACCAATTCCCTAATTCCCTCTACCTCTCATTCTTCACCTCACTTTCTCCTATTACCTCCTCAATGCTTCCCTGCTATCAGATATTCACTCTGTCCCATTCACTTTCCTCACTCTCCATAGCCCTTTAATCAGATGTACTCACCCCAAATAATTTTGTATAAAAATTGACTTGCCACCCTCTACCCCCAACATACTCCGAGGCTTGCCTCATCATCCTCAGTGGGAAACCAGCAGCGTTCCAAGTCCCCGTAACTTATTTGCCACCAAATACATTACAAGTGTTATAAGCTGCGAAATCAGTAAAAATGACAAAATAAGCTTAGCAAGTTTTAGATAGGAGGGAGTAGAGGACATGGCCATAAGGCAGATGGTTGAGGCCCATAAGGCTGGCAGTAGGGTGAAATGTAAAGAGCAGAAGCAAAGCTAGCTACAAGTCCAGCTCCCAGGCTTAATCCGGACCTGCCTTTGAAAACAGCAATAGAACAATAGTGGCTGCATTTCAAAAGTAGTACACTGCGTATGAAACACAGATATGTCAAGGGTTTGAAAATCGCAACATAAATGCAAGTTCTTTCTTGGACTAGCATAAGTCCTGACTGAAGGAGGAAGAATTCTGCTGCAAAGAGGAGATGCCTGACAGAGCCAGAGATGTTACCTGTCATTTTTTTCCCTTTATTTCCATAAACTCATTAACAGACCAGCTGTTTCTATATCAGCTCTCACTTTACCTCACTTATTGTGCTTTATGTATGGTGGTGCTGTAAGAAATAATCCATTTCTTGTTCAAACCAAATTCAGTGACGTTGTGGGGCATGGGGACAACGCGTTTCAGGCTAAAATGGCAACACTTTCATATTTCTTTGCTCTCTGTCTGCCTTTTTATAATCAGTGTACATTCCTCTTTCACGCGACAAGCACCTTGAGAATTACAAGGTCACAGAACGTACATTACTTGATTAATGACCCAGCTTATCGTAACCTTACATTGAAACAGCATTGGCAATGAGGCCCCAATGAGAGCGGTAAAGCGAAGATTTAGGGACAGCATTTAATTGATTTGTTAACAGCTATACTGAGACCCTTGACAAAAACTTACCATTAAGACACAGCTTACATTATCATTTGCACATTTTTAATGGAGGCATGACTTCATTTCAAATAATTTTTTTTACACATTGACCACAGTAAGACCGACTGCCTAGTTCAGGGGATACTAATCACATCTTCAATAAAGTGCAGTATGCCAGGTTTAACATGACTTGTTCCGAAATCGACTCTGGAATGCACATTTTGTTCTGCCTTCACTTTCTTTCCCAATGGAACCCAGCTTAAATTTATTGGTATCCTTTATTTTATCACCATTCTCCATAAAGGGACTGTTTAGCTCATTATAAAATCAATTTCACCATAGATATAACACAACTTCTCACTGCATTATCACTGGATTAACTGCAATGACAAAAAAAATGGATTCTATAGCAAATATTAAGAATTCCTTGTTTTCAAATCACTCCTCATTCTCCCCTCCTGTAGAACTACAATCCTACAGACCTTTGCACTGCTCCAATGCTAGCCTGTTTCACCTCTCCAATTTTCATCACTTCATCACTGGTGGCCATGCCTTCAGCTGACTAATTTTATGCTCTGGAATTTCCATTCCTAAGCCTCGTTCTCCTCTAAGTTCTTTAAAACCTATCCTTTTGGCCAAGCTTTTGATCACCAGCTCTAACATCACCTTGTGTGCCCGAATGTAAAATTTTACATAATATCTACAGCACAAAAACAGGTCAGTCAGTCCGACAGGTCCCTGTCCGGTGTTTATGTTATGTTGCAAATAAGCCTTCTCCCACCCTTATTAACTTGGCGCTTTCCACAATCACCGGACGTCTCAAAGTGCATTAAAGCTAATTAAGCACTTCACTGTTGTAATGTAGGAAATGCAGCAGCTAATTTGCACTCATCACATTGCTGTTTCAGGAAGCTTGCTAACGACCAGATAATCTGTGATTTGTGACATTGACTGAGGGATAAACATTGGCCAGAAAACTTGGGATAACTCCCTTGCTCTTCTTTGGAATAGTGCCATGGGATCTTTTACATATACCCATGCAGGCAAGTGGGGCCTCGGTTTAGCATCTTATCAAAAAGCACTTCCGACAATGCAGCACTTGCACTGTTGCACTGGAGAGTCAGCCTTAAGTTTTGCACTCAAGCCTTTGAGTGGGGCTTGAAACTAAACCTTGTGATTCAGAGGCAAGTATGCTACCAACTGCACCACAGCTAACACCATCTAGCTTTCCCTTAAATGCAGCTATGCTAGTTGCCTCAACTATTCCTTGTGGCAGTGAGTTCAGCATTCTAACTACTCTGTGAGTAAGGGCATTTCTCCTGAATTCCTTTAAAGTTTCTTAGTTATTGCCCCATCTACAAATGGAAATGTCTTCTCTACGTCTACCCTATCAAACACTTCCATAATCTTAAAGACTCCTATCACATCAACCCTCAATCTTTTCTCCAAAGAATCCACCCCCCACTTTCAGCTTGAAACCTGCTTTGTACTTTATTCTTTTTGCCGGAGATCCTTTTCTGTTCATCAGTCACCATGTGCAGACTGCTCTCTGTGTCTTAAATGCCGAGCATCTTCTTGGCAATGCGACCCATATTGCTTTCTTGATCCCATGCGCCAACTTAGAAGGTGACTATAACCCTAAACATGTTTTTCTGAGCTGAAAAATTGCGGCCAACTCCTAATGCGAATATAACCCTAAACATATAGCTATTAGTTGAAAAATAGGGGGTCGACTTATATGTTGGGTATAGGCCTAAACATGTACTTTGGCACTGAACAAATAGGGTCATCTCATACACCAGTTTGACTTATATAACACGATCTACAATACTTTTATTGAATTGTGTACCTGTACTGCTAGGTACCCATGTTCCTCTCCAATCAGTTTTATATTCAGTAACTGAGTTTCTTCAAGATTATGATTTGGAAATGAATAATAAAAACCCAAAATTTTAATACACAATATTAATTATAAAAAGAACAGTATTCAACCCTTTTTTAAAAGAAGTACACCTATACTAAATTCAATACGGATAATCCAAATCAAGGAGAATAATGTACTCCTTATTCAGAAGGAATCATCCTGAACATGTGCATGGGAACCTCCAAATGGAAGTAAATTTATAGCAAGTTGTTCATTCACTTGCTGAAGTCGCTGGAAATGCTTCAGCAAATTAATACACATCATTGTTCCTTCCAAATGTAAACTCAGTTTCTTTTTAAAAATGAAATGCCAAGCATTTATCCATTGTGTACAAATTTACAGAATGTCACTACAGATTGGAAAAATATTCTAACAGCTAATATATAGGTCCGAATTTTCCATTCAGGATTAGAACTCCTACTTCCAACCCCTAACAGGCAAAAATATACACACATGCCTTCCTTTGATTTTTCAGGATAGTCTTGCTAAGGAAGATCCTGCAGAACTGACTCAGTGTAGGAATTCTTGGAGGGAGCAGTGGAAAGATCAGCGCAGAAACCATGCTCCCTTTATGTGGCACTAGCTGCCGTATTCTGTAAGTAAAGAATTTAAATGAACCAAAGCTTCTCTGAAAAGCTAGAGAGGTGGCAAGGCAGCAGGAAGGTGGGTAGGGAGGAATTGTCAGGTCAGATCCTGTGGTTGGGGATAGTCAGGTCAGGTCGGCGCTGTTGGGGAAAGGAGCTAGTTGGGGCTGATCTGGTGGGGGGTACACAAGAGTAGGGTGCTGGGGGCTAGTCGGGTCGGGTTGGGTAGATGGGTGCTGTGGGCTAGTTGGGTCAGGTGTGAAGTGGAGGGTGTGGGGAGGGTTGGCTGGTTGGCTAGGTTGGGCAGGGGAGTGGAGTCTAGTGGTTAGGGACATGGGGACAAGAGGAAGGGCTGGGTGGGCGGGGCTAGTCATGTCAGATCTTGGAGTGATGGGGGAGGGAGAAAGAAGAGTTGGAGCCAGGCGGGAGTCGGGTGCTGTGGGCTGGTCAGGTTGGAAGGGGTGCCAGGTGTTGGGAGCTAGTCAATTCAAGATTGGGGGACTTGTGAGTGGGGGGTGTGGGGAGGAAGTGAGTATGATTGTAGGATCAATTAGGGGAGGCGTTGGCGTAGTGGTATTGTCACTGGGCTCATAACCCAGAGACCCAGGGTAATGCTCTGGGTACGTGGGTTTGAATCCCACCATGGCAGACTGTGAAATTTGAATTCAATAAAAAAATCTGGAATTAAAAAGGTCTAATGATGAGCGTAAAACCATTGTCGATTACTGTAAAAACCCATCTGGTTCACTAATGCCCTTTAGGGAAGGAAGTCTGCCATCCTTACCTGGTCTGGCCTATGTGTGCCTACTCCAGACCCACAGCATATGTAGTTGACTCTTAAATGTCTTCTGAAATGGGACTAGCAAGCCACACAGTTCTCAACGGCAAGTAGGGGCGGGCAATAAATGCTCGCCTAGCCAGTGACACCCCCATCCCATGGAGCTCAAAGTTCTGAAGAGTTATACAGACTCAAAACATTAACTCTGTTTCTCTCTCCACAGGTGCTGCCAGACCTAAGGTTGTCCAGCATTTGTTTTTATTTTAGCACAACTTTCTTGCTTTTGTACTCTATTTATAACAAGCATCCCAAATGCTTTATATAAAATAGTGCAATCAACTTATTCTGCCACCTGGTTCTTTTTCTGGTTGGTGGGATGTAATGAGTGGTGTGCCACAGGGTTCAGTGCTGGGGCCTCAACTTTTTGCAATTTATATAAATGACTTGGATGAAGGGACTGAAGGTATGGTTGCTAAATTTGTTGACAACACAAAGATAGGTAGGGAAGTAAGTTGTGAAGAGGACATAAGGAGGCTACAAAGTGACAGATAGGTTAAGTGAGTGCACAAAGATCTGGCAAATGGAGCATAATGTGGGCAAATGTGAAACTGTCCATTTTGGCAGGAAGAATAAAAATGGAACATATTATTTAAACAGGGAGAGATTGCAGAGCTCCGAGATGCAGAGGGATCTGGGTGTCCTAGTGCATGAATCACAAAAGGTTAGAATGCAGGTACAGCAAGTAATTAGGAAAGCTAATAGGATGTTATATTTTATTGCGAGGGGAATTAAATACAAAAGTAGGGAGGTTGTGCTTCAGTTGTACAGGGTATTGGTGAGACCACATCTGGAGTACTGTGTTAAATGTTGGTCTTCTTATTTAAGGAAAGATCTAAATGCATTAGCAGTTCAGAGAAGGTTCACTAAACTAATACCAGGAATGGGCAGATTGCCTTAAGAGGAAAGGTTGGACAGGTTAGGCTTGTATCCACTGGAGGTTAGAAGAGTAAGAAGTGACTTGATTGAAACCTTTAAGATCCTGCAGGGCCTTGACAAAGTGGATGTGGAGAGGATGTTTCCTCTTGTGGGAGAATCTAGAACTAGGAGGTGGTTTAAAAATAAGGGGTCGCTCATTTAAGAGATGAGGAGAAATTTTTTCTGAGGGTTGAGGGGCTTTGGAACCCTCTTCCTCAAAAGGCGGTGGAAGCAGGGTCTTTGAATATTTTTAAGGCAGAGTTAGGTAGATTCTTGATTAACAAGGGGGTGAAAGGATATCTGGGGTAAGCAGGAGGTTACAATCAGATCAGCTATGTTCTCATTGAATGCCGCAGCAGGCTTAAGGGCCGAGTGGCCGACTCCTGCCCCATGTTCATAACTCAAAATGTTATCTGCAACTGAAGTTTGTATGGGCAAAACCTACAACGATAACTCAAATTTATCTAGTGTCTTTAACATAATGAAATGCCATAAGGCACTTCACAGGAGCAGTACAAGACAAATCACATATTCATACTGTCCCATGTTTTGGCTATTCAAGTGAACATAGAACAAAAATTTCACCATTAGACTTGTTGAATTTTAACACTACCTTTATTGTAAAATATGCTAGAACTTATTGCTGGAACAGAAACTTAACCATCTTATGTTGAAGGCCTAAGCCATTCAGAAGAATAACTGACAAGTTCTATGTAACATGCACATCTCTATAGATATTGGAACTGATATCCTTGCAAAATATAAATCAAAACAATTTGCAAACAGAGGAAAGAAAAGAAAATTGAGGGACATGTTTCTTCAAAAAAGGAAACTGGCAAATGAAGCATGTTGTGAATAAAGGCCATTTGGTCCATCAAGACTCCATGCCCCAATAGAGGCTACTCAACTTGCTTTGTGATGGAGACACCCCCCATTTATTTGGCTATTCCTTTCTAAATGTTATCTTTTGCATTGTAGCTGGATAGTATAGCAGCCCTTTGAGATTTTTCATATTTTATATAAACACATCTTTCTGCTTCAAGGAGGCCCTTAAGAAAAAGATTTGCAATGAAAATGTAAAACAAACCAAGACTAATTTGTATTAATGAACACAGACATCAATCTTTTATTCTCTCCATGGTAACTAAGGGAATTATAGTTACAGCTAAAATATAATTTATCATAAATAGGTTTCTGATTAAGAAATAGTTTATACAGGTTAGATAAATGACCACTGGAAATAGTTAATCCTGCTCCCAGCTGAAAACCAGATTTCAGTTCAAACAAAATGCACTCCAGATAGCATTAACCTATATTCCTGTTCATATTACTGATTTCATATTTATAAACTTCTGGAATTAAATTACTACAATTCATTTTTTAATAATCATTAACAGATAGACACAAGATATTGAAATACTAAACTTATACCATTACAAAAGTAACTGGATCATTGGTAAAGTGAATGACTCTGAGAACATACCAGTACCTATTTTAAAAATATTTAGATTTTTTATAAAACCTAAAACAAAATAGATTTATAGCTTAGTTTATGCCCTCAATAAACAGATGTCCCTAAAGTTTTAATGCTGGAAAACATGAAAATAATTAGTAAATTGAACCACAGCAATAGTCAAAGCAAATGGGAACTGAAGCATTGGAGGGCTGCATTTTGATGGTAATGATCCCTTATTAATAATGGAAATGATTCATCATTTTCACTATTTTCTAGAATTTGAATTACTGTCAGTTCAAAAGGAAACAGGACAGTGTTGCAGCAAACAAACATGCACAAGTGTTCCATCCATCCATCCTTCGACATTGAAGAAGACAGCATAAACATCTAATTTTCTGCAGTCAGTTTTTTGAAGACTGACGAGACAATTTTTTTGCTCAGAATGAGCATCCAGTGTAAACAATGGACTCCACAACATAAAGGATTGCACAACAACCATGCAGAAAACTGAAAATGCCATTCACTTGGAACAAGCATCATTTGCATTGCCATTTGCATCAGAGTTTTTTTTAAATGCAACTCCTGAGAGGGACAAAGATTATGAAAGGTAATTTAGTACATTTGGTCAATTGGCCTAGTCACCAAACCATAAAAAAAATGCAGAAAGCAAAAGCAATCTTGTAACATAGGACTGAACTGCAGCAAAATGACAAGCCATTCATTGACTGGAGCAGTTCAACATAATTATTAAACTGAACCTTGCACGTCACATTTCTTGGAAAACAAAAATGAAACATTTTAAAAGTCAGTGGCAAGAATGTGTAGCATACATGACTAGTAGTGAGATACTAGGCAGCAATTTAACCCAATTCGAAAATTCTAAATAAGAACAAAACTCAGGCAAATTACAAGGTCATATGAAGCTAGAGATCTGGTTACAGGAGTGTTAAACTCATTTCCTGATGCTCATTATTAAGTTTCCACCACATATGGTATTTTCATTGAAATTGGTTTGAACTAATTGTTAAGAAAAACTTGGGATTTCTCACCACTTCCAAGGGGATTCCTGTACCTACATTCAAACAGGCAAAATATTACCTTGAGACACCAAGTGATTTATTGGGATATATGTTGATTACAAGAAAATTCCATACTCAGCAAAGAGAAGGGACGACAGAATACATTACCCTGAATTAGCTTTAGGGCTATTACCTTTCATATGTATTGATTAGATATTAGATAATGAAGGTTTTGAGTACAAAGTAATTCTTCATTCAACCTATTGTCCAAGTTTTTCGTAATCCACATAGCAAACTAAATTTTTTAAAGATTTAAGTTACTCAAAAAGACAGCTTTTTTCAATGATGCAATTTATTTCTATCTGTATTCTCCACTCCAGTAATTTTCACCTTCCTGGTACCCTAGGCAACACTTCTAGTCCAAACCAGTGACTTCTTCCCAATCTTAAAATTGGTTGTCCTGGGGGAAGGGGTGCAAAATGAGCAACTGACTAAAAACTCCCTCAAAATTTCCCTCTTAAAGCAGAGCTTCTAGTCTCTGCAACCTACCTCAAGAGGGTCCAACCGGTACTGCACATTGACTATTCATGTTGGTGGCCTGTCTCAAGTCACAAAATATTTAAACTAGATTTTCTAGGGCAGTAACTCACATTTTAATTTATGTTGATGATCATCTGCACTTATCCATAAACAGGTTTTACACTCAACTCAAGAGCTAAAAGAATTCCTACACAGTAAATGACAGTAGCCCCCTCAACATCTGCTATGACAAAGATAAAAACAAAAAGCTAAAAGCTACTGCGGATGCTGGAAATCCAAAACAAAAACAGAATTACCTGGAAAAACTCAGCAAGTCTGGCAGCAGATCTATGCTCCAGTTCTGCCGAAGGGCCATGAAGGCTCGAAACGTTAACTGATTTCTTCTCCGCCGATGCTGCCAGACTTGCTGAGTTTTTCCAGGTAATTCTGTTTTTGATCTGCTATGACAATACTGCCTCTAATTGCTCACTCAGTACAGTATTTTAAAAGCTACACCTAAAATTTATTTCTATTCACATTATAAACAATTTTCTATACAATCTCAATTCTCTTTCAAATATTTATTAGTTTCTCCTTCCATTCCTCTTCATTCAAGCAGCAATTCAAATTTTCTAAATTTGACCATCCTCTAGTCTTTTCCCTTTCTTGGGCTTGAAATTCTCTCTTTTCCCCGCACTCCGACTCAGCAAGAGACAACTCAAATAATCATCATGCCAATCTGCAAATTCTTTGTGCCTGAAGCAAGCATTTTTTAAAAAGATAAAATCGCACATAGTGCATAAATATGACAACTGAATGCAACTCCCAATGGTACAACAGACTGACCGAATTACAACTTTCCCACTTTTGTCAATGAACTTGTGCAATTTTTGTTAAAAAACTGTAATACACGTGCAATACGTGCATTAATGATTTAGCTTCACGCAATTCAGTGGCACAACAATTGCCACAAACCCCTGTCTTGACCACAGCCTTTTGTCCACTTAAATGGCAATGCATAGTGACCTTCCCCCCCCCCCAAAAAAAATGTAAATACTTTTCCAAATTTTGGGGTGGAAGCAACAGCTCCAGCCATTCCGTGCAGGCCTAGCCCTTGCCAGCTGCTGTTTTACGATAAGCATTTCACAAAACAGGGACGAGACATGTTCAGGCAGGAGAGCTGCTTTATTAATAATGCACCATTCAAGGGGATGGTTTGGAATTAGGAAGTGATTTTTTTTGTTTTAAAAAAAGCCTATAGTGGAAGAATGCATTAGCAAACATTAGCAAACTGCAATCTAGGTAAGTACCAAGCTCAGTGGGGTGTTAACCCCAGACACACACACACACACACACTAACAAATGTCCTGACTTACCCAGTTTTCCCCGAGATTCCTCCAGCTTCTGGATCTGGTTCTCCAGGAACAACATCGCGATCATAAAAGCCACAACCGCTAGAAGCTGCAATTTGGGCGGCATGATAATTCTTAGAAGCCCCATTAAATTATCAAGACATAACGCAAGTGGGGAAGGGGAAAAAAATTGAAGAAAACCTCAAGGAGAGAGGAGGGGGAGAGTGAGTTAAATAACACACACATACGCCGGTGGTGGTGGTTTGGAGAGGAGGGGGAATCAGAAGCGCCGAGAAAAGGTGAGAATTTTGCCCACTGGTTTGACGCGCATCGTCGGTGTCACTGAGTCGAGGGGGGGGGGGCAACGCAAGAAGAATATATGAAGGCAGCCGATCGACGGCCTCCGCTCTCTGAGCTCTCGCCGACGTCGATTCACTCACGGCGGCCGCCTCGGCTCGCTGGGCTTAACACTCGGTGTCTGATTCCCTTTCCCTCGCCCTGCCCATCCCCCCCCCACCACCAACAACAACCTTCTTCTCGTCCCCCTCCCTCCTCCTCCACCCGCCCCTCACACCACCCCGCGCCACCGCCTTCAAACACCAACCGCCTCCCGCGCGCTCCAAACAACAAACGGCGCGCTCTCCGGCTGCAGCTCCCCTCCCTCTCCCCCACACCAACACACAACAGAACGCGCTCGCGCTCCCCGCCCACCTTCCACTCTCATTGGACACCATCCCCTTTTGATTGACAGGACGATCGCACCCTCCGCCCCGCTTCCCAATGGTCCGCCCTCATGTCGATCTCACCCATCCCGCATCGGCCGTGATTTTTTTTTTCTCTTTTAGCCGTCTGCTTCGCCTGCCTGTAAACGTGCGCCTTCGAAAGACGATTATTGAAACCCTCCAAAAAAATACAAAGATTTTATTTGCTAAATCGTGGAGTTTAGAAAACGCATGTTATTATTGAAAGTGTAATACCGTGTAATAATTTATCTTCAGGCAGGGTACGCTATATAATTTCCTGTCGGGAGGGAGTGAGGGGGCCTTTGCTGATTCAAGATGGCCGCTGAGGTTTACTTGTTCTGGCTCTTCCCTTTATTAAATGCGGTAACTATTCAACAGTTTGATATTTATGCTTCGCCTCTTTCTCTTCGCTCTCGTTGTGGTTTATTGTTAATTTAATGAATGAAGGCTATTTAGATCTTGGGCGGGATTTCCTCACATTTTACTGAACTGGGCCTCATTGGAGGAAGTTCAGCTCAGCCGGGAAATGGTTTGGTGACGTGGGCTATAACCACGACCTTAAGTATTGAAGAAATCACTAGTCGATTATAATTCTCTCCCCTTCGCCCCCCGTAAAATTTGCTATAGATCGGATGCTCTTTGACGGTGTGGTCGCAGTCAGAAAGTGGCCGTGTGCTAAACTTTTTTTTGAAAAAAGAACTTGATGATTGATCCCGAATCACGTCTTTATATGTTAACTCCTCTTTATGCTATGATCATTTCGAAATTCATTGTTTTGCGAATGTATGAGTTAAACTTCAGTTTTTGCACTTGCTGAGTAGATAAGTGAAGCGCCAAGACACAGTACTCCACGTCATCAACGCAGAAAATGAGCACCAGGAAGTAGTGTACTAAGGTGGAGTTTTGAAAACCTTATGGTTTTTAGAACAAACTAAAGACTGAGAAGTGAGGACATCTGTGGTTCAGTAATCCTGAGCAAATGTTAAATTTGGAGATTAATTGTCAAGTTTTGATTTCAATTCTGGATATACAGGGAACATGAAAAGCAGTTTGGCATATTTGGAGGAACATGCCTGGTGCCTCATCGAAAAACCCAGTCATGCTAGTTAAACTTGATTTGCCCTTAACAGATCCACACTGAATCTCCTTAATTAGCCTACATTTGTCTAAGTGACTGTCAATCTTGTCCTGAATTATCCAGTGGCCTCTTCATTCATGTGGCCTCTTCATCCTACCAAAATGTAGCACCTCGCACATTTTGAAGTTAATTTCCCAATTGCAAGCCCATTCTACAAGTTTATTCATGTCTTCCTGTATTTTCTTGCTGCCCTCTATCAACTATACCCTCAAATTTGGTATTGTTTTTAGATTTTGACATTGTACTTTTGATTTCTAAGCCCAAATTGTTCATGTTCTGCTGGGGAGACAATGCACCAGAGATTTTGACCTGATGCTGCTCTCTCTAGTATAATAGAAAATTTTCTCTTGTTTTTCTTCAGCTTTCTCAATCTGGACTTAGTTTTTCTTTTTTCCTCTTATTTAAACACAACTTTAGTGGTGCATTGTGGTTTTGAAAAAACTTTCCCAAAAATATACTTATTACTAAAATTTGTAAAAGTACACTAAATAACAGTTCCAATTTGACATTACATAAAATGCAATACAGATCATGAGGGACCTCACCACACTTGCCATTAGGGGTTACATCTGCAGTGTACATCTACGTTTCATGTCCATGTCGAGTAACTCACCTCCTGACTGCCCAAAGCCTGATGAGCATCTACAAGTCAATAGTGTGATGGAATACTCTGCACTTGCCTGGATGAGTGCAGCTCCAATAACACTCAAGAAGCTCCACTCCATCCAGATCAAAGCAGCCCACTTGGTTGGCACCCCATCCACCACCACATTCACTCCTTCCACCATTGATAAAACTGTGGCAACAGTGTGTATCATCTACAACATGCACTGCAACATCTCACCAAGTCTCCTTCAACAGCACCTTCCAAACCTGTCACCTCTACCACCTAGAAGGACAACGGCAGCAGCAGGTTTCTCACACTTGGAACTACATTGCCGTTCCTTCACTGTCACTGGGTCAAAATCCTGAACTCTCTATCTGCACTGGGTGTTTCTACAACACACAGACTGCAGCAGTTCAAGAAGGCAGCTCACCATCACGTACTCAATGCAATTAGGAATGAGCAAAAATGTTGGCCTAGCCAGTGTTGCCCACATCCCATGAACAAATAAATTTTAAAAAGACATTCTCTAGTCCATACCATCTGTGGGGTTTTACACAGTTTCTCGTCCCTCAGTATACTGTGGTGGGAAGGCCTTGCACAGTGGCTTTTCCCCATTGAGCTCTGGCAGAGTTGTTTCTTCAATAATGTCCACACAATAAAGTGGAGCAAAAGTTGAATTTTCATCCTTGCTGCTCCAGCCTTTGGCAGATGCTGAAGAGAGATCGCTGCCTCATTGAGAGAAGGAAACATTGGCAGTAAGATTATCTAGGCCTCTAAACAACAGGTTCAAAGCAGCAGCAGTGATGTATCCAACAAAAATTCATCGTCATTGGATAAAAATTGTTCTCTCCATTTTACGTACTTACTATGTATTTTTTTTTCTAATTGATTCTGCATTTCAGAAGTAATTCACTTGCTATGATAGCGCTCCTACGGGACAATTACTGAAAGGTGTGATATAAATGTGAATGTTGTTGAATAGCACTTTCAGACATCCTGAGGGTATGGTCGCAATAGCGACCACAACATGGTACAGTTTAAGTTTGTTATGGATAAAGAAATTGACAAGTTGCAAAAAAAATGTTTTAGATTGGGGCAGAGTGGATTCTAGTAAAATAAAGCAAGATCTGGCCAAGGTAGACTGGGAACAGTGGGGAAATCTACAGAGGAACAGTGGGGGGGTGTTCAAAAAGGAAATGGGAAGGGTACAGGCTCAACATGTTCCCTCTAGGGTGATAGGAAGGAGTAACAAGCCCAGAGAACCATGGATGATATTCAGGTTACGATGAGAAGGAAAAGAGAGGCTTTTAGCAGGTACAAGGGAAGCAAATCAGCAGAGGCATTAGTGGAGTACAGACAGTGCAGGGTGGAGCTTAAGAAAGCAATTAGGAGAGCAAAGAGGGGATATGAGAAAGCTCTGGCTGGTAAAAGTAGGGAAAATCCCAAGATATTCTATAAGTATATCAAAAGGAAGAAGATAACCAGAGAAAGAGTAGGGCCCATAGGGGACCAAGGGGGCATGCTATGGGTGGAGGCAGAGGACATCGCTAGAGTGTTGAATGAATACTTCACGTCCGTCTTCACCCAAGAGAATGAGGATGAAGGTATCGAACTCGGGAAGAGAGACTGCGAGGTTCTTGAGCAAATTGATATAGGGAGTGACAAGGTATTGGTGGTGTTGGCAGGCTTAAAAGTGGACAAATCTCCAGGTCCAGATGATTTGTGTCCCAGACTGCTGAGGAAGGAGATCGTGGGGGCTCTGACCCGAATTTTTAATTCCTCTCTGGCCATGGGGGAGGTGCCAGAGGACTGGAGAACAGCTAATGTGGTTCCGCTATTTAAGAAGGGTTGTAGAGATAAGCCAGGGAGCTACAGGCCAATGAGTCTCACGTCGGCGGTAGGGAAACTATTGGAGAAATTTCTGAAGGAGAGTATCTATCTCCACTTGGAGAGGCAAGGTTTGCTCAGGGATAGTCAGCATGGCTTTGTCAGAGGGAGGTCATGCCTAACAAATTTGATTGAATTTTTTGAGGAGGTGACCAGGTGTGCAGATGAGGGTAGCACAGTTGATGTAATTTATATGGATTTCAGCAAAGCCTTTGACAAGGTCCCACATGGGAGACTAAGAAAGAAGGCAGATGCACATGGGATACAGGGTAATTTAATAAGGTGGATTCAAAATTGGCTTAGTTGCAGGAGGCAAAGGGTGATGACGGAAGGATGCTTTCATGACTGGAAGCCAGTGTCCAGTGGCATACCACAGGGATCTGTGCTTGGTCTCCTATTATTTGTCATTTATATAAACAACATAGATGACTATGTGGGGGGTAGGATTAGTAAGTTTGCGGATGACACAAAGATTGGCCAGGTGGTTAACAGAAGTTGAGTGTCTTGGGCCACAGTAAGGTATAGTTGGGATGGTCAAATGGGCAAATAAGTGGCAGATGGAATTTAACCCTGGAAAGTGTGAGGTGATACACTTTGGAAGGAGTAATTTGACAAGGAAGTATTCAATGAATGGCATGGCACTAGGAAGTTCTGAGGAACAAAGGGACCTTGGCATGTGTGTCCATAGATCTCTGAAGGTGGAGGGGCATGTTATTGGGGTGGTGAAAAAGGTATATGGGACACTTGCCTTTATCAGTCGAGGCATAGATTACAGAAGCAGGGAGGCCATGTTGGAGTTGTATAGAACCTTGGTGAGACCACAGCTGGAGTAGTGTGTGCAGTTCTGGTCGCCACATTATAGGAAGGATGTGATTGCACTGGAGGGGGTGCAGAGGAGATTCACCAGGATGCTGCCTGGGATGAAACATTTAAGCTATGAAGAGAGGTTGGATAGACTCGGGTTGTTTTCGTTGGAGCAGTGAAGACAGGGGCGACCTGATTGAGGTGTACAAGATTATGAGGGGCATGGACAGGGTGGATAGGGAGCAGCTGTTCCCCTTAGTTGAAGGGTCAGTCACAAGGGGGCATAAGTTCAAGGTGAGTGGCAGGAGGTTTAGGGAGGATGTGAGGAAAAACCTTTTTACCCAGCGGGTGGTGACGATCTGGAATGCACTGCCTGGGAGGGTGGTGGAGGTGGGTTGCCTCACATCCTTTTTAAAAAGTACCTGGGTGAGCACTTGGCACGTCATAACATTCAAGGCTATGGGCCAAGTGCTGGTAAATGGGATTAGGTAGGTAGGTCAGATGTTTCTCACGTGTTGGTGCAGACTCGATGGGCCGAAGGGCCTCTTCTGCACTGTGATTCTGTGATGGTAAAGTTCTATGTTCATTGATCACTTAAGAACAGATTGTTTGTCAGTTTATGCAGGGAATTAAGTATGGGATTGACTACCTTTTAAAAGACCGTTGCTCCAATCACACATTGGTTCAAGGACTAAGCATGAGTGCATTCATGTTTCGCAATCTTAGTATTGGCACAAATCTGAAACTGCTTCACTCTAGTGCTAAACTTTTAATGTAAATTGGATGTGTTGGCGTAAACAGTCTCTGAAGGAGAATTAGACTCTATCCTTCATTGAGTCTTGGTTTGCTTTGAGGTTTGTTGATAAAACCAATTTGTACCGATAACATACAGACCACAACATCTCTGCTTCAGTCCCTGGTCTGTGTTAACTAATCTCAGCCAGTGTGCTAGGGCATTATATTTGATTTTCAGCAACCCTGGTGAAGAAATATGGGACAGTCAGCCAGGATTCTCACTCTTGGTAACTATCCACTAAACCTTTTGGAACATTTGTACATGTGAGAACAGAATGCTGTTCAGTTTTGATTAAATTTACAGACATAATTAACATTTTGGCAAGACTGATTTGAATCTCTCAAAAATACTGAACTCTAGTACAAAAGCAAAATACGGCAGATGCTGGAAATTGGAAATAAGAACAAAATATGGAAAAACTCAGTAGGTCAGGCAGCATCTGTGAAGAGAAACAGTGTTAATAATGTAGGTTGATGATCTGTCTTCAGAACTGATAAAAGGTCATCAGCCTGAAACATTTGATGCGTGTTACCTTTTAAGGAAAAATAGTTTGGAGTTAACTGTTGGACTTTGATTTGCAATGATTGCTTTTTGAATGTTGGGGAAATGTTCATTGTCCATTTCGAGAGAGCAGTGACCACTTATGTCTGACTGTCATTAAGTATGTGCAAGGCTTGAGGAATGAAGAATGCACTGAAAATGAGCTGAACTTGTGCCAGCGCATAGTGAGGCCTGTCATTTAATTCTATTTGCATTTTCGGTTTCAATCTTTGTCTATTACTCTGTGAAATCCCTTTTGTTCTCTCTGAAACCTGTAGGCTTGCTTAAACAAGGAAAATACAGAACTTCAATTTTAATCGAGGAGAGCATTAACTGACCTGCGACTGCCATTCTTAGATTACCAGTTTTCATTCTCCAATCGAAACAAAAGGCTTGCATTTGTATAGCACTATCATAACTTCAGTACATCCCAAAGTGCTTTACAGCCAATGAAGTATGATAAAGTTTGTTTTTATAAATACTGTATGTTTTAAAAAATACATTTACTATTTGATCTCTATGATGAATTATTTTAGTATCCTAGTTTCTAAAATCCTCAGTTACATTGAGGCAGATTGGGGCAGTGCAATCCTTTTGAGGCCTTTCAGCACCGTTAAGAAATTTTGATATGTCAATGCAAGTCACAATATCTGGAACTCCCTCTCCCGCCATTATACCACAAAGCTGCCAACTGTCATTGCTTGAGAACATTTATTTTGGATTTTTCCACAAAGTGTCTCAAAATCATTTCTATTTTAGCAAGTTTCCAATAATTGTCGCTGTTGTTGGTCATAAATCTTTCCACTTTCTCCAATGATGACAGTTCTGAAAACTCACTTGTCACCAGTCACTTCTAATTGGGCTTGTCACAGAACTGTCAGCTGTTACAAACTGAAGTGTAGCATGTGAATCTGGTTGTTCCTCACTTACTGCAAAATATAAATGTGCATCTTAAATGGCTGGCTTTAGCATGTCTGTAAATATACATTTTGGATGAACCATCTATTTTTAATCCTTGCAATTTTTTTTGCTTCTGTAAAAATCTATGGCATGTCAACTAATTCTCCCTGTTGAGACCAAGGACAATATAAATTTGGAAGGACCTCAGTCTTTGTATGGTGAACAAAGAGCTATATGAATTTTCAAGGATGCCGGTTGTGTAAAAAAAAAACGTCCGTCCTGGATCAGTTGTGATGAGTTGGAGCAAACATTCCCTCCTCCCAACCTGCATGTTAGTGGTTGTCAGGTTTTTGAAGCACTAATTGTGGTTTTGAATTTGCATACAATGTTCTTTAGATTATATCATTAGGGGATTGGATGTAACTCCTTCAGTATACCATACAAGAACTTAATTCTAAGTTACAAGGAATGGTTTTATGCTTAACTCTATATCTTGATTTGTAGTATTGCATGTTTATCCTGTGTGTAGGCAAACTGACAACATTCATAAAATGCACAACTTCCTTTGGCAACCATAAGATAATTTTGAATGAAGAGAACCATTTTCTAGATGGTGGCTGGAGTGCCAATAGAGAGACTGCTTTGTACTGGATGATGTGACACACATTATTACAGCTGTGTGAACCCAGCATGTTGTGAGCATTTCATCAAATTCTGGATTTGGGCCTTTGTAGTGGTGTAGACCCTTCAGGGAGTCAGAAAGTGAGCCTCTCACCACAGATGATCCAACCTCTGGACTTGCTCTTGTAGCCACAGCATTTATATGGCTGGTTCAGTTGAATTTCAAATAAGTGACCCCATTAATGTTGTTGGAGGAGGGATTTGACAATAGTAATGTCAAGGAGAGATGGTTTGGCTCTTTTGTTTGTCAAGGTCATCGCTTGGCACTTGACAGCCCAAACCTGGATATTGTTGAGGGTCACTTCTTGGGAGTAAAGTTTACTGATCTCCCTTCTCTCTGTGGTTCTTTAGTTGTACCACTTTAATTCAGGTGTGTAATCTAGCTTTTTTTTTTATTCTTTCATGGGATTTGGGCATCTCTGGCTAGGCCAGCATTTATTGCCCTTGAGAAGGTGGTGGTGAGCCGTCATCTTGAACCACTGCAGTCCATGTGATGTAGGTAAACCCACAGTACTGTTGGGAAGGGAAAATGCAAATGCTAATGCATATCTTTCCATTTCCAGTTGATTGACAATATGCATGTGTCCACATTTTCAGATATCTATGTGTGGTGCAGATCTGTCATCAGAAGCCTGCCGTGAACTTGGCTTTTCCAGTAACTTGCTCTGCAGCTCTTGTGATCTTCTTGGACAGTTCAGTCTCAACCAGCTGGACCCACACTGCAGACAGTGTTGCCAAGAGGAGGCCCAGTTAGAAACTAAAAAGGTATTGCTTTTTTTTATTAAGTACTACTATAAACAGGATAACCCAGATTTTGTTGTCAGACATGATTATCAATTTTTGACGTCTTTTCCAAAGTCACTGTAGACAATTTGTTTTTTAAGTGATTGGTGATGTGTTTTGCAAATCATTAGTGGTGAAAGTGCCCTGATGAAATGTTTAGATGCTTTGTCGTGATAAACATTTGAAAGCTCCACAAAGTTATTTAGTGTATACATTCTTTCATTTTTATATCTGACACCAAGAGCTATTTATAATGATGGATAATTTATGTTCTTGGATACTGGTGCATCATTTTGTGGTTTTACATTGTTAACCTCCAAGCTCAGTGAAGGTGCCTGCTTATCAATGAGAATGATTGTCAAATCACTTGTTCACACTGAGATAATCTCCACTTTTTAAAGAAAAAGTAGCAGGATCAATGTGAGCCACTAACAATGTAGCTTTTAATATTGGGCATAATTTAAGCCCAGCTTCTTGACAGTGCTACCATTGAACCAAGGCTGACAAATTCCAGGCACCAAGGAATTTTCATTTTATAGATGCTGCCTCGAATCTAGCGATTTACATTGATAAAATTTCATCCACGTGTCCCATGAACTTTACTTTCCACAAGCAGAAAGCAACCATTTTTGCTATTGAAAGATAGCAAATTGCCTTTTTTTGCTCTTTCTGCTGTTTGAGTTACGTAAATATTTAGTAATTCTGTATTTCCCGAATGTACATTGCTGCCTTGGTGCCTTGAATGACAACACTAAACATAAATGTCTCACTGCCTATTGTTTTCATGTCTTTTTGTCTGTGAGCAGGCTAAACAATTGAAGGTGAGGTTTTTGTTATTTCTGACCTGTGCAGACCTTCCCATTTAAGGGAGGGAAAGGACAGAATGCAGCTGCCAGCAAAAAGTTGAGAATATTTTATGATCATTTGGTAATGGGGTCAATCACCTCTTCATGGTAGTTATAGCTCTTGGTAAATTGGTAATTTTTAAAATCTTTCATGGGATGTGGGCATTGCTGGCAAATCCACTTGTTGCTAATCTCTAATTGCTCTTGAACTGAGTGCTAGGCCATTTCAGAGGGCAGTGAAAAATCAACCACATTTCTGTAGACTGGAGTCACATGTAGGCCAGGCCAGGTAAGGACAGCAGATTTCCTTCCCCAAAGTACATTGGTGAACCAGATACGTTTTTTGACAATGGATGATAGTTGTCATGGTCACCATTACTGACACTAGCCTTATCTTCCAGATTTATTAATTGAATTTAAATTCCACCAGCCGTGGTGGGATTTGAACCCATGTCCCCAGAGCATTAGCCTGGGCCTGTGGGTTACTAATCCAGTGGTATTACCACCACGTCACCGTCTCCCCAAATATTCACTTGTGTTTGCTCTCATTTTAAAGATATTGTTTGGTTATTAATATTAGAAATTGCCTCTTCATAGAATCGTTCCAGCAGAGAAGAAACCTATTCGGCCCCATTGTGTGTCTCTGCTGGCTGTACTAAGGAGCAATTCATGTACTGCCACTCCCCTGCCTCTCCCACATCCCTGCAACTTCCTCCTTTTCAGATACTTAAAAATTTTAGAAAATGTAAAAAATTTGAGGCATAGAAGAAGGCCACTCTATCCATTGTGTCTGTGCTGGTTAATAAATGAGCCCCCAGGCTAATCCCATTTTTTAGCACTTGATCCATAGCCCTGAAGGTTACAGGACTTCAGGTGCATATCCAAACGCCTTATAAATTAGTTAAGGGTTTCTGCCTCTATTAACTTTTTATGCAAAGAGCTCCAGACCCCTACCACCCTCTGGGTGAAAAAAAAATTTCCTCATCTCCCCTCTAGTCCTCCTACCAATCACTTTAAATCTATGCTTCCTCGTCACTGAACTCAGCTAAGGGAAACAGATCCTTCCCGTCCACTCTATCCAGCCCCCTCGTAATATTGTACACATCAATCAAATCTCCCCTCAGCCTCCTCTGTTCCTATCCAATCTCATCATCCAACCCTCATTGCTACTTTCCAGTTCTGGCAACATCCTTGGAAATCTCCTGTGTACGCTGTCTAGTGCAATTATATCCTTCCTGTGATGAGGTGACCAGAACTGCGCACAGTACTCAAGCTGCAGCCTAACTGATGTTTTATATAGCTCCAGCATAACCTCCCTGCTCTTGTATTCTATACCTCAGCTAATAAAGGAAAGTATTTCATATGCCTGCTTAACCACCTTATCCACCTGACCTGTCCTCCTACCTTCAGGGATCTGTGGACTCCAAGGTCCCTCACTTCCTCTACACCTTTCAGTCTTCTCCCACTTATTGTGTATTCCTTTGCCTTGTTTGGCCTGTCCAAATGCATCACTTCACACTTCTCTGGATTGAATTCCATTTGACACTTTTCTGCCCATCAGACCAGTCCATTGATATGTTCCTGCAGTCTACAGCTTCCCTCATCATGATTAACCACACAGCCAATTTTTGTGTTGTCTGCAAACTTCTTGCACATATCCCCTACATTTAAGTCCAAGTCATTAACCTATACTGCAAAAAGCTCTGTGAAACACCTCTGGAAATAGCCTTCCAGTCGCAAAAACTCCCGTCAACCATTACCCACTGTTTCCTACCACTGAGCAAATTTTGTATCCGGCTAGTACATTCCCCTGGATTCCATGGGCTTTTTTTTTTAACCAGTCTGTGGGACTTGTCAAAAGTCTTGCTAAAATCCATGTAGATCACATCAACTGCACTACCCTCATCAATCGTCATTGTTACTTATCCAAAAAATTCAATTAAGTTAGTCAGACATGATGTCCCCTCAACAAATCCATACTGACTGTCCTTGATTACCCTGTGCCTTTCAAAGTGACAGTTTAGTCTGTCTCTCAGAATTGATCCCAATAATTTGCCCACTATCAAGGTTAGGCTGATTGGCCTGGAATTTATTCGGTTTATCCTTCGCTCCATTTTTTAACAAACATGTAACGTTAGCAGCCATCCAAGCCTCTGGCACCACACCTACATCCAGTGAAGATTAGAAAATGATGGTCAGAGCATCCACTATTTCCTCCTTGATCTCGTTTAACAGCCTGACATGCATTTCACTTGCCCCTGTGATTTATCCACTTTCAAGGATGCAAATCCCCTTAATACTTCCTCTCTCCCTATGTTTACCACATCCAATATTTCACACTCCTCCTCCTTAACTACAATGTCTGCATTGTCCCCCTCTTTGTGAAGACAGATGCAAAGTGTACATTAAGAACCATATCCACATCTTCCACCTCTACGCGTAGGTTACCTTTTATGGGCCCTACTATTTCCTTGATTATCTTCTTAATATATTGATAAAACATCTTTGGGTTCTCCTTGATTTTACTTGCCAATATTCTTTCATGCCCTCTCTTTGCTTCCCTAGTTTCCTTTTTGATTTCACCCCTGTGCAAGAAGGGTGATCTCATTGAAACATACAAGATTCAATGTTACTAAGGATTTATAAAGAATAGTATGTTTTACAGAGAGGAAGAAAATAAAGTAATCTTGTGACTGTCACCTAAACTTCTCTTTTGGAAGAAAAGGAGTAATTCTTAAGTGTTTGTCACCAATCTATTTAACTTCCTAACCACAGTAAGAGCTCAAGTGATGGGAGACAGAATTTATACACATGCTGTTATTTTTACCTGCAACACCATTTAATATCCAGCTTTAGATTTGCTAGTTACTTTGCAATTAACTCCTTTGCAATTTGCACCCAAGGTCAGCCAGAAAAAGTGTCAAACACAAAAGGTGCTGTCCTTGATAACTTTAAAATATGCTATTGTCCCAATGATAAATTTCAGAATAATTACATTTTTCAATTTTTAACTTGTGCTTCTTTCATACCCAACATTTGGCATTATTAAAGATTCATTGAGTGCAACTTAAAAAGAAACAATCAAATTCTAGTTAATAACTTGATGTTTAACTTTGTAGGATGCTGAGTGAGTAACTCTGCCTTGCTGTATTCTTAGACAGCTTTGACAAATAGTTTGGGATGAGGGACGTTCATCCATAATATCCCCAAATATGACACTTTTAGTGCTTTTGAAAATCTAGAAATCAACCTCTAATTGATAAAGTGCAGTTAGTCTTTCAAATTTTTTTTTCAGCAGTATTTAAATAAATTAGAATTTTCAAGCGTAAATATATTTATTGCAACTTGTTATTGCAATTTACAACTGCAGTGTAGTAATATAAACGCAAAATACTGCGAATGCTGGAAATCTGAAACAAAAACAAAAATAGCTGGAAAAGCTCAACGGGCCTGACAGCATCTGCGGAGAGAAATACAGTTAACGTTTCGAGTCCATATGACTCTTCATCTTCTTCAGCTTTACCAGCTATTTTTGTTTTTGTTGTAGTGTAGTAATAACTGCCGAAGTGCAAAATCCTATTACATCTATTTTTTCTAATCCATTTAGGTTAAGTGTGCACTATGTGGGTTGTTCTGCAAACTGTGCAGCGTAACTTCTTCTAGATAGAACATAAAAAGTAGGAGCAGGTGTAAACAATATGGCCTCTCAAGCCTGCTGCTCCATTCAATGCAATCAAGGCTGATCTTGTCCCTAAACTCCACTTTCCAACCCACTCCCCATATCCCTGGATTCCCTGAGAGATGAAAGATCTATCTGTACCGACCTTGAATATGTTCAATGATGGAGCATCCACAAACCTCTGGGGAAGAGAATTCCAAAGATTCCCAACCTTTTAAGTGAAGTATTTCTTCTCATGTCAGTCCTAAATGATCAACCCCTTAGCCTGAGACTGTGCCCTAGTGTTCTGGATTCCCAAGCCAGAGGAAGTAACCTATGAGATACAAACCCCAACAGAATCTTGTATGTTTCAATGAGATCACCCCTCTATCTTCTAAACTCCAGAGAGTATAGACCCAGTTTGCTCAACCTCTCGTCATAAGACAACTCTCTCATCCCAGGAACCAATTTAATGAATTTTTGTACCACCTCCAAGACAAGTATGTCTTTCCTTAAATAAAACTATGCATAAAAAGATGTGGTTTCACTCAAACCCTGTACAATTGTAGCAAGACTTCCTTGTTCTTGTACACCAATCTCCTTGCAGTAAAGACCAGCATGCCATTTGCCTTCCTAATTGCTTGCTGTTCTTGCATGCTAATTTTCTTTGTAGAGGAGAAAATTGAATAATTATAAGCAGCAATTGAATATGGTTTGATAGAAATTCCCACTTTTAAAAAATGGCCTAGATGCCACATACTCTTTGACAAATATTTCAAGTGCGCTTTAAACTAGTGTATTTGCTTTATGGAAGTGGTGAGGTATAAGAATTTAAGCAGCAACATGTAAAAGCACTAAATCATAGTTCCCTTGGAAAGATATGGGTGTTATTCTTTGCTCCTGGCCTCACACGGCTTGGTATGACTTGAATTGTAGCTGTTTGTCAGCCAGCCCATGAGGAAAATCCAGTGCTAACTTTAATGGTCCTTGATTCTTGTACTGTCACTTCACTTTCTAAGAGAAAATCCTCTGTGGGCCACGAATATATATGATTGGGTGGAATATCGTGTAAGGAACTAGAGATAGTTTAAGTAAGTTACATTTGTATTTGTGAATGTTAAGAATGAGTTTTAGCTTTTAAGTTTAATTTGTATTTCTGTATTGGTGTTAAGAAAGGGGGAACTTGAGTTTTGGTTTTCACTTGAAAAGATAGCTGCAATCTAATGAGGTTTTAGTTTCTTGAAGGGAAGTTAAAACAAACATGATGTAGGAAAAAGTGTTGTTGCTTTGCAACAGGGGTCCAGAGAGAGGGACCCACAGAGAACAACAAAAAAAAGTAGTTTCAGTTCAGTTGAATGGAGCTGCCAGCAGAAGCAGCTTAGGAGAGGGACAGATAGCACTCCCCAAACTAAATTAAAAACCAAAACCAGGGAGCAGAGCAGGAGAAAGGTCCCAAAACCTTCTAGCCAAAGGAAGAGCCAGAATCTGTAAAAGGTCCTGTTAAGCAATGTCACGAGTGAAAAGAAGAGGAAGGCTCCAAGCTTAAAGGGAGAAAGCTGCAGGATGCAGACTTAAAGCAAAATAGGCTTGCGAGAAGCCAGAAGACCTAAGGAGACAGCTGAAGGTCTGTAACTCTACTACGGGCCTGTGAAGCAGTGGTGTTCTGTTGGCACAGCAGGGCATCTGAGAAGGTGCATGGAAGGCAAAGTTAGAATGCACATAACGATCCAGGGGAGAGGAACATCTGAAGGAGAGTTCAGAACTCTGGAGGTGGACCCTTGTGGAAGACATCCAAGAGAAAGCATCATTTGGGAGAAGATTCCAAAGCGAGTTCTTGGAGAGTGAAGATTGGAAACCCTCATGTAAAAGACTGAGTTCAGTGAGACTGATTGGCTCATGGTGTGACAAGAATCTGAGGGGAGTTGATGAGAAATCCATAGCGTCTGTTTGGGATGACATCTGTCACTTGGTTTCAGAGTGTGGTTTGTCTGACCACAGGTCAGCTATTGGTTTACGTGGGCTGTGTACTTACTGTGAACATGAGAGTGTAAGATAGCTTTTGTGACTTCTGTTACCCTTACGAATCTGTATGTTATCGGTGAAGGGGTATTGTTATATAGTTGATCTTTCCTTGTTTAATAAATGTTTTACTCTTTTGTTAAAAGTTCATCAGCTGATTCCTATGACTGTTCAGTAGCCGCCCTCCACGTTTCTAAAAAAAAATAAAAGTTAGGATCTATCACGGTGGGTTCCACCCTGGGACCTGGCTTGACCAGTAGTAACATCAGCTGGGATCATAACAATCGAGAATACTCCGGGTTCCTAACAGTCAGCCTTGGCTCAAAGGAGCATTCTTGCCTCTGTGTCAATTCTTACCATGGATTCAAGCCTCACTCCAGAGATTTGAACGCATTATCTGGGCTGGCATTCCCATGTAATACTGAGGAGGTGCTGCACCGTAAAAGGCACGCTGTCTTTTGGTGAGATGTTAAAGCAAGGCACCGCCTGCCCTCTTAGATAAATGGAAAAGATCCCATTGCACAGTTCTGGTGTCCTCGTCAACATTTCTATTCATTAACTAACATCACTAAAGCTGATTAGCTCATTATTTATTTCAACAGCAGCAACCATTTGCATTTATGTATTGCCTTTAATGTAGATAAATATTCCAAGGAGCTTCACAGGAGACTTGTCAAACAACATTTGACACTGAGCCACGAGAGAGATATTAGGGCAAGTGACCAAAAGCTTGGTTATAGGTAGGTATTGAGGAGTGTCTTTTAAAAGGATAGAGAGGTTTAGAGAGAGTTCTGGAGCTTGGGGCCCAGATGACTAAAGGGATGGCCATCAGTGGTGGAGTGATTAAACTCAGTGATGTGCAAGACCCAGAAATGGGGGAGCACAGAAGTTTCAGTGGCTGGTGGGTCAATAACTGGAAGAGGGTAAAGATAGAATGGGATGAGCCCATGGATGTGAAACAGGGATGAGAATTTTAAAATTGAGGTGCTGCCAGACAGATGCCAAGGTAGGTCAGCAACCACAGGGTGAGGGGTGAATAGGACTTAGTGTGCATCAGGATACAGGCAGCAGAAGTTCAGATGAGCTCAAGTTTATAGAGGGTGGAAGATGGGAGGCTGGACTGGGCTGCATTGGAATAGTCAAGTCTGGGGACATCAAAGGCATGGATGAGTGTTGCAGCAGCAGATAGCTGAGGTAGGGCTGGAGCCAAGCAATGTTACAGGTGTGGAAGTAGGCAGTCTTGGTGAAGGAGCAAGTTTAGGATTGGAAGCTTTTCTCATCACTGCGGTGTGCATAACGGACACTGTGTTCAAGTTTGTTTATTCATTTCTTTTATCTTAATATACAAATGCAATTTGGTCTTAATTTTTAATGTGCATAAAAATTTCAGTAACCAAGGAAAAACTACATTTTATGGGGGGAAAATGTATTCCTACGGATAGAATGTACGGACAGAAGCAGGTCATTCAGCCCAACAGGCCTGTGCTGGTGTTTATCCTTCACACAGGCCTCCACCCATCCCTCTTCATTGAACTCTTTCAGCTTAGGCTATTCCTTTATGCCCCGTGTTTATCTAACTTCCCCTTAAATGTATCTGTGTTTCTAAATGTACCTACATTTCAATTTTTGAGAGTAACAAATTACAAGTAATTCCACAAGAATTATTGAAATTTCACTATCTGCCTAATTACAGGAAAAGGCAATGTTTTCTTCAAGGATATAGAGCAACATTATCGCTTTGTATAAGATGACAGAGCAAATGCGAACAAGCCTTGCCTACTTTGTTTTGTTTGGGTTCTGTTCTTTGTGCAGTTTTCAGTGTCGTGTTTCATGCTGTTGAAGCTGAAAGTAACCAGAGTACAAAGCTAGATTTTGGATTTCATCCAACTTTTCTTTGCTCCAGATGCGCTCTTGCATCTCTAGCAGGACAGGACTACAGAAGACTAATGGCTTATCTTGCTATCTGTCTGTTTTTAGGGTAATTGCATGCATTCATTGAACCCCCATGCTGTTCTTTGGTGGGGTCTGTTGCCTGAGGGGGCAAGGGAGTGGTGGTGTGGTTGGAGGGAACCTTGGTTGTGCAACAATACTGGCCGCACAATTTAAAAACAATTCATAACCTCATCAAGCAATTTGAAATGAGGGAACCCCTGGCCTTTTGAATATTAACAGCCCCTGATACCCTGGCCGTGCTGGATGCCACAGGTGTATTCCAGCCAGAAATTCCCACTGGCAGGAATCAGGCCCATCCTCACCCGCCCCAAATCCTTGACTTCTCTATTTAGTTGTGGTCATGCCACTTTTCCAGTGAACCCTTTATTCGTTAAGGGAATATTTGTTCAGAGTTATAAATTATTTCCTTAAATGTTTTCCCTTAGATATCAACCATCTTATTGCAATCAAATTTCCAAATTTACTTTGGCCAACTCGCCTCTCATACCTCCATAATTGGCTTTGTTTAAATTTAAGACCCTTGGACATGAAGGTAGCTGGCATGAGACAGACTGCCCCATGTACATCTTTTCACCATACTGAAAGCAGATAGCCAACAAAGAGATTCCGAAACTATGCAAAAGCAACTGTAAGACATTCTGTTAAAGCCCAGAATGAGACAATGTGCTTCTGTGCCAGGCTCAGTCCCAACCATGATTGAGTTGCAGGTGGAGAAGGAGCTACTGCTGGAACTCTGTACATCACCCAGTGGAACCAGAAATCAATGGGCTATATTCTGAACCAATGCTTTGGAGAATGTTCTCAATTAATTTGTACATCTGATGGCATTATACTGCTCACCATACATATTTTGAAGAGCTCCTTGGACCTGTTGTCAACCCACTGAGGACTCGATACAATGCTTGTTCCATGTCTGATTACCAACTAGTGATTATAGACGTATGAGGTAAACGAAATCTCTTTGGTTTGAGATGGCTCAGCAGTTCTACCTTGGAGCCAAGTCTGCAGTAGATCCAGCATTGCAATACCTAAAGAAGGCTGGTCCATAGTGCTCCTGTGCACAATAGAGTATTCCCCAGTCACCCTTGCTTATTGAAGGAACCTGGAGCTCTGGGCTTGTCAGAGGAGCCTGAGATTCTTCCTCCTCTACTCCAGTCAATTTTGTACACCATTGTACCAGCTGATGGACAACATTTCTGGTGAGCTATTAGAGTAAATTATACCTATTTGTCTGTTTTTAAAATCCTATGTGCCCCCTTGGACCTTAGCTGCCACTCTGCACTTAACAGGTCTGGATTGGAACGATAGTACATGCCTCTATATGGGAGACTGCGTGTACTCTCTCTTGAGCAAACAAGAACCCTACAGTTAATTGTAAATTTCTCATTGTTTTGGAGATTCTTCTGTATTATTGGTTTTGTGTGTGTGACAGGCACCCAGCTGACCACAAAGCAATCATTACATAATTACTTCATATCTAACATAGAGTGACCTCTGCTTGATACACAATTTCTGGCGAGTTGCTCACGCATTCCATGTTCAGCACACTGAGCACTAGCATATTTCCGAGATCTTATTTTTACGCCTGGTAATTTTTTTTTTCATGAATGTGCAGTATTAAAACAAAATATGCCTTGCCCATTCACAACTGGTTATGGCCAGCAGAATAAATGATAAAACAATGTGGGTGGTTTCCATGCCCAGTAACCTATAACTGTCAACTGGAAATCTTCTTCATTTGGATAGTTTTTTCCATATAAACCAATAGTTTAAATATTATAAATAGCTAATCTAAATCAGCGAATGCAGATTTATAATATCAGTGTGTGTGCATGCACCTATAAGATACATTATGTAAAATACCTTGCAAATTACCATCTATTACTTAATTCAAATAGCACTAAATTCCCATTTTGCTATATTAGTAATACTTAATTCATATTATTGGGTAATTTAAGTTCTTTTCAGCAGAAAAGTGACTTCAAAATGTCAAGAGAAGACTATAATTGCTAATTACATGCAGTTCTAAAGAGGTAGAAGGAAGTTGTAATAGTATATTAAGGAACCTGCTTCCAACTAAAACTCAAGTTATTTATATTATCTACCCTTCCACTACATAGAAATGCAGACTTCGTAGTTTTGAGCGGGTAGTATTTAATTTTTAATTTATTCATTTGTACATTCTTTTACATCTCTTTTAACAATTGTAGCTTAATAAAAGGCTTCCTGTGAATTTTGATGTAAATCTGGCACTAAGACTTTGCCACCTTCAACAAGGAGGGTTTTAAAAAATTTGTTCTTTCTTTCATAGGGTTAGGGTGTCGCTGGCAAGTCCAACATTTGTTGCCCATTCCTAATTACCCTTGAACTGATGGTTTGCTAGGCCATTTCAGAGGGCAGTTAAGAGTCCCCAGAACATTAGCCTGTGCTTCTGGATTGCTAGTCCTTTGATGTTACAACTACGCCACTGTCTCTCCCCAGATGCTGATGCAATCTCGGGGTTTAACAATTGCAATGAAAAGAAAGACAGACAGACTTGCATTTTTATAGTGCTTTTCATGATGTCTCAAAATGCTGTACAACCAATTAAGTATTTTTGAATTGTTGTCACTGTTGTAATGTAGGAATGTCAGTGCCGCAACAAGAATGGAATGTTAATGAAAGCAAAATATGGCGAATGCTGGAAATCTGAAATAAAAACAGTGTGCCAGAAAAACTCAGCAAGTCTGGCAGCATCTGTGCAGAGAGAATATTTTGAGTCCGATATAACTCTTCTTTGCAACTGGAATAGTCATCATTAGTTTAAGTCCTGCCCCTGTATTGTATCAAGATGCTAATCTTGGAGCAGCTGACACAACCTTCCTGTAACTGCTATCTTTACTGCTTCAGAATAAGGCTGACATTTGAGCAATGGAGGAAAAGGTTTTTTTGCATGATGACTCCACACCCCAAAAAAGAGTTGGATTGAGTTGAAGTAATATCACTTATTACTGCTCATAGTTGAATTCAAGCTTTGTCCCCAGCTGCCAAGGAGCAGTACCTTTTTAGCTCGCTGTCTATCCCAGTTCCCCAGGCCGATTTAAATTAAAGCCATGTTTCATGCGATGAAATGGTGTAATTGAATCTGTGTAATGTACTGCACAGGAGGCCAAATTGCCCATTGTGCCTATACCTATGCCTAGCACACTTAATCCCATTCTCTAAATTTTCCTTTTTATTCATTTATGCACAATTTATTCACTTTATTTGTATTCCAGCTCCACCATTTATTCCTGACAGGGTGTTCTATGCCCCATAACCTCTCCCTTCATTCTATCAGCTGTCTAGGCTGACAATCCAGTGAGGTACTGAGGGAGTGCTGCGCTTTCAAAGGTGCTGTCTTTCGAATGAGACAGTAAACCGCTGCCCTAATTGGCAACTTCACTGCTTTCTTCCCTCAGCCTCTACACTGAGTGACTTCTCATTCTCTAATTTCAACCTCCATCTCAGTTCATCATGCTTTCTCTCCTCCATCACTGCTTTCCTATCTTCCTTAAATCTCTCCCTGCATATAAACTAACCAAACTCTATTCATGCCCAACCCCTTGACCTTGCCATCTCGTGGGACTTCACAACTTACATCAGTGTTAGGACCCTGCTTTTCTGGATCTATTAATGACCTAGACTTGAATGCAGTTTCAAAATTTTCAGATGATATAAAACTTGGAAGTATTGTGAATTGTGAGGAGAATAGTAATAAATTTCAAAAGGATATAGACAGACTGGTGGAGTGGGCAAGACAGGCAGATGAAAATTAATGCAGTGAACTGTAAAATGATCCATTTTGGTAGGAAGGAGAGGCAACATAAGATGAAGGGTGCAATTTTAAACTGGGTGCAGGAGCTGAAGGACCTGAGGACATATGTGCACAAATCACTGAAGGTGGCAGGGCAGATTGAGAGAAAGCAGTTCATAAAGCATATGGGGTATGGAGTACAAAAACATGGAAGTTATGATGGACCTGTATGAAATACTGGTTCAGCTTCAACTGGAGTATTGTGTCCAGTTCTGGGCACCATACTTTAAGAACAGTGCAAAGACATCAGGGAAGGTGCAGAAAAAATTCATGAGAATGGTTCCAGGGATGAAGAACTTTAGTCAAGTGGATAGATAGGAGAAGCTGGGACTGTTCTCCTTGGGGGGAAAAAAGAGGATTAAGAGGAAATTTGATAGAGACGCTCAAAATCATGAGAGGCGTGGACAGAGTAGATTGGACAAACTGTTCCCCCCCCCCCCCCCCCCCCAAAATCCATGCCCTTCTTTACTGGAGCGCCATGTTTGAATCCTTCCAATCAGGTTTCCACCCCCTGCCACAGTACCAGAACTGCTCTTCTCAAAGTCACAAATGTCATCTTTGCCACAAATCACATGGGATAAACAAGCCCTCCTCATCCTTCTCAACCTGTCAGCAGCTTTTGACATTGTTGACCACGCCATTCTGTCCCAACACCTCCACAATTATCTATTTCAGTAGAACTACATACACCCTGTTTATTTCTTAATTATCCAATCATATCCAGAGAAGCACCTGCAATGGCTTCTTTTCCTGCTCCCATACGATTACCCCTGGAATCCTCTCCTATTTCTCATTTACATGCTGCCCCTCGGTGTTATATCCAAAAACATAGCGTTAGTTTCCATACATCCCTTGACCCCCTCCACTGTCTAAATTGTCAGGCTGCTTGTCTGACATCCACTACTGGATGTGCAGAGATTTCCTCCAACTAAACATTGGGAGGGTGAAAGCCATTGTCTCAGGACCCCGTCACAAACTCTGCTGTATGGTCACAGACTCCATCCTCCTCCCTGACTGCGATTGAACCAGACTCTTTGCAAACTTGGGGGTTATATTTGACCCTGAGTTGCTCTTCCAACCATGTATCCACACCACGACCAAGATTGCCTCTGTAATATCTCCTGACTCCACCCCTCTCAACTAATCTGTTGCTGAAACCCTCATCCTTGGCTTTGTTAACTTTACACTTGACTATTCCAATGTGCTCCTTCCACATTCTACCCTTTTGTAAACTGGTCATTCGAAACTCTGCTGTCAGTATCCTAACTTACAGCAAGTCCCATTCACCCATTAGCTTTGTACTCGCTGACCTACAGAGGCTCCCAGTTTAGCAACATATTGATTTTAAAATTCTCATCTTTGTTTTCAAATCCCTTCATGGCCTGAGTCCTCTCTTTTTCTCTGTAATCTCATCTAGCCCTACAGCCCTCCAATATTAGCACTTTCCCAACTTTTGAGCATCCTCAGTTTTAATCCCTCTACCATTGATGGCTGTGCCTTCACCTGCCAAGGCCCAGAGCTCTGAATTTCCCTCCCTAAACCTCATTTTGGCTTTGTGTGCAATGGTGCTGTGACTGCTTAGCGAAATGCTAGCGGGGACAAGCATACAAAATAATGAAGTACTATCCTTCCATTTCACTTTCTATGCAACAATTTCTATGCACAAATTTTTGTGATTGAAAGACAAGTCACATTGAAAATGTTCTTTGTATTTGGGGATCCATATTGTACAAACAAGATTGGAAACGTTGCTTGCAGAAGCAATCAACCAGCAATAATAACGGCAGCATATTCTCACCAGCTGTACTTCCCCACATCCATTGCAAATCATTGTACATGTAACTTCAGGTAATGTATCAATGAGTTTCAGTAGTCTTTTTAATTCTGTCGGTAAACATTGCTGGTACCATATTTTCATGCTGAGTTGTTGGTGGCTAATTTGAGGATGACAGTTTTTCCCTTTAACTATTACTTAATTGGTATTTGTGTTTACATGTGTTTTACCTTCAAAGTCAAGGGAAATCCCAGTTGCCCTGATCTGATTATGTTTTGCATTTTCAGATAGCACGTCACGTGCAGAAATTAATTAGTGTAGTTATTACTGTAATTTTAACCCTATGCAAATAAAACTCAAGTACAGTAGTTAGTTTTTTTTCCCATCAGTTCATTGCTCCGTCTTTTCCCTCTTTCAAACCCTTCACATTTTTTTCTTATTTCATGAATCATCTTATACATTTTGCAAGTAGAAACATATTGCAAAACTTGGCTATAAATTAGTCTGTTTTTGTTTTGGATTTCCAGCATCCGCAGTTTTTTGCTTTTATGCTTTTGTCTCAATTTCGTTCTTCCTTCCTCTAACACTCAGTGATGTGACCATGTCCTTTTTTTGTTTTTTTTATTCTTTCGTGGGATGTTGGTGTTGTTGGCAAGGCCAGCACTTGTTGCCCATCCCTAATTGCACTTAAACTAAGAGGCTTGCTTAGGCCATTTCAGGAGGGCAGTTAAGAGTTACCTACGTTGCTATGCGACTTCAGACCAGGTAAAGGGCATTAGAGATAGTTGTTATGGTCACCACTACTGAGACTAGCTTTATAATCAAGCTTTATTAATAAAATTTAAATTCCGTCAGCTGCTGTGGTGGGATTTCTGGATTACAAGTCCAACGACATTACCACTGCACCACCATCACCCCGTTCACAGGATCCAAGCTGGTTGGTGAAGCCGAAACCAAGACACAGAGCTTTTCTTTTATTGAGAGTGTTTCTTGACTTGTTCAGTCACACTGCTCTCCTCCCACGCAACCCAGTATCCCAGCAATTCCCTATTTTATATGCTCTTCTGAGTATCAATAAGATAAACTGACTAACAAATAAACTGATGAACAAATTAGCATCCTCTTAAAGGGGCACTGTAACAGAAAGACAAAACTTTAAAGGAAATGTATCAGATTAAATTAAAATAATGTTCCCAGAGCTGATTCTGCACTCCAGCCCCTGTGGCACCCACCAGTAACAGAAAATTTCAACCATACCGGCAGACATCGCATGCTGCCTCTGCAGGGACATCAAGGAGCGAATGTAGCCATGGAATATGGGCAGATAGTCGGGTCTGATGAGTCCCTCCACAGCCCACTGCCCGAACCTAATAATAGCCACATTGGCCAGGCTCACGAGTAGACCCACAAGGCAGTGCTCCGATCTGCCTTTCTTCTCCCCCCCCCGCCCCCTGCAGCAGGTAGCCAAGGATCAGGAGGGTGGGGCTGAAGTGCAACCAGAATTTGAGAAGCAGTCTCCTCCTCAAATAGTCAAAAAGGGGCTCGCACAATCTATGTAAACATGGGTCACTTATTCCTTAGGGCCACCGAAAAGACAAGTGGCCTGGCTGTCCATGAACCACGTCTTTTGTTGCACAGGACTGCTGCATGCAACATCCTACACACCAAAATCCCAATGGTAAAGGGATTGAGAGAGCCTTTCACTGGGAGCTCCTGCCACCTCCAGGACTAAATGACAGAGCATGTTGGGACAGTTGACAAGGAAATGAAGGGTGTGCAGCGGTGGCCTGTACAATTAGTGAATCACTTGGGCTTTTACAATACTGATGTTAGTTTCATGGTCGCCACTACTGAGATTAGCTTTATATTCCAGATTTATTAATTGAATTCAAATTCCACCAACTGCTGTAGTGGGCTTTGAAACCATGCCCCCAGAACATTAGCCTGGGCCTGCTGGATTACTAGTCCTGTGACATTGCCACTGCGCCACCATCTCCCCTGTTAATAGGATCGAAGCCAGTTGGTGAAGCTGAAACCAAGATACAGAGCTTTTCTCAAGAGAGTTTATTGACTTGTTCAGCCTCACAGTTTTCCTCCCGCACAACTCATGGCGGGATTTTCCGCACCCGCCCACTGCCATGATATTCCAGTCCTGCCACAAGCCAATGGACTTCTGGCTGGGGCGCTGCCTCGCTCACGGCGGGGCTGGAAAATCCCCGCCCCAGTATCCCAGTTATCCCCTATTTATATGTGCTCAAAGGCAATTAATACCCATTACCTGTTTCTCTTAACCTTAACAATGTAAGTGACATTAACAAAGCTTAACCATGTCATTGATAAGACATTGACCATCCCTGCTTTGTTAATATGTAAAAATTCAACCAAACAGGAAGTTTGTAAATCGATACATGTAAACTATCAACGGACAACTATATTTGAGTATTGCTGAAACAAGAGACTCATCAGGGTACTTCACAAGAATACCAATATAAGGGGAAAATAACAATTTATACTGTATGCGAAGAGAGTGCTGATAAGTTGGCAAGTGGACTCTGGTAGAGACGTTGCCATGGAGAATGCACCAGTGATGGTGACTGACAGTTAACTGCCAAGCATTATTTGAAATTTAAACTGGGCAGCTTGACCCTGATTGGTCAAGGCATTGTCCTGAGGCATAAGTCAGCGAATGGCTGTCACTTATTTTGTTTAGCTGCAATAGGGGCAATGTATGTACATGTTCTTTGTCTGCAAATAACAGGGCCCTGTGTATTAATATATGTAGCTTCCAGTACATGCAAATGTGCCACACTGCAAGTCCGACTGGCAATCTTAAATTAGTTGTCAGCGTAATTCTTAGCACACTGAGGATTATTTAGTAAATGTTGTCCAGCTGCAGAATCACATCTAATGTTGGACTGTGTTTTGAGTTTCACAAGTGCGGGCTGGTTGAGTGTGGTCTGTACCTTGTCCATTGCCAACAGCGGCTGGGATATACTGTTTGATATGATCTGTCAGTGTTTGTGACACAGGACCTAGCATCACACGCACTGAAATTCATATACCACATTACTCATTTGTGTGATAGGCAGAACAACTTTTTGGCTTGACGGAAGCATCCTGTTTGTGACAAATACCACTCGTTGCTACATCATAGTAGCAGCGTGAAACAGGCTCAAACTTTTGAGATACCTTGCCTTTCCGGGGTAATCGGAGGCAGACTAGGCACTTTCATGTCTGAAAGTGACAGCCTTAGGTCCGTTCGTTAGTTTGTGTGATATATAGCATGAAATGATCTGATCAGGGTAGCCATTATCCTCAGAGTCCACTTGCCAACCAATCCGTACGCGCCTCACATACAGTATAAATTGCTGTTTTCCCCTTGTATTGATATTCTTGCGAAGTGTCCTGATGAGTGCAAGACAAAAAGCTTTGACATGTCTTTTTTCAGCAATACTCAAGTTCTGTCCTACCAAACGATGCAACTATATTTTTTAAGTCCAGTCAAATGTATTGTCCTGCAAGGCATTAAGTTGTTTGTGGTCTTAACTAAAACTGAATATAGTACCAATGAAAACTGACCATGGCCTTTTCAAGATCCTAATTCTTAATGTACTGGTGGAACTTAGCTGACTAATTCAGGAACCTTTTATTTAGCCTCTGATTTTAAGTAGGTTGATTTTGAAATAGTGAAAAATAGCTCCTTCATTCAGTTCTCATGAAATCACTAAGTGAACCATGTATTTGTACAATGTTGTACTGTTACATGGGAGAGGTACTTGGATTTATGCTGCTACTTACCATTCCTCACATCTCAAACTGCTTCCCAAGAATAATGAGTATGCCTCATTAATGAAGATTCAGCATTGGGCTATTTTCCAATTCAGCAGTCAACAGTAATAAATATAATGTATTAATATCTTGGCTTCATAGAATTATTCAATAAATCATTTGAGAAAATACACAACTGTCCACCTTTAGTTGAAATCTGACTTGGAGTATAGTTCAGTATTGGTAAGCAAAACGATACAAGTTAATACTTAAGCCCTCATCGATGGACTTTTATCAGATATTATGCCTCATCAAATCTGGATGTGCCAGAACAAATTTTTTTTGAACTGAAGTCTGCCAAATGTACCGTTTTTCCAATCAGTGAAACAAAGAGGGATGAGCTGGGAGTAAGCCTAACTATCCATGAAATTACAGAAGAAATTGCCCAGATATTTGCAGTTGCTGAAAATATCTATTGCATTTTGAGCATTCCCCATCACATGTTATCATTACATGTTTTTGAAACAATTGCTATCAATGCGCTCGACTTAAGTGTTGAGGCAGTTATGCTCTATGGCTGAGCTAGTGCTGTTGAATACCACAGCAGTCTGTTTCCTGCTTTCCCTTTTTAGCTCAACAGCAGTCTCCCAATTTGTAGTCCAAGAGCAGATAGCATTGTAATGAGACAGCACAACAAAATGGCTAATGTTCATACTACTGTCTGGAAATGTGAGCTGTCTACTCGCAGGGGACTGCGGAAGTGCACAATGAATTGGTGTGTTTGTAATGGTGGCTAATGCATTCCAGTAGCAGTATCAGCTGTTTGACCAATACAAGTTCTTTGTTTTTTTTTTAGGGTTTCAATATATACAAAGCATTTTTCATAGGCAGTGAGTGACATGGTGTAATCTAAGTATGCTTACCTAATGATGTTGCCCTGCTAGAGAGTTTACCTATTGCAACAATTGAGTCTAAATGTCTCCATTGTTGTAGATCTTAGCTGCCCTTAAATATACTTAACTGGAAAGGGAAATTGCAAATTTATTTTCAATAATTGGTGGCTGTTCTTCCTCCAACTGGATGCAGAAAACAGAATTTATAAGACCAAGACCTTTTGTGTTCATGGGTCCTGTTAAATGGAGCCTTTAAGTTTGTGTCTAAGGACAAAAGATTTGGGGAAACCTGATAGAGCAGCTTGTAAACAGAATGCAGCAGTAATTTGGGGAGAGTGCGAAGTAGTGGATAAATAGTAAGTAGCGTGTTTTTATCAGGCTGAAATTTAACATGTTTTTCTTGCTTTAAAACTGCAAGTCAGTGGCAGTTCGCAGTCGATAAGAGGGAACCTAGCTAGATCTTAATTATGGCTGGCTACTGACATTCTAGTTGTAACAAGGTGCTTGTTAAAGTTACATACATCAGAGCTGAGTGTATCTGATAAACAGAGTGGCTTGTAGACTGTAGCAATGGGTATTTGGTACAGGGGTGATGGGGAGGTCGTGGAAGTGGGAGGTAAGGAGATGCTAAGAGCTTTAAACCAAGGAAAAACAGTAAATATATAAATACCTTGAGTGGAGTATAAGTGCCAGCATGGGCTGGTTTTGCTGAATGACCTGTTTGTGCAGTATATTTCGGGCATTAGGAAGGAAGTTAAAAGGTGATGCTCTCTGAATTACTCCCAGTGTCATGTGCAAATGAGTACTGGAATATTAAGAAAAAAGGGTAAATGAGACGTGGAGAGAATGGTGCAGGAGGAATGGCTTCAGATTTCTGGGGGATTGGGACCTATATTGGGACAGAAGGAACCTGTTCAAGGTGTTTGGGATACACCTCAACAAAGCTGGGACCAATGTCCTTGTGGGAAGATGATTCGTGCTGTGGGGAAGGGTTTAAACTGATTTGTCAGGAAATGTGTGTCAGGATGAAACAAGAGAGAGGAAAAACAAGGCACACAGAAACTGAGAGAGACGAATAGCAATGCAGTGTAGAATAGCTCAGAAATAGGAATGATCAGACAAGGCAAATGCAGAGCAGCCAAAGATCAGTTCGGAGTGCATGTATGTAAATACACATACCGTGGTAAATAAAATTGGTGAACTGCAAACACATGGGACATAGTGGCAGTAACAGAGACCTGCCTCAAAGAAGGAGAGGATTGGAAACTTTGTATCCCTGAACACAAGGTATTCAGGAAAGATGGAATAGGAAAAAAATTGAGTATTTACCAAATAAACCAGTATAGCATTGGAGCAGGATGGTGCAGTCTTAGGGGCCAAGGTCAGGGGTAGAGGAGTTATTACTCTACTGGGTGCATATTATGGGCCACCAAATAGCCAGAAGGAAATAGAGAAGCAAAGTTGCAGGCAAGCTACAAAAAGGTGCAAGAACCACAGAGTAATCATAATGGGGTCTTTCAATTTTATTTTAATAGACTTGGGGGGCTGGGGTGGGGAAGCATGGTAAAGGGCAAAGAGGGGGAGAAATTCCTGAAATGTGCACAGAAGAACTTTCTTGGACAGTGTTTCCAGGCCAACGAGAAAGGAAGCAGTGCTGTATCGAGTTCTGGGAAATGAAATTGGGCAAGTGGAGAATATTTCAGTGGGGAACTATTTAGGCAACAGCGATCATGGTACCATCGGATTTAGAATAGTTTGAAAGAATGGAAAAAGGACAAGATCCAATCAAGTGTAAAAATACTTGGAGGGCTAACTTCAATGAGTTGAAGAGAGACCTGACACCTTGGAATCAAAAATTAGGAGGCAAAACAGAAATTGAACAATTGGAGGACTTCAAAAAAGACTGCTTGTCAATGGGATAGGTAAAGACTACAAGGTCAAGGTTGAAGATGTTTTGCAACCGCAGTGTTTAGCTTTCTTTAGTGTCCACTTAGCTCCTTCACCAATCTGTTGTGATTGTAAAGGTTATTCTCCGTGCTGCATTTAAGTTTCATTTTCTCTTCCATTTATTGACCATTGCATTGTAATTGAATTTATATTTGTTATATACTGCAACAGTTTTGTATGGATATAAAAGTTTATTGGCTCTATTTTTATAAAGAAATGGAGCACTGTCTTCAGAAATTCATTGTAGATTCATGCTTAGTCGAGATATATTTCATTTATTTGGGGTGAAAGTTGAGCAGCTGGCTGCCTTGTTCCATTGTGACTGTTCCCCAGAGTGCATTTAAAACAGAAACTCACAACTGATGCATTGTTCTGAATACACTAAACAGCCAGTAGACTGCACAAATGCCCCTCTTATACACAGTAAGAAATGCAGATGATTAAATTAGTCATTTGTATTTCAAATATAAGAAACACATAGAAATGCTGTGTGTCATCGCAGCATGAAATCAAACTTTTCTATTTTAACACAGTTGAACTTTAATTGGGAGGAAGAAGAATAATGATTCATATTTGTGTGTTGGAAAGGCGTGTTGCATTTGCTCAAAGTTGGTTGCTAATCTTTAATGTTGGTATAGAATTTTGGCAAGTGACAAATGCACCACACATTTTTAATGTCTTTTTTAAATGCTGCTATACATTTCTGACTGTAAAAAGCCATTGGGCACTGAGTAATGGTCATTTACAGCCAGAGAAGTGTATTGCTGCATTTAACAAATCTGTGCCTATTTTAGTGTCACACTTAAAGCAGCAGAATACCTACAGTCTTTGTAACATTGCTTTTGTAGTTAAGTAACTGACGGTCATATTCCTCTTTTATTGGAGTTTCTTTCATGTATTTCCCTATTAGGAGAATTATTACCCCCTTGATGAGCTTCCTACCACACATCCACCCCATCATCAAAATTGCCTATTTCCGCTTTTAATGTCACCAACTTTCCCTTGCTTTAGCTTTTCTGCTGCTAAAACCCTCATCTGCCCCTTTCTTAGCTCCAGACTTGATTATGCCAACTCAGTCTTGACCAACCTCCCACCTTCTACCTTGAAGTCATTCAAAACTCTGCCCATGTCCTAACTCACGTCAAGTCCCACTCACCCATCTCTCCTATACTCACTGATGTACGTTGACTTGAGCAATGTCTCAATTTTAAAAATTTTCATCCTTGTTTTCAAATCCCTCCGTGGCCTCACCCTTCTCTGTCTAATCTTCTTCAGCCTGCCAATTCCCCGGACTGCCCCACCAAGATTTCTGTGCTCTGCCAATTCTGGCTTCTTCAGCAATCCCACTTTTAGTTATTCCACCATTGGTGGCCATGCCTTCAGCTGCTAGGCCTAAAACTCTGAAATTCCTTCAAGCCTTCACAACTCTACCCCTCTCTCTCCTTCAAGGCACTCCTTAAAACTTGTCTCTGGCCTGGTATATCTTTATATGCTAAAATGAAATCAAAATACTGGGGATTCTGGAAATGTGAAATAAAAACAGACGATTCAGCACTGCCTGAAAGCAAGAATGTGGGAACAAGATACAGATGGGGGGAGGGGGGGTGGAGAAAAATGCAAAAACAAAGGACAGAGTTCATGGCCTGAAGTTGTTGAACTCCATGTTGAGTCCATAACGCTGTAAAGCACCTAATCAGAAGATGAGGCGTTGTTCTCCAGCTAGCGTTGGGCTTCACTAGAACATTGTAGCAGGCCGAGGACAGAAGAGTGAACATGAGAGCTGGACGGTGGATTGAAATAGCAAGTGACCTAAATGTCAGGGTCATGCTTGCGGACTGAGCAAAAGTGTTCCACAAAGCAGTCACCCAGGCTGCATTTTTGTCTCCCTATTGTGGAGGGGACCACATTGTGAGCAGCGAATGCAGTAGTCTAAATTGAAATTGCAAGTAAATCGCTGCTTCACTTTGAAGGAGTGCTTGGGGCCTTGGGATGGTGAGGAGCGAGGAGGTAAAGGGGCAAGTATTACACCTCCTGCGATTGCATGGGAAGGTGCCGTGGGAAGGGCATGAGGTGCTGGGGGTGATAGATGAGTGGGCCAGGATGTGACGGAGGGAACGGTCCCTTCGGAATGCTGGCAGGAGAGGGGAGATGTGTATGGTGATGGCATCGTGCTGGAGTTGGCAGAAATGGTGGAGGATGATCCTTTGAATGTGGCAGCTGATGGGGTGGAAAGTGAGGACAAGGGGCACTCTACCGTGGTTCTGGGATGGAGGGGCAAGGTGAAGGCAGAAGTGCGGGAAATGAGTCACACGTAGTTGAGGGTCCTGCCAGTGCCACTCTGTATCTTTGTTCCTATATTTTTGCTTTCAGACAGCACTGACCCCTTTCCATGACCTTCTGTTTTGCCCCATCTACGCCCGGCAGTTCCCCTTTTCAACAGCATAAAACTCATCACATTTCTACTTCTCTCCAGTTTCAAAGAAGAGTCACGTTGGATTCAACGTTAACTCTATTTCTTTCTGCACAGATGCTGCCAGACCTGCTGAGTTTTTCCAGAATTTTCTGTTTTTATCTCTTTACATAGCTCTGCGTTGACTTTTCTTCTGTAACTCTCATGTAATGTGCCTTGCGACATTTTATTACATTAACGTTGCTATAGGAGTGCAAGTGCTTGTTTTTCACTATTAGTACATTGATAATTCGCTGGCCTTTGCTGAGCATTGGCTTGGCCTGGCAATAAAATGATGAACACTAGCTATTTGTTTGTGGCCAATGCATGGATTGTTAGATAACCACAAATAATTTGAGAATAAAAGTTTAATTGTTGAAATTGAATGACTGTAATTTGGTATTTTATAGTACAAGTTCGAATCTTTGGTGCTTGTGTATTAAGTCTGATAGAAAAGCTTACAAAGATCAATTTTCTTTTGTCTGGTATAATTGGATTTTTTCTGCTTAGTGGTTTAGTTGACATCCATAGCTGAGCACAGTCATTTGATGAGCAGGGGAGATGACACTGGGATATGAAGGAATCAACTTGAACAAAAATCAAATTGGCAGAATGCATGACGTTGCACATTACCTGCATTATCTAATTGCTTTAATTGCAGCTAGGAAATTACTATTCAATGCCCATTGGTCATGTAGTAAAATATATTGCAGTATATTTAGATGCTAGACAATAAATCCTTTATCTTGTGTCTCTGGGTGCTGTTTCTCAGAATTGCAATGTACCAATGTGATACAGTATTCTTTTTCAGACACATTCTTTTTCAGACACATGACAAGTTTTTCATATTCATGTTGCCTTGTCATAGAATGTACTCTTCAAAGGTGTATGTGTCACACTCGTCTGCACTTTTGAGATTGCATCACAGAAAATCTGCAGATCATAATGGTTGCAAATCTGTCTGGGTTGCTAAACAGGATGAGAGCACTCTACTTTTCACGGGCCGTTTGGATGTATAAGCTTCAAGTTCAGTGGTCACAAAAATTTGCATTTTTTTCATGCTCTTGGTACTTGCCATCTGATTTAAGATTTACCCAATAAGGCAATTACTATCGATAGCCCTTTACAAACTTCTAAGCCACAAAACTCAAACGTGACAGACTAGCAGATAAGAAATTTCAATGAGTTGCCTGGGCTCCTTGGATAAAATGGTCGAGGCTCATGGGCTGGTTAAAGCCCACAGGCCAGAGAGTGAACATTTCTGATCCTAAAGATCTGAGCAATTAACAGAAAAACATATTTTGCTTAAAAATGTATCCCCCGCCCCCCCTTCTCACTTGCTTCCCATCACAAATTGTGAAATTTTGTTTTTCCATTTCTTTACATGAGAGCAGACAGCAGGAACTAGCCATAAGCTAATAAAAGAAAGGCTTTGTGCTGGGCTGTCAGGTTCTATAGTTCAGATTATGTCTTTGACCAGTTGTTGAAGTTTCTTGGCTTGAATTGAAATAACACCCTTATTTTTTTTAAAAGAGAGAGCATGTCTCTATAAAAGCCAATCATACTTGCAAGTATTTCATCCAGTTTTAGGAGCTCAATGGCCACTTACAGCTCTCCAGTTTATGCATCTGGACTGCTTAGTTGGTGACCATGGGCACACTAAGTATAGTGTCAGACAAAAAGTGCTGGAAGAGTTCTCTGTATTGTGTTACTAAGCCTGGCTCCATTATCCCAATGATAGAATCTACAATACCATTTGACAAGGGAGCCAGCCTTACTTCTGGTATAAAGTACTGCTTATGGTTTACTGGTGTAATACTATGGTAATTTCATTCCTAGAGGATGAACTTTTATGTGGATAATATATAGTGATTAAAATATTTACACAGTTTTATGTTTATCTTGGTGATTAACAGAGTCCTGTGGCTTTTGTGCAATCTATTTGTGTTTTGATGCCTTCTGCTTTGTCTTTCCATCAGCTTTATGCTGGAGCTGTCCTCGAAGTATGTGGATGAAAATTGGGAAGGTTCCCCCAAGTCCAGGGTAAGTGAATAAAACCACACCTCGTTTATACATTTGAGAAACAGTTATTTTAATTTTAATGTGTATAAATTTCAACTTTGAGCAGAAATCTTTCATTACAAGCTGTTAGGAATTTTTGAAATTGATTTTATGCTACCTTAGTGCAGTGGTTGAGTTGGAAGGTTACAATGCCCCTTTCTAGGGTGGATGTCTAGGCTGGCATGTTCTCCCTGTGTCCAAGGCAACATTCATCCCTCCATAAACACCATCAAAACTGATTACCCCTCTTGCTACTATTTCTGGAACCTTGCTTTGTGTAAATTAGCTAACACACTTGTAGCTCACAGTGACTGTATTCAAATGTAATTTACTGGCTGCAATTAACTTTCCTATGTACTAAGGGTATGATAGGCCCTAAGTTCCTTACTTTCTTCCTCATAGCATTTAATGGATACATTAAGAATCAGAATGGCTAACATAGGTTTTTAGAAAAGAATGGAACGCTCTGTATTGGAAGTGTCACTCGGGTAAAATCCTGGAGCTCCCTTCCCGCCAGGACTGGGTGTACCGACCAGATGGACTGCAGTGGTTGAAAAAGGCAGCTCGCCACCACCTCAGCCTCAAGGACAATTAGGGATGGGTAACAAATGCTGACCTTGCTCATGTCCCCTGAAAGAATTTAAAATGTTAAGATATGGACAAAATGTAAGTCCTAAAATCAAACACTTTCCATTCCTGCCATTTCTGGCAAGATGGCTGAAAATGCATTTGAAAAGTTGGACTATTAAGTAGATGTTTGAAGAGGACAGAGATGTGCCACATTAGAATGTTCTTAAATGTTTTCCACCATTGCAGTTTTCCTCATGTCATCTCTGGGTCTGTTGTCCACTAATTGAAAGAAGTGTTTGCCACGATCAGGCAGCAACTCCATTATCATTACATCATGCAACTGTCAGGAAAGTAGAAGATGAACGAGGTGAACCTTGAGCTTGTTTCACCTGGCAGGTCCTATGATCCTGTAATGTGGTTGGAGGAAATGCACCAGTGTACAGATGGGCTTTGTAAACTTTTAACAAAGTACCACCCAGGCCACTATTAGAGAAGATTAAAGAGCAAGGAATTAGCAGCGTGTCATAATGTAAATTAAAAACTGGCTAGAAGGGAGATGTACAGGAGAAGTTAAGGGTGGCTTCCGAATGGTTGAAAGTGAATAACAGTGTCCTACCGGATTCTGTTCTGAGACTACTTCTGTTCACTGTACATCAATGCTTTTGATATAGGATTAAAAAGACTTGTATTCAAACTTTCAGATTAGACTAAAATAAATGTGAGGACCAAAGGAAGTGGCAAAAGTATATTGGTAGAATGGGTAAATAAAGTGGGCGATGGGATTTGGTGTCAACAAATGTGACATAGTGTATTTTGTTTTCCTTCAAGATATGTAATGTATGTGTAATTATGCTTTGGGGAAAGGCTGGGTGATAAGAAAAAGCAGATGATTTTAGAAGATCAGGGTTGGGCAGAGCAGCTAAACACAGATCGTTTCCATTGGTGAAGGAATCTGAAATGAGGAAGCATGGATATAAATTGGAATATGAGAGACATAGGACACAGAAGGAAAAGCTTTTTCTTAGCTGTTTCTGTGTTTGAGGTCTGGCGCAAATATGCCTGGGCTAAACTAAACTCATTTCATCTTATTTGGACCAAATGCCTGACTTGTTTATACTGTAAGAAAATGACGCTATCTGAAGGTCAAACAAAGAAAACCGCAGATAAAAGCAAAATACTGCGGATGCTGGAAATCTGAAACAAAAACAAAAATACCTGGAAAAACTCAGGTCTGACAGCAACTGTGGAGAGGAATACAGTTGACGTTTCGAGTCTGAATGACTCCTCATCAGCACTAAGGAAATAGAGAAATGTGGTGAAATATAAGCTGGTAGAGGGGGGTGGGACAGGTAGAGCTGGATAGAGGGCCAGTGATAGGTGGAGACAAAGAAGAGATTGCCAAAGATGTCATAGACAAAAGGACAAAGGGATGTTGATGGTGGTGATATTATCTAAGGAATGTGCTAATGGGGACATTAAGGGTAGAAAGCAGGACAAGCTAGTGGCAGATGGCCCTAGTGGGGGTGTGGTGGGGGGAAGGGATCGAAATGGGCTAAAAGGTGGAGATAAAACAATTGATTGAAATAAATTTAAAAATAGGTGGGAAAAGAAAAATATATTTTTTTTAAATTATAAATTATTGGAAAAAGGGGGATCAGAAAGGGGGTGGGGTTGGAGGAAAGAGTTCATGATCTGAAGTTGTTGAACTCAATATTAAGTCCGGAAGGCTGTAAAGTGCCTAGTCGAAAGATGAGGTGCTGTTCCTCCAGTTTGCGTTTAGCTTCACTGGAACATTGCAGCAAGCCAAGGAGGGACACGTGGGCATGAGAGCAGGGTGCTATGTTAAAATGGCAAGTGACAGGGAGGTCTGCGTCATGCTTCCTCAAAGCGGTCACCCAGTCTGCGTTTGGTTCCCTCCAGGACACCCTGGTCCGCTCCTCCATCACCCCTGACACCTCAGCCCCCTCCCACGACACCTTCCCATGCAACCGCATGGTAAATTATTCCTTCTTCCATCCTAACACTTCCAGCCAAAGATTATTATAACCTCAATGCTGAAGCTGCCAGCAGATTTCTTGTTACACTCACGTAACTGTACTGCAAGAGGGACTTTCAGTTAGGAGTTGGGATATAATGTGGAAATTGTTTAATCAATTGAGACTTTGTGCATCAACTAAAATCTCCAAATAAGTTCTACAAGACTGCTTATACACTTATGACTGTGCCTTTGCGGCAGATTTGAAGAGGACTTTCAGTGAATGATTGATACGATTTGCAGTTTCGATTATTATCTAAGGGCCCTGCTATTAGTCTGCTTCCCCTACTTGATGTTAGTGACCCTGTCTTGTCACCAAATGTGGTATAAGGTGCAAAAGTGAAGCCTTTCAGTTGTTAAGGGTATCTTCTATACGGTGTTCATGTTTTCCATTCATACAGGAGATTGATCAAGGAGCAAATCTGCCTTATAGACCTTCAGTTTAATGGAAATCCTGATAGCCTGCTGATTCCAAACATGCATCGACAGTTAACCAAAAGCCACAAATGCTATCTGCAAGCCATCACTTCCTTATCGATTCTTGCGTCATCAGATAGTACACTTGCAAGATAACCGAACTCACCACGTTCATTTGAGTTTGGATTTGACAGTCGTGACCAGTGGCCTAATTTGGCATTCCAGGAGATGGCTGATGCATTATTTAAATCCTCTTCAGACTATTAGCAGGCCCTTCGATACCAATCGAAACTGCAAATCTTATCAATCATTCATTGAAAGTCCTCTTCAAATCTGCCGCAAAGGCACAGTCATAAGCGTATAAGCAGTCTTGTAGAACTTGTTTGGAGATTTTAGTTGATGCACAAAGTCTCAATTGATTAAACAATTTCCACATTGTAACCCAACTCCTACCTGAAAGTCCCTCTTGCAGTACAGTTACGTAAGAGTTGTGAGTAGAGCAGACCCCAATGGACATCCCTGTTTCCACATCATTTGAAGTGGGGAATCATTTGCACACAATACCATCATTGCATGCTCTGCCACACATCTCATTATGGAGCTGTTTTGGAACTGACAAAACCTTCTCTGGGCAACCAATTTTCACACAATTCTCCAGTATCCCAGTTGATCGACAATGATTCTATTAACTTGTTTGTGGATGGCAAATTCCATTTCTCAGTAATAAAATGTTAAAGAAATTGCAACATTTAGTACAATTATGTGCTTTTGAAAAAATTGCAGTGGCACATGTTTGGAACTCTCGCCTACATGAAGCAATAGATACTAACTTGCTTATTAATTTCAAATCAGTATTGACAGATTTTTGTTTTGTATTAAAGAATATGGAATCAAGGCAGGTAAATTAAGATATAGACCAACTATGATCTTATTGAATAAGTGGAAAAGGCTTAAAGGACTGAACAGCCTATTGTGTCCTGCTTTCATACATAGGCCTGTTTGTGTTGCATTTTGAATTTAATTGTCCACTCATTTTAGTGCAACCTTCATCATCTTAGGTTACCGATTTGCTAAAGTTCTGCTTCAAGATTGAAAATATGTCCTGCAGAAATGCAGATTATTTATGGTCTATTTCAGTCCTTTTTTAATTTAATGAATTATACAAGTAAATGGGTCTGTTAAAACCAGTATGGTCATATTTCTTCCCTCCCTCTACCCCACATCTTTCTCCCTCCCCAAGCTCCCCAATTTATATTGCGGCACCAGATACTGATTCCCATGTCCTGTCGAAACTTTCCAATTTTTATATGCGGGATGATTCCAAAGAAATTAGGTCCATCAGTTTGTCAATACTTAGTAGTGGTGTTTACCTTTCATTGACTGGGAAGCCAACAGTTATGAACCATCTTATGAGAATGCTTGAACATCCCTTGCCTAAAGGCTGCATCTGTCAGCAATCCCTTTTGTCTTTATGGCATTCTCAGAAAATTCCAATAAATTTGTAATGAGAGACATGCCTTTAATAAAGTTATACTGGCTTGAAATTATTGACGTTGCAAAACAAGAGCTTCAAATTAAATGTATCCTTCTTTAGACACCCACACTTTATCTTGCATTGTATATCACAAAATAGCTGTGGATCAGGAAGGCCATTTGATCCATCCTGGAAGATCATAACTCAGTTCATTGTAATGGCAGATTAGCCTCATGCCTTTTTACTACCCTACCTTTAATACAGGAACATCTCCCATAAGAAGCCCTGTAATTTAGTCTTGCTTCCAAACTATAAAGGTAAACAGCTGAACTTGCAACAGGTCCAACAATTGGATCTTAGTTGAGTTTAAATGCCATTGATGGGCCAATATGTACTCGTAACTTAAATAGGCCCAACCATCTTCAGCTGCTTCATCAATGACCTTCCACCATAAGGCCAGAAGTGGGTTGTTCGCTGATGATTGCATGATGTTTAGTACCATTCGTGACTCCTCAGGTACTGAAGCAGTCCGTGTCCAAATGTAGCAAGACCTGGACACTATTCAGGCTTGGGCTGACAAGTGGCAAGTAACATTCGTGCTACACAAGTGCCAGGCAATGACCATCTCCAACATGAGAGAATCTAACCATCGCCCCTTGACATTCACTGGCATTACCATCGCTGAATCCCCCACTATCCTGGGGGTTACCATTGACCAAAAACTGAACTGGAGCAGCCATATAAATATTGTGGCTGCAAGAGCAGGCCAGAAACTAGGAATCCTGCAGTGAGTAACTCCCCTCCTGACTCCCCAAAGCCTGTCCACCATCTACAAGATACAAGTGTGATGGAATACTCTCCACTTGCCTGGATGAATGCAGCTCCAACAACACTCAAGAAGCTTGACACTATGCAGGACAAAGCAGCCCACTTGATTGGCACCTCTTTCACAAACATTCACTGCCTCCACCACCAATGAACAGTGGCAACAGTGTGTACCATCTGCAAGATGCACTGCAGAAACTCACCAAGGTTCCTTAGGCAGCATCTTCCAAACCCACGACCACTACCATCTAGAAGGACAAGGGCAGCAGACACATGGGAACACCACCAACTGGAAGTTCCTCTCCAAGCCACCCATCGTCCTGACTTGGAAATATATTGCCGTTCCTTCACTGTTGCTGGGTCAAAATCCTGGAACTCCCCACCCTCCCCCAACAGCACTGTGAGTGTACCTACACCACGTGGACTGCAGGGGTTCAAGAAGGCAGCTCACCACCACATTCTTGAGGGCAATTAAGGATGGGCAATAAATGCTGGCCTAGCCAGTGATGCCCATAGCCCCATGAATGAATTAAAAAATTGGCATAACCCCATCCACACTTAGAACGTTACTTCCTCAAAACAGGCCTTTTTTGTTATGACTGGAGATGCTGCTTACCAGTGCAGTGCCAGGAGTATTATGCCTTTGAATGAAAGTACCAATTAAAATGACGAATGTTTCTAAATTTGATGCATATGATTTGTGAGTACCCATGTTAAGTTCAGTACTTTGCATTCTACAAGCGACTTAAACCATCCACGCATTAATTTGGTTGCCATACTTGAATTATATTGCTATACTATACTGAATTTTGTGCAGTAGAGGAAGAAAACGGCCTAAAATGCTTGATGTGGAATGAATTGTATTGAGCAGCTGCTGCTGTATGCTATTGGGAAGCAATAAATTACATGGAACAATATGTTACTAACTTCAATAAAATGATTAAACGTTTGATTTTGTGTAATATGGTAAACTAACTCAGATTTTTAGGAAAAAGCCTTTTGTAGACAAAGTTTTCTGAACACTATACTGACTTTTTAAAAAAAAAAATTCTTTTCCAGCTTTTGTCAGAAGTGATAAGCCCAAGATGTTCAAGGGTTTGCAGATCAAGGTAACATTTTTTTAATTGAAAATTGTGTAGATATGACTGTGTTTCTTTTAAGCTTACTATAATTGTCATAGGGTGCCACGACAGAATGTTCTGTTAAGATATTTAGTATTCAAATCATTCTGGTTTCTGCCAGTCCTTAATCAAAGTCGGATGAATGCCCATTCATCTTTAAGTTCAGGCCAGAGTGTGGCTCCTGTTAATTTTCACAGGACTTGTATTAACTTCTTGGTTAATACTAATTAGCAAATGGGGATTGGTCTGGGTAAATCTGATCAACAAAGAGGGGAATTGAATGTCATTCTGAATTCTTCTTCAATTTGATAACACTGTATCATTACTGTTCCGGTGTTTTGATTCCTTACAATGAATTGCTTGCCTCTGTTGCTAATTTTTCACTTCTCCGTGATAGTTCTAAATTTAAGTTTTTGGAGAAAGTCATGAATAAACGCCTGTACAAAATAAATATTTAATTTTCTACATGTCAGGAAGTCCAATAAGAGTATGCACAAAAGACAGCTCTACAATTTCCGCTTCTCTACAGAGTATTGAGAAGGTCAAGAACTTTGAAATATGACCCAATTAAATTGTGATATTAGGGCAATGAGATACTGACTTATGCACTATCGAGTGCAGTCACTATCTTGACCTGGAACTATATTGTCGTTACTTCACTGTTGCTGGATCAAAATCCTGGAACTTCCTTCCTAATAGCACTGTGGGTGTACCTGCACCAGATGGACTGCAATGGTTCAAGAAGGTGGCTCGCCATTAACGGGGAGGTGGTACCATAGTTGTATTGTCACTGGGCTGGTAATCCAGAGACCCAGGGTAATGCTCTGCATCCGAGTTAAAATCCCAAAATGGCAGATATTGAATTCAATAAAAATCTGAAATTGAAGGTTTAATGATGACCATAAAACTATTGCCATGGTTCACTAAGCGAAGAAAATCACCTGGTCTGGCCTACATGTGACTCCAGTAATATGGTTGACTCTTAAATGTCCTCTGAAATGTCCCAGCAAGCCACTCAGTTGTATCAAACCGTTAAAAAGTCAGTAAAAAGAATGAAACCGGAACACCCAGCATCGACCCAGGAAACGACAATGGCAAGCCCAGCCTTGTCGACCCTGCAAAGTCCTTACTAACATCTGGGGGCTTGTGCCAAAATTGGGAGACCTGTCTCACAGACTAGTCAAGTAACAGCCCGACATTGTCATCCTCACGGAGTCCTACCTTACAGATCATTTCCCAGACACCACAATCACCAGACCCAGCAGAGGTGGCGGCACAATGGTATACAGTCAGGAGGGAGTTACCCTGGGAGTCCTCAACATCAACTCTGGACCCATGAAGTCTCTCAGCATCAAGTCAAACATGGGCAAAGAAACCTCCTGCTGATTACCACATACCCCCCCCCCCCCCCCCAGCTGATAAATCAGTAATCCTCCATGTTGAACGCTACTTGGAGAGGAAGCACTAAGGATGGCGAGGGTGCAAAATGTACTTTGTGTGAGCGACTTCAATGCCCATCACCAAGAGTGGCTCGGAAGCACCATCACAGACTGAGCTGGCCAAGTCCTAAATTATATAGCGGTCTGGGTCTGCAGCAGGTGGTGGGGGAACCAACAAGAGAGAAAAACATACTTGACCCCATCCTCACCAACCTCCTTGCCCCAGATGTATCTGTCCATGACAGTATCGGTAGGAGTGACCACCGCGCAGTCCTTTATGGAGGTGAAGTCCCGTCTTCACATATAGGATACCCTCCATCATGTTGTGTGCCACTACCACATGCTAAACATCTTAGATTTCAAACAGATCTAGCAACTGAAGACTGAGCATCCATGAGGTACTGTGGGCTATCAGCAGCAGCAGAATTATACTCAACCATAATCTGTAACTTCATGACCCAGCATATCCCCCACTCCACCATTACCATCAAGCCAGGGGATCAACTCTGGTTCAGTGAAGAGTGCAGGAGGGTGTGCCAGGAGCAGCACCAGGCATGCCTAAAATGAGGTGTCAACCTGGTGAAGCTATAACACAGGACCACTTGTGTACCAAACAGCATAAGCAGCAGGTGATATACAGAGCTAAGCGATTCCATAACCAATGGATCAGATCTAAGCTCTGCAGTCCTGCCACATTCAGTCATGAAAGGTGGTGGGCAATTAAACAACTCACTAGAGGAGGAGGCTCCACAATGATGGGGGAGCCCAGCACACCAGTGCAAAAGATAAGGCTGAAGCATTTGCAACGATCTTCAGCCAGAAGTGCCAAGTGGATGATCCATTTTGGCCTTCTCTGGAGGTCCTCAGCATCACAGACGCTAGTCTTCAACCAATTCGATTCACTCCATGTGATATAAAACGGCTGAAGGCACTGGATAGTGCAAAGGCTATGGGCCCTGACAATATTCCAACAATAGTACTGAAGACTTGTGCTCCAGAAATTGCCACACGCCAGCCAAGCTGTTCCAGTACAGCTACAACACTGGCAATGTGGAAAATGTACACAAAAAGCAGGACAAATCCAACCCGGCCAATTACCGCCCCATCAGTCTACCCTCCATCATCACTAAAGTAACGGAAGGGGTCATCAAGGGGCACTTGCTTAGCAACAACCTGCTCACTGACGGTCAGTTAGGTTCCACCAGGGTCACTCAGCTTCTGACCTCATTTCAGCCTTGGTTCAAAAATGGAACAAAGAGCCGAACTCCAGAGGTGAGGTGAGGGTGTCTGCCCTTAACATCAAGGCAGCATTTGACTGAGTGTGGCATCAAAGAGCCCTAGCAAAACTGGAGTCAGTGGGAATCGGGGGAATACTCTACACTGGTTGGAGTCATACCTAGCACAAAGGAAGATGGTTGTGGTTGTTGGAGGCCAATCATCTCAGTTCCAGGACATCGCTGCAAGAGTTCTTCAGGGCAGTGTCTGAGGCCCAACCATCCTCAGCTGCTTCATCAATGATGTTCCTTCCATCATAAGATCAGAAGTAGGGTTAATCACTGATGGCTGCTCACTGTCCAGTACCATTTGCAACTCCTCAGATACTGAAGCAGTCCATGTCCAAATGCAGCAAGACCTGGACAATATCAAGGCTTGGGCTGACAAGTGGCAAGTAACATTTGTGCCACACAAGTGCCAGAAATGACCATCTACAACAAGAGAGAATCTAACCATCACCCCTTGACATTCAATGGCATTGCCGTTGCTGAATCCCCCACTATCAACATCCTGGAGGTTACCATTGACCAGAAACTGAATTGGACCACCCATATAAATACTGTGGCTACAAGAGCAGGTCAGAGGCTAGGAATCCTGCAGCAGGTAACTCACCTCCTGACTCCCCAAAGCCTGTCCACCATGCACAAGTCAGTGTGATGGAATACTCCCCACTTGCCTGGATAAGTGCAGCTCCAACAACACTCAAGAAGCCTGACACCATCCAGGACAAAGCCAGCTTGACTGGCACCCCTTCCACAAATATTCACTCTCCACCACCAACAAACAGTGGCAGCACTATGTACCATCTGCAAGATGCACTGCAGTAATTCACCAAGGCTCCTTAGGCAGCACCTTCCAAACCCATGACCACTACCAACTAGAAAGACAAGGGCAGCAGACACATGGGGGAACACAACCATCTGGAACTTCCCCTCCAAGCCACTCACCATCCTGACTTGAAAATATATCGCCATTCCTTCACTGCTGCTGGGTCAAAATCCTGGAACACCCTCCCTACCGGAACTGTAGGTGTACCTACACCATGTGGACTGCAGCAGTTGAAGAAGGCAGCTCACCACCACCACCTTAAGTGCAATTAGGGATGGGCAATAAATGTTGGCCTAGCCAGCAAAGCCCACACCCCGTAAATGCATATATATATATATGTATATATATAAAAAACAAGGCAGCTCACCATTACCACCTCAAAACGCGATTAGGGTTGAGCAACAAATACTGGCCTTGCCAGCAATGCCTACATCCCTTGAAAAAATTAGAGGTAATGTGGGGCATAAGGCTGATATTGATAAACTGCATGGCAAATGAATAATACTTTAATTATATTATACATAAATAAGGCTCAAAGGGCCGAATGGCCTACACTGCTCCTGAGTCGTCTGCTCCTAGTACATGGAATAGACTTCCAAATCGACAGGTGGAGGCAAAGCTTGGAACTATTTAAGAAATGATTGGGGACTTTAGTTTCTAGAAGAATTAATGAAAGATGGACTGAATGACCTTCCAAATCCACAATTATGATTTTGCGATCTGCAATTTTTCCATATCTGGATACTTAAACACTTTAAGCCCTTATATGCCCATCAAAGTCATTGAGTTTATTTGTAGCACTTTTCCTGATTGATAGCAAGCTACTAATGCCCTCTGTAGTGGATGTTTCCATAAGTTAATAATTTTGTTTAGAATTTTTTTGTTCATCTTCTGTTTCAAATCTATTTGCAGGCTTAAGGGGCTTCAAATCTTTTTTAGAAACTTTCCTGCTACTATGATACTGAACGTGTTTCTTACTGTTACATTTGACTTTTATAACCTGGTTTATTTCTAGTTCCATCTTTGCCCCACTGTTTTTCAGGCTCCGTATTGTTTCTACTGTTTTCCTTCAGCCTTTTCATAATGTACTTTGTAAACTTTTTACTTGCTTTCTCTAGATTGTCGCAATAATTTGTTTACTCACATTTCTTTTAACATATACTTACCAATCTTTGATATATAATTATCCTGTCTGCTGACTGAACATATTTGTACTTTAAAGGTTCTATATAAATGCAAGCCACAATTGCATTTATTTGTTTGACCACTTCCTTTGGTACTTTGACAATAGGCCTCTTAAAGTTATAAACTTGAGTGCTAATATACGATATTGGTTTTTTCTGGACCATGGCCAGTTTAATGATCTGGACAACAACAACCATAATATAATTTAAATTAGGCATGATCTGGAATAACTTAACACTGTAATTCCGTCATTGTTGCCCAGAGATGCCATTGCTTGCCATTCCCAGTTCCTATCTTGGTTACTTCCTGAACACGCTGAAGTTTTGCATTTTTCTCAAATCCCTATAAATGCGATAGCTTCCTGTTGCCACAACACTTAAGATCGGTCAGCTGGCTAAAAATTCTCCAAGCATTTCTATGTAGGTTAATCTTATCCTTCACAGCATTCCTTTCCTTATCTGATCTTTCTGTTGGTTTCCTGTCCTTGTTTTATTTATACCTATCCCTTGCCTTACTGGTCTAAATGTCTCCTGCTGCCCTATTTGCTTCCTCTGCAGTGGAACTGAAACCATAAAGTCCAAAAATGGAACAGAGATTGAAGCTCCTTGAAAGCAAGTTTACATGTGAGAAAAGCTAAGAAAAGGGCAAATGGGATTCTTTATTTTAAAAAAGCAGCTAGATGATGAATTTTAACAAAATATAATTTAAGCACTCCTTTATAGGAAGGATATTGGAGCCATAGAAAAGGGATGATATAAGTTTACTGCAAGGTGATATTAAAAGAATATAGACATGGGAGATTTCAAAAGTTAGAGCTGTTCATAGGAGCAAAGAAGCTTGAAGAAGAATCTAAATGGATACAAAAATTAAGTATTATAAATAGTGGAAGATTACAACCAGTAAATCAGTAACAAGAGAATTTAAGCTTAAAATTACTACTGCATTACTGCAGTCAAAGATGATGAGAGATAATTAGATAATTACTTGAAGAAATCAAGGATATTAGAAAAAACTCCGAGAATGAAATTGGATAAATGGTTACCATATGAAGCCAGCACAGATATGGAAGGGCTGCATGAAAGGGAAATTTCTATGATTGTAAAATTGCTAACCATGCGACTAAAAGATTTCCTTGAGCAAGTGTATGAGATTGAGAGACATTTGTGAGGTACCCTTAAGGCAAAGAGGCAGTGGTAGTAGGAAGGAGGGCTCTTGTACCCTAGAAGAGGACTCCTCCTCCTGATGGGCAGATCTCTTCCTACAACCCGTTACATGAGGATTAAGCAGTTGGTGGCAAGAAACCCTTGTACGTGGTATTGGGTTTGTATTTTTTAGCATATCAAAGAAGTTGGGACATTGTAAGCTGCCCTAAATGGGCTAATTTGCTACATTTTGGGCAGATATCATTCCTGTAACTGAGTGCAGAAACTGGGGGGTGCCGTGTGTTAGCCACTGGGCTTGTTCTTCTCAGACCTGGGTTTAAATCCAATCAGATTACTAAGTGGCTATCAAGGTCTTGTTTGGGTAGTCTTTCTCCAATCTGCAGTAGGCATGGGCATATAACACAACTATCCTTAACTGGCAATTTCTCTCTCAGGCCACTAGATAACTGTTTTGGAAAATTGTGCTTTTGGGGTACTCTAGAGATTGGGGCTGAAGTAGAGCGGATCTTTTACTCTCATCTATATCTGACCTTATGCTTACACTGAGTACCTGAAATAATCAGGATTCCATTCTTCAGCATGAACCCCTCTTGTCTTGTTAAGCATAAAGAAAAATATCAACAAAAAAAACTTGATAAAATTCAAACTTGGGACAGTAGTCAATCTGGTGTCACTTATGAAAGCTAAGACTACCCCAACATCTAATTTCCATGGAGTGACAAATAGCTTTGCATTACAGCCTTCTCTAGCCAGTGTAGGGGGTCCCCTTTTCCCTCAGAGACCCTCCCCACACTCATGTTCCTGACACCAGATTCACAAGTGTATGGCTTGAACAGAATGGCCAGCGATAATTCACAATTCTGATAATTCACAATTGCTTTATTGATTCACCCACAACCCCACAGTGCAAAACCCAAAATTTAAAACAACCTATTCCCAGTACTAGACACAGTCACCACAAAGCCACCAAAGACTCGGTTAGAACTTACAAAAACACAGGCAAAACACCACGTCCTGTCCTGAAACCTTAAGAAAAAAAGCCTTCAGACCAATATCACCAAGTTATGGCTGAAACAAGTTACACGGTACTGGCAAAAAACACCAGGTTTTCGCCCTAAAACCTTCACAAAGCCCTCAGACCAATATTACTACGATTTGGCTGAAGCTTAGAATCCCCAACACGGCTGGCCTGTCCGGTGTTGACTGTAGGCCTGAGTTAAGGTGACCAAACTCAACCTTCCTTCCGACTGCAGCCCCAAACCTTCAGATCTGCTCTTCTTTTGAAATAATTTAACTCAGATGTGTCAAAATATATTTCCTATTGTTTCAATGTCCATTTAGTTGATTCCACGCAAAGTCCAGACAAATGTCATCAGCTCCTGCTGGTTGAAACAGTACAGGGTTTTCCATGGAAGTTATATCCAGACGAATATTATCAGTTCTCATTGTATGAGCAATTCTCCTGTTTGAGGTGGCACAGTAACGGCACAGTAACAGCACACTGGTTCCAAAGTTAATGAGGATTTGAGTGACTCTATTCCAGTACTATTGTCTGTGGTGGTTGAATAATTCCATGAGTGTATTGTATTGATGATATGTCCTTTGTGCCATTGTATTGGGTAATCATACTTCTTGATCGCGTTAGTCAATGCCCAACCCCTTTTGACGAGTCACTGTGTTTTCACTAAATATCCGAATTAACTCCTTGTTGCCCGGCCCTGTATTGCTAACTGCAGCTTATCTTTTCGAAATTTTTATAGTTCCAATCATGAGTTCAAAACGTGCCTGTGGGCTTGAAATTATTTTCCATAAATTTCCCAGTTGGGGCGGATTTCGATCTGAAACGAGCTAGAAAACAAGTGTGCATCTTGCTGCCCATGTGTTTTATTTTAGTTTGGTGTAGAGCTGTCCGCTGAGTCTCTTTGTCAATCTCCCCTCTACATTGCTTCCTGGATTGATTGTTGCCATAAGTATATATTCCCAGATCGTGGTGATTACTTTTGAAGGTGGTCTTTGTTTACAGATCAAAAAGTACAGATCTTGTATGTTCTGGTACCAGATGTTCTTTTTGCCACCATTTCTCTCAACAAAACTGTTTTCTGTATTTGTTCTTTATCTGTGCATTTCATGAGAAGCTAGGGTGGTAAGCACCAACTTCTTGCATGCTTCTGAAGGGGAGTCAGAAAAGCTTTCGTTATGTAGCGTTTTGGGTGGATACCGATATCATGACAATTTGCATAGGCTTTGCCTCATGCTTAATCGAATAAGAAGTATGTCGGCATGTTGTAGGATTTCTTGATGAACTAGTCATGATTTGCTTACAAGTCAGCAAAGTTGAATTTCTATGAGCTAATTAAGTTGAAACTTTATGTGCCAAATAATCTGAATTGGCATACCTAAGGTATGTGATAAACCCATTCATTGTCTAATATATTATACACAGGCTTTCCAGTATGTTCCCATTATCAACTAAGAACGCTATTCCTCTCAGTCACAAAGTTTTTCCATAACCAGCTAAGTTAATTCAGTCATTTTATAGAAGCATGCAGGGAGATTGAGTTGCTGAAGTCAATCCAAATGACACAGCTGCTTTGAATTGGATTACAAAGCTTCACTTAAACTTGTCCTTGTTCCAAAATTAATGAAAGATCTAAAATTCTCATCTGAAGTAACATTCTAGATTTGGATTTATGCCTGTGAGTCCTAAGTTTTTATATGCAATTGGATATTTTGCTGCATATTTCAACTGTCTCAGTTGTAATTTGACCAGTGAAAGAACAAACTTGCATTTATAAAACACCTTATACAACTTGGGATGTTCCAAAGTGCTTTTCACTTGGAAAAAGTATTTCACACTATTGTTACATAGGGAAACACAACCCCCAATATATGCACAGATGGAAGTGACCAGATGATCTGTATTAATGATGTGTTAGCTGAGGGATAAGTATTGGCTAGGACATCAGGGCAGCATTCCTCTTCAGGTGGGTAATGGAATTTTTTTGTGCTGGCCTGAGAGGAAGGCAGGACATTGAGTTAATGGCTTGCCCAAATGTCAGCACCTCCCTCTGTATTACACTGAATGAGAGTCTGGATTATCTTCTCCCTTCTCTGGACTTGGCCTTGAACCCATGGTTCTGGCATAGTACTACCACTTAGCCACAGTTGACACTGAAGAAACCATTCAATAAAGGCACAATAGTATACACATTATACATTAATATTATACAAATGTATAAAATTATACATTTCTGACTTGAACATTGTAATGTCAAAACTGTCTTTCACAATTAAGTAAATATCTCAGTCCAAACTAGAGCCTGTAATAATGCCTGTTATAATTTTTATACTTGTGAAACAAGGAAATTCTGATTGAAGAAATGTTCACCACCTTCCTTTGCTTCTCCTTGCTGAAGAATATCTCCCAGAATCTGGACCTCCACCATTATATGCTGGTTCACCTAGTGCAATTATTCTTGAGCCAGAAAGAAAAGTAATTAATGCACTCTGCGTGTGAAAATTGAGCTCCTCCTTCTGACTGGCAGCCAAACTTCTTTGTAGTATATCTTTACTTTTATAAAGCATAGTTGGCAGCATCAGGAGGAGGAAGAGCTTGTTCACTTTGGGTTCACTCCTGAATCCTCTACTGTTTGGGAATCAGATTGGACCTTGAGTGGCCGCTGAGTTCTTGAGTCCAGCTGGAATATAAGCATGTCCTATACCTACTCCAGGTATATAGATAGATAGAAACGACCATTGTATGGGGTGTTTTATGTATAGCTCTCTGTCTTGGTTACAAGCTTTGTAAACTTTTTACATTTTGAGCAAAATATTTAAATTACATAAATTGCATTTGTTTAATTTTTGTGCCAATGCAAAGTAATTGTTTTTTTTTCATCAAAAGGCATAAAATTACAAGAACACCAACATCTTAGTAAAATTGCTGGACCCTCATGCCATAAAATGAGGTCTACTCCAGTAGACAGATGAGCTCTTTCTACCCAGATGCCACCAAAATCCAAAATGAAACCCCATGGCATTGCTGGTGGAAGTGGCAGGCTAGTTGATTGCACAAAGCATATACCTAGTGTCGTTGACCCTCATTACAATCATCAATCACTGAAGTGCATTCAGCATAATTTGGGGAAAATTAAAATCTCATAAATAACTAAGCATAATACTGTATATCAACAGCACACACTTAAACTTCCCCTGCCATTGTAGCAATTCTATTGTAAATCTTTGCACCAGCGAAAAAAAATTTTTTTAATAATCAATTCTGTGTTATCTTCACATTACTGCAGTGCTGTTAGCTGCACAGAAATTGGTGACATTGAAAAGAGAAAAAAAGATTGCGAGGCCAGGGGAAAGAGCATGAGGTGGGACTAATTGGATAGTTCTCACATGCACAAGTAGTTGAATGACCGTATTCTCATTGGTATCATTCCATAATTCTAACCGAAGTAGGCCATTCAGCCCATCATGCCTGTCTGCTCTTTGAAAGAACTATCAAATTAATCCCACTCCCCTGCTCTTTCCCCATACTTCGGTAAAGTTTTTACCTTCAAGTAATTATCCAATTCCTTTGTGAAAATTACTATTGAACCACCTTTTCAGGCAGTGCATTCCAGATCACAACTCTCAGCTTATTTTTTTTTCTTATATTGCCTCTAGTTCTTTTGCCAAATCACCTTAAATCTGAGTCATCTGGTTCCCTTTGTAGCCCTTTAGGCATCTTTCCAATTGTTCGAAACTGACACCATATTAGTAACAATGGTGGCTTTTATTTGATATAATTACAGCATTTGTGCAGTAGTGAACAGAACATGAGTTGGTATTACAAAAGCAAAGTACTGTGGATGCTGGAAATCTGAAATTAAAAATAGAAAAGGCTAGAAATACTCAGGTCAAAAAGCATTTGTGAAGAGAGAAACACAGAGTTAATGTTTCAGGGCTGTGACTTTTCTGACTGAGCAAAGTGAAAGGGGGAAGGGTGAGAAGAGGAACAAAAGGTAAGGCCTGTGATTTGGTGGAAGGCAGGAGAGATTAAATGACAAAAGGTTTCATGGTGTAAGACCAAATGGAGTGGTAAGGGGGCTGGTAAAGAAATAAAGATACGTGAATCAATCACACTTCTAACATCAACCCTCTCCGTTACTTTATCAAAGAATTCAATCAAATTAAACACATAATGCCTTCAACAAATCCAAACTGACTTTCGTTTATTAGCACATATTTTCCAAGTGCCAGAGGAATAAATTCCAGGTGAAGCAGCAATTTACTTGAACTACTTTCAATTTAGTCTACTGTATTCACTGCTCACAAGGTGGTCTCCTACACTGGGAAGACCAAACGCAGAATGGGTGACTGCTTTGCAGAATACTTTCGCTCAGTCCGCAAGCATGAATCTGACCACCTGGTCGCTTGCCATTTCAATTTACCATCTTGCTCTCATGTTCACATCTTGGTCCTCGGCCTGCTACAGTGTTCCAGTGAAGCCCAATGCAAGCTGAAGGAACAGCACCTCATCTTCTGATTAGGTGCTTTACAGCCTTCCGGACTGAACATTGAATTCAACAATTTCAAGCCATGAACTCTCTCCTCTATTTTGATGGCCCGGCACCCCCACCTCGAAATTGCCAGTCTGTATCTTGTTCTCATGTTTTTGACTTAAGACTGCGCTGACCTTCATTCTGCTATTAACACCAATGCTTAGTGTCTTAAATACTATCATTACCACTCCCTTTGCCTTTTGTCCCATGACATTTTTGTCATTTAATTCCCGCTCTCTCCCCCCCCCCCACCCCCCCAACCTATCCCTAACCTTCTCTTTTGCTCCACCTCCCACTTTTTCAACAGCATAAAACTCATCATATCCCTACCTCTCTTCAGTTCCGAAGAAGAGTCATATTGGACTCGAAACATTAACTCTATTTCTCTCTCCAGTGCTGCCAGATGGGCTGAGTTTTTCCAGAATGTTCTATTTTTATTTCTTTCCAAATGCCGACTGATTTTTGTCCCGGATAATTATGTCTCAAGGTTTCTCCACACTGGTGTTAGGCTGGCTGGCCTGTATATTTTTGTTATATGCGTTCATGGGGCATGGGTGTCACTGGTTAAGCCAGCATTTATTGCCCATCCCTAATTGCCCTTGAGAAGGTGGTGGGGAGATGCCTTCTCAAACCGCTGCAGTCCATGTGGTGTAGATAAACCTACAGTGCTGTTAGGGCGGGAGTTCCAGGATTTTAACCCAATGACAATGAAGGAATGGTGATATATTTCCAAGTCAGGGTGGTAAGTGGCTTGGAGGGAAATTCCAGGTGGTGGTGTTCCCATGTATCTGCTGCCCTTGTCCTTCTAGATGGTGGCGGTCGTGGATTTGGAAGGTGCTGTCTGAGGAGTCTTGGTGAGTTCCTGCAGTGCATCAAGTAGATGGTACACACTGCTGCCACTGTGCATCGGTGGTGGAGGAACTTAATGTTTAAGGTGGTGGATGGGCTGCCAATTAAGTGGGTTGCTTTGCCCTGGATGGTATTGAGTTTCATGAGTGTTGTTGGAGCTGCACTTATCCAAGTAAATGTCGAGTATTCTATCACACTCCTGACTTGTGCCTTGTAGATGGTGGACAGGCTCTGGGGGGTCAGGAGGTCAGTTACTCGCTGTTGCATTCCTAGCCTCTGACCTGCTCTTGTAGTCACAGTATTTATATGGCTAGTCCAGTTCAATTTCTAGTTAATGGTAACCCCAAGGACGTTGGTAGTGGGCTATTCTGCAATGGTAATGCCATTGAATGCCATGGGGCAATGGTTAGGTTCTCGCTTGTTGGAGATGATCATTGCCTGGCACTTGTGTGGCACAAATATGACTTGCCACTTGTCAGCCCAAGCCTGGACATTGTCTAGGTCTTGCTGCATTTGGGCATGGACTGCTTCAGTTTCTGCAGAGTTGTAAATGGTGTAGGGTTATCTCTCTCCCCTTTTTTGAAGAAGCGTGTAACATTTGTAATCCTCCAGTCCTCTGGCACCTACCCCATATCTAAGAAGGATTTGAAGAGTGTAGCTAAAACATTTGCAATTTCCATCCATGCTTTCCTCACCTGGTCAGTGGGGCTTTACTACTTTGAATACTGTCAACCTTTTAAGTTTATCTTATCCAATATTGCTACTACCTCATCCTATACTGATAGATGAGCAGAATTCTCTTCTCTGGTGAAGACAGTGTACATCAACCATGCCCTTTGGCTGCACAAAAAAGATCTTTTTTTAGACCCTAATTAGTCCCACCCTCTCTTTAACTACCATTTTTATTATTTATATGTTTAGAAAATACTTTTTAAAACTATGGTGTAAAATGGAATCCTAAATAAGACTTACAGGCTCTCATTTTAGGCAGTAAAGGTGACGACTAATTTTAGACTCTGGGTCTCGTGCCAGGATTCTAACTTCCCACCATCATCGTCTAAACTCATTGAACTAGTTCATCACATTAGTGTGCTCTGTTACGATGCAGGCACACAAGATGTATTTTATCACTCAGTATTTGCTCAGAGACTCCTGATTGCAGTACCTCCACTCTCCTGTAGACCAAATGGACGCATTTTTTTTGGAAAACGAAAATCTTCTGCTATGTAAAAGCCTGCAACAGAACAGCATAATGGCAGGAAACTGATGCACAGTGACTAGTTTTAAGATCGAAAGTACTGCCAATGTAAAAGTACCTTGACGCATCACATTCTCAAGAGATGAAAGGATTTGGCACCTCAAACCGAACATGGAAATCCCTGGGACCACCCATTACCATCCTTTAGTGCCTTTGTCCCTGACCAAAATACACAACTTGCATTGGTATAAACTATCTAGGACCTCCACAAATTACTCAATGACTCTCAAATTTTCAATTTTTTTGTTATGCGTGTTGTGTATTGAAGACAATGTAATGTGTTTATGGCATTAAAATGTTTAGTATATATGTAATTTTGTTAAGGGAAGTTTATTCTAAAAATGTGGGAATTTGATTATCTCCCTGACCAGTTGAACAGTGGGCCCTAAACCAGTTTTATAACTTTGGCAATGTGATTTTCAAAATAGTGAGAGGTTCAGAGGTGGAAAATTATTGAGGTTCTATCCACGGTGACTCCCCTATTGTTGTTCTGGATTTTTATTTTAAGCTGTTTGGAATCTTTCTACTCTATTTCAAACTTAGTACAGCATTAAGGTTTTCTGAAACTCGGTAGCATTGATATAAATTTAACAGCCTTTTGCACACATTTTGTTTAAGGTCAGAGTTAATTGGCTGCTCTCTTATACTTTTTTTTTAAGTTCATTCCACCCTGTGCTATTGAGATTATAGAGGTGGAGTTACCATGTTCCTGCTCCTCATTTTGTACAGAGTATTTGGGTTTCCTGACTCCCCAAGTTATTTGACTTTAAGTGTGTAGCCACTTTTATTTTAAAAATGGCCGAAGTACCTCCGCCTTGTGTAGATGAAATTAGGAAAGGTTGATCTTGAGCAACCATAAACAGGCTGCTTCACAGATGCATGTTTAGTTATAGAGTTTATCATGTAATTTCAGTGCTCCTAAATGCCTTATTTTTTCTCAGGTACAATGTCTACTTGATTTTCTTTTTAAAAGTCACTTGATACACATGGAGCATCCTGTTGGTATTTACTCAGAAATAGTGTGGCATTTGATTTAAAATTATTTTTTTTTCCCTGTATAAGAAATTTTTTCAGTAATTGTGACTTTTGTAATATCTGCTACCAGTTTGGCAGGGGAGGAAGAGAAAACACAAATTGCCTTGAATTGAAGGAATTGACACAGCAAGATAATGCTAATTATTGCAGTAAAAAGCACTTGGCCAGAGCTGACATGGAGCAATGGATGTTGAATAGCAGTGTAGACGTAGAATTGCTTCATTAAGATGCTGGCTTCTCATTTCAGCAATCAGTAAATTTAGAAACCAATATCATTTTCATAAAATACCTTCTAATTATAGGAAATGCTCTGGGAGAAAATATTTGTAAACCATTTATCTATATCTTATATAGAAACTGCAGTAGAAAAATCAATATGTTTGTGCAGAGGCCTTTTATCTAACTTCAATTAATTTTGAATAATAGAAAAAAATGGCATTTTGTGTAGATTTGTTTATATCTGATATCTACAATACATAATGTAACATTATAAATTCTGTTCTTTTTTGCCTCTAGTATGTGCGTGGCTCTGATCCTGTGCTAAAGCTGTTGGACGACAAAGGGAACATTGCAGAAGAGTTAAGCATTCTCAAATGGAACACTGATAGTGTGGAAGAATTTCTCAGTGAAAAGTTGGAACGTTTATAAATTGCATAGTAGAACCGTTCTTGCATTTTGCCAATTACTATTTGTATACACGACTCTACTAATATCTGGAAAACTCCCATGTCATACCAGTGAATGTGATGACATAAGTTGGTCAACATGGATCATGTTATGTTTTGAGAGGAACTGAACAGTTAATATTCAGAATAGGTTTATTATCATAACTGTCAATAGAATTATCTGCAATTGGCTAGTCTGTTTAGTCATACCACATCACCATTTTATGATTGAAAATATTGTTTTTCTTTGAAATGAATTACTTGTTCTGCATAATTTCACTTCCTTCAGTCCATTCTGAAATTTTCTGTTGAATGTAGATGGCTTTTGTTGTTTGTACTTAATAGATGGTACCTGCTATTTACTGCAGTGGATATGATGCATTAAGTAGTTGCTCTTTTGTGAAGGCTGAACAGAAAACCTTTTAAGGTATGTATAGCCTGATGTCTTGTGCACTTACTGGTGTTTCAGCTCTGCTGTGGTACAAGTGGGTTAGAAAGATGACATTCTTACATTTGGTATAATAAAAGTTATTTCTGAAGCATTGTATTTTGAATTTGTTAATGGAAGTGGCCTATCAAGTGTGCTCTCTCAATGCTATTTTTTCTTCTGTACACTACAATGTCGCTCAAGAGATTTAACTGAGGAAATATCGACAAAGCTACTCTTGTAAATCCAGCATGAGGTGCCAGTGTTTCTACATGTTATGCTCCATTTACCTAGATGACCAAAATTCATGTGGCTTGCAATATTGTAAAAAAAAAGATTCTTAAAGTCCTGATGTTAAACATTAAGAATACGTTCTTTTCAGGGTTTATAAAGCAGCTTGATTAAAAGGTGTCAGTGATACCTGATCAGTGTTTGGGGGTGGCAAGACTTAAAACTCAACAGTAATAAGATCGTCACCTAAAAGGAATTGTTCATATTGCCATTCCTTAAAATGCCCGAGGCTGATCTAGTACGTGGAAGCAGCAAGATTCAACTGCTTGTCTGTACTGCGTACTTTAGAAACTGTGACAATTGTATAATCTCATCCATGGCCTCCCCTTTCTTATAACCGATTTAGCTACTCTTTGAGTTCTGCATTTGTTCTTCCTCGTTGCAATTTTTCTTTCCACCATAAATCAGTCATCTTATATTTGGGAAGCATGATATCTTTGCAGAACAAAAAGAGATTGGTGCATGTACATAGAGTTCAAGTACCCAACTGAAACTAGTTTAATCTGATTTTGGTGTATGTGCAAATAGGCACGAGAGGGTGTTATTACACGCCTCCCTCCTTAATGAAAAAGTTACACAATGTTCAAATTCTATACAACTTGTTTTTCATTTATTTACAAATCAAACTTAACCACTGGTTTCCTATTCTTAAGACGATACCGCCTTTCTTAACCCAAACTTTCAGAACTTCAGGAAGGACCTTGACGCATCTTGGCCTGAGTCTGAGGAGATGTTTTCTCCAATGAGGGCTGGTCTTGCCCTTGACCTTCAATTGAAATTTCCATTTCATCAGACATATCTGTCTGACTCTGACTCTGATTTGAACTGGTTTTGGGCACAACTTGTGTTGGAGTAACTATTGGTACTTATCCCTATGATCCAAGTCATCAGACTCATTTGATTCTTCCCAACTTCCTCCTCCATGAACCTCTGAAGGTAAAACATGATCTATATGTACAAACCTAACCTTTCCACTGCCAAACAACATCTTAACCAAATATGTGCGAGGAGCCTTCCTCAAAACCACTTTTGATGTTTTCACCATAACCTTCTGGTCAACTTCAGACTTCTTTCTCGAAGGATGCCCGAGTGCACTAAAGGAGAGAGAGAGAGAGGTGCTGGAGCAGCGGTCAAATCCATACCCCCTAGTGCTCTTGCTGCAGGAACCATGGTTTTGATGTCAGGCTGAAGGGGCATGTAGCAGATGGCGCTGCCAGTCCCCCAAGTTCTACCTGATTGCTGAGTGCCAGTGCATCATGGTAGCACAAAAGGTGCTCTGCAAACAGTAGCAGTGGAAGGAGGAGATAGAGCTGACTCGGGGCAGACAGCAGTCCACCTCCCACCCTGCAGCAACCACCAGTCCCAGGCCTGGCCACTAACCCAGTGCCACAGGGAGACAACTGTCTCTCTGTCTCTGACAGGCGTAACCCCACCCCCCCTCCACTGGGGAGTGGAGAGCAGACACGGCAGTGGGGAGAAGGACGGTCCATCCACTATACGGTGCACACCTCTACCTCCTTCGCTCATCCTGCTTTCTACTAGGAGGCTTCCACCATCAGGAAAGAGCAAGCAGAGAGGAATTCTGTGAGCAGTGGCTTTTACCAGAGTATCCGGCCACCGAAGCACAGAATATAGCAGCGGTTTGTACAGTTATAACCTCTTCTCCATGGGATTTCCAATGAATCAAACTGGCTATGCTGCCAGACCTGCTGAGCTTTTCCAGGTAATTCTGTTTTTGTTTTGGATTTCCAGCATCCGCAGTAGTTTTTTGTTTTTATGGCTACAAGGGAGCTTGTCTGTGTTTCGAGAGGCAGCTCCAGGTCAATCGAAGGAAGCCTTGAAGCTGAAGTGGGAAAATTTGCGGCCTGCACTTATTGGACTCTGGCCGATCTGTCTTGGAAGTCAAAGTTCCTCCCAGGAAACCTCCCAGCAAATAAGTAAATTGGGAAACTAACCTCTGTTCAGGTTTGGTTCCAGATTCCCTGTTGTCTATGCACTTTAAAAATATTAACTTGTTGAGGTATTTTCTGCTCCCAAAGTGAATGCCTTAAAGCTGCATTTCTTTCCTCTAAATGGTTCATAGATCATTTACTGAAGAATGTTGTCATGTGAAACACAAAACGATAAGCTATGCAATCTGTTGAATATTTTGTAGCCCTGGAGCAGAATCCCCCCATCTGGGGGGTGGGGGCAGGCGCGAACCCTATCGGCACCCCCAATCGGGGCTGCGCCGCCATTTTACATGGGCGAGCCAATTAAGGCCCACCTTAATTAATAAACCCTTCATGAGACCTCATCCCGCCCGTGGATGAGGTTCCATGCAAAATGCGAAGGCCGCCTGGGCTCTTCGCCTGCCCGCCAACCTTAAGGTTGGACAGGCAGCATTCTTAACAACTTTAATTACTTAATGGCCTTAATAGGCCATTGACAGAACTGACTATCTAAATGACACGCGGTGACGGGACACACGCCCAACATCACCACGTATCGGTGAGCTGGCCCCGCCCCCGCTCGCTGACCCAAAAATTCTGTCCCTGGATTTTTGTAGATGTTACACGAGTTAACGCCGGACCAAGGTCTATGCCCCTAATTCCCCTAATTTATACAGTCTCATCCTTGTCACCAGATTCACATATCTTTACAGGCCAAAAAGAGACTGGTGCATTAACATGGAGTTAAATACCCAACTGAAATTAGTTTCATCCAATTTTGGTTTATATGCATACGTACATACACAAATAGCCACAAGAAGGTCCTATTACAGGAAGAAATCTTTAGTAGTGGCTGTCTCGATCAACTTCCCCCCCCCCTTTTTTTCTCCTCCTCCTTGTTCTTCCCCTCCCCAGCTCCTTGTTTGATTTTAGAACACCTGGAGTTTGGATGGACTTATTTTTTTAAACATTTACCATACTGAGGAAAGAACCAACCCAAAATGTTTGGAAATAGCCTGACTTCTCATGTGCCTTTGAGTAATTTCTTGCTGTTAGAATTAGTGTAGTTATCGGAGAGTCACAGGGGCTGGAGAAGATTACAGAGATAGGGAGGGGTGAGGCCATGGAGGGATTTGAAAACAAAGATAAGAATTTTTAAAATCAAGGGGATTGCTTCAATACAAAATCATCCTTGAAATTAAGCTGCTCACTCCTTGCGTGACAAAACATTAGTGCAGACCCTCTGATTAGCATTATATTCTAGACTGCTTCGGATAGACTGCTGAGTTGGGTGAAGGCAGCTAAATATAACCCCATAACCAGCAGGTCTGGGCTGTCCAATAAATAGATCAAAAAGAATTATGACCCTGTCTCCCCTCAAAGCTGACTCAAGTCTTCCATTTAGACATGGCTGTTGATCAGGCCTTTAAAAAGATTCACAGGATGTTGATCACGTATGATGCTCATCCAACTACTGTGAACAAAACTGCTAGCTGAAAATTAACACTTTGTCCAGCCAGCTATTGGGGAGCACCATTTGACTAAATGATATGTATCAATGCTCAGCTGACATTACCATATTGAACTCCCATTTTGTTTCAACAGGAACAATTTACAGATGTATATTCATGCTTTCAGCATACTAGACTTTAATGTATATCCTCTGCAGTTTGGTGCATCAGTTACTAGTACTGACTTTAATCGTGTGTATGCTGTGAACAGCAAAAAATAATCCAGTGATTAATCCATCATAGATAAAATTGCTTTACTTTGTTAATCTTGCACAAGAAATCTTGCCAATCTTCTGCCATGCTCATTTCTTCTGAAGGCATTGTTTCTTTGCTGGCCTATATTTCTAAAGGTAGCTGTCACCTCTGATATTTTGCTGAAGGCTCATCTGAATCACCATAATAAAGAACGAACTTGCATTTACATAGTGCCTTTCATGACCCCAGATCATCCCAGAGAGCTTTACAACCAATGAAGTACTATTTGAAGTGTAGTCGCTGTTGTGATGTAACACAGCAGCCAATTTGTGCACAGCAAGATCCCACAAACAACAATGTGATAATGACCAAATCACTTTCTGTTGGTTGAGGGATAAATATTAGCCGGGACACAGGGAGAACACTTCTGAGAGTGTGGTACTTCCGCAACACTGAAGTGCTCAGCCTAGATTTTGTGCTCAAGTCTCTGGCCTGGAACCCAGACCCACAACCTTCTGAGTCAAAGACAAGGATGCTACTGACTGACCCACAAGTGACATCTGGATGGCTCTCATCATCAGGTAAAGGCATCAGTAATGAGACTGAGGCACATTCTGTTCTCGTCTTGAACCCTCACACATGCACTTCCAGCAGGGGGTCAGAGTATACTGATCAGAAGTGGGAACCTTGACCATTTGGTATGTTTTTTTTCTTCCGCTCCCTGCCTGAATCTGAAAACACTTGATCCATTGTGTCCCCACCACTGCCTAGGCTGAAATAATAACAGAAAATGCTGAAAATCCTCAGCAGGTCAGGCAGCATCTGTGGAGAGAAATAGTTAGGATTTGGAGTCTATGACCCTTCATCCGACCTGAGAAAAAATAGCAATGTACAGGTGTTGAGCAGGTGAAAGGTATGGTGAAGGAGAACAAAATAGAAGGACTGAGATACAGTGGAGGGCAGGAGAGATTAAATGACAAAAGGTTTCATGGTGCAAAGGCCAGAGAAAGCGGTAATGGGACAATTAATTCTTTAATTTGTCCCATTAAATTTAATTCTTTAAAAGATGACTATCCTGCCATTCACACCTCATCTTGGCATATCTTTTGTTTCTTTACTTATTTCCACGCACCCCACATGTGCTTAAAACCTATTACATTTTCTTTTCTCTTCGGATGAAGGGTCATCGACTCTGTTTCTCTCTCCACATGCTGCCCTGACCTGCTGAGTATTTCCAGAATTTCTGTTTTTATTTCAGGTTTGCAATATTTTGCTTTTGTATTCGTGCTGCCCAGGTTGTGCTCAGTTAACTCGGTATGGAACAAGGCTAGAACTGGCACCTTCTGCACCATGTGGCTCATATACTTAGCAGATCAATCCACTGAGCTACCTAGGGACTTGTTAAGTTTTTTTTTAGCTTCTAAAATTTTGCCCAATTGGTCCAAAAGTTAATGTTGTGCCATATTGACCAAGCTTGGATACAAGCCTATGCATATCATGAAACTGCTTCTTTTGACAAACCTTCCCTTTTGTCATATTGGCTAATTTAGAATTGAATTTTTTTTATTCATTCACGGGATGTGGACTTCAGTGGCTGGGCCAGCATTTATTGCCCCTCCCTAATTGCCCTTGAGAAGGCGGTGGTGAGCTGCCTCCTTGAACCGCTGCATCTATGTGGTGTATGTGCACCCACAGTTCTGTTAGGAAGGGAGTTCCAGGATTTTGACCCAGCGGCAGTGAAGGAACGGTGATATATTTCCAAGTCATAATGGTGAGTGACTTGGAGGGGAACTTGCAGGTAGTGGTGTTCCCATCTATCTGCTGCCCTTGTCCTTCTAGATGGTGTTGGTTGTGGGTTTGGAAGGTGCTGTCAAAGGAGCATTGGTGAATTCCTGCAGTGCATCTTGTAGATGGTACACACTGCTGCTACTGTGCATCGGTGGTGGAGGGAGTGAATGCTTGTGGATGTGGTGCCAATCAAGCGGGCTGCTTTGTCCTGTTATAGTGGGTTTTATTCACAATAGGGTTCTTGGTGATTATAGCAATCTATTTCACCTAGTTATTGTTTTGCCTTTCCTCAATTCCTCTATATAGTACATAGAACTGATGACTAAAATTGCATCAGCAAAAATTCAAAAATGCTTTTGAGTAAGTTTGGATGAATCTCATCCAATTTTTGTCATTAATTATGCTGAACATTTATAAATCAATTATTAGGCATCAGCTGGAGTACTGTGTCCAATTTTGGGCATCACACTTTAGGAAGGATGGTAAGGCCTTAGAGAGGGTGCAGAGGAGAGTCACTGGAACAATACCAGGGCTGAGGGAGTTCAGTTAGGAGGAGATATTAGAGAAACTGGGTTGTCCTCCATAAAGCAAAGGGTAAAGGTATATTTAATAGAGGTGTTCAAAATCACAAAGGATGTTGATAGAGTAGAAGCAGGGAGGGACGAAACCATAGAGGGATTTGAAAACTTTTGGTTCATACGTAAGCATCTTTTTTGCTTCATTATTATGTAAAATGAAAATATTTCTTTCATACTAATGTGGTAAAATATGACCTATAATCACACCAGCACCAAATAATTCCTCATAAAGGTGTTGGATTGAAGAACAAATCCAAAGATAGAGAAAAATGAGAAAAGTGATTGACAACAGGGAAAATAGCTCAATGAGTTTCTCCCTCTCCGATGAGTGTCCAATCGTTTTGTGTTGGAATGGAATGCCTGAAACCTATCCAACCCTGTTTCAACCTTTATTCAACTCAATGTCTTGTCTCTTTCAAACCACAACGCAGCTGCTTTCCAAAACACATATGTTTGTATTTATTGTTGCTTGACTGCATTGTTTGATCAAAATTAGCATCTGTGGCTGACATTTTCTACATTAGAAATTATATAAATGCATACTACTGCAGTGAAACAATTGACAGCAAATTTAACAAGTAATCAGTCTGTCTTTAATTTATTCTAAACAGGGATAAAGAACTTTGAAGTGCATTAATCAGGGCTTACCTTAGAGAAGTCAAAGGTATGCTTCAGGCTTTCACTTCAAACATGCCCCCACTTTGCTCCCCTGATGACTCATTTGGTGAAGCAACATGCAAGTTGAACCACATGGACCAGAAGATCAAAGATTACATTCCCACTCTGTGCTGAATTAACTAATCTCAGCCATGGATGCAGGGTAGAGCAACACAATGATTGACAGCAGCCCTAGGCTAGGGAGGAGAAGTCAGCCAGGATTCCTGCGTTTGATCTCAATGTAATGACACTTGCTGAAAAGTGAGTTTGTGTCCATGTGCTTATATGTCAGGCTTGGTGTGATAATCCTTCCAACTGCGACAGTCAAATGGCACATCAGCAGGTACGTGATGAATAGGCAATTGGGAAGTAACCGACGGCAGCGAGTACCTGTGAAATCAGAGGAGAAAGGAGGAGAGAAACTTGGCAGTAAAACTCCTGAGGTTAACAGAGACTGTGGAAAGACCAGCATTTTTTAAAATAATGTAGAGTTACTATCCTAACTATACCAATGGGAGGTCTTGTGGTAGTGAATCTACCTCTGGACCATAAGCTCTAGGTTCAAGTCCCACTACAGGACTTGATGGCAATAGGAGGTATGTTAATAATGTGGCAAAACACGTTGATTATCAGCCAGTAAACCCTTCCAATATGTCTGATGGCAGTGGATGAGTTTCCTGGTCAGCTATACTGCAGAAGGCAATAGCGAACCACTGCAGTACTTTGCCAAGCCTAATCATGGACCAATCCAATGGAAGTCCATGGTGGTCAATGCACTCTTAGGGCATAGTAACTGAAGAAGGAGGAACTATACCAACTGTACCAACACTTCATAGTTTTAGATTGAAATCGTTAAATAAGAACATTATAGTTTTGAAAAATAGGAGAGTCAGGAGTTATGAGGACCAGGCAGAAAAGTGGAGTTGAGGCCAAGATCAGATCAGCCATGATCCTATCGAATGGTGGAGCGGACTCGAGGGTCCATGTGGCCTACTCCTGCTCCTAATTCATACATTCTTACGTTCTTAAAATGAATCAGTATATAATTTTATTCAGCAACATCCGCAATCCTTAATTCACTGCTTTAATCTATTTCAAATATGGATAAACAAAACTCGTGAACAGTAATGTTAGATATCATTCTTGCAGAGACCAGCACAGACACAATAGGATAAGGAGCCTCTCTCCATGCTGTAACCACGTGATGATTCTATTTCTGTTTATTTCCAATATTCCAGTTCAAAAGGAATTTTTTCATCCCAGATGCATGTGTATAGACTTGCAGCAAAATGTACAGAGTGATTGACCTTTCGTCTTTGAGGCTCATTCACCGAGAGGTGAAAATTGTTCTTAAGTGCTCAAAACATTAGCCCTCTGCTATGACAATCTCAAGCACTATATTTTTAATCTTCTCATAGAATTCATTTCCTATTCAATCAGAAATCCTTTTATAGGCTCTGTACAGTCTTTTTTTTTTAAATCTTCCTGCTTCTCTTTAAAAGTCCATTTAGTGAAGCAAAAAGCTGACCTAATCTTTATTGATCAGTCATGTTTAAGTTGGGTTTTTATAAAACAGTGCAGTAAACTGGTAATGATCTGCAGTGGGCTTGTAAATCTGATTGAGCCAAATTTCAAATGTTGATAGTTTATAGATGATTCCTTGTTGCTTGCTTTCTCAACGTCTCATTTGCAGCTCACATTGTTTGGTGATTACTGAATGAAAGAGGTAATAAAAGTCAAAAGCTACATAGACTGAATATTTCACTTGTGTTACACTTCATAGCACAGGGGCCTGGCTGGAAACGCATTCTGCCCTTTGTAGCTTTTATTTAACAAAAAGTGAACATGTAATGCAATAATCTGTATTATTTCCACCATGGGAATAATCTAGTGCATATTTATATGCAATTATTTAGTTTGTGCTTCTGGTATTTAAAAGAACAGCTTCCATTACAAGAATGTGCATTGGTTTCCATGTAGTACTGAACAAATGCACATCTTGAGGATAGGATTTAATAGGACACTTGTCATCATATTGAGAATAATCTTTTCTTCATCTACTTCATGAATGGAACAAAGTTAACATCAAATATTTCAGTCTGTAATTTTTTTTTCCTTGTACAGTATGTCAACCATTCCTCAATCGACCTCTTGGATGTGTTAGTTATCCTGACAAGGAAATACTTCTATTTATGTCACATCTTTTAGAAGACTTTTAAGGAGCTTACTGTGCAATAAATTACTTAAATGTAGGCAAATGCAGCAGCCATTTTGCACTTGACAAGATCCCATAGGTTGCAATGAGGTGAATGATTAATTAATACCTAGCATTGGCCAGGATATCTGGAGAGAACGCTTTGAATTTTTAGCTTTTGAAAATTTAGAAATACACTGGCTGGTTATGACAATCAGCCTGGATTTATAAAGGGCTTGATTACTTTAATTGAAATGTTTTCAAAAAATCAAGTGTATAGACAAAGAGGAAGGAAATGGCTACTTGTGTATATACACACGCAAGGAAAGCCTGAGTTACATAAATATGGGGTAGAATTATGAAAAACGATCTTACATAGAGACCAAGAAAAATAGAATATGAATCGATCCAGAATTAGAGTGAAGTCCACTTGCAGCCAACATGGGAGCAGCCTGGGGGAGACACCAGACAATGAAGCGAAGTACAGTTTGGGGACAGTAGACAAGAGAGAGCTCCAAGGACTGTGGAGAAAAGCAGATGGTCAACAAGGAGCCAGAGATGTAGACTGGATTTGGATACAAACAATAGATTGCAGGAACCAATGGAGGAGCATGGTGCAGAGGCGGAGGTTCAGAAACAGCAGAAACTAAAGAGCTAGAGGAGGAGGAGTCATCCAGGAAATTGGTGGTAATGAGCAAAGTGATCTGAACAGCTGTAAGCCATCACACAATAGAAAAGCAACAGGAGGATTGGACTCAGAGTAGGTTGGAAAGTGATGGGGAGTAAGATGGAATCCACAACTACAGGATGTGACACAGCAGAAGTCTTCAGTAGGTGAAGACAGGATCATGTGATGTAGAAACCAGGATGATGCCAGTTCAGTGGAGGAACAGTCTTGCTCCTCATTGCTATTCAGTAACACCCAGTTAAAGATATCTGGTAAGAGTGAGCTGGATTGGTCTGCTTCCTGTACTTAAATAGACTGTCAACACTCACGTCAAGAGTCATGCTAACTGCCACTTAGGCTTTAGTATTGCAGGACCTCAGCAACTCTGGAGCATAACTTTGCCATCTGTTCTAACTGCTTCTTTGGAAATAGTTGCCAGGTGGCCTCATCATGAATGTTCGTCTCAGCTCCAATAATGGCTAATACACTTAGCTCAGCAGGTAATGTTGGCACAGCTTGAAGGGGAGTGATAGCTTTGTTTGATTGACACCTTAGTTACGTTGCAATAGCCTGATTTTCTTTGATGTGATTTTCAATGCCTGTGTGTTTATTTACACGAGATTAAGAAGTGTGAAGTGGATAATAGTTTTTTTGTCATTGATACTATGAATGGCAGGAGGTCTCATGGCACAGCAGAAGCATCCCTACCTCTCGGCCAGAAGCTCTGGGTTCAAGACCCACTTTAGAACTTGATGGCCACGGAAGGTGTGTTTGTAACATGGCCAAACAGGTTGATTATCGGCCTGTAAATCCTTCCAATATGGCAGGTGGTAACAGTGGGAGAGTTTCCTAGCCAGCTATACTTCAGAAGGCAATGGCAAGCCACTGCAGTACTTTGCCAAGCATAATCGTGGACCAATCCAATGGAAGCCCATGGTCACCAATGCCCTCTTAGGGCATGACATACAAAGGAGGAGGATGACTATGAATATCAGTGTTTGATTGACACTTTATTGAAGTTGTAAGCTGAGCAGTTTATTTCACAGAACATTTTCAAAGCCTCTTTGCTTATGTTGTCAATTTCAGGAACATTTCAAAGACTTGTCAATGGCTCATCGGTTCTGTACATAGCGGATACTGCAAGAGTGGGTATGGAGGATGCATGGGAGGTATCCCACTTCCTGTCTCCTTCACAAAAATCCAGCCCAGGGTCTCAGAGAAAGTCAATTTTTGCAGAGGTCCTATACATAGAAAAGGTTGAAAACTACTGTCTTGTTCTGAAATCTCTCTCCATGTTTATGTTTATTAAAATGAATAAGAAACTTCAGTCCTGGCATGGAATGAGTATCTTCAACAGTGCCCTTCTTTCTCCATTACTTATTTACAAAGAATTTACAGCACAGAAACAGGCCAACTGGTCTATTCTAATATTTATGTTCCATATGAGCCTCCTCAACCAACTCTAACAGTTTAACCTTCTATTCCTTTCCCCCTCATGTACTTATCTAGCTTCCCTTTAAGTATGTCTACATGATTCACCTCAACAATTTCATTCTAACCACTCTTTAGGTAAAAATGTTTTCCTGAATTCCTTATTGGATTTATTAGTGACTATCATATATTTATGTGCCCCAGTTTTGGGCTTCCCTAATATTGTGTTTGTAACACAAGAGTTACACTTCATAAGCATTTGCCTCGAAGGTAAAACTGCCTCATTTAATGCGTGGGATAGTTTCATGTACAAGGCTGAGGAAGAATAAAAATTGTCCACAGTGGTCAAAAAGGTACATGCTGACTAACATCTCCCATCTCATACCTATGTACTTCTGTCCTTGCTGTAGCTGCAGGTCTTTAATGGGACTTTCAGACTATCCACCTCATTCTGGAATGTGCCTTTGCAAACCAGGTCTGGAACAAAGATGCCGCGCCGAGATTCATCCCAAGCAGCTCCATAATGCAGGACTCTGCGATCTATGGGCTGTTCCGAGGGACATACACCAAGTTAAATGTCAACTACCATTGAAGGCCACCAGCTCGGTGATTATGCAGCTATTTCAAGGTTCAGGACTGCGTGCCGAGAGATGCATTAAAGCTTGGGGCAGCTGCTGCGACAGCAATGGAGAAAGGCCACTGTCAAGGGCCATCCCTCTATAGTACAACGAGGGGCTGGAAACTGTAAAGCCCCTCCAGCTGTATCTTTGACATGTAATGAATATTGTAAACATTAACTGTGATTATAAATGCTGGGAGTAACATACAGCATTGAAATAAACTGAGTAGTTTGCATTCTATGCAATGTCAACTTTGCATGGTCATGTAATGTACTTCTATAAATTTTATGAATTAAGTATATTTTTGGGGAAAAAAAACTTTCCAGGCTCTGAGTCCCTGTTACAAGAGGGCTGTGGACCTCTGCTGGTCACTGCAGTATTTTTCACTTTCTGAGACCAAGGGCCATTTTTTTCCCTCTCAAAACAAGGAACCTCCTGGGCTGGAGAGGTGAAAGATCAGCCAGAGTTCCCATCCAAACCTTGTACCAGGACCCTTGCTGGAAAGAGTATGTGGGAATAATTCAGGTTCAGTTGAAATGTTCCCAAATCCCCATTGGGACACCAGCATAGGCACATTTATCACCCTTACCCACCTGCTCTCAGAATACACCTTGTTTTCAACAGTAATTATTTGCAACTGTATTAGATAGAATTTTATAGAATATACAGCATGGAAACAGACTATCCAGCACAGTAAGTCTGTGCTGGCATTTTTGCTCCACATCTTTCTCCTCCCATCCCATTGACCTCATTTTAGCCTTTCAGCACATCTTCCAATCCTTTTTCTTCTCGAGTACTGCACTTGACCAGTTTCCTAAGAAACCTTCCGGTATATTCTTTGCAAATTAAAGCATATAAAACAGGCATGTTTTGAGCTGAAATGATTGCATTTTAATTGACAATATTCAGTACTCAGAGCTAAGGTCTTATTTGCTGTCCTCTGAGGCACAGTAACACTCTGGGGATCAGATCAGACAGCAATAGAGAAGAATCGGAAATCTTTGATTCCACACGGTTCTTAAATAATGATTTTCACCTGCTGGAACTTCAGAGCAGGCAGCTTGAAAGGTTCAGAGGATAAGTGTTTTACTGTATCTTGTCATGAAAGAGCTTTTTATAACTTTAAAATACAGCTTTCAGATCTTGTGAGAAATATAAACTCCAGCTTTAGTATTGATGCAAAGCATTGTACTGATACTGAAAATAGAAACATAGAAACTAGGAGCAGGAATAGGCCATTCGGCCCTTCAAGCCTGCTCCATTATTCATTATGATCATGGCTGATCATCCAACTCAATAGCCTGCTCCCACTTTCTCCCCATATCCTTTGATCCCTTTCGCCCCAAGAGCTATATCTAACTCCTTCTTGAAAACATTCAATGTTATGGTCTCAACTACTTTCTGTGGTAGTGAATTCCACAGGCTCACCACTCTCTAGTTGAAGAAATTTCTCCTCATCTCAGTCCTAAATGGTCTACCCCATATCTTCAGACTGTGACCCCTGGTTCTGGACACCCCCCACCATCGGGAACATCCTTCCTGCATCTACCCTTTCTAGTCCTGTTAGAATTTTATAGGTGTCTATGAGATCCCCCCTCATTCTTCTGAACTCCAGCGAATATAATCCTAATCGACTCAATCTCTCCTCATGTCAGTCCCACCATCCCAGGAATCAGTCGGGTAAACCTTCGCTGCACTCCCTCTACAGCAAGTACATCCTTCCTCAGATAAGGAGACCAAAACTGCACACAATATTCCAGGTGTGGTCTTACCAAGGCCCTGTACAATTGCAGCAAGACATCCCTGTTCCTGTACTCGAATCCTCTGGCAATGAAGGCCAACATACCATGTGCCTTCTTTACTGCCTGCTGCACCTGCATGCTTACCTTCAGCGACTGGTGTACAAGGACACAGAGGTCTCGTTGCACATTCCCTCTCTCAATTTATAGCCATTCAGATAATAATCTGCCTTCCTGTTTTTGCTGCCAAAATGGATAACCTCACATTTATCCACATTATACCGCATCTGCCATGCATTTGTCCACTCACTCAGCTTGCCCAAATCACACTGAAGCATCTCTGCATCCTCCTCACAGCTCACCCTCCCACCCAGCTTTGTGTCATCTGCAAATTTGGAGATATTACATTTAGCTCCCTCATCTAAATCATTAATATATATTGTGAATAGCTGGGGTCCCAGCACTGATCCCTGTGGTACCCCTCTAGTCACTGCCTGCCATTCGTTTATTTCTACTCTTTGTTTCCTGTCCTCCAATGAGTTTTCTATCCATCTCAATACACTACCTCCAATCCCATGCGTTTTAATTTTACACGCCAATCTCTTGTGTGGGACTTTGTCAAAAGCCTTCTGAAAGTCCAAATAAACCACATCCACTGGCTCCCCCTCATCAACTCTACAAGTTACATCCTCGAAAAATCAAGCATGATTTCCCTTTCATAAATCCATGCTGACTCTGTCCGATTCTGCCACTGTTTTCCAAGTGCTCAGCTATTAAATCTTTTATAATGGACTCTAGAATTTTCCCCACTACCGACGTCAGGCTGACTGGTCTATAATTCCTTGTTTTCTCTCTGCCTCCCTTTTTAAATAGTGGGGTTACATTAGCTACCCTCCAATCTGTATGAACTGTTCCAAAGTCTATAGAATCTCGGAAGATGACCACCAATGTGTCCACTATTTCTAGGGCCACTTCCTTATGTACACTGGGATGTTGATTATCAGGCCCCGGAGATTTATCGGCCTTCAATCCCATCAATTTCCTCAAAACCATTTCCCTACTAATACTGGTTTCTTTCAGTTCCTCCCTCTCACTAAACCCTGTGTTCCCCAACATTTCTGGTATGTTATTAGTGTCCTCCTTTGTGAAGACAGAACCAAAGTACGTATTTATGTAATGTAAATGTAATGTAAAACTTCAGTAAGGGTGTGATTCAACTCCAGAGAGGATGGAGTGACTCTCTCAGTCTTGCACCTACATGAAACCATTTTTTTATTGCTTTTTGAACTTGACATTAAAAAAAAACTGTGTAATCTAATTTGGAGTTTCATTTCCCAATCTACAGCTAAACAAATGTAATTTAGTCAATTTAAAAAAATTCTGAGTGGCTGTTAATGGTATGTTAATTACATTGTGAAAATATGCAGGTGAACTGCTGATTATTGCCATGCATTGTTTAATTAAAAACAAAAAGCTACTGCGGATGCTGGAAATCCAAAACAAAAACAGAATTACCTGGAAAAACTTAGCAGGTCTGGCAGCATCGGTGGAGAAGAAAAGAGTTGACGTTTCGGGTCCACATGACCCTTCAACAGAACTGAAGCATAGTCAGGAGAGAGGTGAAATATAAGCTGGTTTAAGGTGGGGGGCGGGGGGAGAGAGAAGTTGAGGGTGGGGTGGTTGTGGGGACAAGCAAGCAGTGATAGGAGCAGATAATCAAAAGATGTCACAGACAAAAGGATCAAAGAGGTGTTGAAGGTGGTGATTTTATCTAAGAAAAGTGCTAATTAAGAATGGATGGCAGGATACTCAAGGTACAGCTCTAGTGGGGGTGGGGTGGAAAGACTAACAAGTTATTAGTTGTAGATTTAAAAATAATGGAAATAGGTGGGAAAAGAAGAATCTATATAAATTATTGTTTAATTAAGTAACTAGAGTACTTATAAAGAGAAACTTACAATTGTGGTCAGGTGTACCTGGAGAGGGAGCACGCCAAGTCCACTGGCATACTTGAGGCCTTCTGCAACCAATTGGCACTGCAGGGGCTGGAGTACATCATTAGCTCCCCCCCGTCTCCACCCCCCCCCCACCCCACCACCCCCCACAAAAATGTCATTTTACTTTTATTAAATAAGTTTCCTTCAGAGTTTTTGTTTCTGTTAAAGTGCCCCTTTAAGAGGCTACCACTTCATTTAATTTGTTAATGTGCCCATTAGCTTAATGTTGTACTCAAAAGAGCATGAAAAGAGACTGTGGGGCCATGGGAGTAGTAGACAGGAAACAAACATATGTAGTGCTGCATTCTGTAAATGGACCTATTATCAAGAAAAGCATTAGTGTCTAATTTCATACAGTTAAGAGTGATCAGGTGGATGTCATGCTGGATTGTAATGCTGGTATTAACCAGCATGTATATATTTCAAGTTTTCAGTGATGGGGGCAGGGGGAGGGGATGTGGCGGTGGTTGGGGAGGGTGCTGTTGGTTAGATCAGGGGTTGGCAATCTTTTGTATCAGAACAGCCCTTTTTTAAAAATGCCTAAAATAAAAGCTATTGGGTGCCATAAGAGGAAAATTGATATTTTTAAACCAAATATCTGGTAAATTGCTAAGTGCCTCTGGTAGAATGCATAATTTGCTTGTGTAATAAACAAAATACATGTATGAATTTATGTATCAGTGGAAAAAATAAATTAAAATAACCCTGCCTCTGCATTATCTTGTTTTTTGACTTCATTTACTATAATTTTGTTATTAAAGGCACCTTTAAAACAAACTTTAACATAACATGTGTAGATTTTTCCAGCGATTGATTCCCATGATAGAAAATGGCTTCGAACAGCACTTTCAGAATAATTTATCATCTCAACCGTTTTAGAAACAATAATGGTCGCAACCATAAAGCCTGTTTCTCGAATCAAAGGCATTATCTCTAACCATGATGTAGATATAGTGCTCTAACATATTTACTTAGAGTAGGATGATGATTTCTGTTAAAATAATCATTTGAAGTCATAAAGTGCAGCATAATGATTAGCCTTTTAACCCACAAACATTCATTTCCATGATTTAGTTTTTTTAGGCATTTTTTATGTTAATGTGATTCAAATAGAAAAAGATGGGAGCCGCAAATGAGATGTTAAAAAGGCCACATGTGGCACCAGAGTCGCAAGTTGCAGATCCTAGGTTTGGTTAAAAATATGCAATAGAAAATAATATAATCTGTTCAGTCAGGGTGCTAATGCATGGCAACAATCAGCAGTTCAGTGCTACTGTAGTTGAGAGAGTGAAAGACGGAAATAGGTCTTGGAGATCAATGCCCAGGAACTATCAATCATATTGCAGCTGCATCTTTTGAATAGGACTGTGATTTGAAGTGTGAATCCCCTCAGTGTACAGAGTGCAGATGTGGTTTTTATGAAGACGGAAATCAGTGAACTCTCAACCAAGTGTGGAATCTAGCTAACATCTCTGGGATTCTTAGGTGATTCTTTAGATTGTCACACCAGTGGAGATTTAGGATGTAATCAGAAAGGATGAGGCTGGATTTGGTTTTGAAAGGAGTATATAGGGAAGATTGTGGCTTTTCTCAAAGTCGTAGATCCTCGTGAGTCTCAGGAGTAGCCCCATTCTGAAGGACCAATCTGGGAAGGTGATGGTGGACTGCATTTCTGAACCGCTCCTGTACAATGTAGTGCAGGTGCTCCCATGACAGGGCTCAGCAGAGAACCTACAAGAAGTTGGAAGCTTATAATAGTTTGCCAAAAAAAAAAAATATTTGATGCATTAAATTTCTGAGCAGAATGGAAAGTCAAAACCCCACAGGCATTGCCAAGTCCCAGCAGAGAATATATCAACTCAGAGATTGTTGTGAAGTATGAGGAAAAACACATGGATTGGTTCAGGCCTTAATTATTTAATTGACCAGAGCCATCCTAATCAATCACAATTCTCCTTGGCCAGAATATTGCCATCGTCGTGCGGGGGCGGGCCTAACTCGCCGACACGCAAAATGATGCACGATGACATTGGGCGTGCGACCTGACATCATCACGCATCATTTAGATCTTTCGTTTGGCGGGCCTGCCCCCCCGAACAGTCAAAGGCCTATTAAGGCCATTCGGGAAGTAATTTAGATAATTATCAGGGCTGTCCGTCCAACCTTAATGTTGGTGGACTGGCGAAGAGTACGCGTTTTTCAGGAAACCCCATCCATGAGCGGGATGAGGTTTCCTGAAGCATTTATAGAATTATTAATTAATTTTTGCACAATTCATAAATATGTCCCAGCTCATGTGACACTGGCACATGAGGGGACATGTCTAAATAATTTTTAACTTCATTATTTATAAACTTTTATTATGCTTTTATTATTAAAAACTTTTATTATTAAGCTCCTTGAGGCAGCTCTGTGCCTCAGGGAGATTTCTGCGCTCTTCTGCGCAAGATCACATGATCTGTAGTAACCAATGGGAGAGTAGTGTGGGCTACCTCCACAGTCAGTGCAGAGATGGAGTTGGAGTTGAAAGCACACGTGTAGTTGCTGCTGAGTGTATTGTAAATAAACTTAATGTTTCCACCCAATAAATGTCTGCAGATCAACTCAATTATTAAAAATACAACTCAGCCACCCTACATTCACTGTGCTAAGTTCCTTGAGAAGGTTACAGTACTTTTATAATTTTATGTTGCAAGGACAGTAAAGAAACATATGATTTTCTACTTTGCACTTTCATTCACTTGTTCTTTAAAAATAAAACCACTTGTTGGTCCACAGCCTGAGTCTAGATCTATTAAGAGCAAATATTCAACAATCATGTGGCATTAAGACATTCCTGTAGCCTGTGTATAGAATGAGGGTGCTCTGTTGCAATATTTGGGTCTTGCTTTCATTTATTAGTGATCGGCAGAAAATGGTACACTTCAGATCATAAGGCTTGCAAATGTGACAGGTTCTTGTGTCCAGTTCCTGGATTTTATCCGACACATGTACTCCAGCTGTGTGAATCATGTAAGGATGGATAGATGACCAACTGAGCATATATCTCTCAAAAAAGAAGAGAAACAAGGCTGTCCATTGTCACCCATTCTGTTAGATGTTTTTACTGGTGGTAAATTGGGTGGCACCACAAGAAGTGGCCTCTGATTGTCTACTCTGGGTGCTTCAGAAAGGATTGTGATGCTCCTTTTCACAAATTAGTAGATCACAAAATAATTATGGATGAGTGAGACCTTTTGGCCAATCTCATCTCATCCATCCAAAAATCATCCTCTCCTTACACTATCCAATTGGTTCTTAAATGATTCTCAGGTTTTCACTTCTATTGCTTTATCTGTAAGACCATTCCATTTGTCACTCACTTTTAAGTGTGAAGAAGAGCTCCCTAAAATCAGTCCTAAATTTGTCTTTTGCTTGGACTCGTGACCTCTTGCTCTACTCTCTCAGTTTAATCTTAAGTATTTTCCTGGAGCTACCTTTTCCATACTGTTTATAATCTTGTAAACCACTGTAAGATCCCCTTTCAAGGCTGAAGAAACAAATGTTCTCCAATCTCACCTCATAACTAAGGTACCTCCAAGACCAGAGCTCATTCCCATTGCCTCTGCACTACATCTAGTGCCTGAATGCCTTCCTTGTGTCTCAATGATCTGAACTAGACACAGTGTTTAATGTGTGGCCTAACCAAAGCACTGATTCTAACTTCTTCCAGCTTATCTTTATAGTTCAACATTTGACTGATTCTGTTGATGGTTGGCTCTACGTTGGTTAGATTCCTGGTCCTTTTCAAATTTATTGTTAATTATTTCACCACCATTTGTGAGCTGCATATGTTGCCCACTTTTTTCTTCCAATGGGCTACACTCCATATTTCTCTGTGTTATGACCATGCAGTTGGTACAGCTGAGTTATTTAAAAGTCCCAGAGGGAAACTTAAAATTATAGGTTATGACAGTTGTTGAAATGTTATGTTTGAGATGCAACTCTAAATTCAGGAATCAGAACCCTAGTTCACGAGAGGTTTTATATGAAACTAAATGAAACATTTTATTAAGTTACGACACATTAAACACATATACATGGCTACAAACTACTACTATCATAACTTTTAACAAATTCCCAAACTAATCTCCATTAAGGCAACAGCAACCCATGGACTCAACCAGACGCCAGGCAAAGAATTTTCACTTTACGAATTCAAAATGAAATTTTTTTCACTTTTGCTCCTGTACAGACAGTGATAGGCTCACAGCTGCTTTGATGTTACATTGCCTCTGCTCTACACACACAAAATGGTTGTCATGTTATACCTAACACAGTGCATTGAATGTAAATTCTCATTGTATCACCAACCACTTTGAACTTCACCTATTTTAACAATAAAACCCCCTTCATAGTACCAATTTTATGAGTAATATAAACATATTACTTGGTCTCTGCTAGCTAGGTGCCAGATTTCACCCCACTTCTCGAATGCTCTGTTCAAAAATGCAAATGCACTTTACCTCTCTGTTTATATCTCAAAACCAGTACACATCAAAGCCTCCAGGCTAGCTGGCTTTAATCCAATTTAGACACACCCAGAGACTAAACCTCTATTTTAAAAGAAAAATATTTCCAGTAATATTATATACATTAATAGCTTCATGACATTCTGTCTTAAATTTTGTATTATTCTTGGTCTCATTGTCCTAATATAGAATATTTACAGAGTCTGCTCAGGTAAGGAAAACACTAACTTTATTGAGAAACAACTTACTGTGGCATCATTTTGCCACGAGGTTCAACAAGAGACAGCAAGATTATGTGGCATTACATCACTTCCTGTGATGATGTATACTGTGCCTCATTGGCATCTAACACAGTTAGAATTAACCCCTAATACTCCAGATTTCATTGATTGGTTACAGCACAGAAGGAGGTCATTCAGTCTATTGAGCCTGTGCTGGGCCTTTGACTCAGCTAGTCCCACTCACCTGGCCTGTTCTGTGCAGCCTGGCAAATTATGTCTCTTCAGGTGCTTAGCCAATTCCCATAATGAAATCTGCCTCCACCACATTCTCAGACAGTGCACTGCAGATCCTTGCAGATCCATTGCAGTGTAAAAAAAATTCCCTCATGTAACCTTTGCATCTTTTGCCAATCACCTTAAATCAATGTTGTCCAGTTATCTCCACCCTTCCACCAATGGGAACAATTTCTCCCTATCTACTCTGTCCAGACCACTGATGGGGTTTGAAAACTTCTATCAAATCTCCTGTCAACCTCCTCTTCTCCAAGGAGAACAGCCCCAGCTTCTCCAATCTATCAACGTAACTGAAGGTCCACTTCCCTGGAACCATTCTTTTCCGCATGCGTTCCAATGCCTTCACAACCTTCTTAAAGTGCCGTGACGAAAATTGAACACAACACTCCAGTTGAGGCTAGTGTTTTATAAATGTTCATCATAACTTCCTTGCTTTTTGTACTCTATGCCTCTATTTGTAAAGCCCAGGATCCCACATGCCTTACTAACCGCTCTCTCAACCTGCCCTGCCACCTTCAATGACTTGTGTACATGTACCGCCAAGTCCCTCTGCTCCTGCACCCCCTTTATAATTGTATCCTTGGTCATATATTACCTTTCCTCATTCTTCTTGTCAAAATGAATCACTTCACATTTCTCTGCATTAACTTTAATCTGTCACATGTCCACCCATTCCACCAGCTTTCACTCATTCTACTCATTGAGGTATTTTGCCCAGCTAATTCCATCATTTCTGAGCTGTTTCATTCAGTTCCACCGGCACTTGCTTTGTATAATCCGCAGATTTGACCAGTTAGCAATGGGTTCCTGAGGCCAAATCATTGAAATAAATTAGAAGCAATCGTTCTCCCGACACTGAACCTTAAATATTTCATTCACTTCTCTCACCCTTCTCCCACTGATCACAGTGTAACGCCTCCAAAAAGCTGTTGCTATTTTGTACGCTTTGGACATTTTATTTTACATCCACAGCCAAGATTAACTTTCAATCCACAGAGCTTTGTCCTTAAATAATGGCTTTCATGTCTAACTTTGTCAGGTACAACATATCCGAGAGCTTACAATAGACTACTTGGGACATTATTTTTTCAAAGAAGTCAAGGAGTTTGACAGCTGTTAATTAATTTATTATTGTACAGGCAATGTTGAAGTTTACGCCCAAGAGTAGATTCCAGTATATTACTCGGGATTGAAGTAAGATTAATGAGTCTGTAGTTGCCTGATTCTATTTTATTACCTGTTTTGAATATAGGCACCATGTTGGCCTGTTTCCAATCCACTGCTTTGAGGAACTCCCGCAGCAATTTTCTGGGGGTGAGGTGATTGCCCTTCAACAACCATTTTCCTTTGTGCTAGGAATCACTCCAACCAGTGAAGAATTTTCCCCCTTTTCCCATTGACTTTAATTTTACTAGGGCTTCTTGATGCCACACTCGGTCAAATGCTGCCTTATTGTCAAGGGCGGCCACTCTTGCCTCACCTCTGGAATTCAGTTCTTTGGTGTAGGTTGGGGCCTAGTCCTGAGGTCTGGAGCTGAATGGTCCTGGCAGAATCCATCTGAGCATCGGTGAGCAGGTTATTGGTGAGTGAGTAGTGCTTGATAGCGCTGTCAATGATGCCCTTCACTACTTTGCTGGTGATTTGGAATAGACTGATGGGGCAGCAACTGGCCGCACAATTTTCAATTTATTGGGCAGATGCCAGAGTTGCAGCTGGACTGCATCAGTTTGCCTGGAGCATAAATCTTCAGTATTACAGCCAGGATACTGTCCATAGCCTTTGCTATATCAATGCGCTCAGCCATTTTTTGATTTGCAGAATGAATCGAATTGTCTGAAGACTGGCGTGCGATGCAGACAGGTGGAGTAGACTAAAATAGCCTTCTATACTAAATGTTAGAATCTAACGTAATGAGCACAGAATTTTACTTACTGAGTAAGCAAATCTCAGCATCTGAGCCGCAATCTAATCCCTTGCCTCACCACTAAAACCTTCCTAAGTCTTTGGAACTAGCCAAAAAGTGACCGGTTTCACAGCTTGATACTCTACTTACAGGATTCCTTTGCTGTGTGAAAGTCACACTCTCCAATAAATTGATCACATTATAATGAAGGATTAGCATAGGCCTTCTATCCACAACAAAGAATAGTTAGTTGTATTTCCAGTTACCCAAAGGCATGTAGTGCTGATTACATGTGACAATCAGTACAGAATTCGAAAAAGGTTTTTATTATGTATTGTGTAATTCCTTCTAATTCAACATGTTAAATTGTTTCAGCATGACATGCATTTAGTTTAACATTTGTCATGAATATTCAGACTAATATCAAATTTACTCGGTAAATTAGTCATATTTCCAGTGGGCCTGTGAGAATAAAGGTGTCGTTATGAAGACTTAATATTTAATTGTGTTCATACAGAGGTTACATGCTTTAGATAGAGCACACGTAATATTTACATAATCAGCACTTAGCTATAATATTGTAAATTGACCCTAAGCTACAGAGTAGGAATGTGAAGCTACATATTACGGAATTATTGAAATATATTTTTTTTATAAAAAGCACACTGTAACAACCAGTCCAGAACACATTCCTAAATAAAAAGATGTATTTAAAATTCTGCCTGTCTTCCCATTGTAACACCGTGAAAATCGCTCAATACATTATAGCCACACTTGCTAAGCATTTCGTTGCCGATGACACACTGTTGTCCTATCTGAACCTGCCGTCCTCAGGAGGATCCATATTCGTCACTTAAATACCTGTTAGTAACAATGTGCTACCTCAATAACCAAACTTGAGCAGCTCAATTCAAGAAGGCACCATACTGCTAAGGGTAGAATCTTCTGGCTGGTTGTGTGGGTGGCGGAGCCCGCACGCCAGCGCTTAAAATGTCGCGTGAGCGTCCCGACGTCAGCGCGCAGCATCGCAATATTTCGGTCGGCGGGCGCGCTATGCTGCGGGACACGCGCCCGCCATTAATTAAAGGCCTCGTTAAGACCCTTAACTTGCCAATCGTCGATGATTTTGAGGGGCCCGTGCGAACTTCAGCTCGGCGTACGGGCCCAATGGGCAGGCGGGTAGGTGATTTTTTTTTTTACAAACCTCATCCACTGGCGGGATGAGGTTTGATAGCGGTTTAAAAAAAGTTTAATAAAGTTTTTGTTTATTTCATTAACATGTCCCATCTCATGTGACATTGTTCTATTTTTTTATATTTGCCAGCCTTTCAGCGATCTCCCTGAGGCAGCACTTTGCCTTGGGGAGATGTGTGCATGTGCAAAAGAGCGCACTCTGACAGCTGGGGAATCTCTCCCCGCCCCCCCCCCACCACCGCACAGGAAGCCGGTCGGATGGCCCGCCCACTTAAAATGGCGGCGGGACCCGTTTCAGCGGCGGCGATCGGCTGCCTGCCCGCCACTGAGTCGGTCGGGCTCGCCCGCCCGCCAAGGGCAAAATTCTTCCCGACGTCAACACACAGCATCGCCATATTTCGGTCAGCGGGCGCGCTATGCTGCAGGACGCACACCCACCATTAAATAAAGGCCTCGTTAAGACCCTTAACTTGCCAATCGTCGATGATTTTGTCCAAACACCTATGTGAAAATTGGTGAGATAAGAATGGGTCCAATTTTAACAATGTGAAAACCAATTTAAGGATTTATTTAGCAAACTTGTCAAATGATTTCCCATCCTTTGGGCTCCCTGCAAAACAACATGGGCTGAAGTGCCATCAGTGTATTGGTTTGTGCTTCAGTTTTTGAATACTGTGCTCTTAATAACTAACGTACCTCTATGTCAACATAGGGATTTTCTATTGTGAAACTCTTCATGTGTATTTTTTTTTCTCTTTAATAAAATCACCACAACATTTTTCTATCCATTTAGATTCTCAACGCAATTGTGAAAATGCGTAGCTAGAAAATGTGCTGTGTGAGTATTGATGTTGTCAGTGGGTCTTGGGAGAAATACAAACCATTTTCACCTAAAGAATGATTCGACCTAGAAACAAGAGCAACGACTTGTATTTATATAACCCCTTCGCCTTGGTAAAATGTCCCAAAACATTTCACAGAAGCGATTATCAAACAAAATTTGACACAGAGCCACATAAGGAGATATTCGGACAGGTGACAAAAAGCTTGGCCATGCCATTTGTTGGTTTGTGTTCGGGGCTCCCACGGCCTTTGCCCCCACCCCCCCAACCCGCTCCCACGGTCTCACCAGCGCCCTTCCATGGTGAGGTGTCCCTTATTTTTATCGGCCAGAGTTGGTCACCTTGGCTGTACTGATCAACCTTATTAGACACCTTATAGGAGTCACCAGGGAAAGGGAATGCTTAGTCATGAGTATCTTGCTAGGGGGCCCACCTTGGTTGGGTGGGGAATAGGAGGAGGAGATGAGGCCAGGCAGAGAAGCCTCTTCAGCGGAAGAGGGTGAAAGGAGCCCACAAATACTGCTCCATGAAAGTTGCCTAATCAGCCCTTGGGTGCTAAACCTGCTGGTGCCTAGTCTAGTACATACAGGCAAATTCGAATGATATTAATTAGTCATTTTGTGTCAAGGCCACTTTTCTCAGTACCTCCAAGCCCTTTTTGCCACGCCTCTGTTCTCTATACTAGAAAAGTGCCCGCTTTCACTGACTGTAAACAGTTGACATTGTGACACATGCCTCTTGTCAGTGAAGATTGGATTCCCCATAAATTATGGAAATCCATGGCTTTCCTTTGTATTAGTTCTCTTTGAATAACATCCTCCATTAGCTGCTGCATGCCTGCCTCGTGTACATCTAGCATTACCCTGTTTTTAGCTTATATACAGTCACATGTTAACAGAAAAGGGAAGCCATTCTACCAACAAGAGTTGGTTGAATGGAGTTCATTCATCCAACAAGACCAACTCCCTGTCCATCTGTCCTTGGAATGAGTCGCTCTACTCAGAAGTCTATTCCATGTGTTGATTAGTCAGTCCTACATCTATCACTAGTTTGAAAATGCCATAATTAGTTTGAAGTAGTGATATTTCAATACTCTTTACTACTTCGTAAAGGTCAATCATTTGGTTGTAGCCTTTCAAGATTTCTCTAGAAGTTCCTTGTAACATAATCCTTCAACCATAGGAATCAATCTCAAGGCCATTCCCTAAATGTCCTCCACTTCTCTTCAGTCTTGGTGACCAGAAGTGGACACAGGACTTGAAGTTAGGTCTGTCTAGAGAACAGTAGAATTCCAACATGTACCCCTTGTATTTTATTTCCCATTGTTGTTTCCTGTATCGTTCAGTATTCTATATGCATTTTGTTGGTTACTGTTCTGCAATGACTAGATATGTTAAAAATTGAAGCATTTAAAGTCTTTGGGTCTCTTTCAACACAGTCCTCAGTTATTTCAACACCATTCATGCAATGATTCTGCTCCCAATATCTTTTCCTTCATTTGTGTAGTAATTTATTGTCCATAATAAATCCAGCTCGACATCGACCAGCCCACTTGCATATTTTGCCTAACTGAATTTGTTATCTCTGAGCTGTTTCAACTGCCCCTTCTAATCTGGTAACAAAAGCAACTTTAATCAGTCTGCAGCTTCAGCTTCTGATTAAAAATCCTGGATGTAACCTAGGAATAATGGGGAATCCAACATTGATACATGAAGCAGCCCATTTAATTTGACTTTACTGCACCATTAAGTACCTGTTCCATCTTAACCTTCAACCAATTCCTTACCCATTTTTCCTCAACTTGAGGTTGTTTCCTCAACTTTAAGCTTAAAAATTGTCTTTCCTCCACAAGTTTGCCACATGCTTTTTGTAAATTTACATACGCAACACTGTAGGGCAGGGGTTCCCAAACTGTGGATCATGACCCACCCAATTGGGTCACAGAGATAACATTTGGGGTTGTAAGCTCCCACCTCCTCTGATGCAACATTGGCAACTGGTGAAGAGGAGACTCTGACGGGACAGTGGCGGGGAGAGACTGATTATTGTGTGTGTGGAGGGGAGAGGTGTTGATTACTGTGAGTGAGCAGGGATGGGGCAGGGGAGAGACGCTTCACTGAATGTTCTGTCACTGGGAAATATGAAAAGCTTGGCTGAATCCTACATGAGTACATAAAATAGTAACATTTTTATAAAGTGCTATAAAAACACATCCTCAGTTATATGATGTATTATATTGCTGAATAAAGAGACATACTGTTGAAGATTTTTGTCTTATACTTATCAGGACAGAACATAATCTCCAACATTACATGTGATTCTGTGATTGGACAACACTTGCTAAACAATCCTGATTGTACTAAGAATTATGCTGACAACCAATTTAAGATGATCAGTTGGTCTCGCAGAGCGGCTCCACTATACGTACTAGAAGCTACATATATTCACACACAGGGCCCTGTCCTTTGCAGACAGAAGGAGCATGCCCATGCATTGCACCTTTTTCAACTAAACAAAGCTTGGGGACAGCCCTTCCCTGGTTCATTCCCCAGGGTAATGCCTTGAGCAATCAGTGTCAATCTGTCTGGTTTGAATTTAAACAAAAGCTTGGCAGTTAATTGTCCCCTGATGCAACTTCTCTACCAATCAGAGTCTACTTGTCAACCAATCAGAACTTGTTTCTCATGTAGTATAAATTGTTGTTCCTTTTACAATTGGTATTCTTGCGAATCTGTCCTGTGGAGTCCAAGACGAAAATATTCGACAACATGTCTCTTATTTCAGCAATGCTCAAGCTCTGTGCTACCAAATGACCAGACATGTTACATGTTGAGTGGAGGTCTTGGGGCACAGTGGGTAGCGACCCTACCTCTGGACCAGAAGCTCCGGGCTCAAGTCTCACTTCAGGACTTAATGGCTGCAGAATTTTCAAGTATTAATATGTGGTCACATTGGAAAATAGTTTGGGAAGCACTGTTGTACTGTACAGAAACTCCAATTAAGTCGAGAAATTGATCCTGTTATTCTGAGCTTGTGTTGGCTTTTGACAATGGATCCAATTTTAGCTCCCACCCCTGAGGAAAGCATATAGTGGAGGGAGTGAATGTTTGAATTGGTATATGGGTTGTCGATCAAGTGGGCTGCTTTGTCCTGGATGGTATTGAGCTTCTTGATTGTTGTTGGAGCTGCACTCATCCAGGCAAGTGGAGAGCATTCCATCACACTCCTGATTTGTGGCTTGTAGATGGTGGACAGGTTTCAGGGATTCAGGAGATGAGTTATTTGTCTCAGAATTCCCAGCCTCTGACCTGCTCTTGTAGCCACAGTATTTATATGGCTGGTCCAGTTGAAGTAGATTATAATCCTAGCCCCTTTTTGGGACTATTCTGGATCAGGCGTGCTCCTTGGATGATCACTCTTACTTAAGGTTGAGAAAGACAGGCTTCACAGACACTTAACTGGGTCTGAAGAACTGATATAACTCTCCCTGAAGGAAAGGATACACCAGAGAATATTGCTGCCCTCCAGATAGCCTTTTTAATAAGTTTTAGCTAGATTATAATGACCCGGATATTTTAAGGGTCCGGGCGTCTCTCCTCAACAATGTACCTCTCCACCGATCAGTGTATGAAGATGGGTTCTTGTTTGGATGCAGAAGACTATACGAGGCAATATATTTTTAAAATTATATAATCATTTATTAAAGGACTGAACCATGCAATTTGCTTTTTATGGCAATTGCAACATTGATATTTCTAGGAAAGTTAAGTGTAATCTTGTTTCTAATGGAGAATCCAAGTATCCAAGTCTTATTAATGTTACAGAGAGATGTTGAAGATATCCAACAACTTTTAAAGTAGCATTTACCTTAAATCCCCAAGTAGAAAGCCACTGAGTATAGCAAGATACCTCTATCCCAATTAAGGGGAGATCTATCATCACTACATTATAGCAGCTACCAATACCTTGAGAGACGCGGGAGTGAATCCAATGAATCTAAAAATCCTACAATGTGGTTCCTTTATTTATACCATAAAAGAACTAAAACAGCAGGAAGCATGTTGAGCATTTGTGCTGGACAATGTCCTTTGTTTTCATCAACACCCTTCAAGCAAATAGGATATTGAGAGGTGTGGTCACTACACTCTGTTTCCAGGATTCAGTTGACGAGTTATTTTGGGTCATCCTTAAAATTATTCTTTGTTAGATTGTAGTATCTTACAATTTATCAATGCCATGCTGAGGTAATGTAAAGGCCAGTTCCTGTTTTTTTCAGGACAGTCTTGCTTTAGAGGATATATCATATTCTATGCTATAGGATGTTGTTGTCCTTGAGGACATAATTATGCTCAGGCATGTTTATAAACTTTTAAATCTTTGTTCAGCAGATGAACTCTCCTTTTAATTTTGAATCCTTACTTTATAGGAGAATCACTATTTTTAATTGTGTAACCCCTTATTTATAGCTGAATTCTCATAACTTTGTATTTATAGCTGGATTCCTTCACACCATTAACTTTCTAGTCAATGGTAACCCCCATGATGTTGATAATGGGGGACTCAGCAATGGTAATGCCATTGAATATCAAGGGGAGATGGTTAAATATTCCCTTATTGGAGATGGTCATCACCTGGCACTTGTGTGGCACGAATGTGTGGCAGGTATGGTCAGGGGTAATTAACTTTCCATCCTCTGGGGCCTGCGACTGGCAGCTCCTCCCCCTCCACCACCATAAAAACTCACGCAAACCACAACATCAGTTTCATTTAAGCACAGCCTATTGTGATATAATTTACTGTATTATTAACGTGAACAATTTTAACAATTTCCACCAGACACTTATTTTAAACTCCACCTGGTTTTCCTTTCCAATGAGGACGGCAGCACAGGTACGAAGTAGTTTGGCTAAACTGCACAATAGACGTACTGCAGAAAGGTTATGTAGGCAAAGCACCACAGGACTACTGTAGGCAACTGGGGAACTCTGCCCCCAACCCACTCCTGTCGTCTTTTGCCTGCCTCCAATCCAAAGGCAGCATAACGAAGAAAGGGAGAAAAACTGAACAAAACAATTATTTAACTGAGACATCTGTGCTATCTAGAAGTGACCGGCCTCAATAAATACAGAATTACCTGGAAAAACTCAGCAGGTCTGGCAGCATCGGTGGAGAAGAAATCAGTTAACGTTTCGAGCCTTCACGGCCCTTCGGCAGAACTGAAGCATAGTTAGGAGAGGGGTGAAATATAAGCTGGTTTAAGGTGGGGGGGGCGGGGGGGGGAGAGAGAAGTTGAGGGTGTGGTGATTGTGGAGATAAGCAAGCAGTGATAGGAGCAGATAATCAAAAGATGTCACGGACAAAAGGATCAAAGAGGTGTTGAAGGTGGTGATATTTGTCTAAGAAAAGTGCTAATTAAGAATGGAAGACAGGACATTCAAAGTACAGCTCTAGTGGGGGTGGGGTGGAAAGACTAACAAGGTTTTAGTTTTAGATTGTCTGTTATAAAATCCCTGCCTTTGTTCCTATGGAAAAGAAAACTTGCACTTATATAGCGTTTTTCCTGAGCAACAGGCTTCCCAAAGTGCTTTACAGCCAATGAAGTGCTTTTGAAGAGTACTCACTATATAGGAAATGCAGCAGGCAGTTTGCACACAGCAAGTTCCCACAGGCAGCCCTGGAAATAATGACCAGATTCTGTTTTTGTGGTGTTGACTGTGGGCTAAATGTTGGCCAGGACACCAGGGAGAACCCTAAGATAAAAGCAAAATACTGCAGATGCTGGACATCGGAAATCAAAACAGAAAATGCTGGAAAAACTCAGTAGGTCTGGCAGCACCTGTGGAGACAGAAACAGGGTTAATGGGCAGAATTTTATGGCCCTGTTTCGGCGGGGACGGGGCCATAAAATGCGGCGAGACATTCTAAACCCCATTGACTTCAGCGGGAATGTAAAATCCCCCTGCCGTAAAATTCTGCCCCGTGTTTCGAGTCTGTATGGCTCTTCTTCAGAACTCTGAAGAAAAGTCATACGGACTCGAAATGTTAATTCTGTTTCTCTCTCCACAGATGCTGCCCAGACTGCTGAGTTTTTCCAGCATCTTCTGTTTTTATGCCAGGGAGAATGCCCCTGCTTTCCTTCGCAATAGTGGCATGGGAACTTTTACATGCAGATGGGGCCCTGGTTTAACGTCCCCTCTGAAAGATAGCCCCTCTGACACTGCAGCACTCCTCTGGAGTGTCAAGCTTTGATTTTTATGCTGAAGCCCTGGTGTGGGACTTTGAACACAGAACCTTGTGATTAAAGGAGAGAGAGAGAGAGCATGTTATCAGCTGATCCATGGCCAACATTCAAACATACCAGCTGGAGACTGGAACACTGATCTCACTCAGAGATAGCCTGCAGCATTAGCATCACCCCAACCACCCATTGAGATATTCATTCATGCGATCACAATCACCGTGTGAACCCTTGAGCGGGAGATGCTGCCTTGCAGATCGCTGCGGGGTGACCTTTGAAGCAAGTGCAGGTTTTAAAACACAGGCTCATTTCTGACACGCTCATCCTGCTACATATTTTTTCTCCTCGGACAATTTACTGAATCTTTAACTGTCAATGCAGTGTTGCCTCAGTCAGGTCACTGGAAGCAATGAGGTTCCCCAAGGGCTTGGAAGCCATCTAATTTTTTAAAAATTCATTTATGGGATGTGGGCTTCGCTGGCTGGGCCAGCATTTATTGCCCATCCCTAATTGCCCTTGAGAAGGTGGTGGTGAGCTGCCTTCTTGAACCGCTGCAGTCCATGTGGTGTAGGTGCACCCGCAGTGCTGTTAGGGAAGGAGTTCCAGGATTTTGACCCAGTGACAGTGAAGGAACGGCGAGATATTTCCAAGTCAGGATGGTGAGTGGATGGGAGGGGGACTTACAGGTGGTGGTGTTCCCATGTATCTGCTGCCCTTGAATGAACAGGTCATTTTTTTCTTGCATAGAGACATTGGTGGCATTTTACTTAAACAACATTTGGTGATTTAGTGGAAATGAGTGGGGCTTGGCAGATCCAAGTACGGGACAAACCAATCTAAACTAACAGGACATAGTGATGGGTTCATGTGACAACTGGGATAGGTGCAAGGATAATTTGTGCTATTATTCTTGAGGAGGCTTTACCTAAAGATCATTTCAACTTGGTAGCTGAACATCCCATAGAACTTGCTGTTATTAAGCTTCACACATGACCATGAGTTCATTTTTAAAAAGGCTGTTATTTGTACCCAGAAGTGTCCTTCTCCCAGACAAAGCCATTACAACAACAACTTATATTTCTATAGCACCCTGAAAGTAATACAACGTCCCAAGGCGCTTCCCAGGAGTGTTAGCAAACTAAATATGACACCAATGGCGGAATTTTCTCAGAATTGCACTAAGTGTGGGAGCAGGCAGGCAAAATGGAGTCCTACCCGCCAATGAAAATGGCAGGTTTTCACGCCGTATCTCCCTGAGCCTGCCTCATTAAATATTCACTCCTGCGGAACACGCCGTTTCCATGGCGGGCTGGCTCTCATTCGACTGCTCGCCGGCCGCCATCTTTAAAAGGCAGTCGCCAGCAAAGCGCTCATTGACACCAGCTCACCACCGCTGCCTGGGAGACATGGCCAGCAAAGGCAAAAAGACTGCAGACCCCCCCCCTTCTTCAACGACGGGTCCCTTGAATGACTGCTGGATGCCGGGGAGGCCTGCCGGGATGTGCTTTACCCCCGCTCTGGCCACAGGGTGGGCAGCAAAGTCACCAGACTGGCTTGGGAGGCGGTGGCAATGGTGGTCAGTGCAAATGCCCTGCAGAGGAGGACAGCCACCCAGTGCCACAAAAGGATGAGTGATCTCCTCCGTTCCGTCAGGGTAAGTCACTCTTCTCATCACTCCCAACTCACACACTCACAAACCCATCACACATCCACAGGGCCTTCACTCACTGCCAGTGCAAGGGACATCACCATTCACTCTCTCACACTCACTTGCAATGCCCTCATCCCGTCCATGGGACCACTCACCTCACACACAGGCCAGGCATACTTATCATCTGGCCCGGCAGACATCCTGATACACTCTCCCCATCTCTATCCATGCAGGACAAACTGGCTCACCACAGGAGGGAAAGGTTGCAGACAGTTGGAGGGATGTCGGAAATCAAAGTTCTGACAGAATTTGAAAACAGAGCCATCCAGCTGGCCGGCGATGACTGGGACCGGTCCTGTGCTGACGGTGAGGTCAGTGCTGCTCTACCAAGTGAGGATCCAGCAGTGCAACATCCATCAGACAACCATGCTGTGAGTGATGTGTCCTCTTTCACAGGCCACTGCCACGCACTAATTATCTCCCCTTGCTTTCGCAGGCACATCTGCCAAACAGCCGACAGAGTCCATGACCCAGGGTCTTCAATCAAGCCCTGAAGAAACCTCTGAAGAGGAATCTGAAGGCATCCTTCCTGAAGCCCTGTCACAGCGCTCACCCACACCCTCCACCAGTGCAGAGACAAACACCTTGGTGGGACCTAGCTTTAGAGTAGCCTCGGGACCACAATCTGGTGAGCACATCGCACTTTCTGAACTGCAGCAGGCGGAGGCAGGGACTACCCAGGTCTCTGGCACTCGGAGGACTGCTGGAGGCCAGAACGTTGCTGAGTCCGAGTCAGATAACGAGTCTCTGGACTCGGTCATGTCACAGTTGCTGGAGCTGCAAAGGCAAGCTCGGGAACATCAGGAAGAGATGTCCACTGCACTCCTCAGATTGCAAGGCACAATGGAGGAGTCTTCAGGCTGAGGGGATAGTGCCGGTGTTGCAATGCACTGAGGTCAACACTGGCAGGATGGCGGCCACCATGGAGACCTTGGTCCAGGGTGTCACTCCTGCACTGCTGCGCGGGCTTAACTCCATCGCTGAAACCATAGTTGGCCTCCAACAGTGTGTACACGAGAGGGGTGCTGGGCAGCTCAATCTCACTGCAGCTACCCCTTCCACTCACAGAGTCAGCCAGGGGCCCTCATGCACCTGTAGGAGGGGGATCAGCAGGTGCACACTCCGGGGACATCCACCCAGGTGACTCTGGGAGTGACCAGCCCATCTGACTCCCATCTTCCTGTGACCTCCACAGCTCCAGCTTCACAGGCCGAGGAGGGTGCCACTGCCACACAGCAGGACCCTGAAAGCAGACCAGAGCCCTCCAAGTCTTGGCCGTTCAGAGGACACCCGCCAAAATCATCACAGACAGGGCGCCACAGTCAGCAGGCTGCCTCCACCTCTGCTGTGGATGTCCGGGGAACACCAAGATGTAGCGGCAGAGTTAGGAAAGTTAAATAAAAGTAGCTGCACAGCCTGGGCACGGGTGTTGATCACTTGTACATAATATTCACTATTGTCAATAAACTTCTAAGAATGTCTCCCTGACTGTGGCTCCTTATTCTGATGAGCAGTGCTCTTGTCACTGAAATGTGAAACCTTTCTGCACAAGCTAAAAGGCAGGTGCCTCAGTCCAGGGCCTCTTCTCTCTGCTCTGCGTTGCCTTCAGACCACAGTGATGGTCCAGCCTCACACTCCCTGGAAACATTACTGATGCCTGCACCTCGGCAGTGCTGGTCATTGCTGCCAGAATGTAGTGGGCTGACGCCAGAGTTCTCTCACTCTCTCTGTGTGCTCTCAGCACCTTTAAGGTGGGGCTGGCCCCCATCACACCAGCATCTGTGACCAGTGATGCTGTGCACCAGCTCCTTAAGGGCTGAGGTGCTGAAGATGGACACAGCATCAGATTAGCCTAAAGTTTCATGGCTGCGTCTCTGAGATGGCCCTGATCATGGAGCGCAAGCGAGCTGCCCTAGGCCAGACAGGAGTCAGATATTCTCAGAGACTACATGAAGATCTATGGAGTGTCCTCACTGCATGTTGTCATCATCCTCCTGCGATCAAGCGACTATTAGGGCCTCCACTTCATCTCCATGATGAACATTCTCACAGAGGGTATTGGTGCTGAGATAAGCCAGACTGGAGTCAAATGTTCACAACTGTGATGTGAGGGTCTATGGGGTCACCTCACTGCATTTCATCATCATCCTCCACAAATCTGCCAGCTATGAGAGCCTCCTGAGCATGCCTACCTCGTCTAGCCAATACGAGAGCCTCATCCCCATCGTCGTTACCACCGAGGACCCCCTCACCCTCATCCCTGTCAGTGTCTTCCTCATCGGAGGAGATGTGCAGCTCCTCCGTCTCCTCCTCAGCCAGCTCCTCACCCCGTTGCAGTGCCAGGTTGTAAAGGGCGCAGCAGACGACAACAATGTGTGACACCCTCTGCGGACTGTATTGCAGGGCTCCACCAGACCGGTCCAGACATGGAGCTTCATCTTCACCATCCCAGCGGTCTGCTCCACCAAGTTGCAAGTTGCAGCATGAGCCTCATTATACCATTGCTCTGCTGCAGTCTGAGGCCACCACACGGGTGTCATCAGTTATGGCCTCTGCAGGTAGCCCTTGTCCCCAAGGAGCCAACCCTGCAGCCTCTGTGGACCCTGGAAGACTGCAGGGATCTGTGAGTGACTCAGGATGTAGGTGTTGTGTACACTCCCTGGAAACCGTGCGCATACCTGCAGGATGTGTTTCTGGTGGTTGCACACCAGCTGCACATTCAGTGAGTGGAAGCCCTTGCAGTTGATGAAGACCACTGAGTGTAGCAACGAAGACCTGATCGTCACATGAGTGCAGTCAATCACACCCTGCCCCTGTGGGAATCCCGAGATCAGGGTGAATCCAATGGCTCTTGTATCCTAGCTGTCCCGATCCCAGGCGAAATGCACAAAGTTGTGTGCCATGGAGAAGATGGTATCCATGACCTCATGGATGCATTTGTGGGTGGCGGATTGTGAAATCGCACAGAGGTCGCCTGTGGAGCCCTGAAAGGAGCCACTGGCATAGAAATTCAGTGCCGCAGTCACTTTCACAGCCACTGGCAGTGGATGCCCTCCATGTCCCCTTGGCACCAAGTCCTGCAGTAAGTGGCAGATGTGAGCCACCAGGTCCCGAAACATGCGCAGTCATCAGCGACACTGGTTCTCAGTCATCTGCAGGAATGGCAGGCGGCGTCTATAGACCCTGGGGTGTCGCTAGGCACCGACCAGCCACGGCTCACTGTCACTCCTGGGCAGTGTGTGTGGGAGCCCCTGCTGCCCCTTCTTCATGAGGTTGCTGCTCCTGCCTTTGTGCAGCCAGAAGCCTCAGTCACTCTCTCCTCCATCTTCTACAGTCTCTGTCGGCCATCAGGCAAGCAGCTAGGTCACCAAGATCCATGATCCTGTTGTGGTCCTCCTGCAGCATGAAAGAGAGAGAGACGTGGTTATCATGGCTGTACTTAGCACCTTTCCTGACCCTGTGTGACTGCCCCTTAACGCTTCCCGGAGAGTGCTGGTCAACCCTCGGATGGCCAGAGATGAGTGCGCTGCATGGCTGCCCTGTCAGCCTGTGACATGGGGGATGCTGGTCCAAACCAGGATGCTGAGATTGCAAAGGGCTGTGAGCACCTCCAGCAGTGACTGCTCCATGGCCAGTGTTGGCGAGGAGATTGTACAACATGTGCAGCCCAACTGCTCTGTGGTCGAATACCACAGGTGGAGACCTCAAAATCTGTGCCCGGGGGGTGGGGGATGGCGGGGGTGGGATAAGGTATGGAGCTTGGTGGTCCTTTGGTGCCTCCGTGTTGCTTGCATGGGTGGGCAGGCTAGGAGCCTGACCCCAATCATATCACTGTGGCTGCGCCTGATCTGTCTCAGTTGCAGAGGCATGGTCAGTTTATACAGGCGTCCCTAATGTGTGGCCATTTCCCTCGCTTACGGTGCCCCGCTCCTCGATTGCCTGTGCGCGGGATGCAGCGCCAGGGCAGCACTTACCCCCAGACACCCCCCACGCCTCAGCAGTCACCTCCGGGGCCAGGCATCAGTTTCCTCCACCCACCCCCTCCCCACCCCGGCACCCCTGAGGCCTGTAAACAACGGGCGAGCTGTGGAGAACGCTGCGGTTCACTCACCTCAGTTCCCCCGAAGTGAAGGCCGCCAAGTGCACCTCGCCTGCGTGCTGCGGTGAAACACGTTGGTGTGATTTCCCGCCGACATAGATGGACGATACAGTGGGGGTTCCAAGAGCCTGGCAGGATGGCTTTTTAATTATATGCTGACGTAATACAATTCACTCCCCGCCGACTGATGGTAGGAAACACGGCCTACCGTCGGTAGGCTGAGCGGAAGATCGTGACCTGCTTTCACACCGTTGGGAAGTGGGTCCCGCCATATTTTCTGTGCACGCCACCAATCACACCCGCTGCCAGCGGGCTTGGAAAACTCTGCCCCAAGTCATACTTGGGAACATTAGGTCAGATGGGCAAAAACTTAAGAAGTGGAAAGGGAGATGGAGAGGCACAGAAGAGCAGGCCTAGGGGCCTAGTCCTTGGGGCCTAGGTAACTGAGGGCGCAGGGATGTACAAGAGGCCAGAATTAGAGGAGAGCAGTATCTTGGAGGGTTTTTGTGGGGTTAGATGAAAGGGAGGGCCAAGGCTATGAAGGGATTGGAAAACGAGGATGAGAATTTTAATATCAAGATGTTGTTTGCCCCTGAGTCAAATATAAATCAGTGAGCACACAGGCAGCAGTGTTTTGGCCATCCTGAAGTTTAGGGAGGGCGGAATGTGGGAAACCAGCCAAGAGAGCATTGGAATAGTCAAGTCTAGAGTTTAACAAAGGCATGAACGAGAGCTTCAGCAGTACATCAGCTGAGAAAGGGGTGAAGCTAAGCAATGTTACGTATGTAGACACAGGTGCCCTTATGGTGTTGGGAGCTATGGAACGGAGTTTGAAACGGGTTGGGAAGCAGTGGCTTCGGTCTTCCCAATAATTTAATTGCAGGAAATTTCTGCTCATCCAATACTGGGTGTCGGATAAGCAGTCAGATAATTTAGCAACAGTGGAGGAATTGAGAGAGGTGTGGAGAGGTAGAGTGAGTGTGGTTAGCATAGATGTGAAAAGTAACACTGTGCATTCAAATGGTGTTGCCAAGGGGCAGCATGTGGATGAGAAACAGGAAGGAGGGGTCAAGGATCGATCGTTGAACGACGCCATAGGTAACATTATGGGAAGGCAATGGAGTAGTGGTATTGTCGTTGGACTAGTAATCCAGACACTCAGGGACCTGACTGAGGACCCGGGTTTGAACCCTGCTGTGGCAGATGGTGGAATTTGAATTCAGTAAAAATCTGGAATTATAAGTCTAATGATGACCATGAAATCTTGTTGTAAAAACCCATCTGGTTGATGACTATCCTTTAGGGAGGAAATCTGTCATCTTTACCTGGTCTGGCCTACATGTGACTCAAGACCCACAGCAATGTGGTTGACTCTGAAATGGTTTAACAAGCCACTCAGTTGTATCAAACTGCTACAAAGCCTCAAAAAAGGAATGAAACTGGACAGATGACCCGGCATTGACCTAGGCACCAGAAATGACAACTGCAATCTCAGCCCTGTCAACACTGCAAAGTCCTCCTTACTAAGATCTGGGGAATAGTGCCAAAATTGGGAGAGCTGTCTCACAGACAAGTCAAGCAACAGCCTAACATAGTCATCCTCATGGAATCATATCTTATAGATAATGTCCCGGACACCACCATCACCATCCCTGGGTATGTTCTGTCTCACTGGCAGGACAGGCCCAGCAGAGGTGGCGGCACAGTGGTATTCAGTCAGGAGAGAGTTGCCCTGGGAGTCCTCAACATCAACTCCAGGCCCAATGAAGTTTCATGGTATCAGGTCAAACATGGGTATGGAAATCTTCTGCTGATTATCACTGTCCGCCCTCCCTCAGCTGATGAATCAGTGCTCCTCCATGTTAAACATCGCTTGGAGGAAGCCATGAGGGTGGCAAGGGCGCAGAATGTACTCTGGGTGGGGGACTTCAATATCCATCACCAATAATGGCTCGGTAGCACCACTACTGACTGAGCTGGCTGAGTCCAAAGGGCATAGCTGCTAGACTGGGTCTGCAGCAGGTGGTGAGGGAACCAACAAGAGGGAAAAACATACTTGACCTCATCCTCACCAACATGCCGCAGATGCATCTGTCCATGACAGCATCGGTAGGAGTGACCACCGCACAGTCATTGTGGAGACACCTTCACATTGAGGATACCCTCCATCGTGTTGTGTGGCACTACCACTGTGCTAAATGGGATAGATTTCAAACAGATCTAGAAACTCAAGACTAGGCATCCTTGCGGTGCTGTGGGCCATCAGCAGCAGCAGGATTGTACTTTAGGGAAGGAAATCTGCCATCCTCAACTGGTCTGGCCTACATGTGACTCCAGGCTCACAGCAATGTGGTTCTCTCTTAAAAATGCCCTCTGAACAAGGACAATTAAGGATGGGCAATAAATGCAAGCCAGCGATGCCCACATCCCGTGAGCGAATAAAAAAAAGAACATGTTCTGTAACCTCATGGCCCAGCATATCCCCCACTCTACCATTACCACCAAGCCAGGGGATCAACCCTGGTTCAATGAAGAGTGCAGGAGGGCATGCCAGGAGCAGCACCAGGCATACCTAACAGTTTGGTGTCAACCTGGTGAAGCTATAACACAGGACTACTTGCGTGCCAAACAGTATAAGCAGCAAGCGATAGACAGAGCTAAGCGATCCCACAGCTAACGGATCAGACCTAAGTTCTGCAGTCCTGCCACATCCAGTCATGAATGGTGGTGGACAATTAAACAGCTCACTGGAGGAGGAGGCTCCACAAATATCCCCATCCTCAATGATGCAAGAGCCCAGCACATCAGTGCAAAAAACCAGCCTGAAGCATTTGCTGAAATCTTCAGCCAGAAGTGCCGAGCGGGTGATCCATCTCGGCCTCCTCTGGAAGTCCCCAGCTTCAGAGATGCCAGTCTTCAGCCAATTCAATTCACTCCATGTGATGTCAAGAAATGGCTGAAGGCATTGAATGCTGCAAAGACTATGGGCCCTGACAATATTCCGGCAATAACACTGAAGACATGCTCCAGAACTAGAGAAGCTGTTCCAGTACAGCTACAACACTGGCATCTACCTGGCTATACGGAAAATTGCCCAGGTATGTACATAAAAAGCAGGACAAATCCAACCCGGCCAATTACCGCCCCATCAGCCTACTCTCCATCATCAGTAAAGTAATGGAAGGGGTCATCAACAATGCCATCAAGTGGCACTTGCTTAGCAATAACCTGCTCACTGATGCCCAGTTTGGGTTCCATCTGGGCCACTCAGCTCCTGATCTCATTACAGCCTTGGTTCAAACATGGACAAAAGAGCTGAACTTCCGAGGTGAGGTGAGAGTGACTGCCCTTGACATCAAGGCAGCATTTGACTGAGTGTGGCATCAAGGAGCCCTAGCAAAACTGGAGTCAATGGGAATCAGGGGGGAAATTCTCCACTGGTTGGATTCATACCTAGCACAAAGAAAGCTGGCTGTGGTTGTTGGAGGTCAGTCATCTCAGCTCCAGGACATCACTGAGGGAGTTCCTCAGGGTAGTGTCCTCGGCCCAACCATCTTCAGCTGCTTCAACAATGACTTTCCTTCCATCATAAGGTCAGAAGTGGGCATGTTCGCTGATGATTGCACAATCTTCAGCACTATTCACAACTCCTCCAGTACTGAAGCAGTCCATGTCCAAATGCAGCAAGATCTGGACAATATTCAGGCTTGAGCTGACAAGTGGCAAGTAACATTTGCACCACACAAGTGTCAGGCAATGACCATCTCCAACAACAGAGAATCCATCCATCGCCCCTTGATATTCAATGGCATTACCAACACTGAATCCCCCAATAGCAACATTCTGGGGGTTACCATTGACCAGAAACTGAACTGGATCAGCCATATAAATACTGTGGCTACAAGAGCAGGTCAGAGGCTAGGGTGTGATGAGTAACTCACCTGCTGACTCCCCAAAGCCTGTCCACCATCTACAAGGCACAAGTCAAGAGTGTGATGGAATACTCCCCACTTGCCTGGATGAAAACAGCTCCCACAACACTCAAGAAGCTTGATACAGTCTTGCTTGATTGGCACCAAATCCACAGACATTCACTCCCTCCACCACCAACCCACAGTAGGAGCAGTGTGTACCATTTACAAGATGCACTGCAGGAATTCACCGAGGCTCCTTAGACAGCACCTTCCAAACCCACGACCACTACCATCTAGAAGGACAAGGGCAGCAGATCGATGGGAACACCACCACCTAGATGTTCTCCTCCAAGTTACTCACCAACCTGACTTGGAAATATATCGCCATTCCTTCACTGTCGCTGGGTGAAAATTTTTCATATGGCGGGCGGGCGGGCTTGGTGGGAGCGGGTGCAGAGCTGATCGTCACCCACGATCGGCTCCGCGCTGCCATTTCACGCGGGAAGGCCAATTAAGGCCCGCCCAGCATAAGAGGCGAGTGGTAGAGCTCAGGACTATCTGTGCTCCCGGAGCTGCCTCAGGGAGATTGAATCGATATGAAAATGATTAAATAAAAGGTATAAACATTTATTTTAACATGTACCCTCATGTGATTGTGCCATATGAATTGGGACATGTTTTTATATTTATGAAAATTTATGTATTTATTTAATTAAAGCTTTAGGAAACCTCATCCTGCTCGTGAATGAGGTTTCCTAAAAAACATGAAGGCTGCTTGGGCTTTTTGCCTGCCCGTCAACCTTAAGGTTGGATGGGCAACGTTCACAAGTACTTCAATAAATTTCTTAATGGCCTTAATAGGCCGTTTACATTTCAGCGGGCGTGCGCTGGATTACTGTTCTATAATACATACTGGGATTCTTCTTCGATAAAATACACTGAGATTTCGGTTCCATATAATACACAGGTATTCCTGTTCTATAAAATACATAGGGATTCCTGTTTTATAAAATACCCCAAGATTCCTGTTCTATAAAATACGCCAGGATTCCTGATCTATAATACACACAGGGATTCCTGTTCTATAAAATACACAGGAATAATATACATAAGTGGATGTTTTTGCAATCTAGTTGTAACCAGTTGCCATTAATAAGCCTATAATCTGGACAGAAGGCCTGGGTATCGCCGCATTAATTCAACTCTACATATCTTCACATACACCATATTTTTTCAAGGAAAATATGGCACTGTTCCAGTAAGCTTACCTTTTTGGCACCATCATTTGCTCACAGTAATTACTGCTGCAGCACTTAGTAAAGCCATGTTAGGGCAATATTCCCAATGCCTACAAAGCTCCCTTACTCTCATGAACACTCCTGAAAAGTATTCTTCTCTACCCTATTTAACCATAAAAGTAACTGCCCTTTGACTGTGCGTTAAATAGGTCAAACTTACTGTTCTCCAGAAGGGCATAATTCCAGCCTTGCTCATTTAAGAGGGATTCTCCCCTTTCCTTCGACCATTCTGTGGTGTTCTCTTTCAATGCAAGTTTTGGTTTAAAACACAATGTACTTCGATTAAAATGTTTAGCATTAAATAGATACTACAGACTGGTATTAGTGTCCCTGCAGTAATGTGTCACCTCTAGCATTTAATGTCACAATTTAATGCCAGTTTTCTTCTTATCGTGTCCACGGACTGCCTATACATGGCCCAGCCAGAAATGGACACATTTTTGCGCCTTGCTGTTGAATTCGGCAAGATCTCCAGCAGTGCAAGGTTCCTCTAGTGATAGGCATTGCAGGAGATGTTGCATAGTCTGTGGCTCAGTTCCACATTCACAAGTCGTCAGGCGGGTTGTATATCCCCGTTTGCTTAGTGTCACCTTTGAACGACCTACACCAGTCCTAAGTCTGTTAAGGCACTTCCAGGTTGTCCAGTTGCAATTAGCTCCTGGGGGAAGGCCTTCATCCGGTAGAATTTCCATCGCTGGGGGTTGTTCGAGATTGGCGAGCCGGTCTTTCCACAAGGCGATGCGGGCTTCAGGTGGGGTTGATTGTAATGGAACAACACAGCAAGTAGTGTATTTAATGCCAGTGGTAGGCACATACAGTACAAGGAAGCAAGCCTTTAATTCCAGCTTAAAGGATCAGTTCCATCATTCCAGATGTTCCTTATTGTCTTGTTCCATGCCGGGACTCTGATTCTGTTCTGTGTTTTCAATTGAGTCCTTCTTTCAGTTTTTCTTTCTTACACACTCTACTCTCATCAAGCTATTGAACAGAAAAGCAAGCTCCTTTTAAGTGGGCCCTAGGCTTTCTGGCTGAACTGAAGTATATTTACCTTTAATCAACATCATGACCTCTAACTATTTCATTTCTAATACCATCACCTGCTCACTGCAACTAGTGCAGCCGTATCTTCCACAAGTCTCTAGAGGGGTGTTTTTGAAATGGACTCAAACCATGGCCACATATTACAGCTTCTTCAGGAACTCCATTGAACCAATGAATACAGAGAAATTCTGCAAACTGCACATACTCGAAATAGACAGAAACAGTTGGCAACTCATTTCCTCCTAATGGTGGAAAAATAGCCACTTGGAAATTCTGCAACCTTGGGCACATAATCTGAAAGATGGAAAACTGTCACAAATTGATACATATTTTAAAATTACTGTTTTTCCTGTTCAATGATACATTTGCGAATGTTGTTAGTTCAGAATGTGAAAGATCCGAATATTTGTTAAATTTGTTTTCATTAGTCTATTTAACAAGTTTGATTTTGCCCTAGTTTTGTGCAGAGATAACTTGCTTTTGAGATAGTGGAGGTTTTGAAATAAAAACTTTAATGAAGGTGTTAAAAGACACAAAAAGTAATTCATTGGGTGGAGTTAATGTCGTGAAGCACGTAGATTTTTTTTTGTTGAAAATACATTTTTGGAGCGTGATGGAATGTTCTCCACTTGCCTGGATGAGTGCAGCTCCAACGACACTCAAGAAGTTCAACACCATCCAGGACAAAATGGCCCACTTGATCAGAACCTTATCCACCACCGGTGCACAGTGCCATCTACAGTATCTTCCAAACTTGCCAACTCTACCACCTAGAAGGAAAAGAGCAGCAGACGTATGGGACCACCACCACCTGCAATTTCTCCTCTAAGCCACACACCATCCTGACTTGGCACTATATTACCTTGCCTTTTGTTGTCGCTTGGTCAAAAACCTGGCACTCCTTTCCCAATAGCACTTTGGGTGTACCTGCATGCGTGGCCTGCAGCGATTCTAGAAAGTGGCGCACCATCTCCTTGTTAAGGATAATCAGGGATGGGCTACGAATGCTGGCTTTGCCAACAAAGCTCACACCCCATGAACTAATAATGAAAATATAGAATTTGTAATTATTGAAAACATGGACGGCGTCGAGTGAGTAGGTTGCTTTCCTAAGCTGCTCATGTCATTGGCTCTTTTTTAAAATTCATTTACACGATGTGGATGTCACTGGCTAGGCCAGCATTTATTGCCCATTCCTAATTGCACTTGAATCAACCTTTAGTGGTTTTTCATTATCAGCCATTTCCTGTATTAATGAGTTGTACACTTCCCGCTTTGATTTACTGCTTTCAGTGTGATCCAGTCATCAAAGGGCCTCCAAAAAAGCAAAACATTTACAGGAAGTAAGTAGCACATGATAGCAATTTTGCAAAGATACAGGGCTTCACAGAGATTAATTAAATTCAAAATTGAGCATCTGAAAATGACAATCTCCTCAAAAGTTGCTCCACACACCATTGCAGTCCAGCTCCAGCTTTGTTTGGCCAATGGAGCGGTCAGGAAAAATGCTTTGCTTCAAAGTAATTTCCAGAATTCTGTTTCCCTGGAAGTATACATCATGGCATCATGTACCTTAGGTTGCGTAGTAACACAAATGCAGCAAGAAAGGTATTTTCAACACTTTGACCCTGCTGCGTAAAATAATGGGGGAAATTTCTATTGGAGTACAAGCTAGAAAATGTCCATAGTTGAATGCATGCTGTGGTAACCCTGATTTAGCGATGGTTAACCTTTTATTTCAATTGCTGGAAGTGAGTTCAACAAATAGAATGTGAAGCTCTCCATCAGTATTAATGGTTTTGGGTCAAAGCCCAACATGCAACCAGCAGTTTTTGCATCCCTGGCATAAATATTGAGGCCAGATTTGACTTTGACTCAATTGTTGGGTCCTTTTTTTCCACCAAAGCCTCATTATTCTTCCTTGATCAGCTTTATATCAGCATCAGCCTTGGCTCAGTGGGTATCACTCTTACGGAATTCGGAGGTGCAGAGGGATCTAGGTGTTCTAGTGCATGAGTCACAAAAAGTTAATATGCAGGTACAGCAAGTAACTAAGAAGGCTGATGAAATGTTATCCTTCATTATGAGAGGGATTGAACATAAAAGTAAGAACACTATGCTTCAGTTACACAGGGCATTGGTGCAGCCGCATCTCAAAGACTGTGTGCACTTTTGGTCTCTTTATTTAAGGAACGATGTAAATGTGTTGGAGGTGGTTCAGATTACTAGATTAATATCTGGAATGAGTGGGCTGTCTAATGAGGAAAGGTTAGGCAGACTGGACTTGATTCCACTGGAGTTTGGAAGGGTGAAGGTTGACTTGATTGAAGTATATAAGATCCTGAAAGGTATTGACAAGGTGGATGTGGAAAGGACGCTTCCTCTTGTGGGTCAGTCCAGAACTAGGGGGCACTGTTTTAAAATTAGGGGTTGCCCTTTTAGGACAGAGATGAGGAAAACATTTTTCTCTCAGAGGGCTAAGCGACTTTGGAATTCTCTGCCTCAGAAGGCAGTGGTTGGGGGGTCGTTGAATGTTTTTAAGGTGGACCTAGTTAGATTCTTGTTAGGCAAGGGAATCAAAGGTTATCAGGGGTAGATGGTAGATCACCTTGGGGAAGGAAGGATGCCCCCGATGCACACAGAGCACCCTCGAAGGATGTGTCCCGATTGCTTCCCACCTTTTAACTGGTTGTGTTGAAAAACGGACATCCAACTTTCGCCCACCTGCCCACGTCAGCCGAATTATGGCACGGGCAGTATAATATTTGGGCTAATTGGCTTGTTCAGCCATGTTCTTATTGAATGGTGGAGCAGGCACGAGGAGCTGAATGGCCTACTCCTGCTCCTATTTTGTATGTTCGTACGTTCTTACCTCTGAGTCTGGTGCCTATGGGTTCAGGACCCTCTCCAGAGACACAGAAATCTAGACTGACACTTCACAGTGGAACTGAGAGTGTGTTGCAATGTTGCGATATTGGAGGTCCTGTCTTTCGGATGAGACGTTAAACAGAAGCCCTTTCAGGTGGATATAAATGATGCCATGCCATTATTTTGTGGAACAGGGCAGTTCTCCTGGTGATGTGGTCAATATTTATACCTTAAGAAAGGTTAGTTATCGCACTGTTGCTTGTGGGAGTTTGCTGTGTACAAATTGACTGCTGCATTTTCTACACTACAACAGTGACCACATTTCAGTATTCGAAAGTATCTAATTGGCTGTAAAATGCTTTGGTGCAGCTAGAGGTCATGAAAGGCACTACATAAATGCAAGGCTTTCTCTCCTTATCTAGATACCTATTACATTTCTGATCCCTCTTTACAACTCCAACCCCATTCCCACATGGGATAACTACAGAACCCTTTATTAGAGGATCATACCTTGCAGGGACAGCATTATTTGAGGGAGTGTGGCACATTGAAGTTCCTGGATGTCAGCCATCTGGAGAAGGGAAGGATCTACTGCTCTTCCATGCTGAGAACTTCATTCACTTTAAGTCTCTTCATTACTCATAAAGATTTACTGCTAATAGGGGAATTCTAAGATCAGTACAGTTCAGGACAACTAATCTGTCCGACCAGTAGGAGCAACAGCAGCAACAATAATGGCTCTACCAACTCTACACTCCCAGTTGCAGCTAACTTTTGCATCATCTGAAATAGGCCAATGCTATACATATAGTCTCTTGTCCAATACGGTTCAACCTTGCCCAGTAATCTGCCTTTTGCTTCCTGATGGGTAGATTTAGCTAACTGCATAGCTTTGCTTTATGACAAGGCCACTTAGTGCCTTTCCAACATCAGGCATAATTGACCAAATTTCTGAAATTTTTAGTTCTGTGTGTGAGAACACTGACTTTTTAAGGACTTGCCACATTTCAAAGTAAAATGCTTTCGAACTGGAATGATCTTCTATTTCAGATCCCATAAAAGATCCCATTACTTCGAAAAGGGAGGTGGGGGTGGGGCAAAGGAGTTACCCTTGGTGACCTAACCAATATATATCCCTCAACCAAACTCTTTAAAAGTAGATTTAACTGTTGTAGTTTGTGGGAGCTTGCTGTGTGCCAATTGGCTGCAGTGTTTCCTATGTTGCAAAAGACTACACTTCAAATATCCTTCATTGTGGTAAAATGCTTTGAGATGTCACGAGCTTGTGAAAGCCACGTGTAAATGTAAGTCTTTTTTTAAAAAAAACTACAGATGAAGATAAATCTCTCTAACTGAGCTATTGGCTATCTGCTCTAATAGGCTCATAGACGTTTACAGCGCAGGAGGAGGCCATTTGGCCCATTGAGTCTGCGCCAGTCAACAAAGATCTAAATCCACTAGTCCCATTTTCCAGCGCTTGGCCCATAGCCCTGGAGGCTATGGCAACGCAAGTGAATATCTAAATACTTCTTAAATGTTATGAGAGTTTCTGACTCAACCATCCATTCAGGCAGTGAGTTTCAGACTCCAAATATCTCCTTATTTGGCTTGTTCTCAAGTTTTGTTTTATAATGCTTTTGTGACACTCTTTGGGCCTTTACTGTGTTGAAGTTGTTATATATATTCACATTGTTATATATTAATTTGCTGAAAAGGTGGTATCACACGGTAGTATCACAGTATCGTTACAGTGGAGGCCATTCAGCCCATCGAGTCTGCACTGGCTCTCCGAAAAGAGAATTCCACCTATTCCCACTCCCCTGCCTTATCCCTGTAACCTTGTACACTTGCTCTTTTCAGGTAGCAATCCAATTCCCTTTTGAATGCCTCAATCAAACCTGCCTCCACCACCCTCTCAGGAAGTTTGTTCCAGGCTCCAACTACCCTCTGGGCGAAAAAATGTTTCCTCACATCACATTTACTCCTTTTGCCAATTATTTTGAATCTGTGCCCTCTAGTCCTTGATGTTCTCTTGAGTGGGAACAGTTTCTCACTATTTGCCCTGTCCATACCCCTTAGGACCTTGGATACCTCTATCAAGTCTCCTCTCAGCTTTCTTTTCTCCAAGGAAAGTAGTCCCAATCTCTCCAATCTATCCTCATAGCTACAGTTCTTCAGCTCGGGAATCATTCTTGTGAATCTCCTCTGTACTCTCTCCAATGCCTTCACATCCTTCTTCAAGTATGGTACCCAGAACTGGATGCAGTACTCCAGATGAGGCCTAACTAGTGTATTATACAAGTTTAACATGACCTCCTTACTCTTGTGCCCATATTAATAAAGCCTAAGATACTATATGCTTTATTAACTGCTCTCTCAACATGCCCTACCAGCTCCAATGGCCTATGTATGTATACATCGAGATCCCTCTGTTCCTGCATCTCCTTTAGAGGCTCTCCCTTTATTTTATATTGTTTCACCATACCTTTCCCGCTAAAACAAATCATTTCACACTTCTCTGCATTGAACTTCATCTGCCACTTGTCTGCTCAATCCACCAACATGCCTATGTCCTTTTTAAGTTCAAGACTATGCCCATCACAGTTGACAACATTTTCAATCTTCGTATCACCTGCAAATTTTGAAATCAGGCCCTGCGCACCATAGTCTAGGTCATTAATATATATCAGGAAGAGCAAGGGTCCCAACACTGACCCCTGGGGAACTCCACTACAAACCTTCCTCCAATCGGAAAAACAACCATTTACCACTATTCTCTGTTTCCTGTCACTCAGCCAATTTCTTATTCAAGTGCCTACTTTTCCTTTCATTCCAGGGTCTAGAATTTTATTCACAAGTCTGTTGTGTGGCACTGTATTAAATGCCTTTTGAGAATCCATATACACCACATCAACAACATTTCCTTTATCAACCTTCTCTGTTACCTCCTCAAAAAATTCCAGCAAGCTAGTTTAACAAGATTTTCCCTTAGCGATTCCAGGCTGACTTTCCTTTATTATCTTGCATTTGTCTAAGTGACTATTGATTTTATCCTATACTATATTTTTCAGAAGTTTCCCTACCACTGAGGTCAAACTGACTGGTCTGTAGTTGCCAGCTTTATCCTTGCATACCTTTTTGAACAAGGGTGTAACATTCACAAATCCCAAGTTCTCTAGCACCTCCCTGCGTCTAAGGAAGACTGAAAGGTTATCACCAGTACCTCTGCAATTTCCACTCACTCCTTGCAATACAACACAGTTCTGCACCATCAGATCAGGTATCCCATTCATTAAAATTTATTGTCCTTTTCTACTTTTGGTTGAACAAGCTTGCTATGTGTAGAGAGAAGGGATTACCTTGTGGAAGGCTTAACAGTTCAGTTGAATGGAATGGCAGCTGCCACTCATTAGATGATTGGCAGAATAAATGCATCATCAAAGTAGATTGGAGAGGTGTCAGCTGTGGCTCAGTCCATAGCACCCTCGCCTCTGAATCAGAGGGTTGTGGGTTCATGTCCCACTCCCGGAAACCAAGAACTGTGATTGTACTCAAAAGAGTTGCAATCTGTGACTGCTGATAACTCGAAAGAGTATCAAAGTAGATTGGAGAGGTGTCAGCTGTGGCTCAGTTCATAGCACCCTCGCCTTTGAATCAGAAGGTTGTGGGTTCATGTCCCACTCCCGGAAAAACCAAGAACTGTGATTGTACTCGAAAGAGTTGCAATCTGTGACTGTTGATAACTCGAAAGAGTATCAAAGTAGATTGGAGAGGTGTCAGCTGTGGCTCAGTTCATAGCACCCTTGCCTTTGAATCAGAGGGTTGTGGGTACATGTCCCACTCCTGGAAACCAAGAACTGTGATTGTACTCAAAAGAGTTGCAATCTGTGACTGTTGATAACTCGAAAGAGTATCAAAGTAGATTGGAGGTGTCAGCTGTGGCTCAGTTCATAGCACCCTCACCTTTGAATCAGAGGGTTGTGGGTTCATGTCCCACTCCTGGAAACCAAGAACTGTGATTGTACTCAAAAGAGTTGTAATCTGTGACTGTTGATAACTCGAAAAGAGTATCAAAGTAGATTGGGAGCTACAAAGACTCTTGTATTTGATAAATGTCCTTTGGGATTTTTGATTGTAGTTAGTGTCCCTTTTAGGGGCTACACCCCCCTCCCCCCTTTAAGACCTTCCATGACCAGTGGGCACTGGGGTGCATCATTGACCCTCAGAGTCACATAGTGATTTAAAGTTCTGTAAGTTTCCTTTGGGATTCTGTTTTTGGTTAGTGTCCCTTTAAGGGACTATCCCCTTTAATTTGACCCTTGTGTTAATTAGATCTTTGTGCTGGAAAAAAGATAGAGACTCTCGTTGGGCACAGAGGGGCTTCCTTTACGGGCTGCTGCTGCTGCACACACTTCACTTCCTCACCCTCGCCAACTGTCCGCACACGCCATGGCATTCCGGCCTGCTGTCTGATGGTGGCAGGGGTCTCCACTGGAGGGCTCTCTACGTGGGAGTCCTCCCCTTTTCCACCGGGCATCTGGCGTGGGGGGTGCTGCATGCAGCATTTCCGTAGAATCGTGGGTTGCGATGGTTCCCTGACTCCCAGGTCACCTGCAATTCCTGCGGCCCTGAGCAGTCAGGGGTTCTACACGTACACTGGACGTTTGCACTCTCTCTTTAGTTTTCTAAAGGATTTGCTCCTTGAGTTTTGGTTGCACTTCAGCCCCATGCTCCTGATCTTTGGCTACCCGGTCTGGAGACCTGGGAAGGGATAAGGACCTCCTTTTAGGCTTGCTCCCGGGCCTGTCCAAGTTGGCCATTAACAGATCCAGGGAGCGGGGGGGTCAAGGGGGTTGTCCGGCCCGACCACCTGCCCCTCTTTCACAGCTACATTTGTGGCCAGGTGTTCTTGGAGGGGGCTGCACTTCAGCCCCACGCTCCCGATCTTCGGCTACCCAGTGCGGACAGGGGCGGGCAGGGAGGAGGGCCTCCTTGTAAGCCTGCTCCTGGGCCTGGCCAAGCTGGCCATTAACAGGTCCAGGCAGCGGGCAGTCGAGAGGGTTGTCCAGCCCAACTGTCTGCCCCTCTTCTGCGGCTACCTTCGTGGCTGGATGTCCTTAGAGAGGGAACACGTGGTGTCCGCTGACACGCTTGAGGCCTTCCATGACCAGTGGGCACCATGGGGGCTGAGGTGCACCATTGGACCCCAAAACAACATTTTATTTGGATTCAAGTTTCCTTCAAGATTTTGTCTTTAGTTACAGTGCTCCTCCTTTAAGAGATTACCATCTTAACTGGTTTCGTTAATTCGACGTTTTGTTTATTTGATTTTGCTGAAAAGAGTATAAAAGACTCACGAAAAGACTAATGAAGGAGACCAGCAGATGGAGGGCAGTAGCCCAGGAAGATGCGTAACTCAGAAAGGGCACTGAAAACCCAACAGTTTGGAGATGGAGGAGCAAACCCCAGTGTCCCGTTTGGGAAAGAGATGAAAGGAACAATGCAGGCTTCCTTTCTCAGTGAAACAACCGGAATTTGAAAATAATGTCCCTTTTTTTTTGAAAAAAATACTAGCATTAGTCGGGGAAGTTCAGGTGTTCTCAACGTCAGGTGCCTTTCAAAGGTCAGTTTTCAGCAGCTCATCTTGGATCTCCAGGAAGTATTCTTTGGACAGATGAATTAAGCCACATAGTGGCAAGTGGTAATTCAATTCTTAAAAAATGTTGGATATGTCGAATTGAGAGTAAACTGTACACAGGCCAGACAAAGCATCTACAGGAAGAAACAGAGGCAGGCAGATTCAAGAAAATAGCTTCTAAACATTACATTTGCAAAATTTCATGATCCAGTTATTGATTTTCTTTTAACACAAGAGTTTATCCTGTGGTCTCATTACCTATTTCTTCCATAAAAGTGTTTCACATTAATTTACTCATACATTTGACTGGTGCAACAATTGCTCTCTGAAACCAACGCAAAATACTGCAGGTGCTGGAAACCGGAAATAAAAAAACAAAACGCCAGAAATAATCAGGCATTGCCCGTGGTGTGAAATAATCAACTTGGTCATTGACCCGAAACATTAACTCTGTTTCTCCCTCCACAGGTGCTGCCAGACCTGAGTATTTCCAGCATTTTGTTTTAATCGCACTTTGAACTTGTGCAATTTTCTTCTAAATAGGCCATGCATAATTTGTGATTAATTACTTTCTAAGAAAGGAAAAAAGTAGATGATCACTTTCAGAAGGCAGCTTCTTTTTCACTACATGAATGAAGTTCAACTTCCATGTAGAACATTCCTCTATTCATTGTGGCATTGGTGGGAAGTGGAAAAAAAATCAAGAGGTTGAAAGCACTCCGTGTGATAGTCATTTAAATTTTCAAGTGTAGAATCTGATGCCTTCGCCCCCTCCCCCCACCCAAACCCTGCCTTACAGAAACAGGACCATTCAGCACCTTGAACCTTTTTAGGTCATGGCTGATCTGTACCTTGGACCCATCTACCTGCCTTTGTTCCATAAGCCTCAATATCCTCACCTAACAAAAATCTCCTTTTTGCAATTGTCAGTTTATGCCCTAGTCCCAACAGCTTTTTTGGGGGAAAGTGTGTTCCAGGTTTCCCTTTACTCTTTTATGAAGCGTTTCCTGACATCAGCACTGAATGGTCCAGCTCTAATTTTAAGTATACGAAAGAAAGAACTCCCTCACCGAAGGAAATAGTTTCCATCTACATCGATGGAACAGAAAACACTGAACAAATGGCCTATTAATTTGCTGTTTGACCCAGTAACAGGCTGGTACCCATTATTTTGGACAGTGACTGTTGCTTGTTATGGAACAATTAGATAAAGATATCCCTTCATAAAGAATTCCAAACAAGATCATATATACAAAGCAATGATTTGGAAAACTGTAACAACATGCAAGGGTACTTAAAAACGAAGGAGCATTGTCTGGCATCATAGCTTGAATTTACCAGCAACAGATCATTAAACAATTAACTAGATTAACTTTTATGGATATGGTCTTCCTGACCCTGGAAACAAGTTCAGTCAACACACACATATGTAATTTAACTGCACCGAGATTAGAGGAACAAAATTATTCCCTCCATAAGAAATTTATCATTGCGTTGCCATTGTGATGAGGTGACATTCCCCTGCTCCACTAGATAAAAGGCTGGAGTGTGTTTTAGACAGGTTTACACTGTTCTGATGTAAGGTCACGGATCTAAATTAACTCAGTTTCTCTCTCCACAGATATTGCCAGACTTGCTGAGTATTTCAGGCATTTTCCGTTTATATCCTTGTTTGTACAGCCTGACAGAATGCACAAAGCTCCCCTCCCTGCTGTTAACAAAAAAAAAACAAGTGTCTAGAAAGCACAGATGGGAGAACAGTCACTCCCTAAATACTTCAATTCTCAGGTAGATTTCAAAAAGTGCTAAGGAAGAAAATTCAATGAAGCGTTTATAAAGTAGGTTTGATATCACAGTGCAGCCTTTGAGCAGGAGAGGACAGATGAATCCCTCCAGGGAATCTCAATTTATTTCCAGAATTAGATCAGGCCCAGACTGATGACTTACACTACTGGCATCAGGAGAAAACAGAAACTGCTTCACAGCAATGCTAAACTCAACAGTACAAGTGCACCCAAAACTTCCAGAACCATGTCCTTCATCCTTTGACCGGAGTGACAACTATTTATACAGCTTCAACAATAACAGAAAATGCTGGAAAAATTCAGCAGGTCTGACAGCATCCATGGAGAGAGAAAAACAAAGTTAACATTTCGAGTCTGTATGAGCCTTCTTCAGGGCTGAAGAGAAGTGGAAATGTGATTAATTTTGTACCGTGGTACATCGATGACTGTTTTGGTGCCACTTCATGCTCTCATCTGGACCAGGAAAAATTTTATCAATTTTGCTTCCAATATCCACCCCTCTAGCACCTTCATATGGTCCATCACTGACACTTCCCTTCCCTTCCTTGACCTCTCTGTCTCCATTTCTGGTGATAGACCGTCCACCTATATTCATTGCAAGCCCACCGATTCCCACAGCTACCTCGACTGCAGCTCCTCACACCCCGCTTCCTGTCAGGACTCCATCCCATTCTCTCAGTTCCTTTGCCCCTGTTACATCTGTTCCGATGATGCCACTTTCCAAAACAGTTCCTCTGACAAGTTTTCCTTCTTCCTTAACTGAGGATTCCCCCCGACTGTGGTTGACAGGGCCCTCAACCGTGTCCGGCCCATCTCCCACGCCTCTGCCCTCACACCTTCCTCTCCCTCCCAGAACTATGATAGGGTCCCCGTTGTCCTCACTTATCACCCCACCAGCCTCCGCATTCAAAGGATCATCCTCTGCCATTTCCGTCAACTCCAGCATGATGCCACCACCAAATACATCTTGCCCTTACCTCCACTGCCCCCCCCCCACCCCGTCAGCATTCAGTTGTGACCATTCCCTCCAGGACACCCTAGTCCACTCCTCTATCCAACATCTCATCCTCTTCCCACGGCACCTTCCCATGCAATCACAGAAGGTGCAACACCTGTCCCTTTGTCTCCTCCCTCCTCACTGTCCAAGGGCCCAAACACTCCTTTCAGGTGAAGCAGCGCTTCACTTGTACCTCCTTTAATTTGGTCTACTGCATCCGCTGCTCCCAGTGTGGTCTCCTCTGCATCAGGGAGACCAAACGCAGACTGCGTGACCGCTTTGCGGAACACCTCTGGTCTGTCCACAAGCATGACCCAGACCTTCCAATCGCTTACCATTTCAACATGCTACCCTGCTCCCATATGTCTATCCTTGTCCTGCTGCAACGTTCCAGTGAATCCCAATGCAAACTGGAGGAACAGCACCTCACTTACCGATTAGGCACCTTACAGATTTAAAATTGAGCTCACCAACTTCAGACCATGAACTCTCTCCTCCATCCCCATCCCCTTTCTTCTACAATTCATTTTTATTTTTTATCCACTTTTTGTATTTTTATTCATTTATCTGTAGTTTTATCCTCTTTTTTTATCCCATTCCCCCCCCACCCACCCCCCCCACCACCACCCCCATTGCCCCCTCCTTCCACCCCATCCCTTATGGGACCATCTGTCACTTGTTCCATGTTGTTCTTTCACACAATGCTACCCTTGTTCTGCCATAATCACATTCTGCTTTCTTATCTTAATACCACCATTAGTATCTTTCTTAGCACTAACCACTACCATTAACAAATCTCTTTGTCTTTTGGTTCATGACATCTTTGTCAATCCCTCCTTTGCCCCCACCTATCACTGGCCTTCTATCCAGCTCCACCTGCCACTTTTAGCAGTATACATTTCCACTTCTCTAAAGCTCTGAAAAAGGGTCATCAGGACTCGAAACATTAACTTTGTTTTTCTCTCTCCACGGATGCTGTCAGACCTGCTGAGTTTTTCCAGCATTTTCTGTTTTTGTTTCAGGTTTCCAGCATCCACAATTTTTTGCTTTTACTTATACAGCTTCTTTGATGTAATTTATGTCCCAAGGCATTTCACTGGAGCATTATAAAATAAAGTATGACACCAAACCAAATAAGGGGATATTAGGTCAAATGACCAAAAGCTTGGTCAAATGTTTTAAGGAGCATCTTAAAGAACAAAAGTGAGGTACAGGGGTGCTGGGAGGGTATTCCAGAGCTTGAGGCCAAGGCAGCTGAAAGTAGGAGTAATTAAAATCAGGGGTGCACAGGAGGCTGGGATTGGAGGAGCACAGATGTCTCGGAGGGTTGTGGGGCTGGAGTACATTACAGACATAGGGAAGGGGCGAAGCCATGAAAGGATTTGGAAACAAGGATAAGAATTTTAAAACCAAGATATTGCTTGGGTGGGAGCCAATGAAAACTCAGCAAACACCAGGATGTTAGGGAAATGGAACTTGCTGAGAGTTTAGATATGGGCAGTAGGGTTTTGAATGGCCTGAGGTTTTAGAGGGTAAAATGTTGGGGGGGGGGGGGGGTGGGGGGCAGCCTGGAATGCATTGGAAAAGTCAAGACCAGAGGAAACAAAGGCATGAGTGAGGGTTTCAGCAGCAGATGGGCTGAGACAGGGGCGATGTTATGGAGGTGGATATGGGCAGTCTGAGCGACGGCACGAATAGGAGTCGGAAGCTCACCCCTCAGGGTCGAATGTGACACCCCAGGTTGCAAACAGGCTGGCTTAACCTCAGACTGTGGTTAGGGACAAGGACGGAGTCGGTAGTTTGGGAACGGAGTTTTATCAAGGACCAAAAGCAAATGCCTATCCAATGTTTAATTGGAGAAAATATCTGCTTATTCGGTACTGTAAGTTGGAAATGCAGTCTGATAATTTAGCAACAGAACGAGTGGTGAGGGAGAGCTGGGTGTCGTTAGTGTACACGTGAAAACTAACATTGTGCTTTCAGATGATGGCCCCTCCTATTTCTCATCTACACACTGCCTCTCGCTAACAAGAGTAGATCTTTAGGGGACAACTGGAGTAACAGTGTGGGAGCAGGAACAGAGACCATTACAAGTGATTCTCTGGCTATGATTAGAAGAATGTAACCAGGTAAGAGCAGTCCCACATAGCTGGACAATAGTGGGGAAGCATGGGGGGGGGGGGGGGGGGAGGATGGCATGGTGAACCGTGTTAAGACTGCAGACAGGTTGAGAAGGATGAGGGGGGAACATTTACCATTGTGACAGTCACATGGGAGGTCATGTGTGGCTTTGATAAGAGCTGTTTCAGTGCTGTGACAGGAGTTGATTGAATGGAAGGATTCAAATGTGGAGTCCCAGGAAGATGAGAATAGATTTGGGAGGTGACAACTTGTTCAAAACCTTATTACAATTTCAACACACAAGCTAAAGCACCACTATAAACAGGCTAAAGAATCGCACTGACATCAATCTCATGTCCACCAATCACACACCCATTGTGTAAAATCTGGCAACAAAGCTCAAAAGTTTCATTCTGCATAATGTTCAGCAAAGAGCACAGCATTCCCCAATGCTACCTCTTATCCACCTTGAGCTTCTGCTACCACGAGAGATGCAGTGATGACTTCAGAGGACTGAATGTTCCTGACTTAAAAAAAAATCTCTGCCTTGATTGGAATGTTTTGATCCTGTAGCTTTAAGTTTGAAAGAAAGCTCACTTCCCTTTTGGCAGGGGCATCACAGAACTGCTAGTGAGTGAAATCTGAAGTGTTAAATGTGGGAATGCTCTCAACTTCTGTTGAAGTTTTTAAGAAGTGGCCATTGGCAGGACAAATATTTAGGCTGATAGCTGGGGCTTCAAACAGGGCTGGTGTCAACAACAGGGTTCGCTGGCCTCAGCTGAAGGAAAATATCATAGTGTGCCCTCTTAAAAACCAGTCAGTCATATGCTGCAAAAAGGCTTCCTATAACAAGCTGAAAGCAGCATTGAAGGAAAAATTTCTTCATGGGGTTTATTCTGAGTATTTTCACCTAAACCATATACAAGCCCACAAGTTCACCAACACATACTTCAATTTACTGCATCAGTCTATATGGCTCGAAAGTATAAACACACATAAGAGAGACAATACTTTTGGCAATTTGTTTTATTTTGGCAATGCTGTACATCAATTTTAACATTTAGTCAAGCGCATGTAACTTAAGCTAAATTCCATGTTTCTGGTAATAAATTTTTAGAAATACAGGGACTTTGTATTCAAGTTGGTTTAATTAAGAAATGCATTTTCAACCACTAAAGTATTAAAGTTATTTTAATTAATGAAATATTAAATAGAAAATGAAGCTATTATCATGTAGCAAATAATATTCATGGCACAAAAATATTTGAAGTTTTCAAAAGCAAGGGCTGATATATTCACTTTGAGTGTTGTGTCCAACATGCAACTTTTGCCACACATGGAATTCAACTGATCCCTAATATTTCAGGGACAACTTACGTGGAAGACATTTCATAAACTGTTTATACAAAGTTAGCTGTAATTAAATATATTGCAATTACAACCAGTAGGAAAGGCTCAGGTAGTAACATGCTCAATTTAGCAGCTCTAAATATGTAATGGGGACTTTTCCTTTCTGATTTCCTCTTTCACCCATCAACCAGTCAGAGTCCATTCCTGGCAGACTATAAACTGTTATAACCTGAAACAGAAAGCAGGTCCATCAATCCTTTAGTTGTGGAGAGAGGCAGGAGAATAGAAAGAGTGCGACATGGAGGAGAGAGGAGGAGAAAGCGACATTGGTAGAAAATTAAAAGTGGGAGGGAGATAGAGGATTGAGGGGGGAGGGAGGGACTAAAATACAGGACAGCATTCTACGAGTACACAACATGGCATTCTTTGTTGTGAGAGAATAGTTATTGATACAAATAATGTAACAGATGTTCTTATAAAATACTTATGACAGTGTAACATAAGTTCTGTAAAAAGATATTTAAAACACTAGGTTCTGTTTAAACCTATTGATAGGTTCTAGTGCGCTATCCCCCTGCACGCACCCCACCCCCCACCCCACCCCAATTAAATGCACTAAATCATATAACTAAGCATAATATCCGTCCTGACTCTGAGCCACTTGGTCGTATTGAAGCAGATCATGGTGTCTTGCTTCACCCAATGTTGACCTTCAGACCCCAAATCCTAGACCCAGCACCACGATTCATCTCCACCACACTGCCTAGCTTTGTTCATACAATACTGAAAATGCTTATTCAATCTGGTCACGGGCTCAACTTCTTTAATGTCGTCTTCACTAGCTTCCCATCCTTCACATTGCATCAGCTTCAAATGATTTAAAACTCACCAGCGTCTTTTCTGTCCTGTTCACCTAATCACTCAGTCCTCAATGGCCTACACTGGTTCTCAGGCTCCAGCCCAAAGTTTAAGATTAACTCTTTTCAAATCCTTCACATTAAACCTGGGTCGGCCTCCAGACCTGTAACTCCTTCTGCACGCTTGTGTCCTTGCGCTCTGGTCTTCCATATATTTCCATCGCCCTCTGGCCCACGACTAGTAATAGGACCACCTTCTGCTTTCGCGCCGTCTTCACCTCCCTCCTCTTTCCTCATCCCCTTAATTAACCTTCCATGCCTTGGTCATTGTCCTAATTATCCTCATTTTTTTTTGGAGTAAGATTATAAGAAGCAATTGCTCCGCTTAGTTTCTAAGTAGAGGTACAACATCCGAGAGGTTTTTTTTATTCGGCCTTGGGATGAGTGTGCCGTTGGCAAGGCCAGCTCCCACTTACAGGCAATTCTTCAAAGTTAGAATTTAGAACCACTGAACTATCCAACCAAGAGTGTAATCATGGGTTTTGGGGTACACACAGCAGTTTACTAGAAATGGGCAAAATTTCAGTTGCAGTATGTAATATTCTCAAGCGGTTATACTTGGAAGTACAGTAATGGGTTAAATCAGTAATTAGGTGCAATTTGTCTTTGTGCTTCAGCATTCAAAGTGTAAATGCAATTGTGTGTGCATCAACCGATGAAGTATCATTTAAAATTTAATAATCTCTATTACTTCAGTTATAAGTACTCATGAATCTCATTGAGAAAATAAACATGCTGTTAACCACCAGTTTTACTGTGCATCCTACACTTAACTAGACCCAGGCAGTTAACATATGGTGCTGCTGTATTTTTTTTTAAATCGAGAACAGTTTTGAGTGCCTAATTAAACAAAATGACTTAAACACACAACATTTAAGTAAAATTGATCATATGCAATGGGAATGATCAAATTAGTTGTAAAAAGCTAATCACAGTGAGGCAGAAACAGGACAGAAAGGAATCGGGAAGGGAATGGTAGCGAAAATTAAGCCCAAGAAAATATACAATTAAGAGGAGCTTAATCAATTTAGATCGATTTAATTTATCCCACCAATCTACTCTGTCCTCAGAAAATTACTGTCCTTCAGTAATTTCCCTCTGAAAATTTACAATGCATATTTTGGCTGCTCTCCCATTCTGAATGATAGATACATGATTTAGAAAAATTTGATCAAGTAAAATCACTTGGCTCCTTGAAGGTTCAGTTGAGTAAGTCATTAAGCTGTTGATCCATACAGACCAAAAAGACCCTAGCAGACTTGGAACAGTGTGAATGCCAAAATTGGTCTCAGCACACCCTTATGTTAAAAGGGTAACAAAAAAAACATGTCAGAAGACCCACCTCTCCCTAAGGAGCTATATCTGCTAACATGAGAGATGAGCCAAGTGTAAAAGGAAACACTGAAGTAAAGGAACACAGAAACCCCTACTCAATAAGACAGTGAATTTATATACATAAGTGTCCCATTTGGGCACTTCTATTACTCACCTCATCAGCCAGAAGTGACAACTCACTACTGTCTGCAGCATCATAATCGTAGAGAACTCTAGCCTTTCTGGTGCCACTAGACGACATTTTATAGTCAGTGCTACCAGCTGTGCCTATTGGACAGCTCGGTATGCACAATGGGACGGAAGATACAGAACTTGAGGGCACAGTATTAGATGAAAGGGAAGCCGAAGCAGTCGGATTGTTGTTGGAAGAAAAGGTGGTTGGAAAACTAGAAAATAAAATGTTAAGCATTAATACAGAGGAACAGCAATGTATGCAGATAGGTCATACGTCATTAACCCCTTTAAATGTTTTGGATTTGAGGAAGGCGTCATTAGTGAAAACAGATAATGTGGGAGAGCCTGGGAACCGTGACATCACCAGAAATGATGCATCAACATACTTTGCATTAAATTTTTATTTACATCATTCATTTTGCCTGTCTAACTTGTAACATGGTATAGAATCTATTCCTTGTTCATGGTGATAACAGAAACTCTCTAGTGATAAGTTGGATGTTAAAAAGGATGTCATTACGTCAGCCCAGGCACACATCATATTCCAGATTACGAATGCTTTTTCTACATTAATTCAAACGTATTAACAAAACCTCACAGGCCATCCTTGCACTCTCATCTTATGAAATGTTAATGTGTGTCACATGGACCAGCTAATCACCACATAATAATGAACTGCTTAAATAATAGAAACACTTGGCAAAACAGAGTTTGGAAGAACATTTTGTTAAACGAGTCATGTTTTCCAACCAAAACAACAGGGTCCTCTATTTTAAAATAGGGGTGGGAGGGGGGGCCGCGAGAGAGGGAGGCAGGGAGGCTGCGAGAGAGGGAGGCAGGGAAGGAGACATCGAGTTGGCAGAAAACCGGAGAGAAAGAGGGAAAGGGAGGAGTCGGGGGGGGGGGGGAAGAAGAGAGAGAGAAAGACACACTAAGCTGGTGAAAAAAAGGAGAGACCGACCGAAGGAGAGGTATTGAGGGCAGAGCAAGGAGACAGAGGCCCAGAGTGGACAGAGACTGGGATTGAGATTGAAAGTTAATGAGTGACCAACAGAGACCCTGAGTTCGAGAGAAAGAGAGAATTATTGAATTGTTAAGCACCGAAGGAGGCCATTCGGTCAGTCGTGTCCATGCCGGTTTCTGCAAGAGGAATTCTTTGTCCCACTCCCTCCTTTTCCCCATAGTCCTGCAAATTTTCTTTCTTCAGATAATTATTACATTTGCTTTTGAAATCCATGATTGAATCTGCCTCCACCTCACTCTCAGGCATTGCACCCCAGATCCTAAACACTTGCTGCATAAAAGTTTCCTTTCATCATTCACCTTCAAATCGGTGTTCTCTGCTTTTTCCATTCTTTCTGCCAATGGGTACAGTTTCTCCCTATCAACTTTGTACAGATGCCCCATGATTTGAATACCTCCTCCCCTCTCAACCTTCTCTTCTCTGAGGATAACAGCCAAGGCTCTCCAATCCATCCACATAGCTGATGAACTTTTTCTGCACCCTCTCTAATGCCTTCACATTCTTGCTGAAGTGTGGTATCCAGAATTGGATAAAATACCCATTTGAGGGCAAACCAGTGTTCTTTCAAAGCTCAGTATAACTTCTTTGCTTTTGTACTCTCTGCCTCTATTTATAAGGCCAGCGTCCCATGTGCCTTATTCATCACCTTCTCAACTTGCTTTGCCACCGTCAATGGTATGTGCACGTAAACCAAGGGTCCCTCTGCTCCTGCATCCACTTTAGAATTGTACCCTCCCCTTCCTGCCAAAATGAATCACTTCACATTTTTCTGCATTAAATTTAATATGTTACATGTCTGCCAATTCCACCAGCCTATGTCCTTTTGAAGTCTACCACTACCCTCCTCACAGTTTACAAGGCTTTCAAGTTTTGCGTCATCTGCACATTTTCAAATTGTGCCCTGCACACCAGAGTCTTCGGTTATTAATATAGAAGAAGCAAAGCAGTGGTCCTGGTACTGACTCCTGGGAAACTTGACTGTATAGTTTCCTCCAATCTGAAAAACAACTAATCTTTGTTACCTGTTACAGAGAGAAGACTGAATTCATATTCCTTGCACAACCTCAGGATGTCCCAAAGCACTTTACAGTCAATTAAGTATCTTTTTTGGTAAGGAATTTGGTTAGTCTTTAGCTCTGCAGTAAATCACACAGCAAAAATGTAAATATTCTTAAAACTGCTTGAATGCTGTAAGCCATCATCTAATGGGAAAAGGAATTTTTCTGCTGAAAACCTTCATTACCTTCCAAGTTGCTTCTGTAAATCAACCATATACTGGTAACATTGAGCATAATAGGTCAACTGGGCATCAATGTAGTCATGCAGACAACGAAGATGATGAGCCTGTGGGGGACAGAAATAAAGAGTAGCACAGAAGAGAAACATCGATGAAAGGTTACTAATTCAGCTATTTAGTTCTTAAATCATCCAGGAGCTAAGAGCCAATTTAATGCACTGAGAGTGAAATGGTATCTGTAATTACTAGTCAGGTTTTCACTGATGGTTGTTAATGGACATCAGCAGGCAATTGCATAACATGACAGCAGATGAATAAGCAATTCAGTAAGGCCAATGATAAGGGTGCTGAAAACTTACATGTGTACTGCTAACTCCTTCAAGCAAAAGTCTTGTGATCTCTGCCTGGCGATCAAAATCACTTTGTGTAATTCGCATTTCCTGTTCCGCCTGTGTAGAAAGATACAGAATAAATAATGTTCAGGCATCCAAACAAGTAAATATCTTTTTGGGGAAAAAAGGGCACTTCTACTTTTGAAACCAGGCAATAGCTGAAATATTCTGCTTGCCAGAAAAATCTTAAACCACAATACAGTGCATAATCTAATAACAATGTAAGAATCCATTTTCTACCCATTTAACTCCCCACATATAAAATAACAATAACCAAACACTTACAGTATTGACTTGTTACAGCTTTAAATATGTCAGTGATGGAAAGATAATTTCACTTGGATTCCAATTACAAATGTTTGCTGCACATCAAGCTGATTGTAGTAAACTATTGGTTAATTGCACAAATTAGAGACGTGAATTTAAAAGCACAATCAAATTTGAAATTGACTAATGAGTAAAACAGAATAGCGGCTGTCCCCTCAAAACTTAGAAATAAAATTCAAATCCGGTTTATGTTAATTCACAGGTTTTTCCACATATTGTATTCAGTTGAACAAAAGAAAAACCCTAAAGCATGAAATATTACATAGAATACAAGTTTTCAAATGGGGTTCCATGGTCAACCATCAGTTATCACGTTTTTGTAGCTTTCTCTACTTGACTGACTGGAATGCTGTTTCTGTATATTAAATAAATATTTTCTCCAATTGCAGTTTTCCTTTGGGTAAATTTGCAAGTTTGGGGGTTCCCAGAAGTGAGTCAACCCTTGCAGGGATTTGCATACCATAGAAAAATTTGAAAGCCATTGATCTGGAATGAAATTATTGTAGACTTTGTAGAATCTGAATTGTCAACATCGATAATATTACACTTTTAAGAAAAATCAATTAAAATGATTTGTCAAAAAAATATGTAGAGAACAGTTTCAAGTTCCAATTTTTAGACATACACGAAGTAAACTGCACATGCATGCTAACTCATGGATACTAATAGGAATTTGACTGTCAACCACTATTAAAACTCCAAGTGCACAGCTTGACTTCATATCAAATCTTTTGAACTACACTAGATTGCAACTGTTGCAGTGAAGGAAATAGTTTGAACAGCAATTCATTTTAAAAATTGCAAAATTAGATCAAATCGTACAGCACACAATTAGTACATGAATGCTATTTGTTAGTGTTCAAATACAGGTTCTCTACTCTCTTCTCTCACCCATTCCTAAACAGCAAATTCCCAACTTTATCCCTTAGCAAAATTAAGCTATGCCACTCCCATGCAACCTACTGAATGCCTGACTCAAAAGAAAGATTGGCAGGTGTTTCAGTGCAGCTCACCTACTGCAGAGGGGACACGGAACAGACACAGACCTATAATCCAAAAGGCAAGGGATTCAGTTGTGATTATATAGGCATTGCTGCACAATGGTATCCTGAAGCTCCTTTGCTACAAGTATACACTGGGAAGAAGGAGCCATTTACAACAGGACTACCTTTCCCTTAGAAGAGCTGATTATAGGCACATATTAAGTCAGCATTTACTTATGGCTGCAACGCAAATACCAGATTATCAAAATATGTTTTTTTAAAAAAGTTCAAATATTAATCACACCAGGTTACTGTGTCGTAAACACTTTACAGGTTTCAAGTTTGTTACTACAAGAAAACAGCTTTACTTTTACTTACTTTTGTCACCTCCTCTGCCCAAAGCTGTTAAGCATTTAAACAAACAACAAAGTCACTAATTTATAATATATTTGTGGAATGCACAGATTTTATATAAAATTGATGACAGATACACAGGTGTATTATGGTAATTACTGCTCAACAACAGAAGAACCATGACAGTGAAACATATCCACAAAGACAAAAATAAATTGAAATGGAGCACAACTGCTGCATGCTCTTAACCTGAAGATTAGTTTTGAACACAAAGTTTGTACGGTACTCTCTTCAGCTGTGGTCCATGCCATTTACGTCAATACTTTGATTTAGATTATTTTCAATTTTTAATATAATGTTTCCTAAATTCTGAAAATTTTGAACAAGATGATAAAATCCTGTTTTCCAGAATTTTGGAAATTTAAATAAAGCCTTATTTTTGAAGTATTAAAAGAAAGGGAAGACTTCAATGCTCCCTAAAATCAATAAGGCACATTAACACACATCATAACAGTTCTCAGGAACAAAGGACTGTGTACATTATAATTGTGCGCTACAGTAAAAATAAACTATAGCATGTGGAGCAGAAACTGGAGGCCTGGGTGCCCACAGACAGATAGTACTGTAAAGCAAAATTCTCCCTTTTGTCTAAATTGCTGTGATTTACCACACCATGTTTCCTACAAATGGAAGAGCAGGCCAGGAGAATGGCTTTGTCATCATCTATTCTGCTTCAATCAAATTAACTTGTAGAAAGATACCTATTGTCAGGGAGAATCCTTTGAGGCAGCTATCTCCTGGTCTGTCCAACATAGAAACTGTAATGAAATTGGAAGGACAACCAAGATGGGAATTCAAAGAGAAGCCACCAAAATACCTAATGCTCTACAAGCAGCTATGCCAGTATCATTGCAAAATTAGTCCATACCATAAAATAATGGTAAGCTTTAGAAAGGGTGTGAAAATGTTTCAAAGCCTGAATACCACTGCCTCATCAAAACACTATTTCTGGAGTTCCTACACAATTGTTTCAAACACAATGCAGCATCTCTCGAAACTATAAAGGATATCACTGATCTCTCAATAACTGTTTGATTAATTCAACAAACCAATAATGAAGATTTTATGGTATCTACCATTAGTGATGTAAAAAGGGTTAAGTATAAACTCAATAAAACTACAGTTATGAAAGGGTTCAATAGAGTGGATCTTGTGAAACTGACTGCACATCTTGGTGAGTCCAGAGCAAGGGAGCATAAGTATAAGATAACCATTAATAAATCAAAGCTTTTAGGAGGAATTTCTTTACACAAGAGTGACGAGAATCTGGAATTCGCTGGCACGTGAAGTGTTTCAAGCAGACTGCATCGATGTACTCACGAAGGAATAAAAGGGGAAAGGGTGGGGAGAGCTAATTATAAGAGAAGGTTCATGGGCAGTTTAAACACCAGCCAGTTGGGTCAAATGGCCCGTTACTATGCTGGAGATTCTATATAATACTGCCAGCTATTTTTCAGGTACTGCATTGAAACTCTTCAATCATAGTATGAATACTGGTAACATTGCACCACAGTGTTACAACATGTGGGTTTGTGTTTACACAGCAAATTTTCAGTTTTAACCTGCTGTCCACAAAGCAGGAAGGCATGCAGACAGGCAGCAAACAGAGAAGTGGTATTTTCTACAGGGGAGGGAGGGACAACTTGTCTCATTTACCTCCCAGCAAAGACTTACTGAGAGTTGGCTACCCATCTCCTCCAGGTTAAACAACAAAACATGGCAGAAAATGCAACTTTGGGAAACTTTTGGGAAACAATCACACTGTTTTGCAACAGTGTGATTGTATATCATCCAACGAGATAATTAAGTACAAATTTAGATCGTCACAGTTAAGGGAATCAGGGTGCTGCACATTATGTAGCTATGCGATCCGATGCAGCATTGCTACCACCTCAGGAAAAGAGTCCAGCATGACAATTCTGAAGGAGGGTAAAAAAAAAAACCCCTACATTCACCACTTGCTAACAAGTTTCTACTATTGTGCAGAATATTAAAAAGTATTTGAGGGTTAATGTTGAACAATCTTACGGATACACCCAAGGGGTCATCAAGAACTCCTGTCAGTGTTATGACAGCTGCTGGGTTACATCAAAAGTTTAGCCACAGTGCAATGTGAAGTGGTTTCACTTTGAATCGCAGCATCAGCTGATCTCTAAGCATATGATAGTCTCTAATAGTATGGATGAAGCTACTAAAGAGCAAAACTTCATGTCTTATTTCTAATTAAAAACCTCTTTCAGTACAGGCAAGGATGATTAAAAATCATCACCATCAAAAGATAGTGCCTAGATATTTTAATTCTGTACAGAATTCCATTGTTGGTGATATTTTTACAAGTGCTTAAGGAAATTTGATGAGAACATTCAGTACTGAAAGGGTTAATACCAAAATTATATAGTTAAAGAACAACAAAATTATACAATTTCAGAGGACACGGAGGGTCAGAAATGGTGATGGAATTACACAACAAAGGCACCTATACCTCCTCTTGCTATCAAAAGCCCTTTATTCAATGACACCCAGGACATACAACTTAAACAAGAACTAAAATGAAAACAAAAAGAATTATTTTAGCATTGAATCTATCTGGAATGAGCAGAATTTTCCTCTCTCCCTTCCCAAGACACATACTTGCAACAACATACTTGGGAATTTGGGATCAGCTTAATATTCAGTGAGACCTCAAAATGCAGTGGATATGACAATTGCAAAGTTTCCTTTCGTTCTCTATTCACTGTAGCATCTTACAGTGAAATTTGTAAACCCATCCACAGGAATATTCAAAGCATATATAATTCGTGAGGAAGATATATTAAAATATTGAATCCCAAGTAAAACAATTTAAAAATTGTAGAAAAATAAATTGCAGTAAAATAGGAAACGAATATTTTAAAACAAGAGAATAAAATTTGTGCTTTGAATAAATTTGTTTATCAGTTTATCTGAGCTAACAAGTACAATCTTGTCAACTCAGGATCATCTTGGGCTATGATAGCAAGAGTCAGCATTCAAGTATAACGTCAAAACACACAAGGCCAACAAACCTTCAGCCATGTTACATGCAGCAAGTTGAGCATGTAAGAGAAATTTACCATAAAGTTGTCTCCTTCAGCTTCAGAAGCGTTTAGTTGCTAGAACATTCAGGTAAAGTAGACAAGGACAAGAGACATTCATATTAGCCAGATGACAAAACTTAAGCTATAAAGCTGAAGAGTTGTACACTGTATAAATTACAGTATGCATTAATCGGTAGTGAATTCTGATTCATGATAATGTAGTTTTTATTTTGCATGGCATAATTGTGCGCTGTTTTACAAATTGTAAAATTTCTGGTTTTCTCAATTCTGAGGCATTGACTCTTGCTGGGTAATGTTCCACAGGCAGCAGTATCTTGCCTAACTGGCCATTTGTGTGTGAATCTAAACGGTGAGAACTGCTCAGCTATTTGACCGAGGGCATCAGAGCTAAGACTGATTCTCTTCTCACCAAACAATCACTGACAATCAGCAGAAGGTGCTAGCAATCTGGTGTAGGAATCAGCTGATTTTTTTTTTTTTTGCTTAGTCACAGGGTACTTATTAGCATCCCAACTGCTTTGGTAGCTGACATCTGCTAACTCCCAACTGTATACTTAGGTCTAAGTGCCTATTAACCTGGCATTAAGGCATTAATCTAGATTTCACTGTGGTCTTAACCCAAGCCAGTGTGAACATCTATCATAAAGTGCAATCAATGGAATTAAATTGCAGCATCCTCACACACGTGGGTAAGATATGCATAAATACATTGAACGATATAGTGTCCAAACAAGAATCATATCATTATTACAGATCTATTGCCCTTTTGACCATTCCTTGATTAACTGTGTCACACATCTTTAAACTTCCTCTCAGTCAAGCTTATTCAGTAACTTAAGCCATTATCCAGTACCAAAATGGTAGCATTTTGGTTAAATTTTTGCACTCGGGGTGAAAAATGGTGATGTTGAGAAATTGAATGTTTTTCAAATTTGTATCAAGGCTAAACACTTCCAAGTCAGGTATAGCATGTGTCAAATACAAAATTATCTCGACTGTGCTCCAGCCACATGCTTTACTCTCCAGCTTAAAAAACACACCCACACTCCATCAATGACTTTTTTTCAATTTCCCACATCTTCCACCATTACCAAAATCTAGTAGAACAAAAGAAAGGTCAGGGATAGGAAAGGCCTTTTGACTTATCAACTCTCATCCCTCAAGTACATTAACTGTGCTGTTGGAATCTAAATATACTTAAAATATTCCTAATCTCTTTGCTTCTATTACCTTGTGGTAGCTGTACAAAATATTTTTTCACTCAAGTATTTCATTAATTTCCATTTATATCCTTGGTACTGCTCACATTGAAGTAATAATCTGTTTACCAATTTATACTATACATTTCATACTTCAATGATGTCCCTTTCAACTGTCTTCTATCTAGACTACAAAGCTTAAACTTATACTTTCTGCTGGAAATCTTGGCTCTACAGTGTCATAAATGAAGTTTGGGATAGGGAGCAAGGAACAAGGCTTTAATTGATCAGTCCGAGATGAATACTAAAAAGACTGCAGAGTTGAAAATATACTGTGCTATCTCACTGAACTAACCACTCCAAAAGGTCCTACTAGTCAGTAACACATTTAAGGAAACTCTTTCGAGTTATCAACAGTCACAGATTGCAACTCTTTCGAGTACAATCACAGTTCTTGGTTTCCGGGAGTGGGACATGAACCCACAAGCCTCTGATTCAAAGGCGAGGGTGCTATGAACTGAGCCACAGCTGACACCTCTAACACATTTAAGGAAACTCTTTCGAGTTATCAACAGTCACAGATTGCAACTCTTTTCGAGTACAATCACAGTTCTTGGTTTCCGGGAGTGGGACATGAACCCACAACCCTCTGATTCAAAGGCGAGGGTGCTATGAACTGAGCCACAGCTGACACCTCTAACACATTTAAGGAACACTCACTGGATCATCTGACTTCTTAAATGGGTTAATCTGTAATAATTGAAGCAAACAGATGGATGACTGCAGAATTTTAAGTTTGTTAGCTTCTCCCATTTCTACCTACAACAGCAGCCCTATCAACGAGGGCAAAGTTTAACCAATGTGCCCAACATGCTCGCCACATTAACGATTTGGAAAGAATTCACTTTTCTTCAACCAAAGTGACTGTCCCGTTTAGTCATGTGATTAGGGCTAGCTCCTGCTCATCTATCATCCCACCCCATCCACCTCCAGTGACTTCCCATCTTGAAGGTGTGGAATTCAAATACTTATCCGCACTTACAAATTCCCTCTCTGGCCTGTCTTTACAGCCTTCACCAGCTCTGCATCCCTGTTCCCCTCTCTCACTATTACAACTTACTCTATATTCCCTTTCACTTCTTTGCTTCACTATCAGTTGTCCTTCAGCCATAATATTTTTGCATTCTGGAACTCACTTCCTAAATCCTTTGCTCCGAATCTCTCCCACCTTCAAAAACTTTTCAAAAAGTCTGTTAAGGTGGCCTTTAGTCACCTCCGTCAGAAGTTCTAACTTTTTCTGGGTGACTGTTACCCCCATAATGTTTCCCTATTCCCCCAGGAGATTTTGCTATGTTAAAGCTGCTATTTAACTGCACATTTCTGTACCAACTGATACAGCCAATCCTTATATGCCCAAAATGGAGAACCATGTGGTAGGTGGAAGAAAAATTTAATCACCACCTGAAAATCTTCTTACTGAACCTCACTTTTGAGAGAGTCTTTCTCCTCTCACTGCCATACATTGATCTCCATCAAGGGAGATCGCAAACACACTTTCTTCCTCTTCTCTTTCTTTCTGTGCTCCTACATTGCTGACCCACCCAGCTTCTCCTCTACCATTTACCTATACAGGCACAGTGGAGGTCAAAAGTCCAGCAATTTTAAGAACTGGAGCACAAACATTACATTCTTTTTCTTTGATGGGATGCGAGTGTCGCTGGCTAGGCCAGCATTTATTTCCCATCCCTAATTTCCCTTGAGATGGTGGTGGTGAGCTGCCTTCTTGAACCACTGCAGTCCATGTGATGTAGGTACACCCACAGTGCTGTGAGGAAGAGTGTTCCAGGATTATCACCCACTGACAAAGAAGGAACCGCGATATAATTCCAAGTCAGGATGGTGTGTGGCTTGGTGGGGAGTTTGCAGGTGGCAGTATTCCCATGCATCAGTTTCCCTTGTCCTTCGAGGTGGCAGAGATTGCAGGTTTGGACGGCGCTGTCGAAAGAGCCTTGGTGAGTTTCTGCAGTACATCTTGTATGCACATGCATCCATAGCAGCTCGAATTATGAATTATCCTTGGATTTTTAAAAAGTACTTCATTACAGGGTCTTTCACAATACCAAGATTATACTACTTCATACTCATCTTCCCTTTAGAGTTTCAACTAAACTTAGGTTCAATTAGCCATTGCAAAATCTAAATGTTTCAGGGATCAACAAGAGGTCATCCGTTTTGAGTCCAAGACAAACAAATGGAAATACTTTTTAGTGGCAAGAAATTAGGAACTGTGGAGTAGCAAAAGGATTTGGACATCCATGTGGACTAATCATGAAAAGCTAGTGCACAGGTACAAAAAGGCTAACTGAATGTTGGTCTTTATCTCAATGTGGCTAGAATATAAAAGGGGAAGATGCAAAGCTTCAATCGTACAATGGCTTGATCAGATTCCCATCAGGAGAATCACGTTCAGTTTCTGGCACCAAACCCAAGGCCTTGAAGGGGTTACAGAACACATTCACCAGAATGATACAAAGGCTTAAAGGCTTAAATAGTTACATTACAAAGGCCAATTTCATAATCTCAGCTTGCAGAATCATCTTGACTGAAACAGGATATAAGATTCAATGCATGGAATTAAGTTCATAAATGACTGCATGTGTGTGTGGTACATTGTGATTCAAAGTCTGGTACTAAAGGTCACATTTAATTTTTGTTTGTAAATCATCCCCATCTTCAGACCATCTGGTCTCAATGCCTTGCCAAAGAGGAGAAGGGAGTGGCTAGCTTGCGACCATCCAGACTTGAATCTTCCCCTCGGATTTTCCCTGTCCCTACAGCTTTTGCTCTGCAGAGCTCAGAGCGTGAACTAAAAGGAATGGGCATTGAAACTGCATTTGTCAGCACTCCACAGTGTATCCGTACATTTTTGCATTGGAAGATGACAGATCTGCATTTATGTAGCATATTTCATGACCTCAACAAATAATGAAGTACCTTCAAGTGTAGTCACTGTTGTAATGTAGGAAATGCGACAGTCAATTAGCACACAGCAAGGTTCCACAAACAGCAATGCGATAATGACCAGGTGATCTATTTTTGTGATGTTCATTGAGGGATAAACAGATCTGGACACCAGAGGAAACTCCCCTGTCCTTATTTAAAATAGTCCTATGAGATCTTTTACATCCATCTGAAGGGGAAGATAGTTTCTTTGGTTTATCATCTCATCTCAAACACAACAACTCTGAAGAGTGCAGCTCTCGAGTTCAGCACTAGATTTTGTGCTTAAGTCTCTGTAGTGGGGCTTGAACCCGCAGCCTGCTGATTCAGAGATGAGAACGCTACCACCGAGCCATGGCTGATACCAAAATTATTCATGTCTCAAAATTACACTACAGAAAAATAATATTCACAATGTACTTAAGAGAAATCCATTCTAGCATTTTGAATCAGCATTAACCTGATATTACCTGAAAACTTAGCTCAGCTAAAAGGTATCACATTTCAGTATCTCTGCATTGTAGCATGCTTAAAAGTAAAATTACAAGCCAAATTACCCCGCGTCATACAAAAATTGTTTTTAAGGCTATCTGCATTCTGAGAATAATAATTTCTATTGCTTTCAAATTCAATTTTTGGAATTATTTTCAAAGCATAAAGGGTCTTAGCAGTTGGGAGATTTTCTTCAAAGTAGACCTTCAATTTAAAGGGGAGAATTTTCTCCCCGTTGGGCGGGCCGGTTGGGAGCGGGCACGGAGCCTTTTGCCGTCCACGATTGGCTGCTCGCCGCCATTTTATGTGGGCGGACCTTAATTGGCCTGCCCAGTGTGACACGCACCTGGAAGCACTCAGCGCTACCTGTGCGGGCGGGGGAGGAGGGAGAGTTGGGGCCTGCACTCTTTTGTGCACGCACGCGAAAGAGTCCAGAAATCTCCCTGTGGCACGTAGCTGCCTTAGGGAGGTTTATTTCATTATGAAAAATTGAAAAAAATGAATAAAAAAATTATTCAGACATGTCCCCTCATGTGACAGTGTCACAAGCTGGGACATGTTTGTGAATTTTCATTAAAACTTTAATTTTATTAATAAACTCTTCATGAAACCTCATCCCGCCCGTGGATGAGGTTCCATGAAAAATGCGAAGGCCGGCTGGGCTCTTCGCCTGCCTGACAACCTTAAGGTTGGGCGGCAGCCCTGACAATTACTTTAATTAGATTATTAACGGCCTTAACAGGCCTTTGACAGTTCGGTGGGCGGGCAGCCGACGCCGATGCACACCCACCGAATGGAAGATCAGAATGACGTGCGGTGACATCAGGACACATGCCTGACGTCACCGGGTGTCAGTTTATGCAGGGTCGGCCTCCGCACGCCGAATAGAAGATTCTGGCCCAAGTTACATCAGGATTACTTATAACAGGTTACTGAATTTCATCAGTTTTGTGCTTTACTTACCGCTGAACGGGCCTCTGAGACCTTTGCCTTCTTCAGTCTTGCTTTTGCTGCATCTAAATCAAGTCTTTTATTCTGCAAGAGTTTACGTTCTTTCTGAAAGCAACAATTGATCCTGGATATTAATGTCATAAAACACTAATAATTCAAATTGAAACCAATTGTCCAGTGCATGGAGAGCTGTCTCCCACTCTGCATTGTGATACCAAACAGAGGTCTGCCAGACTGTGAGCTGTTAGTGTCATGAAGAGCTGGTCTACACAGCCATTCTCCATCCTCAAACTCAGAATGGCTCTAAATAAGTCAGGTACTAAAGCTGAATGGCTACCAGAAGAAAGGTGCAACTGAGTCACACAAAAAATAAGGTTGCATCCTTGAGCTGAGGTAGCTGGGATTGCAGCAGGGGGTTCTACAATTAGTCTAAGCACCTGCAGGTTCTAAAGAGTAAAATTCACTTAAGGTTTTAATGTCAGATTTCCAGCCAGTGATACCTGCTAAATGCCTTGCTGGTATAATGTTGTCAGTAAAACAAGATGAGAGAAAATTGCCAAGGGTAATTGCTTAATTTTCTAGTAACCAATCCCACTCAGTTCAATTTTCTATTAACTTTAAGTCTATAATGCAGTGCAACAAAATATCAGAATGCAGGTTTGAGCCCATATTAATGGAATGGATGAAAAGCATGGAAGCAAAATGAAAGAGTGAAACACTGGAAGCTGCTCACCTACAGAACCATGGGATGCGATTACATGTCAGGGTGGAGAGGAATTTCATATCCTCAAAAAAAAAGCACTCGGGAATCTGGAATTGGAGGACTTTGAACATAAGATTTTAAGCAACAAAGCTTCATTGACACACGGTCAAGAGAAAATGGCTTCAACTTACAGATATTGTTTTATAGTCTCCTTCCAGGAAGTTCCTAAGGGGTGCCAAAAAGTTAACTTCCGATGAGTGTATTAACTCCTTTTCTGCAGCACCAATTCTGTTTTCTGTTTCTCCACATTTAATTAGGGCACTGCCTGTTGGAAAAAAAGTTTCAACATTTTTCAGACTTTCCCTTTGCTGGAATAAAAGAGAGACATTTCTCATTTCAATTTCAACACAATTCTGCTGTTCTGCTAGAGTTATGTAGCATAATGTTAGAACTGTATTCCCAAAGCTGCGATTTTACTGAGCCAAAACAGCGATCTACCTGCTGAAGGCAGTTTTATCAGGTTCTTTTACTGGTCTATTCGTTGAAAATATGACCTGACCGTCAAAACAGTTATGATCCCTATGGAGGCCAATAACCTGAAAGAAAGGAATCCGCAAACAACTCTGACAAAAGGAATCGATGGCCAAGATTTCACTTTTTAAAACGTTTACTGCAACAGTCAAACCCAAAACCAACATAAAATTAAGCATAAAATGAACAGATAAATGGTACTTCCCTTGAAAAGATTAATTCTTTTTATATTCATTCGATGTGGTTGTCGCTGCCTAGGCCATCCCTAATTGCCCTTGTTCAGAGGGCATTTAAGAGTCAGCCACATTGCTGTGGGTCTGGAGTCACATGTAGGCCAGGCCAGGTAAGGGCGACAGATTTCCTCCCCTAAAGGACGTTAGTGAACCAGATGAGTTTTTACAATAATCTGCAATGGTTTCGTGGTCATCAGACTTTTCATTCCAGATTTTCACTGAATTCAAATATCACCATCTGCCGTGGTGGGATTCGAACCCAGGTCCCCAGAGCATTACCCTGGGTCTCTGGGATACTAGTCCAGGGATAATACCACTCTGCCACCACCTCCTCCAGATTTTAAACAATCACAATAAAGACACCCCTCTTGAAATTACAAGCACTCACATCACTCTCCGCCCAAATGTGGCACCACGTGCAGTTTCAAAGTTCTTTAACTCGGCCTCTGGTATTAGGATCTTTCACTTTTCCCGCTCAATAGATTGGACCATCAAGTCACTTTCCCTGACAGCCACATTCTACCCGAAGTCCCCGGAGAGGGTTAACACCGACATGTCACACTCTGGGTCCCATCAGTCCTGATGGTGTAGCTTTCCCAGGTTCCTTTCCAAGCAACCAACCACACCCAGTTCACTATCTAATCCTCTGATACAAATGCTCAGCTGTTAGCATGCCCGAGTTATTCACAAAGCTTTTGGGATTTAGTCCCTTTTAGCTTGCATGTACATTGCTTACGCAAGAGCTTCTGGAGTTCTATATTTCTTTTTATTGCCAAACAGAAAACTGATCTTTTTGAAAAGAACTTCGCTTGTTTGTTTCCGTGTGTTTCAGCACAAGCTGTAGCCTGAAACTCAACCAGCTCCTGCTTTCTGTTTTTTCGTCAGGTAGCTCCCATCTCGATAGCAACTTGGGTTACAGTCCAGCTCATGGCTTTGGCTCTTATCTGAACCCTGTTTATCTCGCAATGTCAAGTCAGGCTAATTACTCAGAACCCTAATGATGTCATAACCAGGAATTCCAATTGCCCCTCTTTCCAGAATTCTCTCTGGCTTCACTTTGGATTGAAAAGGAATATGTCACAAGCATAAGCTTGTTCAAAGTACATAATTCCATGCAGCAAATGTTAAATTGCCAGGAAATCAATTAATAATAATTGATTAATAAGTTTAAGTTTTGTGCAGACCCCAGCAATTTGAAACCAGTAGTGTGTACACCTGAAAGTTATTCCCAAGTGGCCAGTAATTACTAAACAGCTTAATTGTTAGATGTGGATTGCTGTGCGTCAGTCATCTTAAAGGATAACACCAAATCAATCAGATTAGCTGACTTTTCTAATAGATCACAAGAAGGCACAAGGAAGTTCAATTCTGGTGGCAGAACATAGAACATAAGAAGCAGGAGCTGGAGTAGGCCATTTGGCCCTGAGCCTTCTCTGCCACCCAACGAGATCACAGCAATTTAAAAAAAAAAAATCTTTCATGGGGTGTGGCTGTTGCCAGCAAGACCAGCATTGGTTGGCCATCCCTAATTGCCTTTTAACTGAGTGACTTGGCAAGGCCATTTCAGAGTCAACCACATTGCTATGGGTCTGGAGTCACATGTAGGCCAGACTAGGTGAGGGTAGCAGATTATAGGGCATTAAATGGACCAGATGGGTTTTTACAACAATGATAGTTTCACAGTCACCATTACCTAGGCTAGCTTTCAATTCCAGATTTTATTAATTGAACTTAAATTCCACCTGCTGGGGTGGTGGGATCCAAACCTGTGCCCCCAGAGGATTAGCTGGGGCATCTAGGTTACTAGTCCAATGACATTACCACTAAGCTACCATCTCTCCCAACCTCAACCCCAAGGGGTGAGAACTCTGAAGTTCATCATCTACGTGAAATAATGAAGCAGCCTATGTTCAGGCTAAAAGTTATACTGTTTTAAAAAAAGTGTAGTACACCCATTTGTCATAGAATGATACAGCACAGGAGGCCCATCATGCCTGTGGATGCTGTGTGAAATTATTTTAGTCAATGATCATAAGAAACCTTATTCTAAGGAAATAAATTGTTTTAAAAACGGTACTTAGCAATGCAAAGGAAGTTGAGTTTTGTCTAAATGCTTGAATTCTCGTACCATATGCAGTTCCAGGGCCAAACTCATTTCCAGCTTCAAGCATATAGTGGCCTAATTGTTCACAGTTATTTAGACGTGGTGGTGCTTTGCGATCCAGTTTCTCGTACACAAATTCTTCTATTCTGGCATCTGAAGAAGGATAAAAACAAACAAAATTTGATTCAGAGGTCATGTGCTAATGGATCACAAGACTGCAAGATGAGATTACATTTTCTGCATTTGCAATTATGCAGTGAAAACATCCTTCTTACATTTTAACAGTAATGATGAATTTTGTCACAATTTCTCAACTTGGCTAAACAGAGCAATTGTTTGATTGCAACATTTGATATTTCTGTTTTATTGGGACTGGGTTGTACATAGGAACAGCCGTAGGCCATTCAGTCCTTTGAGCTTGTTCAATCTTTCACTTAGATCAATGTTAACTGTACTTCAGCTTCATTTAGAAACATAGAAACTAGGAGCAGGAGTAGGCCATTCGGCCCTTCAAACCTGCTCCGCCATTCATTATGATCATGGCTGATCATCCAACTCAATAGCCTGCTCCCGCTTTCTCCCCATACCATAACCACCTTAGCTCCATATCCCTTGCAACTTTCAGTTAGTAAGATAAGATAAACTTGGACTTCAGCAAGGCTTTTGATAATGTACCGCATGGGAAACTGATAATGAAAGTAAGAGCCCATGGGATCCAAGGCAATTTGGCAAATTAGATCCAGAATTGGCTGAGTGGCAGGAAGCAGAGCGTGATGGTTGAGGGGTGTTTTTGTGACTGGATGCCTGTATCCAGCAGGGTTCCACAGGTATCGGTGTTGGGTTCCTTGATGTTTGTGGTATATATAAACGATTTAGACCTGTATGTAGAGGGTTGATCAATAAGTTCGCGGATGACACGAAAATTGGTGGGATGGTAAATAGTGAGGAGGATAGCCTTAAATTACAGGAGGATATAGATGGGCTGGTCAGATGGGCTGATCAGTGGCAAATGGAATTTAATCCGGAAAAGTGTGAAGTGCTGCACTTGGGCAGGACAAACAGGGATGGAAATATACGATGAATGGTAGGACCCTGGGAAGTACCAAGGATCAGAGGGACCTTGGTGTGCATGTCCACCGGTCCCTTAAGGTAGCGGGACAGGTTAAGAAGTCATACGGGACACATGCCTTTATTAGCCGAGGCATAGAATATAAGAGCAGGGAGGTTATGCTGGAACTGTATAAAATCTAGGCCACAGCTAGAGTATTGCGTGCAGTTCTGGAATCCGCATTATAGGAAGGATGTGATTGTACTAGAGAAAGTGCAGAGGAGATTTACCAGGATGTTGCCTGGACTGGAGAGTTTTAGTTATGAGGGGAGATTGGATAGACTGGGGTTATTTTCCCTGGAGCAGAGGAGATTGAGGGGGATATGATTGAGGTATATAAAATTATGAGGGGCATGGATAGGGTATACAGGGACGAACTTTTCCCCTTGGTGGAGGGATCAATAACCAGTGGACAGATTTAAGGTAAGGGGCAGGAAGTTTAGAGGGGATGTGAGGAAGAATTTTTTCACCCAGAACTCACTGCCTGAAAGGGTGGTAGAGGCAGAGACCCTCTTAAAATTTAAGAAGTATTTGGATGTGCACTTGCGAAGCCATGGCATACAAGGCTATGGGCCTAGTGCTGGAAAATGAGATTAGAATAGTTAGGTGCTTGTTTGACTGGCATGACTCGATGGGCCGAAGGGCCTTTTTCTGTGCTGTAGGCCTCTGACTCTATTATCAGTTCCCCAGACACACACTCTATAGGACCAATGCTCACTTTGTTAACTCTTTTCTTATTCAAATATCTATAGAAACTCTTACTATCCATCCTTATATTACTAGCTTTCACTCATACTCTAATTTTTCCCTCCTTATTAATCTTTTTGGCATTCTTTGCTGTTCTTTATACTCTTTCCAATCTTCTGACCTGCCACCTATCTTTACTCAATTGTATGCTTTTTCTTTAAATTTGATACTGTCCATCACACTCCCAAGTTGGTCATGGTCAATATTTGGTCTTGAAGTAGCGGTAATGGAAGCATTATTTGCTCCTTAGATCTGTTGCAAGACCCATTACAAAGATGTTAGATTTATTGCAATCAACAACTGTCACGTTGATCCTCAATATGGCCAGGTTTTCATGCCTAGTTAGATACCTAATTAGGATACTTATGTATTTACCATTAAAGCATGTGAAAAGGTTAAGACTATGCATTATGATCAACAGCACCTCTACAAACCTAAAGGTTTATTTAGGCTATTGATACCAACTAAAGAAATTACACTTAAGCCAATAGGTTTTAACACTTTGCATTTCATCGGATTTTGATTCCACCATTACCTCCAACAGCAAAAGACCTGCAAACGTTGCCTTTGTACCAGCACACAAAATGTTCCTTAAGACCAACACCAGTTTGGAAGGACAAAAACTAGGCTGTTATTGAGTGTTTTGCACACATGACTTCAGACTCAATTATATTTCACTGAAATTCTAGCAAAATAATTAACAGCCCCTTACTTCAAAGCTACTTGAAAAAAGTCACTGACTCACCATTACTCTTCAGTGAAATTCTGATGAGAACTAAGAACGTATAGGCAAGTCAGTTGGCAAACACGACAAGCACACGAGATTTTAAGTAGAAACAATCAAAATTGTAGATTTGATATTTCAATAAACATTTTTTCATATTTACACAAGTGAAGACTGGTTTTAAGGGGATGATACTTGGCATATGAAGAACATAGAATTCGTATTTCACACTGCAAAATATGGCGAGAAACATATGTTGTGAAGCTCCAGCTCAACATCAAAATTACTACAAAAGGCATACTTCAGGCCGGGCACATCGTTTGTGGAGGGAGATCACATTTTCCCAGGGTTAGTTGAAGCAGCACTTAGACCGCGGATTGGCATATCATTAGCATACAGAAATAAGAGTCTTATTCGGCAGCAATCTAGAAGTATCCAGTGAATGGAATTTAAAATTCTATCAAAAACGCATGCAAACTTCTTCAGACGAAGGATAGCAGAAATCTGGCACACACTTCCACAAAAAAGCAGTAGAGGCTAGATCACCTGAAAACTTCAAAACTCAGATTGAATCTGTTAGGTAAGGGAACCAAGATGGGTAGATGGAATTAAGATGCAGCTCAGTCATGAATGGCTCGAGGGAATTGAATGGTCTACTTCTGTTTATATAATATCAGGTAATAAACTACCTGTATAAAGGACAGTGATTCCAGTTGCTAAATAGCATTCAAATTTTAGCCGGGATAGGGGGAGTTGAGTGGGTAAGGAGAGAGGAGAAAGCGAGTTCTTTAATTAACCTTCATCGTGACTTGTAGATTGAGGGGGCTTATACTCCTGAAACTTGTACACTGTCTGAAACCAATAGTTATCATACAAAAACAAAATACTGTGGATGCTGGAGATCAAATAAAAACAAAATCCTAGAAATACTCAGGTCAGGCAGCATCTGTAGAGAAAAAAAAGTTAACGTTTCAGGTCGGAGACCTTTCATCAGTACTGGAAAAGTTAGAGATGTACCAGGTTTTAAGCAAGTGAATAGGGGAGGATGGGAAAAACAACAAAAGAGAAGGTCTGGATTGGATGGATGGCAGGAGGGGTTAAATGACAAAATGGTGTTAGGTCAAAGGAAGTGCTGATGGTACAAGTAAAGAAACAAAAAGGATCTGTCTAGAGGAGGCGTGAATATCAGAATCATAAACAGTTGCTGTCCACAAGCATAAAAAGAGAAAAAAAACCAAATCAGCAAAGACAAAAGAAAACAAAACAGGGCCAGAGGTTCCAATCTAGAATTGTTGGACTCACTGTTCAGTCCAGAAGGTGGTAAAGTACCTAACTGAAATAGTAAGTACTATTTATGAGCTTATATTGAGCTTCAATGGAACGCTGCAAGAGGCAAGAGAGGGATCAGAGTGGGCGTAAGGTTGAGAATTAAAATGGCAGGTGGTCAGAAGGTCGAGGTCATCCTTGCAGACTGAATGAATGTGTTTCGCAAAGTAGTCACCCAATCTGTGTTTGGTCTCCCCAATGAGGCGGCCATTGCATTGTGAGCAGCGAATGCAGTAGCAAATTGCTATTTCACCTTGAAGAACTGTTTGGGGCCTTGGATGGTAAGAAGGGAGGAGAGAAAAGAACAGGTGCTTCATCTCTTGTGCTTGCCTGGAAAGGTGCCTTGGGAAGGAGAAGGGGTTTTGAGGACGATAGAGGAGTGAATTACGATGTCGCGGAAGGAACAGTCATTTCGGAATACTGAAAAAGGGAGGGGAAGATATGTTTGCTGGTGGCATCACACTGAGGTGGCTGAGGATGATCATTGAATATGGAGGCTGGTGGGGTGAAAGATAAGGACCAGAGGAGCCCTATCATGGTCCCGGGAGGAATGGAGGGGGGCAACTGAAAACAGAAGTGCGTGAAATGGAACAGGTGTGACTGAAGGCCCTGTCAACCACAGTGAAGGGAAATCCTTGGTTGAGGAAAAAGGAAGACTTATTGGAAGTGCATCATCAGAACAAAAAATGCGATGGAAATGGAGAATGTGGGAGAATGGAACAGAGTTCTTACAGAAAGTGGGGCGTAAAGTCGTGCAGTCACGGTTCACCATTATCTGTTGGTCGTTTGTGTTACAGCACTAAGAAAAATGACCTTTCTTTGGATAACACATTTCTTACTGGCAGTGTCGTAGATAGTTAAAACACTGACAGTTTTGAAGCATTTAACCCAAACAGTTAAAATTTCCTATAAATCTTTCGAGAAGTCTTCAACAAAAAAGTGTTAAGATGTGGAGTTTTAGTAACAGAGCCTTCTTTTTGAAACTTATTCTAAAATCCTTACGGACTGCAGTTAGGTCTCTTACTTTTAAGGCAATGAAAGTAAAAAAGTGTGCAAAAGCTGATACCTTGAAAAACAACAGAGCCAATAGCTCTCAATACTGAAGTTCTCTACAGTTTTAAAACATTCATCCGTTCTGTCTTATGTAACCCGAAACCCTAAAAGTGAAAAATGTTTCAGCTAATTAGATTCGTCCACCTGATAGGAAATAAAATTAAGAGTTATACATTCAAGAAGCAAAATCAGAATACAAAAAAAAAATCAAGTTACATGATTAGAAACATTTCACTCTAAAAATATTAGTAACAAATTTTTAAAAAAGTGAAGTCTAATATGGAGCAAAAATTAAAGCTAAAGTCTTTCACTGGGTGAAAATTGGCTTTCCAAGAGGATTTCATTAATTCAGCCTGGAACACTATTAAAATATATAACGTAAAAAAAAAACGTACATAACAGCCCGTACACTTGAATTTGCAACATCCAACATGGGCTAACTCAACTGATTGTAACCCTGAGATGGGACAACTTCCATATATTCTGTGAACTGCAGTGTTGAGGTTATTTTATTCAAATCTGATACCAAAAATGGTACTACTTGAGCATTTTTTTCAGTATAACACACAGATCTTACTTGGGTTTGGTTGCAACAACACTTCAGTCTGTTTCATTATTTTCTCAGTCCATAGTTTTGTGCTTTCTGCTTTGCTCAGCAAATTCTCCAGATGGGCATCCAACTCTGTCTTCTCAGCTTGGCCCAACTTTTCCTCTGTAAACTGAAGCGAACTAATTAGACGGAAATCAAAATTTAAAAAAGGCGCGATGACTTTCAGTTTTACAACATTGCGATTACAGGGTATTATGCTCGGAAGCAACTCTATGTCATGCTGAAGCTGGGAAGATAACAAGCGCAATAGCAAAATCACTGTCAACTGTACTTTAAGACACAATGTCTTATCTAGTAAACTAGCCAAGAGCATCTAATTCATCCATCAAACCATAGCTTATGGAATTTGACTAAATGACCTTAAGGATTCTGTATTAGGAACATAGGAAAAGGGATAGGCCATTTAGTTCCTAGAGCTTGTTCCTCCATTCAGTGGGATAATGGTTGATCTGTGACCTAACTCTAAATACCCGCCTTTGTCCCATATGCCTTAAATCCTTTGGTGAACAAAAATAAGAACATAAGAAATAGGAACAGGAGGCCATTCAGCCCCTCGAGCCTGCTCTGCCATTCATCAAGATCATGGTTGATCATCTTGTGTTTCGATTTCCACATTCCCATCTAACCCCGGTAACCTTTGATTCTCTTGCCTAACAAGAATCTATCTACCTGTCTTAAATCTATCAATCTCAGATTTAAGTTAGTTGACCGTTTGTGGAAGAGTTCCAAACTTCTACCACACTTTCCTAACTTCACTTCTGAAAGGCCTGAGCTCTAATTTTCAAGCTACATCTCTAATCTCAGACTTGCCAACCAACAGAAATAGTTCCTATCTGTTCCCCTTAATATTTTGAAATCTACCCAAAATCTTCTAAATTCCAGGAAATACAACCCTTGTGAGAAAAATCTCTCAATTTAACCTTTGGAATCCAGGCTTCATTCTGGTAAATCAACAGTCCCTCCAAGGCCAATATATCCTTCCTAAGGTGTGCTGCCCAGAACTGCTCTCAGTACTCCAGATGTGGTCCAGCCAGGGCTTTGTAAAGCTGTACCATAAATTCTAACTCTCCTTTCATAGTCTTCTAGATATAAAAGGTCACCATTCCATTAGCCCTTTTGGTGATTACCTGTACCTGTTCATGGCACTAATGACCTGTGTATATGGAACATCTAAGATGCACGTTAGGAAGGCTGAGTTTCATCATTAGGATTGTTTAACTTATTGGTTTCAATGCACTAGATTAAACAAATAAATCTAACATGTCTTTGTCTTGTGATATGTTTCTAATTTTGCCTTGCATTTCTTCCACCGCTAGTCCTTCAAAATCTTCCTCCCGAGACAAAAGATTGAAAGAAAATCTATAATTGTAGAGCATGACGCATTCCCGCAGTTCACAAAGAGTGCATGCAGCCTCACTGAAATGCTACTGTAACATTGCTCTGAAATAGCTTTCTGTTAATGAGAAATTAAATGTTCCCATGCCATTGCTCTAAAAAAAAGCTGGAAGACAGTTGCATCTCTTCTCGAATAATGCAAACTCTGAAGAGACAAGTTTTCAGCTGAGCAGTTTTCATTCTGACCATTACTGCCCCAAGTCCCATATTCCCACATTAACAGCAACTGCCCGATGGAGAAAATCTTACTGTTGCTGCATGAATTCCAATGCAACTTTTTGTGTCAGCATGGTTCAGTTGGTAGCACTCCCATTTCAGAAACACCAATTTCCAGTTTCAAGTTCCACTCCAGGGTTTGAGCACAAAAATCAACGCTGACACTCCAGTGCAGCCCTGAGGGAGTGCTGCTCTGTCTTTCGATGAGATGTTAAACTGAGGCACCAACTGTCTGCTTGGCTGAATGCAAAAGATCCCATGGCACTATTTCGAAAAAGAGCAGGGGATGTATCCCCAGTGTCCTGACCAATGTTTATCCATCAATCAACATCACAAAAACAGGTTATCTGGTTGTCATCACATTGCTGTTTGGGGGAGTTTGCTGAGTGCATATTGGCTGCAGTGTTTCCTATGTTACAAAAGTAACTACGTTTCAAAAAATACTTCATTGGCTATAAAGCACTTTGAGATATCTAGTGATTGTTGAAAGTGCTTTATTAATGTATGCCTTTCTTTTTTCTATTGCTTAACAGATTTTAATATGGTATTTATATAGTCCTTGTGCAACTTTAAACTTTAATAACATTGACAATCACATGATAGAATCGAACTGTAGACAGCATATAAAGCGTAACGCATAAAGTTTTTTTTTAATTCTGTAAACGAAGATTTAATCTAATTTGCCAAGATTTCCAGCTGGCAGCACAACATCCAAAGCATGAGATGGGCAATAAATGTTGGTCTGGTCAGCGAAGCCCACATCCCATGAAAAAACAATTTTAAAATAGGTTGGTGAGCACCATCATCAAACACTGAAATCCTTTCCGCTTTCCGTCCTTTGTGACCATTAAAATAAACCTGATCATAAAATTCTGCATACCCAGGTGTAGCACTTACAGAAGAATACTCTTTGTTTTTGAGCAATAAAGTTTGCCAACATTTTATACCCATTACTTCCACCAGAACAAGGCTGAAGCAAACAATCTTCTACATAAATCCCTCTTTGTGCTGTAATTTGAAAAACTAAGAAAAATAAAGGGAAGTGGAGGGAGGTTAAAAAGGTTTGAGAGAATAATGCATTTTTAAATTGCAAATAACCAGATCCGAAGGTAATTTTCATCTCTTGTAGTTTAAGATGGGCTTCCTGTATACCACACCAATGAAAGCTGGAAGATCAATTATTATCGTGAGGCCCTATGCAATGATCACAGGGTGACCATGGTAAACTCAGAGAATCATTAATGACTCAACGCTGATTTGGTAATGGATTTCGAGGGTCCTCAAGGCTTCCTGCCTGTAGATATTTGAAAGCCCAATGTTGGATGTCAGCATTCTCATATCCTGTTGCAATTAAAATTTTTTCCAATGACTTCATCTGAACAGAGTAAATGCTGGAGCAGTAAAATACCAAATGGTCTATACCGCACTAGGACACAAGCATTGGTAGGAATAAGTGATATAGAAGTTACAAAGCAGAACAGAAATACTGGCTGAAAGTAGTAAGAAAAAAAATGGCTGAAGAAAGGGAAGGTCAACAATTATTAAGCATCTAGATACCAATAGAAAAATACTTCATTGGGTGGAGAGGATAATTGGGGTAGCAACTCATGTTTCTAAAAAATTCAGCAAGAAATGAATCACTGCACCAAAAGTTTATATCATAGGCTTTTTAATGGTGGGATTTCTTGTACGCTAATTTGTTATGTTTTTATTTCCTCTCTCTCACATTCACATAATACATGTACTTTGGTGTATTTGAGCAGAATTACTTGTTAGGCAAAAGAGTTAACAGTAGAGTTTACCCATATAACTTGTGATTTAGCAACTGGTGAAGTTAGGAGACAGCCGTTGCTAACTGAATAGAGATATTGTTCAAAGACTGACTGTGATCTAAAGTATTTTTAAACTGAGAAGGCATCTGGGCTCAACAACTATTTAAGTGTAAGCTGTATAGGGCTGCATACCCTCAGTTACTATGAATGCTATCCATCTGTTAATGATTTCACAAAGTAGCACTTTCATTATCAGACACAATTCATGTTAAAAAAACGATATCGTGTAGCACTTCCACCAAAGTGGTTTAGGCAATGTTATCCACATTGAAAACCAAATGATCAATCATATTCCAATCAGAACTTTTTCCTGAGCTTTTACTTAATTCACCATCCCATTTTACCTAACCTTTCTTTATTAATATATTTAATTTTCAGGGGTGGTATTCAAATAAAATATCTTGCATGGTCTGGTAGCACCCACTTCACCCAACCTATATTTCCCCTCCACCCCCCAGAACTCAGCCACACATCAAGGTGCTAAGTTAGTTTCTTTCCTTTGCCAAATCGAAAACATTTTGCTCTGCCAGGTACATCCAGGTTAAAATTCCTTGATCCCTCACATCATGAATGGGAAGCCAGCCCTGGGAAATTAAACAGTGAATCTAAAAAGAAAGGGAAAACGTACCGCAAGTCAAAGTACAAAAAAAAAGTGGAAGGTAAATAGAAAGAAGGGTATAAAGAATGAGCTTGGAAGGCAAGCTTTCCCTACACAGAAAAAACAAAACACTATGGATGCTGTAAATTTAGATTAGAACAGAAAACGCTGCAAGCACTCAGCAGCAGGTCGGGCAGCATCTGTGGGGAGAGAAACTGAGTTTATGTTTCAGGCTGATGATCTTTATCAGAAAAATTCTACTTTCCCCTGTAACCAGGAGCAGCAACACAGAAAAATCAAGCAGTTACATGGAAAGTATTTTCAAAGGTAAAGATTTAAGATTTACATCAGCCACTGAGGAGCTCTCAACTTCCACGTTGAAAAAATGTGTTGATTCCATGAGGAAAATACATCATTGCTGCATTCACCGGAATTCAAGCCAGTCTGCTAGATTTAAAAATGGCAGAAACACCACAGCTTGAAATTAACAGTAGACTGTTATGTTGAAAATAGTAATTTAGTAGTGATGGGGTGATGATTACATTCCACAGGTCAACATACTCTCACTGCACTCTGTTGCCATGTTCACAAGTCATTTGATTGGTTACACAGCAACAATGCTCCAAGACATAGTTGAAGTGTTGTACAATTAGCTGATATTTTTCTCACTAAATATTTCCAGTTCTACGGGAAGCTGCTGTAGCAAAGTGGAAAAAAGTGCTAAAATATTCATATCGTGCCACAGCAGCAAAATGCATTGCATAAATAGCTACTAAACCCAATTACTCAGCTTAACATGATTCATGTGCCACTCAGCAGCATGGTTAGAAACCTGTCTGATCCATTCAAACAGGCCATCTGGGGAAGCAAGCCATTAAAAAAAAAACACATACAGAATCTTCTACTGACAGCAGTGACTTTGGACAAAATTCGGAATAAGTTGCCTGACACCTTCCAGGGAAAGGTCACAATTGGACAAATTGAGAAGACAAGGGAAGCTTGACCAGAGTTAATAGTATCACTTTAATATAATAAAGAAATGAACAGCACACTGAAGCTAGAACACTGGATACATTATCTTTACAATTAGCAGATGTCTGGTTTCAACCCATGAATGAGAAAACAGACAGTGAAATTATTCAGATTGTATCATAAACCACAAGTGCAAAGCTCACCACACCCTATAATTTCAACAGAGCTCTTCAAAAATTGAACCAGTACAACCAAGCAGAAGCACGCATAACAATAAACAAGCAGATATAAAATTGTGCTTTCTGACAATCTGAAATAAAAATCAGAAGATGCATGAAATAAACAGCTGCTACATCAGCATTTCTGAAGTAAAACTAGCACTTTATTCTGACAGTCAACAAGCCAGAGAGGAATACATTTTCTGTTCTCCATTCTGAGAGCCATCCCATTTTACTGATATTACATTTTCAGAAAATGAGATTTAAACATGAGAATGAGAATTTCAAATTTGAAGCATTGGAGGACCAAGAGCCAAATCAGATCAGCAAGAACACGGGTGAATAGGGCATGGAAAGCTGAGCTTTGAATAAGCAGTTATGGAAGATGGAGAATTGAGGCTGGTCAGGAATAATAGAATCTGGAGGTGACAAAAAATGGATGAGTGTTTCAATAGCAGATAATCTGAGTAAGGGTGAAAGTCTGTGATGGATACAATATCAGAAACTGAGCTCAGGGCAAACAGTCTGGTAGTCTGAGGCAGTTGCCAGAGAGGCGAATGGAATTGGTGCAAGGGTAAGGAGTTTGTTGAAGACAATGCTTTGGCCCTATCAATATTCACTTAGTTGAAGGAAATTGTGATTCATCAAGACACGATGGACCAGCCAGCAGTCCTGACAACACAGAGGCAGTGCAGAATCAAGAGAGATGGAGGAGAGGTAGAACTGGGTGTTATCAGCATACCTGTGGAGGCTGCCCCAATCTGTGGATGATGCTGCAAAGGGGCTGCAGGTAGATGAGGAAGAGGTGGCGATCAAGGAAAGAGATCCTGATGGACTTTGAAAGTAAAAGTGCTGGGGCGGTAAGGGAAACCTTTGCTGGAGATATTCTGCTGACGAATGGATACCTAAGAGTAGAACCAAACAATGTTGAGCTGCACAACACAGGAGAGATATTACAGGAGGACTGTGTGGTCAAATGTGTCAAAGGCTGCAGAAAGGTCAAGGTCAATGAGGTTGAATAATGCTCAACCTGTTACTAAGGTAGCGATACTCAGCAACAACAGAGCATCGGTGATTTTTTTTCTGATGAATATCGTTCTTAAATTCCTGGTGAAGGTTTTGCATCTGATTCTAATTGTTATGAAGACCCAAAACCTCCTAAGGTGCACTTAAAGAAATCAGAATACCACTTTCACTTGTACATATTCTAGAAGTGGCTGTATGAGTGCATCAGGTGAAGAAGCAATAGAACTCAGTGATGGTAGACTAAACTACTGGTTTTCACCGTCTAGTTTCAAAAAGGAAGCCCACTTAAGTGAGGTAGCTGAAGCTTCCTAGCTGCCACAGGACCATAAACCAAAATGAGTCATCCCACTAGTAAATAGTTTAGTTTGCATGTATATCACTATTTACCACAAAACAGCCAGCTGGAGGCATTGCACCATTTCAGAGATCTCCAAACATATACAAATCAAGGCAGCCATATAGCAGGATGTCCAGATACCACACCCCATCTTCCCAATCACAACATCTTTCTTTGCAGCAAGGTTCTGCCCTCACTACTGTACTCCAGAGTTTATTCAAAATGTTGAATGGTGTGTGAAGAACTTTCTCATATCATTGCTGCATTTACCTTTAACTAGCCTGAACATGTCTATTGTCAGGATTGGTGTAAATAAAGGTTCGGGATTCAACTTATTTTAACTGGTGTGTGTTGGTCTTAAACTTGCTGGGAGCACTCTTGCCTGAATCAGAAAAATCAACACTAACACTCCAGTGCAGTATTGAGGGAGTGCTGCATGATTGGAGGCGCTGTCTTTCGGATAAAACATTAAACCAAGCCCGTCTGCCTCTCAGGTGGACGTAAAAGATCCCATGACACTATTTCAGCATGGAGAAGGGGAGTTATCCTGGTGCTCTGGCCAATACTCATCCTTCAATCAACATCACAAAAAACAGATTATCTGGTCGTTATCACATTGCCGTGTGCAAACTGGTTGTCGCATTTCCTACATTACAACACTGACCACACTTCAAAAGTACTTAATTGGTTGTGAAGCACTCCGAGACATCAGGCAGTCATGCCAGATGCTATATAAATGCAAGTTTTTATTTTCTTTCAAAGGGCTGCTATAACAGTATCCATTCACATTGGCAGTACAACATTTGACAAATGGTCCATATGTGAGGAGCCTGCAGATTAATGTGAAGCTCACATCCAAACCTGCTTTCTAGGAATTAAATTTTGTACAGATGATGGGATGTATTGCACCTGTTTCTCAGGTGTAGAACATGCTCATTTAGCAGCTGGATGGCCTGTTGCCCCATCAGTGCTGCTATATCCGAGGGGCTTATTTTGTGTGTGTCCTGGGCAGTTGCCTAAATCTGGCATTAAGCACCTCAAGTGTGTTAATTAGGAACCTTAAAACTGTTGAAGGAATCCTTTGCAAAATTAGTCTCAGATGAGTGGGGTGGGTATTAGGCCTGCCTGCGCAGGTTTCTTCAAGAGCAGTTTGTTGTTTGGCAGAGGTTTTTTTATAAACTTTCTGTAGCGACAGGAGCACAAGTGCTGCTCGTGACTCCACAGTTCTGGCAACAGATCTGCTCGAAATCATTGCAGGAACTTACCCAAGAGATACTGCCAGTGAGGCTGATTTGATTCTGGAGATCAGTGAGCTGCCTGCAGAAGTGCAACAGGCCAGCAGTTTTCCCTGAATATTTAGAGGAAGTTTGAAGTCCCATTTCTGATCTCTCAGACTGGCTTAGAGCGCCAAAGCTTAGTATAAATATAGGTCCAGATTTGTCTAACTCAGCCTTAAATGTATTCAATGACCCAGTCTCCACAGCTCTCTGGGGTAGAGAATTGCAAAGATTAACAACCCTTTGAAAGAAGATATTCCTCTTCATTTCCATCTTAAATGGGGGACCCCTTATTCTGAAATTGTGCCTCCGAGTTCTAGATTCCCCATAAGAGGAAACCCATCATCTCATCATTTGCCTTGTCAAGCCCCCTTGGAATCTTATGTGTTTCAATAAGATCATCTCTCATTCTTCTAAACTCCAATGAGTAGAGGTCTAACCTGCTCGACCTTTCTTCATAAGGCAATCACTTCATCCCAGGAGTCAACCTAGTGAACCTTCTCTGAACTGTGTCCAATGCAAGCACATTCTGCCTTAAATAAGGAAACCAAAACAGTACTCCAGACATGGTCTCACTAATGCCCTGTACAGTTGTAGCAAGACTTCCTTACTTTTATACTCCATCCTCCTTGCAATAGAGGCCAATATTCCATTTGCCTTCTAATTACTTACTTGCTGTGGCTACATGTATAAGGACACCTAGATCCCTCTGCGCCACAGCATTATGTAGTCTCTCCCAATTTGAATAATATTTTGCTTTTCTATTTTTCCTATCAAAGTGGATACCCTCACATTATCCTCCATTTACCAATTTTTTGTCCATTCTGTTAACCTGCCTATATCCCCTTGCAAACTCTTTGTGTCCTCCTCAAAACTTGCTTTCCTACCTATCTTGGTATCATCAGGAAATTTGGCTACAATGTCATAATCATGTCATTAATACACATTGTGAATAGTTGAGGC